>NC_045799.1:80316398-80954392 GCF_009873245.2 Balaenoptera musculus
GCGAGGAGGCCCTTTCTCAGACGAGGACCCGGGCTCAGAGATGCTGAAGGCCCGGCCCTAGGCCCCACAGCCAGAGCCCAGCCCTGCCAGCCTTCGAGGCCAACCTTTCCATCCCGCACTGGCCTGCCTCTCGGGAGAGCAGGGACAGGGCAGTCACGGCAGATGCTGGCCTGATCTGGACCCGGTGTGCCGTGCTGCAGTGTTTCCCTGCATGTTCGCCCAGCCGGGTGAGGGCAGGTGATGGACCCATCTCCCTCCCCGTTACAGGGAACCTCCCCCCAGCACAGGGCCTGGCGCCGGGGGACCAAGGCCTGCGGGTGTGAGAGGACGCGGTGGGTGGCCAGGGACGGCCAGGGCGCTGTTACCGCTGTGGGCCCTTCTCCCCAGCGCACTGCCCTGGTGTAGAGGCGCTCGGCCTTTTCTAAGGAACTTAGCTTCACTAGGTTCAGACTGTGACCAGGCTCTGGTATGACAGGATGACTCAGCCGTCCTACAGAAGCGCAGGGATGAGCCAGTATCATTAGTCTCCCCTCCTTCCTCAAAATTCACCCCCTGCAAGGAGGTTTCTGGATGCCCAAGCGACAAGGCCCTGGTTCCCCTTTCTTGGCCGGCAGAGGACCCCATCACAGGATGCGGTGGTCCAACAGGTTCTGTCAAATCGCTGAAAAAGCACGCGGAACTCTTGACAAATCGGCGGCGTCAGAAAATCAATTCCCAGATGCCATGTAATGCAGTGACAAGCCCACCGGGGCATTCGGATTGAATAGGAACGGATTTCTTTCCTTAAAAAGGACCAAGATAAGAGCAAGAAACACATTTCCATTTTGCGTGCAGACCCGGGCTCTCGAGCTGGCAAGCAGGAGTAATGAGTACAGTGCGTCACAAACAACTCGGGCCTGCCAGCGATGAAAATTAATGGGAAGGTAAAGAGCTTCTTTTGATACTGGAAAGGCTCCAGTAAAAACTGGTCTGTACATGGAACACGGTGTCAGACTAAGAGAGAATCAGCTTGTCTGACTTGCGGTTTTCTTGACAACATTCATCTTCTCTTGGCCTGATACGGGGCAATTAGTGCTTGTCAGCTGAATCATGTGTTATTAAGATCATTCAGGCATTTTTTAATTACGGTGAGCGAGACAGACAGTAATGAGATCTCCAGCAACTTTAACTTCCCACTTCCTTTTCAGATAAATCTGAAGCTGCTTTTTTTTTTTTTCCCCTCGTGATGTGTCAAAAGAATTATTTATTCCTGCAGGTAGATACGTGTAACCCGGCCCCAGCTTCCCCCACCTCCACATAAAAGATCAGCTGCTGGGGGCCTCCCCCCAAATCAGTCAGACAAAGACACCTTTCTTAAACATCTGCTCCCTCTGGTCGGACACGGGACGGGCATTTTTTGCTCGAGAAAATGCTCCTAACAGAGGATTCCGTTCTGGAGGCCTCTCTGGATCTGTGGGGCTCTCCACCCTGGGCCCTTGCTGGCCAGCTTCTTCCTGCTGTTCCTCAAGGATCACAGCCTGCGCTTGATCTCACGTGAGCCCCACCGTCCTCCGTCCAAAACCCGCTCTTCTCTCTGTTAGCTCTTCCAACCACGTGACACCAAAAGCCCAGGAAGCATAAAAATGATTTAATTTGCTTTTATAGTCTATATTTCATTCTATTTGCTTTTAAATTAACAATTCTCAAAAAGGTTAAAGCGCAGTATCTGGTTCGACTTGAATCTGGGTTCATAATTTTTGTCGTTTTAAATGCTCCCCTTCCATCGATATTTCACTGAGGAAATAATGGCCTTTCCTGGGACATTTCAAATTTTTATGGTCCCCGTCCTTTCTCTTTATACAGCCAGGAGCCAACGTGAGTTCGGAGCTATTCCTGGGGCGCCATCTGTTTCTTTACAAGGCCAGTGAGAGGGGTCTGGGGGATGTGTGATAAGGAGGAAAGGCCCCCCCCAAAGCCCACGCCTGCACACCCTCCCCCTGACACTCTACACAGTCATCCCTAACGCGGCCGTTCCTAAGGAATACGGGCTTCTGAACATTTCACAACCGGATTCCATCAACCATCTCCATGCCGGATCAGGGCTTTCTGAAGGCAAGCTCTCCAAACCCTCTGACCCATTCCTAGGAGTATTTTTAGGAAAGCCATTTTAAAAGATCCTTTTCCTAAGTTGGTTCACGATGTTCCTTTCAATGGAGCACATTACATAATGCATTCTGTATATGCTTTGAGTCTTGTGCGCCTTTAGCTGTTGTCTTTCAAGCAAGCCTCTTCCTACAGGTGCTCCGACCGTTCCGGACCAGGTGTGCGCTGTATCCACAAGCACACCACTTTCTCCCCGCCCCCCCACCCCCGCCAGCAAAGTCACCTTTCCCTTCTGTTCCAGTTGACTCCTGTTTGTCCCCACCCATCACCCGTGTCCACAGGTGGGGGAAGATCAGAGCATGATCCTACAGTCCCCCCCAACTCGAACCCATGTATGCTTGGTGACCATAGATCACCCACCAGGATGCCGTCCATGGAGCCGCTGTGCTGCCTCTGGGCGGGAGCAGACCCTACGGGCAAATCAATGCTACATCTGCAACTCCACCAGGGGCCCTGCAGGCAGCCCGCCAAGCACCTGGCGAGACCACGTCATCTCCTGGCAGGGCTAGGCTATGGGAGAAGAGAACCACGCTGGGTCTCAGAAGAAAGCAGACCAGCCCTCGGGTGGGCCAGGCGAGCCGACTGTGGGGTCCACTGCCTGAGGAGACTGCTAGCTGGCTGGGCCTTCAGAGTGGGAGGCAGCAAGCCCAAGGAAAACGCTGAACACCACTGAAGCCATGCAAGACCAGCCTCATCCAATACGACCAGCCTCATCCAATACGACCAGCCTCATCCAGGAAGGGGCTAAATGTCCCTGAGAAAGAAACTTTGAAATGCCAATGGTCAGAATGTGTTTATCTAGAAGAATCAAGCAGAAAGTTACATTATACTAAATGGCTCCAACCTAGAAATAAAATAGGGAGAAGGGAGGGAGGGATCCACCCTAATTTCAAAGTGTTTTTTAGAGGAGACCACTCTTGCACAGGGTAGATGATTTACAAATATTTGTACGTTAAAGCCATCAGAAAGGGACATGGGGAGGGGCAGGGAGAGAGTCAAGGTCACCCTAAGCTACCAGGTGGTGCCCTGCGTTCCCACGGACGCCCCTGAACTCCTCCTGGACTCAGCTCCACTGCACAAGTCAGCCCCGGGGACACTGTCTCCCAGGGGAGTTTGAAAAGGCCCTGAAATCCAACGATCCCAGATACTCAAGCATGTAGGTTTGTATCATTTACAAAGAGCGGATAGGGCAAGTACCCCCTTATCACAATGCAAACAGGCTTCTGACCCTAACAGTATTTTGAAGAAAAGGGTTTCTTCTACTTAAAAGCTTGTAAGTCGTCATTTCATCTTTCTTCTCTTCATTCATAAAATTTTTTAAAACCACATGGTGTGGGCTTCCCTGGTGGCGCAGTGGTTGAGAATCTGCCTGCTAATGCAGGGGACACGGGTTCGAGCCCTGGTCTGGGAAGATCCCACATGCCAAGGAGCAACTGGGCCCGTGAGCCACAGCTACTGAGCCTGCGCGTCTGGAGCTTGTGCTCCGCAACAAGAGAGGCCGCGATAGTGAGAGGCCCGCGCACCGCGATGAAGAGTGGCCCCCGCTTGCCGCAACTAGAGAAAGCCCTTGCACAGAAACGAAGACCCAACACAGCCAAAAATAAATAAATAAATAAATAAATAATAAAAATAAAGGAATTCCTTTAAAAAACAAAACAAAACCACATGGTGTTAAAAAGTATCGGTTTGCTTTTGTGGTTTGGAATCTGCACTGTTTTGATCAAAACTGCGTGAAGGTGGGCTTGTCTGGGCCACCCAAATCCTGGCTGGAGCTTGACTGCTGACTCTTGCTACCAGTGGGGCTACATCCAACAGGGACACGGCCACCCCTTGCCTTCCCTGGGCCCTGCCTGCATTTTGTCACGGTCTCAGCTGTGATCATTTCAGTTCCTCAAGCTCTGCGTCGTCCCCCAAACCCCAGTTTGCCACGCCACAGTCCACGGCTGGCTCCTTGTGAGGTCAGGCTCTAAAAGAACTCATTGCTTTCCTGGTGGCACACGGAGAGCCAGTGCCTGCCCGTAAAAGGAAGTGGCGTTATTTCAGTGGGGAGGGGAGGAGGGCTCTCACATTGGGGTACAGAGGGGAGGGTCCTCACAGTAACCGATGCACGGCTAGAGGGATCATGAGAGAACTGGAGCCCAATGTGGACTCCGTGGCGGGGCAGCGGAGAGCGGAGCTGCGCTGGGGGGCGTCTAAAGGGACACGTGAGGGGAAGGTGGCAGCACCGATCACATCACAGATGCTCGTGTGCAGGGACCCCGGAACTCTCCTTGCAGGTACACGTGCACCCGTGTCAGACGGTGTACACACAGGGCCCTTCAAGGCAGCGTTGCTGTGAGAGCACAGACTAGAAGCAACGCAAACATCTGTCCATGGGAAACCTGGTACATCGGGTATGGCCATTCGTATCAGGGAGTATCACGGAGCTCTGAGAGAGAGAGAGAGAGAAATAGAGATAGAATTTTCAGCTTTCATGTACTGATTTGGAAAGCCTAAGGAACGCTGATAATTTTTAAAAAGTAAAAAGCAAGATGCAGAAGAGTACGTACAGCACGCCGGACTATGGGTATATAAGGGGAAAACAACACGGATTCATATTTGTTTCTGTGTATAAAGAAACTCAGGAAGATACACAAAGAAATCAGCGATGGGGTGGAGGAGTGGGCAGTGTAGGGCAGGTAGGAGACTTCTCTTTATGTCTTTTTTTTTTTTTTTTTTTTTTTGCTGGGGGGAACCATGAGATGTTACTCAGAAAAAAGTATTAAAAGGAATTTAGTGCAACTGCTGCTATAAATTGGTCCAACTGTTCTGGGAAGTTTGGGTAACATGTACCCAAAGTCTTAAAAATATACACACACCATTCACTCAGCACTTCTGCTTTTAAAAATTTAACCTAAGGAAATAATAAAACATTAAAAGTACTATAATTAAAAAAGCAAAAATATGCATAGATGCACAAAGATGTTCATCCCAGTGTAGTCTAAGGTAGTACAAAGTTGAAAAAGAAGAACAATTTAATGAAACATGGGAAATCAGTAGAATACTATGTAACGTGTAAGTTCAACAAAGAACATGTTAACTTTTCTAAACTAACATTGAAAGATATTCTTAGTAGCATAGTGAACTCTAGGCTGGGGAGAGATTGTTACCAAACAGTATCCAAAGTGTTTATTCCACTCACCTAGTTTTGTAAACCCACAGCCAGGGAAACGTCTGGAAGAATGTATACCAAAATGTTAACAGGAGTAAGATTAGTGGTGTTTTTTATTTCCTTTGTCATATGTTTTCATAGTTTCTTAATTTTTACTAGCATTTCTTACTTTTTCAAATCACAAAGTCACTTCCACTTTGCAAAACAAACAAACAAACAAACAAAAAAAAACCAAGGCCAAGTTCAGTAGCCGATTGTCCTCTATCAGTGCTGTAACGTTAGAAAGCCTACACAACCAAGCATGAAAGGCCAGGAGGAGATGAGCACTGGCTCAGGAAGGGAGGGAGATGCACCTGAGCCCCCCGGGGAGGGTCTCCCCCATCACAGGTCCTGATCAGCCTCCAGACCAGGTGCGGTAAACAGAAACTAGACCCAACACAGCAAACACAAGACCGCGGGCTCCAGCGGGGAGCTGGACGAGCAGAAGGGCTGTTATCCCCCCTTCACTTTCCTTCTGTGTCTGGCACAAACCGTCCTCTGGCTTATCACAGGGCAGTGTGACAAAAATATATTCAACAGCAATTAAACACCACATCTAAGAGCCAAGTGTTTTTGGTTAATAAAGAGCCCTGCTTATAATGAGAGCAATACCTGTCCAATTCTAAGTGGCTGAAATCGAAGCCTTCATCCTCATTTCTCATGAACGATTAGCAATATTTTAAAAAAACAACAAAAAACCATCAGCTGGCCAAAGGCATGGCCGCAGGTTTATCGTACCCGAGAGACGCTGAGCTCTGGAATCCAAGAGGTCTGGGTCTGGACCCCAGCTCTGCCGCGGAATAACACGCGGCCCTGGGTGAGTTCATCATCCTGACTGCGTCTTCCTCACCTGTAAATCAGCCTGGCTCGAAGGACGGGTCAGGACACGGAGACACAGCGGCGAAGACCACAGGCCCCCGTCAGCCTTGTTTCCTTTTCTTGACCCTCCCCACAACTTCTAACCAGAATCATTCGAGATTGATCTGGCCCTGGCAAATGGTTTAAGCAACAGAATAAAGTCTATCAGCAGATGCCACGCTTGGGGGTTGGCAGCCCTGCCCGGGGTAGAGAAGTGGGAGGTGGGATGCCCTGAACCCCCTCTGCTCCACGATCCCAAGTTACTTTCAAGTGAAGCTGTGATCAGTGGTCTTAACCACGTGACAGCCACTACAATGGAGTCGCCGACTTTGCTTCAAGCATGTTGAAGCTTTGTTTTCCCAGAGGACAGATCCCGACGGATCCCCACCGCTCCCCCTCCCCCCGCCCTCGCCCCGGGGCTGGACACAAGGCCTGGTGACCAGGCGGGAACCTAGGGTCTGGCGGGGCAGAGCCAAGCCTGCCGCTGACCAGCCTGGGGAGTTGGGCCAGGGACTTGGACGTCCCGAGGAGAAGCCAGGATGACCCCACCGACGGCCGCACAGGACTGTCCTCAGGATCAAAGGTGATCGTGATCCTGAGACTCCGCAACAGGGCCGGGCTCGGCGGCGACACATCCCGAGTGCCTCCTTCCTCCCCCCCCCCCCCCCCCCCCCCCCCCCCCCCGTGAGCTGCGTTGACCATGACCCTGGCCAGAGCTCGGAGGGGAGGGTGGAGGCTCCCGGGGAGCTCAGGCTCCTCGTGTTTCAGCCCCTTTTTGAGTAAAAGGGAGATAATACTACCTGCCTTCTATTCACCTTTTCAAGGATGCTGTCAGGATTAATTGAATGGGGCACATTAAGCTCCTGTTTCCTGAGAGCAAGACGGCAAGTGAGTAAAGGATATTATTCCATCAATGGCCGGCTTTAATATCATCCCCCACAACTGGCACGACAGGAATGTACCATCTCACTCCCACCCTGACTGCAAGGATGCTAATTCAATTAGGCCAGAAATCTTGTTCTGAGAAGCATCTCTTGTTCCAGCGACAATGTGAAACCATCCCCGACCCGCGGCCTGGATAATATTAGGTATAATTTACAGTTTACTTTTGCCAAGGATCCCGAGTGTCCTAAGGGCTATACGTAAGGAGATGCGGGCATCATGGGTCTCTTCCCTTCAGTCCTCCTTTCCTTGTTTTTCTAGAAAATTCATCGTGATTACACAGAGAGGCAAGGACCTATTTTTCTATCAAAAGGCATAATCCAAAGGAGAATATACACCTTAAAATTGTCTTCTTAACATGTACAGAGACCTAAAAAGTGTCGCCAACCTTCCGACATTTAAAACAAGAGACCGTAAAAGTTCTTCAACAAATAAAATTAAAGCCACAACAATTTTAGAATTCTCTAAGAGAACAGGAAAAAGAGAGACATAAAAGGGTCCCACATAAGATGCCCCGATCTTGAGAACTTTAGGCTATAAATACAATAGATTACTAAAGCCTGTTCACATATGTTCAGACAGCTAGTATACATTATTTTTTTAATCATAATAATATATTTCAACCGTACAGAAAAGCATAAATTCCTACGTACCTATACCCAGCGTCATCAAATTTCAACGTTCTGCCATATTTGCTGCTCTTAAAGGGATAAGATATTATAGTTGGCCCTCCCATGATGCCCTCTCCAGTCCCATTTTCTCCCTTCCTTCCCCCTCAAATAATCACATCTCCAGAATCTGGCATTTACCTTTCTCCCAAAAAATCTTTCTATGTCCACTAGCTCTTCATGGGGGCATGAACAACACGAGGTATGGCTTCACGTATTTAACTCCGTGGGGACAGGATTACGCGGTGTGCGCCCTCCGGCTGGCCCCTTCCACTCTCTGCTGTGCCTGTGAGGTCCACCCGCACGCGAAGCCTGCCTTCTACAACTCCCCTGGGCAACACCACTCTCCCCCAACGACCTCTACGTTCTCCCCAGGTGTTCACTCCTGTTCTTGTACACGTCTCCCGGAACACACGCCCGAGAGCCCCTCTAAGAGCACATTTCGCCTCGGAGGGAGACGACTCCCCTGTACCCAGGCACCTTCAAAATCCCTCTCCGAAGCGGCTGTTCTGGCTCGCACGCCCACCGACAGGACACAGAGATCACACTGCGAACCCTCCATAGCTTCAGACTTAAAATCTTGCCACTCTGATGGGTGTTTTTTTTGTTTTGTTTTGTTTTGTTTTGTTTAAAGGCTTTTCGTTTTAAAAGCCGTCATGTAACTGAAACCATCCCCTCTTAGTCCTCATAATGGGACCGAATTAAATGGAGCCGAGGCCTACGCTCTGCTGATGAAACTGCAGGAGGACTAACTTCACAACCTCCCCCACCTTGGGTGCTCTGATCACAGACTAAAACCAACCTTCTCTTCCCGGGCAGCAAACGTCAGAGAGAACACCGGCGTCCACCCACTCTGAGTCACTTCCACACCCTGGGGACCCGCTCGGCCCCTCCGTGGCAGACAGGTGAGTCCAGCTACGTAAATATTTATTAAAACTGATATGAGAGGGCTTCCCCTGTGGCGCAGTGGTTGAGAATCCGCCTGCCAATGCAGGGGACACGGGTTCGAGCCCTGGTCCGGGAAGATCCCACATGCCGCAGAGCAACTAAGCTCCTGTGCCACAACTACTGAGCCTGCGCTCTAGAGCCCGTGAGCCACAACTACTGAGCCTGCGTGCCGCAACTACTGAAGCCCACGCGCCTAGAGCCCGTGCTCCACAATTAGAAGCCACTGCAATGAGAAGCCCGCGCACTGCAACGAAGAGTAGCCCCCACTCGCCACAACTAGAGAAAGCCCGCGTGCAGCAATGAAGACCCAACACAGCCAAAAATAAATAAATTAATTAAATAAAAAAAAAAAAAAACCTGATATGAGAGCCAGGATGGGAGGTGAGTTTGGGGGAGAATGGATACATGTATATGTATGGCCGAGTCCCTTTGCTGTGCACCTGAAACTAACATCATTAATCGGCTATACTCCAATATAAAATAAAAAGTTAAAAAAAAACCTGGTATGAGCATGGCACTAGGCAAGGGTTTTTGAATTATTATTTACAGACTTCATAAGCATCTATCCTAAAATTACTAGTTAGCAACTGAAAAAAGCAAAGCTGTATACCACCCTCACAGCTTTATCTGAACAACTTTAAAAGGGGAGAAATGAAAACTCCACCACAAAGAGAAACATCTTGTTAAACCAGCTCTGCCACTTAAGGTTAAGGAATTTACCGTCCCACAGTTTCAATGAGATAGCTATGATGTTTCCCTTTAAGTTCATATTTTTGAGATTTCTTCAAGGTATCATTGGACAAGGTTCCCTAGATCCTCTCGTCCATTAATTTCTAGACAAGAGTTTTACGAAGGGCAGTGAAGACGGAGCTCTGACTTCCTCTCTGCTTCCTGGGACACCCCACTGTGGGCCGGGAGGTGAGCAGACAACACGGTCCCGGCTGTAAAACAAGAAGACATCGGGACCAAGCCGCTGCTCCGGCCGACGTGACCTCGTCCGGGCTACAGGTGGCGGTGCTCCTGGCTCCGGGAGGCGGGGGCGTGAGGCTGGTGGGTGCACGTGGCGGGTGGACGGTGCACTGCAGCCCATGAAGCAGCATCCCGGAAGAGAAGTGGGAAATGAGGCGCTGGGGGGAGCAGGACCAGAGCGGGTGTCGGCAACAGTGTTTGGGTTCGGCAGAGGCGGCCGGGGGTAGGCGCTGGAAAGCCAAGCCCTTCCTCTACCCTCTCTCCGGCCCATTCACTCGTCCGCCTTCTCCATGGTGAGGACACAAGGCTTCCTGTACCCACGTCACCACCATCTCCCGGGAGCCTCCTGACCTCGGCTGACCTTGCACCCTCCCGCCTCCACTGCACCCCTAACTGCAGGCTCCCCACACCAGCACTCAGCTCTTGGCCCCTCTTCCCTTTAATCCTATCCCTTGGGAAACTCATTCACTTCCAAGGAGTCAACAAACGCTCAGGTGGAGGGAGGACCTGCGGCCAGTTCTGACTCCGCTCAACCTCGTGTGTTTGATCCACGGGTTTATTAAGCACCTACTGTGTCCCAGGCACTGGGAATCGGGCAGAGACAGGACAGACCCACCCTTGTCTCTCAAGCAGTTCTCTTTACTCAGGATGTCTGAAAGGCATTGTGTCCTCCCCACATAGCTCCCACCATCTGGGTTTCTGACCAAAACCCTTCGTGCCCAAGTGCACCTCTGGGTTCATCCAGGTGTCCTCCCTCCCTGCCTCCAAACAAGTTACCACGACCTGGGTGGGGTTCCTCTTATTCCTTCTGCCACCGTCACAGGCCCTCTGCCTGTTCATCTCCGAAGCTGGGGAGGCTCCCTGACGTGTCCCTGCAGCCCAACCACCTCCCGGCGGGTCAGGCCTAAAGCACTGTTCCCGGCACTCAAGGCCCTTTACTCTCCAGCTCCCACTAACGCTTCGCCCCCTCCCCAGCGCCCTTTCAGATCGGCCCAGCATCCTCGCCTGCACAGGGACCTTTCTCCCGTAGATGCCGGGAGAAAGCACTTGTTATCTGTCTGCTCTGAGATCTTTGCTGCTCATGGTGTTTCCTGCACAGTTAGCTCAGACCAAGTTCTCCATGGTGAGCTCTTCCCGTAAACAGCCGGCGCCCTGGGCAGTGAGGGGCTCCCTGAGGGCGGCCCAGCCTGCGGTTGTTGAGGGTCACAGTGCTGTGTGTCCGGTCGGCGGTCCACACGCCAGGAGTGCAGGCAGCTCGCACGTCCCCAGTGCAAGAAAGACTGAGGTGGGGAGCGCCTCCCAACACCCCGACACTGCCTGCAACTGGGAGAGCCTCAGGGACCGGAGGGGGCAAGTTCAAGACCCTCTGCCGGCCGGAGGAGGTGCCGGGCCACAAGAAGGCCAGGGCTCGGCGGCCCGCGGGAAGACCTCAGAAGCCGGCTCTGCAGAGGGGGGTGGGAACGGATGAGACGGGTCCCAATCGACTGAAGGGAGGGTGGGCCACCCAGGGACCAAGTCGGGAAGGAGTGGACTTCTGACACCTGGACATCGAGGTGACAGTTAAAGCTACGAGTGAGCGATTCTACGAAGAAGTTGGCTTAAAACGAGAGCAAATTATCTGAAGTCTGAGCTTCTGGGGACACCCAGAGATGAAGGTCCAGAGGAAAAAAAAAACCCCGGCAGGTGAAATGTCGGTCAGCTGACACACTCACTGGTTCCTGCGAGGCGCCCCCCAGCCCAGGTGTCAGGGGAGGACGCACAGAGAATTTCGCTAGTGTCCACGTGCCCGTCCTCAACACCCCCCCTCCCCCTTTCTCCCCTGCAGTAGAGCCTCAGGTCTGCGACAGCCACGCGCTCGACACTCTGGGCGTGACCTCATCTTGGTGGCTGCCGGCACCCCAGGACAAGGAGGGCTTCTGTGAGGCTCTGGCTGTGAGACTCGCCACTTGGAGGCCAGACTTAATAAATAATCTGCGGCTAAAACTGAGCATCCGAAGAGCCCCCTGAACGACTGGGACGCTGCCAGCTGAGCTGGCTCCATCACACACGTCTGTGCAAGGAACCACCGTCATTTCATCCACTGCTGCTTGACGCTTCTCCACTTTGGAAAATTCAGCATACGCAAGAAAACAGAAAGTAAAACGCTTGTAGTGATACACGGCATATAAATTATCCCCATGGAAAATCGAATCACACTGAAACTTCAAATTAACTTTTATGAAACTTTCTGAACTTTCTTACATGGCACTTTTCCCAAAGGCCCCAGTGGTGCCTTCTTTATAAGCTTTGAAATCAATCAGATGCTTCGAGGACAAAGGAGAATCACCTTTAACTCAATGTTTTATGGTTTGTGTTGTTCAGAGTGTCTCAGGGTTGAAATTCTCATGACTCCATTTGTTACCAACAATTTAATGAGTTGCTCATCGTATCAGCCATGAATGATCAGCAAACAACTGTGCCTGCTCATTTATCTCCTCTAGTTTGAGTCCTTAAAATAAATGTTCATGTCTGCAATAGAGGGTCTGATATGATTCTTTTGTCTGGAGACTGTAAAATAAGCATGCCAACTACTGCTGCCTTTGGTAGATTTCAAGGTCGTCTGCTTTGCCAAGGTCCCTTAAAAACAAGTGCTGCTTTCCCTTGAAACCACCAAAATGTCAGTCCCATGAGGGCAGGCGCTGTCATTTTCTCAGTGCTAATCCCAGATACCTAGCATTGTGCTGGTCCTTACTAACCAAACAATAAAGATTAGTGTAACTACTGGATGAGTGAATTTTCCATCACGGCCATCATACATGTAGGTGTAGGTATACACCTCCCACTTTCATAAATATCTGTGTTCAGAGACTACACAGAAACATGTAAATGGATGCGCTGCCCCCAGAGGGACATGCTACATGGCTACTTGTAGTTGGACTGTCAGACCACCCTTCCACCCCGTCCTGCCCACGTGCATCGGGCACCAGCACTGTCGGTCCCCCACCGCGATAAGCAGGGTAAGGTTTAACTAACATCAGACTTTAACACCGCATAAGTAAGGTTTAACTAACATCAGACTTTAACACCGCGCTCTACCAAGGGGTCCTACTGTCATCTGAAAGTAATAACCTAATTTATACGGGGCTACTAATAAACGTTTAACAACAGGAGAAGGAAACACAGTAACTCTGCAAAGTGGAATTCTTAAAGGGACAGAGGCAACTTTCAGCTGAAAGAAAGATTTAACTTAGCTAATCTGCATGAACATCAGTGCCTGTGCAGCATCCAGAAATATGTTCTCAAAAGGTCATGTGCATAAGCATTCACTGTGAAGAATAAAAACAGTTGTTCTGAGTTTCTTGACAAATAAGAATAACTGCTCTATAATAAGAGCAACTGCTGGTGGGCATGTGTAGCCAAACAAATAGGGCTTTGTGCACCTGGCCCTCCCCACTGAAGGACCACAGCCGGGCCTAGAAGTGGGGAGGAAGGACAAGGAGGCCAGAGCCAGCAGGAGATTCGGACGTTGGACCCGGGAACTTGGGGCCAAGCCTCGTCTTCCCTCTCCCATGGTTGAGGCCATGGACAAAGACCCAGCCCCTGTGGGTCTCATGGCTAACTGAGAGGATTGGGCTAATTTTGGTGATTCTACACAACATTTCAAGCAGATGATATGTATTGTGAATACTGTTGGGGAAATAGCATTTCCCCCATTTATTTTTTAAAGAAATAATTAAGGTGGCTCACTAAATATATGCCCCACCTTGAAGCGCCCCCAGATGAAATATAAAGTTTAAATAAGTTATTAAAAATAAGTGCCGTCATTGCGGAAATGCAAATCCAAACTACCATGAAATACTACCTCATACCCATTAGGATGGCTTCTATCAAAAAACCAGAAAATAGGGCTTCCCTGCAGCACAGTGGTTAAGAATCCGCCTGCCAATGCAGGGGACACGGGTTCGAGCCCTGGCCCGGGAAGATCCCACGTGCCACGGAGCAACTAAGCCCGTGCACCACAACTACTGAGCCTGTGTGCCACAACTACTGAGCCTGTGTGCCACAACTACTGAAGCCCGCATGCCTAGAGCCCGTGCTCCGCAACAAGAGAAGCCACCACAATGAGAAGCCCGCACACTGCAACGAAGAGTAGCTCCCGCTCGCTGCAACTAGAGAAAGCCCGCGTGCAGCAACGAAGACCCAACGCAGCCAAATAAATAAATAAAATTTTAAAAAGAGTAGGAATATAAAAAAAAAAAGAAACAGAAAATATGTGTTGGCGAGGATGTGGAGAATCAGAAACCTGGTGCCCGGGCTTCCCTGGTGGCACAGTGGTTAAGAATCTGCCTGCCAATGCAAGGGACACGGGTTCGAGCCCTGGTCCGGGAAGATCCCACATGCCGCAAAGCAACTAAGCTCGTGTGCCACAACTACTGAGCCTGTGCTCTAGAGCCCGTGAGCCACAACTACTGAAGCCCGTGCGCATAGAGCCTGTGCTCTGCAACAAGAGAAGCCACCGCAGTGAGAAGCCCGCACACCGCAACAAAGAGTAGCCCCTCCTCACCGCAACTGGAGAAAGCCCGTGCACAGCAACAAAGACCCAACACAGCCAAAAGTAAATAAATTAAATAAACAAATTTTTAAAAAAAGAAAGAAAGAAACCTGGTGCCCTGTTGATGGGAACGTAAAATGGTGCAGCCACTGTGGAAAACAGCGTGGCGGTTCGTCAAGTTGTTAAAAATAGAATACCATATGATTCAGCAAATCCACTCCTAGGTATAGATATATTCAAAAGAATTGAAAGCAGGGTCTCAAAGAGTTATTTGTACACCCTTGTTCAGAGCAGCATTATTCACAATAGCTACAACGTGGAAGCAACCCAAGTGTCCCCATGCATGAAAGGATAAACAACATGTGGCCCATCCATACAATGGAATATTATGCAGCCTTAAAAAGGAAGGACATTCTGGCATCTGCTACAACACAGATGAGCCTTGAGGACAATATGCTGAGTGAAATAAGTGAGTCACAAAAAGACAAATACCGCAAGATTCCACTTCTATGAGGTCCCTACGGTAGTCAACCTCACAGATACACAAAGTAGAATGGTGGGTGCCAGGGACTGGGAGGAGGGGGGAGATGGGGACTTAGTGTGTAATGGGTACAGTTTCTGTTTTGCAAGATGAGAAGAGTGCTGTGAATGGAAGCTGTGGATGGTTACACAATATGAATGTACTTAATGCCACTGAACTGTACACTTAAAAATAGTTAAGGGCTTCCCTGGTGGCACAGTGGTTGCGAGTCTGCCTGCTAATGCAGGGGACATGGGTTCGATCCCTGGTCTGGGAGGATCCCGCATGCCGTGGAGCGACTGGGCCCGTGAGCCACAACAGCTGAGCCTGCGCGTCTGGAGCCTGTGCTCCGCAACAGGAGAGGCCGCAATAGTGAGAGGCCCGCGCACCGCGATGAAGAGTGGCCCCCGCTCGCCGCAACTGGAGAAAGCCCTCGCACAGAAACGAAGACCCAACACAGCCAAAAATAAATAAATAATTAATTAATTACTTAAAATAGTTAAGATGGTACATTTTATGTGTATTCTGTAATTTAAAACATTAGAAAGGAAAAAAACCCTGTATTACACATAAATAGCGTACCCCTGACCTCCTGAGGGAAACACATACCATCACCTAGGAAGGAACCTAGCCAAACAAATGAAAAACAAACAAAAAATCCAAATCTGATCTTCAGATTCAGAAATAGATTACAAGGGGGTGGTGGGTTGGGAACTGGCTGATTAAGAGACTTACAAGACTAAAAGATGTACGAACCAATCACAATATAGGGATCTTACTTGGATTCTGATTCAAACAGATTTTTTAAAATGACATTTATGAGAAAACAGAAATTTGAGTACGGACTGGATAGTTGATATTACCGATTTTTTGCCATTTGCGGGGGAGATATGATAATGGTACTGTGGTTTAAAGTCCTTATCTTTTAAAGATACACACTGGAATATTTATGGATGAAGTTAAGAATATGGGGCCTGGGATTTGTTTCAAAATTAAGTTGGATAGAGAAGGACAAAGTCCAGCTAAAACAAAGTTGGCCATAAGTGAAAAATTATTGAAGCTGCGTAATGGGTACAGAAGGCTTCATTCTGCTCTTCTGTTTGGGTATGTATCTGAATTTGGAGCCACATTTTCCAGGTACACTGAACAATAAAGGGTCTTATCCTTTCTGGGCATTAAACTTCAGATGTGACATTTTCGAGCACATAAACTGTAAACTGTAAGAAAACCAACACAACACTTGCCCCCATACCAACCCTGGTAATGAAATGATTTAAGGGCATGCTTGGGTTGCAAATTATACCCGGATTTTAAATATGTTCCTCGATGCATACAGAGTCAGTATAATTACTGAAAAAGAGGAAAACCCCACCCTTTTACAGGCAACTTAAAGGGAAAGGGAGCAGGTCCTGAGCCCACCAGCTGAAAGCTTTCCCTGAACACCTTCTGAGCCTGGGTTGGGGGATGGTGGCGGGGAGCCGGCTGGCCTGTCAGGGTCACATTTCACAGACAGCTGTTCTCTGTCAAGCTGAAGGGCAACAGCAGGCTGGAAGGGCAGGCGAATAATCCGTGGACGGCCTAGTGTAATCTGTAAAGTGAACTAAACAGAATACAAATGGCATCTACCATATGGTACGATTTACTATGTAAACCTACCAGAGTGTAAGCTCCTTAAGGGCAGGAATCACCTTGACCTCTCCCTACCACCCCAGAACCAAGAAGAGAGTCTGGCATGTAGCCAGATGCTCAAGGCGTGTTTCTTGAGCTGCGGACTGCGTGAGTGGATAGCAGAAATCCAGGTGTCCATGCAGAAATACCCAAACGAAACGAATCACATCGTTAACGGGGATTCTAAGCCTGGTAGTGGGATTACGGGTGTCAGACACGTGACTACCCACCACCGCCCAACAGCCCGGATGTACAGAAATCCCACTCGTGCTTCAAGGCCCAGCAGCACCGTTACCGCCAAATCGGGTCCTGCTGCCCACCCCGCCCCAGCCCTGCACCCAAGCCCTACACCTGGCGAGGCCTCCCCCCGTAGGAGTTAAGGCACTGGGCACCTGTCCTCTCCCCGCAGACGGGGCTCCCGGAGGTCCAGCCAGCACCAAACGAGCTTTGTAGCCCCAGCATCTGCGGCAGCGCCAGGCAGTTTGTTCAATTCAAGTAACTAAAACATTTCAGTTCCAAAAGATTGGGGTGAAAATGGGTTGCAAATGTGACACCTGTTCCTGACCCTTAACCGCTAACCACTCAATATGGAAAACAGCCTCCACTTCGAGAAGCAACTATTACGCAGAGTTTCAGATGATCAGCACGGGCAACAAAGGAGAATCCGTGGCCCGTGAAACACTGCCAGGATAAAAGAGATGACTGGGAGCACACGTCCAGCTACCAGATGGAAGCAGCTGGAGTCAAACATTCAAACTCCCACAGCTGGCAGGAAGGAGGCAGGACCCGACACAGTAAAGCGCCTGCCCGCCCCCTCTTTCCACGGGGCTGAGGGACCGATTCTGGACCAAGGCAGCAGCTCACACGTTCAGAGACTCAAGATTTTCACAGACAAGTCAACTATACACAATAAGAAATAAACTAAAAAATATATATATATGTGTGAAATATTTTTTTTAAAAAGGAAGATTTTCAGAGACAGACAGACAGAACTAGTGCATCTGGTTTTCTGGATGAAGCAACTAAGTCTCGAGAAAGAGCTGTAACCAGCCCCAGGCCCTGGAGCAGGTGAGGGCAGAGTCTGGGCCAGGCCACCTCTCCCCCGAGACACCACGGACTGTCTCACTTCTGTGCCACTCGGGTGAAACGCCCCCTTCATAGCGTTATCTTTTAGGTGTGATCATGGTATTACGGTGTTTTAAAAAAAAGACAGACACATCATCTTCTAGAGATACATACTGAAATGTTTACAGATAAAATAATATGATAGCCTTTTCAAAATTCTAGAAACAGGTGGAGGTAGGGATGAAATTAGACAGGCCGTGAGCCGTTAACTGGTAAAGCCAGTGATGGTACACGGGGGTTCACTAGAGCTGCCTCTGCTCTGGTGTATATTTGAAAGGTTTCACTAGGAAAAATTGTCTTAAGTACTCTCCAAAATACCAGGCAGCAGCAATGACAGCTTCTTCAAGGAGAGTTTTGTTACCATCTAGGTCTTCTCCAAAAAAAGAAAGAGGAGGAAGGAAAGGGAGGGGGTGGGGGAAGAAGAAGAAGGAAGAAGAAAAAAAAAAAACACCTTTCTATGACTGTCTTTAAGACACTGCCCCCTGGGAATTCCCTGGTGGTCCAGTGGTTAGGACTCCGTGCTTCCACTGCAGGGGGCACGGGTTTGATCCCTGGTCAGGGAACTAAGATCCCACAAGCCAAAAGAAAAATAAAATATAAAAAAGACACTTGCCCCATAAAGCTTATGGCAAGAAAAAAAAAAAAAAAAAGAGGGCAGCTTATTGAACAAGTTATCAAGTCAGCAGAGAAAACAAGCCATGTCAGTATTAGATCATTAAATCAGCATTCTGGCAAAAAACAGTATTTCCAAACATTCTGATGACAGCTGGATCAAACCCGCCAATACTTGACAGTAATAAATATAGTTATTTGGGAAGAAAAATAGGGAGTGACCTTACAGTTCCACTGAAATATGCCAAATAAGGAAAGCTTGAAGCTGTAGGAAATGGAAAAGAACGGCTAATATTTGGCAAGCTTCCTTTATGATCAACAAATTAAAATGTTAAGGAAGCAATCTGTTGAGAAAAGATATTTTTAAAAGGAGCTGAATCATGCAGGTTCGGCCCCGGATATGGTCAATTGGTAATTTTAAATCATTTTTAAAAGTTAATGTTTTCAGCCCCCAGGAATTGCATTTAAGACAGCGCTGAGTTAATCATAAGCCCGCCTCCCTCGCAGCTCAGGTGGAGGGAGGGAAGCCTTAACTTAAGTTTCCCTGCAGCTCTGCCCTTAACCCCTGGTCAGCAGCCACTGCAAACAGCAGCCTCCGCCCGGCCACTTGAATGATAAGGGGATAAACAAAAACACAGCCTCAAAGACTTTAGCTCCCCATTTCCAAAGACACGCTGGAGGCCGATCCATTTTCAATCGCTCGCCATCTGACCTACTTTGAATCTAGAAAGCCTGACGTTACTGGATTTCTTCAACAAAGAAAAGGTACAAGTGTTTTCACAATCCATGGATAAATAAGAGGACATTCTTGTGATTAAAAGCCATCGCAGTTCTAAGGGCCAACGCGTACCTTCGTTAAGGCACCACAGTTCACACAGGGGGGAGGGGGCAGCTTTTATAAATAGTGGCTCACGTGACAATAAGTCACTGCAGAAGAAAAGGTCCGGGGTGGGGGGGGGGGGGTGAGGGGCCAAGAGGGGGTGCTAGTTTATAAGGGGCGGGAAGGGGACATCTGAGACCTGAAGGAAGTAAAACCCATCGAGGCAAACCAAAGGCGGCCCTGCAGTGGAAGCCCCGTCACCACCCCCAAAACAGAAACCAAAACGCTGTGGGCGAGAGACTTCTGTCCATTTGCCTGCTTACAAGCTGCTTTAGCTTTGCCATAGCCTTGAGGAATCCAGATACTGTATTTTTTTTTTTTCATCAGTTCCCTGGTAATGAGCCCTCCTCCTCGGTAACAACTGAAATACAGTGTCGGGTTTTAAAATCCTCTTGGTTCCAGCATCAGCCCTGTACTGAGCGGAGCCGATCTCGGCACTCAGTTAAGGATTTCCCTGGTGGTCCAGTGGTTAAGACGCCGAGCTTCCAATGCAGGGGGCGTGGGATCGAGGAAAAAAAAAAAAAAAAAAGCCCTCAGTTAAAACGTCAGACCCGGGGTCGCTGAGGCAAACACTGATCCACACTGGACTGCACTCCTGCAATGGCCCCAGGTGACCCTCCAGACGGCACCGCGGGAACGGCTGGCCCTAAGGGGGCCACTCAGCTCCCGCGACAACTGCCAGCGCCCAGCGCCCACCCGCCCACAGGGGACAGGCCTGACGGGAGGGACCACATGGGAGCAGACAAAGTCAGCAGCAGCGCTGTCGACACGATCCGTGGCAAGTCGGCCAACCTGGAGGCCCCAGAATCTTCCAGGGTCAGTTCTATCAGCGGACCAACGCCAAGGCCTTGGCTCGTCCCCAGCCAGAATGGAGACAAGAAGCCCCGCTCACCTGTTGGTGAAGTTTAGGAAACAGCCTGCCTCGGGCAGGGGAGAGTCACCTCCACCGCTTTCACAGTCAGACTGGGGCTGCCTGGCCTCACTGAGACACAGGTCAGTTGAGCATGTCTTGAAAGGCCTGAGTAGGTTGGCTTCATATTTAGTGATTTGATTTTATTTTGTTTCTTTATTCATTCATTCATTCATTCATTTACTTTTTGGCTGCACCGTGCGGCTTGCGGGATCTTAGTTCCCAGATGAGGGATTGAACCCGCACCCTCAGCAGTGAAAGCACCGAGTCCTAACCACTGGACGGCCAGGGAATTCCCATCATATTTAGTGTCGTTAGGCTGTTCTCACATGGACAGCTAAACAGGCAGACTCTGCAAAGCTGGCTACTGGACGCACAGCAGCCAAGCCCGCGTGCTCGAGGCGGAGCAGGCAGGGAAACTGAGAGCACGGGACGCGGACGCAGTCCACCGGGTGCGAACACACGTCCATGGAGCAGCGAGGGCCTGGGGCCTCCTCGCTCCCTGGCCTCAGCATCCTTACTGATGAAGCTGATCTCCGAAAATCACCAGGAAGAACAGCTGAGGGAAAAAACCCTGACCCCACCATCCCCCCAAAAAAACCCAAAAGAAATAAGAAAAAAAAAAACCCTAGAAACTTCCTTGCAATTCTGCGAAGCCACAGGAGGGCTAAGTCGTTCTGACCTAAGTCCAGGTAAGGGGGTAACAGGCTGGTCGGGGTGTGGGGGTGGGGGCCAGCCCAGCCCTGTCCGTCCCCTCCCATCTCATGTGTGGGAAGACAGGCCCTCAGAGCTCCGAGGCACCCAGCACGTTAATCCTCCTCTGGTTAAATCGCATCCTCTCACTTCACCTGATTCCACCCTCACGCTGCTGTATTTAATTCAAAACAGCTGATTTCAGAGGTGCTCATCCTCATCTTTCATTCTAGTCCACAGCATTCCAAGAGCTGACTATTAAGTGAGACCAGTGAAAGGCCTTTCTGTGTTGAAAACATCTTTTATGTGTTGAAAGTGGATGAAAGCCATGCATTTTGACTCCTGGAAAAAAAAAAAAGCATTTCTTTTTATTTCAACAGATATTTCAAAACTATGACATTTATTGAATGCTATGCCTATTCTATGCGAGACACCGTGGGAGGTGCTGAGTCCCCAGTCAAGCACAGCCCGCGCTGATAAGCTGACCCGGCATAAAACAAGGACCCAGAGGACCGTAATCCTAGGTGCGGTGAGGGCAGAAATATAGGGCAGGCCAGGAGCGCCCCTGGGGGTCAGAGGAGGACAGATTCCATCTGCTGGAGGGGATCGGAAGGGCTTCATTCAAACAGAAACGGGAACTTGATCCGGGCAGCAGAACTTCAGAGGAGGAGGGGAGAAGCATGGAGAGGGAGGGAGGGGACAGCACGAGCAGAGGCCTGACCGGGGAGGGTGGGTTCTGACACCCGGGGCCTGGCCGGCTGCACGCGTGGGAGCCCGAGGAGGCGGAGGTCACAGAGGACGAGGCCCGAGGAGGGACTGCAGCATTCATCCAGCTGCAAGAAAGCAGTTTCGGTTTAATGATGAAGAGGGAACCAGACAGAAGAGGGGTAAGAAGGAGGCTTCTCCTCAAAGCGCAACAGGCTGCCCCAACGTCCCCAAAATTGGAGAAACAGTTGAACTTGGTCTGACTGGGGCAGCTTTTGAAGTCACTAACCACAAGGAGGAAGCATTCCCTCGGGCCTGCAGGAAACAGATTGCGCGGCTGCGTCTGTCCGGCTGAGAGAGGCCCAGCCCTCGGAAGGGTTTCCATCCAGAGGGGATGGAGTATGCTCGCACCATCTTTCTGTGGCGTCCCCGTCGCTTTCCAGACCCACCAGACTCCTGGCTGGGCCCGCTTGTAGAGCCTTCAGTTAGGGAATGGGGAACACTGGCTCCGATAAGCCGTCAAGGACAGGGCAGAGAAAGGACGAAGATGCAATGCCAGTGAAATAAACAAACTGCAACTGAGGAATAACATTCTGGTCATTATGTATCATTGACAACTTAAAACTTATGGTTACCTGCATACTTCCACCTGATCTCAGCTGTTTTTTGGTTTTGTTTTGTTTTGTTTTGTTTTTGACCTCAGCTGTTTCTTAAGGGAGGGGGAGAACGCACAAAGTACCAGACTGAATGTTGTGACTTAAATGGTAAAATTCCTGCAAACCCACTGGTGACTCTCCCATTGTGCCACCTGTAAATTCAGGTAAAACCCTACCTCTCCCCAAGCCTTGTTTTCTTGGTCAATTGAGGAGAAATGACCAGACTCTACGGAGAGAGGCCATGCCCCTCAGGGTGGCCCCTGGCAGGCAAGGCCACCAAGACAGATGAATGGGGCTCAGTATCACCACAGAGGAAGGAGGGGTTTCCGAGGAGATGGAGCTCCTGGGGCTGGGAAGGCAGAAAGGCCTCCACAGGGAGGCAGGGCCTGAGCTGGGGGCTCCAAGGGAGGGGGTCCACCCCCGGCAAAAGGGGGGAAGAGTGAGTTCTGAGGCAGGAAGTGGGGCATCAATGTGTTGGGGAAGATTACAGGCGAGAGGCAAGAAGACGAAATAACAGGGAGGGAGGGACGTGACCCCTGCAGTTGAGCAGCACAAACCAAGCCAAGTCCGTTTTGAGTTCTTCTGAGTGTGTGTGTGAATAACCACTACTGAGAATGAGGTGTCACCTAAATGCGAGACGCGGGTGCCATTTCTTAGTCCAGTAAGGATGTTACGGTTAATAATAGCTCCCGTTTACAGAGCAGCTACCAGCAGACACTTCACATACATTCCCTCTTTTTGTTTTTATAAAAACCCAGTTAGGAAGGTCTCACCTTTCAGACGAGGGAGTGAAGGCATCCAACCACAAAATGGTGGAGGATTTGAACCCAGGCCTTGGGTTCCAAAGCCCACAAGGCTTCCTTCTTCCCATCACAATCAAGGCTCCTACGCTAGTGAGCCCACGGTTCGAGGCATTTCACAAAGTCCCTCTGAAGACGATCCCCAACGTGTGTTAATCACGTGTCACTCAGGGCAGCCCGGTCGGAAGGAGCTCCCAGAAGATCGCTGTGATGTGTCTCCTAGAAAACCGGTGTCGTCACAGACACACAGCCTTACCCCACACATTAAGTGAGGCATTTTGAAAACGTGTGACTTCCAGCTTTAAAATGGCAGCTTGACACCCAAGCTCTCTCTGCTCCCTCCAGAACAGTAAGGTCTAGTCTCACAGGAGAGGGTTGCAAAGGAGAAGTCCACCGAATCTTAGAAGCTTTCCAGCTTCTGAACCAGCCACAGCAGACTTCACAGACCAGAGGAAGCTCACAGCTCAGCCTCAACACAGGCCGTCAGACTTCCAGGCTCAACCACCCCACCTGGCAGGGAACCCAGGGCATTCATGGGAGAAACTGTCAAGCCCAGGAGAAAAGAGCACAGACACGGACACTTGGGGAACTCCCCCCAGCAAAGCACCTGGGCTGATCACTTACAGCGAAGGCCACCAGTCGACTGCCCCCAAAACCACCCCCTCAAGACACACATACACGAGCTTCCATTATAAGCATGCTAGTGCCTTGCTCTTATATAGAGACAGATGATGAAATGTCACCAGACATTTCAGGAAATTTCTAACTGGGACCAAAACAAGAGAAAAAAGGAGCAGAGACGAACCAACAGGAGACTTCCTGGACTTCTCTGGTGGACCAGTGGTTAGGACTCTGTGCTTCCACTGCAGGGGGCAAGGGTTCGATCCCTGGTCGGGGGAACTTAGATCCCGCAAGCTATGAGGCATGGCCCAAAAAATAAAAATTAAAAAAAAAATTTTTGTTAATAATTAAGAAAAAAATACTGAGCCTTAAAGAACTTTGAGAAAAAAATGAAAATTAAGTGTTTTGAAAGAAAGAAAATATACAAAAACAATGATTACCTTTAGACAATTTTTTATTTTAAGATTAAATACATTCAAGATGTACAACTTTTTTTTTTGGAACCTTGAACAATTTTAAACTGTGATAACCACAGGGGCCACGTGGAAAAGCATTAATTCTGCCTTATAACTGTTTCCACTCCCAAACCTCTCTCATCCGTGACCTATTTGCGAATGGCTGAACCTGGGAGCTTTGCCCCTACCTGGGTTGGAAATGTCAGGTGGAGGAGGCTGCCCAGGGCTGCCAGGCCTGAAACCGTAGCCCAGGAGGCCTGCACATGTGAGCCAACCTTGGCCTCCACTTCCTGGAGTTCTGGGCCTGCCAGACAGTGTGATGCAACGTCTCGGGGCACCTGAGCAGCAGGGAACCATGGAGGCTTGAGCGTTGCATTCTTTTCTCCTTGTCACCCAAGATTTTTTACCAGATTTTTCTGACTTTGCTTCTGAAACCCTTGCTGGTCGCATATTCTATACAACTATCTCACCACCTTCGCCAAATTTCAGTTCTATTATCTTTCTGAAAGTCAGATCAAAGAGTGCTTTATATGAATTTCCTACGTTCAAAATTCAGCCAATGGCGCCGCTCCATTCAAAACTACTTGAGAGAGGACAGAGCACTCACATTAGCCACTCTGCCCACTCTCTCCCAAACCCCCAACTCAGCTCCCCTGCAGACAAGGACAGGGCTGACCACCCAAGAGCCCAAATCTCCTGCCAAGGAAGAAACACCTACTTGGAAACAGTCTTCAAGATCTTTGCCAAGAAAACAGAACTCCAAGCCCGACAGGTAAGTCACAAGGCACAGTAGCTTTTCCTGCTCATGGCTGGAAGAAGAGCCAGAAAAAAAAGAAAAGAGGAAGAAGAAGTTGTACATCTTGAATGTATTTAATCTTAAATACACCAGAGAGAGCAAACCCAAGCTCTCTACACGGGCAGAGAGATGCCCTGCAAGGATTCTATTGGTCTACACACTCTCCGTCTTCTATTTGCGGTGCATTTCAGAAGGTACCAGAAATGGTTCTCATCCTTAGGGGTAAGTCCATCCAGTGAGCACAGAGCCTCACTCTGCACAGAAGTGGTAAATTCGGGATGAATTTGGCCCCCATGGAGGCCTAGCAGGCTGAGAGAACAGGAGGAGGAAAAACATTCAAATAATCACTCGTCCCAGTCAGTGCTAAGAATCAAGCGGCTTCTTTGGAAGGATCCTTTCACTGCCTGGATCTGAGAGGATTTCCACTCAGCAATTCCTCCTCTCTGTAGGAAGTCTGCCACCAAATGTCAGAAGCCAAAGGTGACAAGTACTGCACGACTCACGTTTTTCATTTGCCTGCTGAACACTCAATGTGCAAGCTACTCACACCCAGAGGCACGCTTTTGCCTTAATGCATTATTCAAACCGAGGTGGGTTTAACATGTAAGCAGATATTTTTCATCATATAAGAGGAAAACAATCTCTGGGGAAAAGCATAAAAGAAATAAAAGTAGTAAACAACACACCGACACGTACCCAGTGACCCAGACGGCGGTACTGACACTGTGACATAGGACATTGCCGTCTGGGTCACCAGTATTACGCTTTTACTAGAAGGCGGTGTCTCTTGGTGAGCTGCCAACACTACATCCTTTCCTTGACTTCGTCATTTTGAGGCTAAAAGACACTTAGGATAGTGTATCGGGTTCTGTCCTAAACTGAGTCTCAGCAAGTCCCCTAGAGAGTAAGTAGTTTTATTATCACCATTGTACAGAGGAAGCAGGTTAAGTGCCCAAGGTCACACAGCCAGTAAATGGAGATCCCAAGTCAGATGGGCCGGTGGGTCTGGGCCACCCAAAGGCAGGCCACCTAGGAACCCCACGTTCTCACGCTGAGAGCTGCCATCACCAGGGGACAGTGTGACAGGGACCCAGCACAATGAGTAGAGGAGACACTCCCCAAAGTGCATTCTCCAAACAAGCGTTTGTCTCCGGTCTTGGCCCTGACACGTGCTACGGCACTGGTGACGATACTACCTTCCCCACGCGATGGCTGTGGTAGGTATATTCATCACAACGTCAGCTAGTCCCTTCCTAGCGGCTCAGACAAATCATACTGAAGGTCAATGCTGAAATCTGCAGTGAATCCCTATGTTCCTCAACAACCTCCACAGGGGAGGAGCTGCCTCTCCAGCGAACAGCCCCAGCCTGCAATCTTGTCTTCTGGTCTCCTACTCCCAAGTGGACCGCTGGTACTGCCACTGGGACTTCCCTTGCCTTCTTCCAATTTGTTGTTTTAGTATGTTAGGACCTTGAATATCAGATAATCGATACTATCAGAACTGTGCGTCAAAAAGGAGGTAGGTTTACAGAGTAATGAGAGCAAAGATGATCCAAAATCTCAGCAACAGAATGGAGCAAATACAAGAAACATTTAACAAGGATCTAGAAGAACTACAGAGCAAACAAACAGTGATGAACAACACAATTACTGAAATTAAAAATACTCTAGAAGGAATCAATAACAGAATAACTGAGGCAGAAGAACGGATGAGTGAGCTGGAAGATAAAATGGTGGAAATAACTGCCAGGGAGCAGAATAAAGAAAAAAGAATGAAAAGAATTGAAGACAGTCTCAGAGCCCTCTGGGACAACATTAATCGCACCAACCTTCGAATTATAGGGGTCCCAGAAGAAGAAGAGAAAAAGAAAGGGTCTGAAAAAATATTTGAAGAGACTATAGTCAAAAACTTCCCTAACATGGGAAAGGAAATAGTCAATCAAGTCCAGGAAGCACAGAGAGTACCATACAGGATAAACCCAAACAGAAACACGCTGAGACACATATTAATCAAACTATCAAAAATTAAATACAAAGAAAAAGTATTAAAAGCAGCAAGGGAAAAGCAACAGATAACATACAAGGGAATCCCCATAAGGTTAACAGCTGATTTTTCAGCAGAAACTCTGCAAGCCAGAAGGGAGTGGCAGGACATATTTAAAGTGATGAAAGGGAAAAACCTACAACCAAGATTCCTCTACTGAGCAAGGATCTCATTCAGATTCGATTGAGAAATTAAAATCTTTACAGATCAGCAAAAGTTAAGAGAATTCAACACCACCAAACCAGCTTTACAACAAATGCTAAAGGAACTTTGCTAGGCAGGAAACACAAGAGAAGGAAAAGATCTACAAAAACAAACCCAAAACAATTAAGAAAATGGTAATGGGAACATACATATCAGTAATTACCTTAAATGTAAATGGATTAAATGTTCCAACCAAAAGACACAGACTGGCTGAATGGATACAAAAACAAGACCCGTACATATGCTGTCTACAAGAGACCCACTTCAGACCTAGGGACACACACAGACTGAAAGTGAGGGGATGGAAAAAGATATTCCATGCAAATGGAAATCAAAAGAAAGCTGGAGTAGCAATTCTCATATCAGACAAAACAGACTTTAAAATAAAGACTATTATAAGAGACAAAGAAGGACACTACATAATGATCAAGGGATCAATCCAAGTAGAAGATATAACAATTGTAAACATTTATGCGCCCAACATAGGAGCACCTCAATACATAAGGCAAATGCTAACAGCTATAAAAGGGGAAATCGACAGTAACACAATAATAGTAGGGGACGTTAACACCCCACTTTCACCAATGGACAGATCATTCAAAATGAAAATACATAAGGAAACACAAGCTTTAAATGACACATTAAACAAGATGGACTTAATTGATATTTAAAGGACATTCCATCCAAAAACAACAGAATACACTTTCTTCTCAAGTGCTCACGGAACATTCTCCAGGATAGACCATATCTTGGGTCACAAATCAAGCCTTGGTAAATTTCAGAAAACTGAAATCGTATCAAGTATCTTTTCCGACCACAACGCTATGAGACTAGATATCAATTACAGGAAAAAATCTGTAAAAAATACAAACACATGGAGGCTAAACAATACACTACTAAATAACCAAGAGATCACTGAAGAAATCAAAGAGGAAATCAGAAAATGCCTAGAAACAAATCACAATGAAAACACAACGACCCAAAACCTATGGGATGCAGCAAAAGCAGCTCTAAGAGGGAAGTTTATAGCAATACAATCCTACCACAAGAAACAAGAAAAATCTCAAATAAACAACCTAACCTCACACCTAAAGCAATTAGAGAAGGAAGAACCGAAAAACCCAAAGTTAGCAGAAGGAAAGAAATCATAAAGATCAGATGAGAAATAAATGAAAAAGAAATGAAGCAAACAATAGCAAAGATCAATAAAACTAAAAGTTGGTTCTTTGAGAAGACAAACAAAATGGATAAACCATTAGCCAGACTCATCAAGAAAAAAAGGGAGAAGACTCAGATCAATAGAATTAGAAATGAAAAAGGAGAAGTAACCACTGACACTGCAGAAATACAAAAGATCATGAGAGATTACTACAAGCAACTCTATGCCAATAAAATGGACAACCTGGAAGAAATGGACAAATTCTTAGAAAAGCACAACCTTCTGAGACTGAACCAGGAAGAAATAGAAAATATAAACAGACCAATCACAAGCACTGAAATTGAAACTGTGATTAAAAATCTTCCAACAAACAAAAGCCCAGGACCAGATGGCTTCACAGGCGAATTCTATCAAACATTTAGAGAAGAGCTAACACCTAGCCTTCTCAAACTCTTCCAAAATATAGCAGAGGGAGGAACACTCCCAAACTCATTCTACGAGGCCACCATCACCCTGACACCAAAACCAGACAAAGATGTCACACAAAAAAGAAAACTACAGGCCAATATCTCTGATGAACATAGATGCAAAAATCTTCAACAAAATACTACCAAACAAAATCCAACAGCACATTAAAAGGATCATACACCATGATCAAGTAGGGTTTATCCCAGGAATGCAAGGATTCTTCAATATACGCAAATCAGGCAATGTGATACACCATATTAACAAACTGAAGGATAAAAACCATATGATAATCTCAATAGATGCAGAAAAAGCTTTTGACAAAATTCAATACCCACTTATGATAAAAACTCTCCAGAAAGTAGGCACAGAGGGAACCTACCTCAACATAATAAAGGCCATATACGACAAACCCACAGCCAACATCGTTCTCAATGGTGAAAAACTGAAACCATTTCCTCTAAGATCAGGAACAAGACAAGGTTGCCCACTCTCACCACTATTATTCAACATAGTTTTGGAAGTTTTAGCCACAGCAAACAGAGAAGAAAAAGAAATAAAAGGAATCCAAATCGGAAAAGAAGAAGTAAAACTGTCACTGCAGATGACATGATACTATACATAATCCTAAAGATGCCACCAGAAAACTACTAGAGCTAATCAAAGAATTTGGTAAAGTAGCAGGATACAAAATTAATGCACAGAAATCTCTTGCATTCCTGTACACTCTGAAAGAGAAATCAAGGAAACACTCCCATTTACCACTGCAACAAAAAGAATAAAATACCTAGGAATAAACCTACCTAAGGAGACAAAAGACCTGTATTCAGAAAACTATAAGACACTGATGAAAGAAATTAAAGATGATACAAACAGATGGAGAGATATACCGTGTTCTTGGATTGGAAGAATCAACACTGTGAAAATGACTATACTACCCAAAGCAATCTATAGATTCAGTGAAATCCCTATCAAACTACCAATGGCATTTTTCACAGAACTAGAACAAAAAATTGCGCAATTTGTATGGAAACACAAAAGACCCCAAATAGCCAAAACAATCTTAACAAAGAAAAACGGAGCTGGAGGAATCAGGCTCCCAGACTTCAGACTATACTATAAAGCTACAGTAATCGAGACAGTATGGTACTGGCACTAAAACAGAAATACAGATCAATGGAACAGGATAGAAAGCCCAGAGATAAAACCACGCACATATGGTCACCTTATCTTTGATAAAGGAGGCAAGAATATACAAGGGAGAAAAGACAGCCTCTTCAATAAGCGGTGCTGGGAAAACTGGACAGCTACATGTAAAAGAATGAAATTAGAACACTCGCTAACACCATACACAAAAATAAACTCAAAATGGATTAAAGACCGAAATGTAAGTCCAGACAGCATAAAACTCTGAGACGAAAACATAGGCAGAACACTCTATGACATAAATCACAGCAAGATCCTTTTTGACCCACCTCCTAGAGAAATGGAAATAAAAACAAAAATAAACAAATGGGACCTAATGAAACTTCAAAGCTTTTGCACAGCAAAGGAAAGCATAAACAAGACGAAAGGACAACCTTCAGAATGGGAGAAAATATTTGCAAACGAAGGAACGGACAAAGGATTAATCTCCAAAATATACAAGCAGCCCATGCAGCTCAGTATCAAAAAAACAAACAACCCAATCCAAAAATGGGCAGAAGACCTAAACAGACATTTCTCCAAAGATATACAGATTGCCAACAAACACATGAAAAGATGCTCAACATCACTAATCATTAAAGAAATGCAAATCAAAACTACAATGAGGTATCACCTCACACAGGTCAGAATGGCCATCACCAAAAAATCTACAAACAATAAATGCTGGAGAGGGTGTGGAGGAAAGGGAACCCTCTAGCACTGTTGATGAGAATGTAAATTGATACAGCCACTATGGAGAACAGTATGGAGCTTCCTTAAAGAACTAAAAATAGAACTACCATATGACCCAGCAATCCCACTACTGGGCATATATCCAGAGAAAACCATAATTCAAAAAGAGTCATGTACCACAATGTTCATTGCAGCACTATTTACAGTAGGCAGGACATGGAAGCAACCTAAGTGTCCATCAACAGATGAATGGATAAAGATGTGGCACATATACACAATGGAATATTAGCCATAAAAAGAAATGAAATTGAGTAATTTGTAGTGAAGTGGATGGACCTAGAGACTGTCATACAGAGTGAAGTAAGTCAGAAAGAGAAAAACAAATACCATATGCTAACACATATATATGGAATCTAAAAAAAAAAAAAAAAAAGGTTCTGATTTACCTAGGACAGGAATAAAGACGCAGACATAGAGAATGGACTTGAGAACATGGGGAGGGGGAAGAGAGTAAGCTGGGATGAAGTGAGAGAGTGGCATGGACATATATACACTACCAAATGTACAATAGATAGCTAGTGGGAAGCAGCTGCATAGCACAGGGAGATCAGCTCGGTGCTTTGTGACCACCTAGAGTGGTGGGATAGAGAGGGTGGGAGGGAGACACAAGAGGGAGGGGATACAGGGATATACGTATCTGTATAGCTGATTCACTTCCTTATACAGCAGAAACTAACACAACACTGTAAAGCAATTATACTCCAATAAAGATGTTAAAAAAAAAAAAAAAAGGAGGTAGGTTTAAAACAGGCTTGGGAGAGGGCCCGAGGGCCTCCCTTGCATAACCCCATAGACGGTGTGCACCTTTCCTAGCTGCTCAGAGCACTGGCTACTACCTCTGTTCTGGAAAGCTCCACTGGGATGATAAGGGAGGAGTCACTCTATTAAAACAGAAATTAAATGAAACCAACCATCCCTTTAAAAAGACCTAGACCAGTGCTTCTCAAACTTTAATGTGCGTATGAATCACCTGGGGATTTCATAAAAATGTCGATTCTGACTCAGTCCGTCTGGGGTGGGGCCTGAGGCTCTGCATTCCTCACAAGTTCCCAGCTGCTGCTGCTGGTTCACGGACCACTGGAGAACCAGGGTCTAGATGAGAACAGCGCTTTCCAAGAGAAACAGAATACATGCCACATAAGTCATCGTCAATGTCTGGCAGCCCCAGCTAGCCTCTTCTATTCCTGATGTGGAAAACTCGGTCTCTGTGCACTAGTGCCAAATCGAATCTCGGAGACAGAGTTCTGGGTGAAGTAGAAAAGAATAGCTTTATTGCTCTGCCAGGCAAAGGGGCACACAGCGGGCTCGTGCCCCTCAAAACTGTGTGTCCCTAAACCGCGAGGATTTGGTGAGGAGTTTTATAGCAATGGTTCAAGGGCGGGTTGCTGGTAAAGATTATGGTGTGTGCAGGGCCTGCACTCCTTTAATCTGGCCTCAGGGGGTCTTCTCCTAATGAGCTTCTCTTGGTTCCTTTAATCTGGTCCCAGGTGGTCTCCTGATGAGCTTCTCGAGATTATCAAACTGTGGTCTTCTCTGGAATGAAGAATGCTAACATCTTCCATCAGTTGGGGGTTTTAGTTCTGTAAAGAGCTCAAAGATATTGCTACGTGTATCCCTTGAGGCGAACCAGGACCCTGCCCCAAGGCCCCACTATTGTTTCTGGGCTGCTCCTCCCTTGTCTCTGCATCCCCTCCCTTCCCTGATTAGCAACTGTGTGAAAGGCTTCCTGCCCAGGAGCCCCACAGGTTCTTGCTAGGTTTCATTCCCCACCCCCAACCTCTATCCTGTACCAAGGGTCAGTGTCAGTCAGTCTCAGCCAGGAGGTAATCAGACCTGTAGCTGTACACAGGCAATACCTCAAACGTAAACAAAGAGTATAATGAACCCCTAAGCACCCATCTCCCAGCTTCAACACTGATCAACCATAGCCAGTCTGTATCATACCCCACTCCTGTCTTGAGAAGCTTTGAAAAAAATACCGGTGCCCACCCCAGACTAGCAGGATCAGAATCCCTGCGGGTGACCCCTCCCCCAGGGGATCCCGAAACACAGTGACGGTTGGGCAATAACATCAGAGGGAGGCAGCCCCAGGGGGACAGGTGTGGCTGGAGCAAGGCACCAACAGCTTGCCCCGGGGCCGACTGCACCCCGCCTAAGCCCTCCACCCTGGGCACGCCCCTTTCCACCAAACTCCTCCCCACCCAGGGCAAGGAATCAGCTGATACCCTGGGGCCTAGGTGACAACAGGTCACAGGGAAAAACAGCCAACACTAGAAGAGACAGACCAACTAGTCCAACAGCCTGAGGCGAGAAGGCAGAGTTCGAGAACAAGAACATAAAATGAGCATGGTCAAAACCAGAAGAGAGAGAAGAAAGGCTGGTGAAACAGGAAATAGGACAGAGGTACTGACAAACTTTAGAAACTGATAGGAAAAAATAAACACATGGATGGGTCTTAATAATTTCGGGAATAATCCAGATTCTGAATTTCAGAAGAATAAAGTAGACCGCACAATTTTAAAATCCAGCAGAGGAAATTCACCCTGATGAAACATTACAAGAAAAGATACCCCCATAAATGTATAACTAAATCATTTTGCTGTACACCTGAAACTAACAAAACATTGTAAATCAACTATACTCCAATACAAAATTTTTTTTTAAAGAAGAACCCCCTCCCAAAAAAGGAATGGTAAAAAGAAAACATAGAATTGCATTAGTCCTAATATAATCACAATTATCATAAATGTACATGAGTTAAATTCACTAATCAGACTCTCATCCTGGGTTTAAAAAACAAGATCCTGCATCATATATCTATAATAGACATATTTAAGGCAAAAGGATATGTAAAGATTGGAAACAATGAAAGAGAAGGAGCTTTATCGGGCAAACAGAAACTAAACACAAAGGAAAAAAACAAAAAGAATAATTTAAACATCAAAACAAATAGAATTTAAGGTGAAAAACATCATAAAGGATGAAGAGCCTACATATACACCTGAAAAGGGAACAATTAATCAGGAAGATATAAAGACAATAATCATATGTGCCCCTAACAATATAGCCTTAACATAACATAACAGCTGTCAAAACTATAAGAAAAAAAACTAAGCTATGGAAGAATTAAGTAACATGAAAAAGCTCAAAATAATATAGGGAAAAATGTATCCCCAAACAAAAAACACATTATTTTTGAGCACATGTGGAACATTCACAAAAACACACTCTGTGTAAATGCACCAAAAGTTCTCTTACATGTTCCAAGGAAGTCAGTGTCACTTTAACTATATTCTCTGACCATATGCAATAAAAACAGACATCAATAGCATAAGAAAAGTTATTAAAGAAAAATGTCAAAACTCTGAAAGATGCATGCTATTAAATAACCTTTTGGTTAAAAAGGAAATTATAATGGAAGTTACAAAATAAATACAAAATTACAAAGTGAATAAAAATGAAAGCACTACAGGTCAAAATTTGTGGACCACCACTAAAGTAATACTTAGAAGAAATGTTACAGCTTTGAATATATTTATCAGAAAATGAGAAAGAAGTCAAATTAAAAGGCTGAGCCTTCAAAAAAAGAAGTTAGGAAAAGAGAGTGACCTCAAAGAGACAAGAGTGAAATAAAGGTGAGAAGTCAGCCACGTAAACAAAAAATAGAGACACAGAGGTTAAAAAGAGCAAAAGCTGGGTTTTCTTTAAAGATTAGTAAGATGAACAAAACTCTACGTGAGCCTGAAAATAAACAAGTTTTAGACAAATTCAGAACTACAGATGCAGAAAGAAAAATGAAATAGCAAGAGCCGAAAAACAGATTTACAAAAATAATGGAAATATTATGAACAATCACACAAGAATAAAACTTAAAGCCTAGATGAAATGGATACATGTCTAGAAAATTATAAAATGCCAAAATCAGTCTATGGACAGAAAACTCAGATAGACTAATAACAAAGAAAATGAAATGATAAATGCCTCCCAGCACACTCTCAGGCTCAGGCCCCACAGTTTTACAGGCGAGCCCTATCAGATTTCAGATACAGATAATCTTCATCTTATACGAATGGTTCCAAAAACAATTTTAACCCATTTTATGAGACCAGCATAACCTCAATTCCAACCAGATAAGAATAAGAAAATTGTAGGCCAATTTTATTTAATAACACAGATGTGACAACTATACATCTAATCCAACAATATTTTAAAATACAAGACAAAGAAGGGTTGATCAAAGAACGCAATGGATGCTTCAATATCAGAGCATCAATCACTGGAATTTACCACATTCATGGACTGAGGGATAAAAGTCACCCAGACATGAATAGATTTAAAGGAAAAGGTCAACACCTATTTATGATGAAAGCTCTCAGAAAAGTGGAGACAATGGAGTCCTGTAGTTCCTTAACCCGATTAAAGCTGCTATCAAAAATCTCCATTATGCACATTCCCAGACTAGGAAAGAAGAGGCAAAGCCCCATCACCACTCTGCTACAGAGTCCTTGGGGTTCCAGCTGACAACACAAGTCACTTTGGTATAAGGAGTCGAAGGAATGAGACAAACGAAAGTGTCATTTTTTTGCATATGATATCCTCCCCAGAGAAATGCAACAGATTCAAGTGAACTAGTAAAACCAATGAGAGACTCAGCAAGCTGGCCAGTTTCAAAATCAGTGAACAAAAACAGTTGTTTTCCTCCACACCCCAATAACCAATCAGAAAAAAAATTTAAAAATAAAAAAGTCACTGTTCGCAATACTACAGAAACTGTACAGAACTAGGAATTAACCTAATGACAAAGGCACAAAACCTTTCTGGAGAAAGACCTAAGCAGATGGAGAAATATTCTCGGTCACGGGACAACTTGAAAGTTCTTAATTCTCCCCCAGATTAATCTGTATATTTGATCCAAATCCAATATAACTCCAGCAGAACTTAAGGGGAACTTGATAGAAATGGGCACGAAAGAATAACAGACCTTGAGGAGCCGAGATCTTTTTAAAGAGAAAAGCAAAGATCAAATTCACCTGATCAGAAAGTAAAACATGTATAAAGCCACGAAATTAAAACAGTGTGGCACCAGTGCAAGAAGAAACACATAGGGTACTGGAACAAAAGAACAACCCAGAAACATACCCAACATGTATATGGGGACTTGGCATACAGTGGACGTAACTTCCCAAATCACTGGGTAGGAGACTGGACCACTTGGCAGGCGGTGCTGGAAAAACTGACTATATCACATTCTACACAAAAAACCATCTCCAACCTAAAAATCTAAACGAATCTCTATGGCCGTCCAAGTATGAGTATCTTTGCGATCTTGAGTGGGGAAAGATTTTCTCAAACAAGACTGAAATGAAAAATTGATAGATTTCACTTCATCAAAATTAGGTTTTTCTGTTTATTGAAGGACACTACAGACAAATCAACAAAACGAGTGACAGATCGGGAGAAGATACTTACAAACATGAAAACCAACACAGGGTTAGCATGTAAACATACAAGAAACTCTTGCAAATCAACAAAAAGACGGTAAACCATTTTAAAAAAGTAAAAAAGGATAAAATATATGACCAGACAATTTACAAAAAAGTAAATCTGAAAACCTAAACAAGTATAAAAAGAGGTTTATAAAAGTAGAAAACTTACCGGTGATCAGAGAAAAATCACAACGCTGAAATGCCACTTTAAAACCATCAGGATGGCAAAAGTCTCTAGGAAGCGCTGATGAGACTGTGAGAGAGAAGCATGGTGCAGCACTCTGGGGAGCACTCTGGCAGTGCTCAGTGAAATTAAGAACACTTTTCACCCTGGGACTCAGCAATCCTACTCCTGGGCATCCGTTAGGAGACACGTGTAAGGATGCCCGAGGCCACCAAAGGGGGCCATCCCCAGGGAAATGGACATGTGAGCTAGAGTGGTGCTAGGGACTGAATGGTGTGTCCCCCCAAATTCATATGTTGAAGCCCTAGCCCTCGATGTGATGGTGTTTGGAGGTGGGGCCTTTGGGAGGTTTAGATGAGGTCATGAGGGTGGAGTCCCCATGATGGGATTAGTGTCCTTATGAAAAGACTCACTCTCTCTCAAGACCCTTCATCATGTATGTTGAGGACAGAGCAAGAAGATGGCTGTCTGCAAGCTAGGGAGAGGGCTGTCCCCAGGAACTGAATCCGCAGGCACCTTGATCTTGGGCTTCCCAGCCTCCAGAACTGTGAGGAATAAATGTCTGCTATTTAACCCACCCCCACTCCTGTGTATGGTATTTTGTTATAGCAGCCTGAGCTGACTAAGACAAGTGGATTCTTAAGGTGGAATCCGATGTAGCTCTCATGAATGATGAAATTTATGGGGGGTAACATGGACAGATCTCAAAAACAGTGAGAAGTGAAAGGAAAGGAGAGAAAGATTTATAGCACGATGCCACGCTTATGAATTATAACTACTTATACATACAAAACAGGCCACACACTTTACAAGAATACATCCATATAGAGGCATATTAAAGACGTTAGAATGAGGAGAGGAGGGGACTAAAAATGGGGATAGACCAGAAAGGAGAAAAAAATTAGTAAGATGAATCATGATGTGCTGTGAACTGAGAAGTGATTACTGCAACTCGTGTGGGGGGAGACACACGTGTGTGTACACATGCACACACAAGACACATACACACACACACACACACACACACACACACACATGCCCTGAACGCAGGCAGAAAATAGGGATTTGATCTTTCCTGCCCATAGTATAGAAATGAGAGCATTAAAGTTCTTACAACTTGACTTAAGGATTTCAATCTTTGACATAAAACAACTGGCAAGATGTCCCTAAACTTTCAGAATTATAGTGAACTGGGTTGATAGTAGCCCCTCATTTCTATTCCAAGGAGGTAAGATGATATACCTGTCTGGGTTGACAGACCACAGAGATACACATACATCTTCTACTTGAAGAAGATTTGGTATTTTGCTGTAACTTATGGAACCTGTCAATTTCATTCACAATTTACACCAGCTTCTAATTGTACTTATATTAACCATTCTAAATGCTCAGTGCTTTATCGGCTGGATCTAAAGTACTGAAGGACATCTGGCTTGGCAAATGGGATTCTGCTTGCTATCAGAAAAGAGAGCTTCAAGCGCTCACTTTCTTCTCACACCCTCAGGTCTGCCTTCAGCCAGGACCAGCGCATCTCAGAAACATGACTTGCACGTCCACACCCAGCCAAAGCCGTCAGGAGAAGCTTCCTGTGGTCTGGACTTCAGCTATAATGCTCGTTTGGCATCACAGAGAGCTGGGGGAGGGCGGCTGCAGGAGCAAGGGCCCAGGTTCCTGCCACCTCCCTGCTCCACGTCCTCTGTGGTTGCCCGTCATCCTGGGCTTCCCACTTTGGTGCTAAGATGATGGCAGCAGGCCTGGGCAGCCTCTTCTCCCACAGGTGTGTTCACAGGCAGAAAATGGCAGTGTGTCCTGGCTCGTCGCCTTTTATCAAAGCAGCAGCACCATAAGCAAACCTGCCTGACAGTCCCCATCTCTCTGGCCAAAATGAAGTGAAATGCCCATCACGCTTGGCCAGGGGAGAGGCCCCTTGCCGGTGAGAAAGGAGGGAAGGCGGGGAGGGGAGAGATGGGGGGAGGGGGGCGGCCAACAGTGTGTGCTCTCATTCAAACTGCTCCCAGCCTCTCCACAATCCATCTGCACATAACAGTGGTCCCAAAGGTCGGGGGTGGGGGGGAGATACCCATCAGTAAGGCACCCGAGAAGGAGTCAAGAAGAAGACCAGAGCAGAACAGAACAGAGTTAAGATGGAACAACAGTCTGGGCCTTAAAATGAGCACCCCCAGAGAAAACAGGAGTTACACAGAAGAAGCCACAAAGTAACAGACTCAAAAGGTTAAACGCAGAGTCACCACCTACCACCCAGCGATTCCACTCTTGAGTACCCACCTAAGAAAACTGAAAACCTATGGTCACATCGACCCTTAACACAGAGATGTTCATAGCAGCCTTCTGCACACGAGCCCCAAAGTGGAAACAGTCCAAATGCCCATCCATTTACGAACGAATCAACAAGAGGCTGTATATCCACACCATGGGATATTATCCAGCCATAAAAAGGAAGGAAGCGGTGAGACCTGCTACAACATGGGTGAACCGGCAGCACAGCACAGCGAGTGAAAGAAGCCAGACACGAAAGGCCACGTACATATTGTATGACTCCGTTTATACGTGAAATATCCAGAATAGACAAACCCACAGAGACAGGAAGTAGATTAAAGGTTACCTAGAGCTTGGGGGGCGTGGGGCAGGTGGGGAGTGACTGCTGACAGGTATGGGGTTCTCGATGGGGTGTTGGAAACGTTCTGGAATTAGACTGTGGTGATGGTTGCACCACATTGTGAACATACCAAAAAATAACGAATTGTATACTTTAAAAAGGTTAAAATGGTGAGTTTTATATGAATTTTATCTTACACAGTAACCGAGCAGAGGTATCAGGCATCGTGTCAAGGGAGCTGCCCTGCGCACCAGGACAGCAAGTAGCACGTTCAACAGGGAAGAGTCTTCCGAGCACGTGCTGCGCCATCACGCTCCCTCTCCCAAGTGTGAAACTAACTCTCCCTTAAAGAACAGAAATCCGTAAGACACTTAGGTGCCCTCATGGCCTAACCCAAAGCTCCGCCTCAGCTTGCGCTTCTGACACAGCCCCTTCCTTGGCCAGCACGATCCCAAGGGGAAATGCTGGAAAACTCACAGACGAGCATCAAGAAAACCTCCCTAGTTTCAGATGTAAGAATCAGCTTATGAAAAGATGCCCTGAGCCTCTCAAATTAACAGGCCACCGGACACTGGATGCCACCCGTGGGCACCACTGCTGGAAGTCCATTCCAAGAAGCTTCCCTGGAGGACAGCGGGATGGCAGGAGTGTCTGGAGACTGAGGCTGTGCGGGTAGGGGCGGGAGGCCCACCGTGGCGCCGTCGAGCGAACATGCACCCCCCAGCCCAGTTCTGGGAAGGGCTGCCATTCCCCATCAGCGGGAGATGGGAGTGCCCAGCTTCAGGGGCAACGGTCGATCGGGGTACAGATTTCTCAGCAAGACCCCCTCCTCCTAACACAAAATAAAACCACCACCACATGCAAAGAGGAAGCCCACAAACACAAAGCTCCATCGTGGGGTCTGAGGCAGTTTACTGGTCCCAGAGCCCCGCACATTGGCCACCTGGGAATACTTCCCACAGTGACATTTTTAAACCTAGCTTCCACCCCACCCCCCTCTTTCACCCCAAGGTGGTTCTTGCACCTTTTCCTTTCTCCCTAAACCATCCTGCCCGTTCTTCAGGCCGTGTTCACACTGACTTAAGTGCAACCTCCCTCCAATATCGCAGAGTAAGTAGAGGAATCCCGCAGTAGTGCCCTGCTCCTCCCCTCCGGCCTCCCCCAGACTTGCCTTCCTAGCTCTTTGACCTGAAAACAAGTTTGAGCCTTTGCGTCCTAAAACAGGCCTCCCCGCCCACCACCCCCGTCCCTGCACCTCCCCCATGTTGCACACCTCACAGGTCCTGGAGCTGCCCCTGGTGGGGTGGGACAGAGGCAGCGGGCAGACCCAAAGGCAGCCGCACCCCTGGTGACAGAGAGTGGCCATCCTAATAGCTGGCAGACAGGAACCCGCCAGCAGGACGTACCTGACTTGCCACCAGGTATCACATTATAATTAGTCATTGTAATTGAAGCCGAACGTAATTAATTACAAATTGAAGTGTTCAAGTTTAATTCCATTAAAATTACACCATGAAACTAGGGAATTACAAAGGATTACCGACAAAAAGCAAATAGGGAGGAATAAAAGAAAGCCGGGCTGACTCCATGCATGTCTGGGTCACACCCAACGCTCAAGTAGGGCGGACGGCACCCCACCTGCTTTTAATCAACCTCTGGGGCCCGGCCCGGCCCAGCCCAGCGGCCGTGTGCACGGACCACCTGTGGAAGGGCCAGCACCAGGCACCAGGTGACACAGGCTTGCCGGCCGCTCAGCATCTACCGGGACCTGAAGACCACTCCTTCCTCCAGGCGCTGCTCCCAGCCCCTCCCCCAGCCCCAGTCTCCTCAGCTGATGCCTCTCCCCCAGGCGGCCTGTCCAAATGCCACTCACTCGGCCCATCTCTGCCACGCCACCACGACCCCAGCAGCCTCCCTGGACACGCCAGGCCCCGGGCGCCTCCTCCTCCCTCGGCCACCAGCACTCAGCCTGGCATCTTCTCTCCTGGCCCAGTCCCTCTCCGCCTCTTACTGGACTAGGACGTCCTACCCTCCCAGCTCCATCCCTCACCACCCCTCCCCCTCACACTCTGATCAGCCTGTCCTAAGGAGCTTCTGGAAGAATCCTCCTAAACACAAATCTGAGAGCGGAATTGGCCCTCTCGCATTTAAAAGCAGCATCTCTCAGGGCCCTCAGAACACAGAACTGACTCAGCAGGGCTTTGCACAGAGGCTGTCTGGGCCCAGGCCCTGGGCACGTACTTGCACTCTGTACTGTACTTATTCCTCCTGTGTTTACTTTCTGTCTCCCCTGCTAGATCGTAAGTTCCCTGAGGGCAGGGACGTCCTGCTGCTCTGGTCACTAGAAGGCTGTGCTAGAATAGCGCCTAGCTCACAGGGGAGGTCAGTGCAGCACAATGTCCCAGGCCCATCTTTCCAGGCCCCTGTCCTGCCCTCCGCACACATCAGACACCCCCAGCCCCTAACCTGACGCCTGCGGATGCCCTGTGTGTCCTGCAGTTCTGACCAGCGGGGCCGCGGGCTCATTCCTCTTGGTACCCCAGGGGCTGGAACAGGATCCAGTGCGGACACTGGGCACCACGGAGACCCGCTCAATAAATGAATGAATGAGAGGCCCCAACAGTCTACGAAAAAGAATGAGTCATTCCAAAAACAAACAAAACTGCAAACCACCTCACTCAAACGTGCTGCCTTGTTTCTGAGACCAGCACACCCTTGCGCATATTTTCTTACTAAATGTACAACTTCATTACAAAACAAGCCGCATCATCTCCAAAAAATCAGGCATGCAAAATAATCATCTGAATTCAGAGTAGCCTAAACACTCAGCTTTTCCATGATGACTCCTTGAGGAAAATAAGGCGTGTCATCTGATCAGGCTTTTTATCAAGGGATGGATGTCCACCTGAGGACCCCTGACAGAGCCGGCCTCTTACTGAACACACCCCAGCACCGCCTTCACGTGCAACTGGGAGCAAAACCCTGTGTGGTTGATGCTTTTCGGGTGATAGGAGTGGATGTGAATCCAGTATCACTACAGTGGCTAAAGCAACTAGATTCCCAGGGGCTGAGGGGGGCGGTTTCGTCTTGGCTGCCACGAGGTTAAAGGCGAATATTAGCATCTAACGGCGAATTGCTCCCCAGCACCAGCATCAGGCCAGGTGTGTCAGAGAACAGTCCTGGTGAGAGACTCACACTCCACAGCCCGGTGCTCAGGGCAGAACTGCCCGCTGGACAGTGCCTGGCCTCTCCTGAGCCAGCTCCCTCCCTCCAGCCCAGGCCCCACCATCAGGCCTCTCTCCTGCCTTCCATTTCCCCAGAACCCTTCCCACAAATTTGCTCTGTGCACAGATGGGGCGTTGAGGACAGCAGGTGACACAAGGAGGGTGATGTTCACCCCAATGCTGTTAACTGTACCCCAACTATTAAGATAAAGTTTGCTAACGGGAGTGCTCACTGCCTGGGGAAGGATTGTCTCTCAGATAATTCTCTTTGGAGCTCTACTGCTGGGAGCTGACTCTAAAGTCTCAGGGCAGGGGAGGCTCTAGAAAATGTCTCGGATCCAGCGAGGCCTTGGCCAGAAGGTGTCTGTCCACCGGTCACCCAAGTACCTTCATGTGCACCTCAGAGACTCTATGCAATCCCCAGCTGTTCACATTAAGTGACTCACCCACCCCCATCCTGGGCAGCTTGTGGACAGGGGACCCCTTCTGCTCCCCCTGTCGCCTCATCACGACAACCCCCGCTTCAAGGGAGAGCTCCTCTCAGGGACAGCAGGGGTGGCAGGGAAAGTGTGGACGGGACAGAGGCAGCCCCAGGCATCCACATTTTCCTCGCGGCTTCTCACCTTCCAGCCGGATCCTAGCTCCTCCATGGGACAGTGGTGTGGATGACAGGAAAGAAATCAACAGCCTAAACCATATCCTGCCCAGGGTCAATACTCAGGAAATGAGAGCTGATACCATATATATATATATATATATATATATGTATAGCATAAAAAAAATTTTTTTAAAGCATCTGTCTTGTCACTAGTGGACGTAAAACCAGCTACAATATGAGGAATCCAATGCTTTCCTTCTCTTCTCTGCCTTTTCCTGAAGCATCACTGCAATCCCAGCTCCAGAAATGGGGAAGTTAAGACACAAGGTGGGAGGGGGGGACCCAGATTAATTCTTCAGCCCTCCCCACCGCAAATGATGCCAAACTCTCAAGCACCAACCAAAACGCAAACAAATCCTCCACAGGCTTCAAACCCAGGGTTTCAACCCATCTTGGAGACTTCAACATCAAAACCTCTCCACTGCACTTCACCCCTCCTTTTTCCCAGGGCTCAGCCCCTGAATCCCCGCCAGTCCCCCCCAAACCCACAAAGCCCAACAAAGGAGCATGTCTTCTTCCACTGCCTGGGGGGGCTCCTAGTCCTCCTCCCCGTCCCTCTGGACACCAGGCCCTGCCCCCCTCATCAGCCCCCCAGGCTGGACCCCAGGGACGGTGGCTCCTCTCAGCGCCCCCCCTTGGTGAGGTCCTGGCAGCCCTCACTTCCCCAAATCCATGCAAATGCTGACGCAGCCAGACACTGACGTCACCCCTACAAAAATACCCTAGGTACTTTCTTTGTAAATGAAGAAGCACAGAAAGCACGCAGGCTATGAAGGCCACTGCCGTGAAACGAGCTGCTCGGGAGCCTTTGCCCAGGCCCACGGGACAGCTTCTGGGGGCCGAGCACTCCTGAGATGTTTCTCCAGCGCTGACCCCCAAGCCTTCGTGTTTCTTGCTACTCGCTTTCTCTTGCATTGGTGGAGTCCTGACCGTTGCAGTACCAACTTTCCCCATTCATATGGGGAAGTTTCCTCCCATTCAGGCTGTGAGCAGAGTCAGAGAATAAATCTCTGTCAAAGAATTGTTCTGCCCGATTCTATTTTTAAAAACGTGAATTTTTTGTGTTATGTGCCACAAATACAATTATGTGTATTTTAACCAACGTATATGTCACTTCGCAAAGAAGGAGTTTAATAAATGGGCATAAAAAAAGAAATACCTGTTCTATCAGTGTGTATCTATCAGTAGCTTTCAAAACACAGCCATTTTAATATACCCTGCCTACCTTTCACAATCCTAAGAAGAATTCCGTTTGCTTTCTTAAATTAACTAGCTGAGTGTGTCCCAAATCAGAAATACACAGGACTGCTCGCTAAAAGAAGCCCGCAGTTCTCGTGCAGCAGGACTCACTGGGTGCCGAGAATTGTGGTGGGTGCCACAGCAGGGGGCAGAGTGAACAGCAGGTGCACAGCAACGTAAGGAGCGTGCCTGGGAAGCTAAGTGGGTGCTATGTGGGGTCCATCAGAAACAGCAAAGGAGACAGCCAGAGCTCAGTGACCACCGGCCTCCTCCCAACTGTTCTGCTGGAACACCCTCTCCCATGCGTCCCCAGGTGCACAGAACTCGGCTCAAGCTCTACCGGCCTCTGGGCGCCTTCCCTGCCCACCCCACCCGGATCTGGACGCCCATCCTCTGCAGCCCTCCACCGTTCCGCGCGCATGCTCCGTGACAGCCGCCTCCCAGCCACCCGGCGCACCTCTACCCGTACCAGGCTGCCCGCTCTTCCAGCGGGGAGCCGCGGCTCTCTCACCCTGCATCACAGTGCCTGGCACACAGGGGCTCCCTTGGCGTTGGTTAAAATGAAGAAGAAGTGCATCAACTAGGCTGGAGACTCAGATGTGCAGAGGGAAGAGGAGGAGGAGTTTCCCCAATGGAGCATGGATCTGGGATCCTTCTAAGTGGGGAAAAGGTTTAGGCGGGGTGGAGACAACCGTCAGGAACTCTGCCTCCTAAGGAACGTGGTCGCCATTCTGCGCCAACGTGAGCCACTGTGGGTCTTTAAGGAGAGGAATGACGTGATGAAATCAATGATCTGGAAAGATTCACCTGGCAGCCACATACATAATGGATTGCGACCTGTTTCAGACAGACAATCTTCAAACAAGTAAAGGCTACACTCTCAGCTCTTGCAGTTAGGAAGATTTGGCTCTCACGTACAAGCAGCCTTCAAAACTAACTGCGCGCGCGCACACGCACACGCACAAGATTTATTAAAGTATCAGCGTGTCTTAAAATGACAGCATAATTACATACCAACACAGAGCAACGTAAAACAATCACCACAGACCACCTCTTACTCCTCCTGACAATGACATTCAACCATAACTAGCAATATCCTTCCCCTTCCGATCCCGTATCAATGCTGACAAATAGGGGTGCCAGGGTTGAGGAACCATGGGGGGAAGAGCATGTGTCCCTCCCCCTCCCCCAACCCCCAGGGACGGTCGGCTCCAGGTGACAACTTCCTGCCTGCGTCATGCTGCTCTCCAGGGTAAGTGCTCGCCGGGCCCTGGCCACCTCGCTGGTCCTCTGTGCTTGCCCCTGAGGTCCCTGGCAGACCAGGTCCCCTGGACAGGGCACTTTGGCAGCAGCCTGGGCTTCCTGTCTGGCTCCTGGGTCCCACACATGCCTGTGCAGCAGAAGCATGACTCCAAACCTGACCTGTCTCCTACTTGGCTGAACGGTGTGACAGCACACTGTGTTATGTAAACGAGGAGCTGAGGTACAAGTGAAATGAAGCAATGCCAGTAAACTGAGGTTTCTACACTGGTTGACAAGAACGCTCTGGTTCTCACAGCTTTCTGTTTCAAAAACGTACAACTTACAACACCTCTTCCTGTGTGAACGGGAAGGGAAGGTGGAATTTTATTTGCAGGTCTACGTATTTTAGTTGCAACTTCTACATGGTGATGACCCCAAATCTTTTCCCCTTTAAAAGGTTTGTGCCCTATGGGCAGCTGGGCAGAGTAGAACAACGTGAAACAAAGAATTCACTGTACACACAACTGCATGGGTTCAAGTTCTAGGGCAACTATCCTGGTGAAAAACAGAAAATAAAGGATGTGTTTCACCATTATCTGCCACACCTTTCACAATGAAGCAAAAATGGTGACAGGAGCAACAGAATGTTCTTATTTTCAGGGTAAGGAGGAAAAAAATCTTTTCCAAACCTAATCAAAAAATTGAATGTACAATTCCCTCCAGCAAGAATTTTATTTTTAATTTTCATTTACATAGTATCTTTCTTCCAAGAATCTCAAAATAATGGAGCTCCACAAATACTTAAAAAAAAAAAAAGTTGTCACAACGAAGGAGGGGACAGGCTTGGCAGGGCGGGAGCTCAGAGAGGGCAAGCAGGGTGAGAGCAGGCACTCGGGCCTGGCAGCACCCAGGCTGAGGGCGGCTCCGAAGCGGCCCTTCCTTTGCCAGCAGCTCACGGGCCTTGCTTCTATTTGCATCTTCCGGCTCTTCAAGACAAGGATTTACCTTTGGTGTCACTTACTAGCTTTAAATCAAATTATTTTGATCTAAACAGCAATTTCTCCTCTAAAAATCCAAGGGAAGGTGGCAATAAACCAAAGACCCTTGCAGGTCCAAAATAACAACTGAACCAAGATGCCTAAAATGAGTTCATATTCTTTTTGGCCTTCAAAATATAAAACTATGTTAGAAAATAAAATGTTAACAATTTATTAGGGGAAAAGACCCAGTGTTTAAGAAAGACCGTCTTGCTTTTTGGGGGAAATTGGAAAATTGGAAAGAAGCTTTTGAGCTGGTTGGGTTGTTTTTTTGTTTTTTACAGCTGGGTGGACGGGATCTGAACGTCTTACATTTAGCAAAAAGCTGTCAACACCCAAATAAAATTTTAATGACAGTAAGAATGGCATTCTATTTCTCACAATTTCGCAATGTTCACTGAAGAAAGAGCTAATTTGTCAATTTGTTTTTCCCTTAACCAAACTCAAGACACCTCACAACTATGCATAACTTTCTAAAAAAACGTTAACTGCTTTAACTTATTAGATAAACACAGTCAAAGAGAAAGATGTCTAAGAAAACGGCCCCATGCTGGTATACTCAGGGTAATGCTAAGAAAGCACAAGCTTCAGAGAGAGCTCTGGTAATTTCTTCCGACATTAACTTTATAAATCACAGTCAAAAGCATCCAGGATTTCAACTGTCAGCTGACTGAGTCGGCCACAAGCAAGACTGGGTAGGCCCTGCTGTGGCCTCTTGTGTTTTATAAAAGGTGTGGATCACATAGTTGGTGTTCCCAGCTTCACAAGTGCCTCAAAGAAGGAAGCAGAATCTAGTCAGTTTCATGTGCGCCTCCCACCTATTCTTCCAGGGGCTCTGCGGTGTTGGGTAAATTCTTGGAAGGACTGAACACTCCCGGCCCCGCTCCTTTCCGGTCACCTGTCCCACGGTGTTCCTGAGGATGGGGTGGGGGGAAACCTCTGCGTAAGGATCCTACCAATCATACATTTGAAGAACTTCCCGGGCTGCCCCAGGCCCAGGGCTCTAATAAACACAAAACTTCTGCCGACTGCCAGGGGCCTCCTGCATAAGGAAAGGCCTTCAGATTCAAATAAAGAAACTGACAACATTTATTTTGCGCACTAACATCATCCTATCAGAATTTAATTACAGCAAGAATTAGAATTATTTTTATTAGAGAGTTGTTTACTTTTCAAAGGAAAGGTTCTTGATGGGGTTTGCAACAAATTAGACGTCTTTCAGAAAGAGCTGTTCGCCTTGTGTTTTTTAACTATGTCACATTATGTGAACAGGGTAGCACACAGGCCTCAGTCACAGGTGCATTACCCCAGGTGCTTAGCCCAGGTGCTTCAAAGCGGCTTCAAGCCATGGAACAAATGAAGGCTATGCCACAGGTACCCCCTCAATCCCAGGTAAGTCCCTGCAGGAACACCTCCTGCCCAGCCAAAGACCGTTCTCCTCTACCAGCGTTCTCAGAGGAGAGCTGAAAAGCAGGACTGATTACAGCTCAGCAAATCCAAGACTGTGAGAACTGACAGCTCAACACAAATCAGCACCTCAACACCAACCGAAACTTGGTTCTTAAACATAAAGCAAACCCAAGGCTATTAGCTGGCTTTGAAAAGTAGAATAGGAGAAATGACTGAGATAATTCAGAGGGCCCCACCATGAACATTTTATTGAAATATCCTCCTAACCTGGTTTTTTGTTTGGTTTGGTTTGGTTGCTATTTAAGGTTACATCTCTAAATGTACTTAGGGAAAGTAATTTCTTTCTGAATTTGAAACGTTTATCAGGGTATAAGAAAAGGTACCCAAATGCTCATGTCAACAAATGTTTATTAAATCAGAAATCACAAATTTCTTTGCTATATTAGTTATATGATACAGATATTAAATCGCTCATCTAATTATGCCATTAAAGTTCCCCTTTCACTCCGTGATCCACACATGCACGGTTCTCTTGGGTGTCCAAGCACACACAGGTATCCGGGCCCTAAAACGCCCAGCACAGCTGAACATCCAGGTAAACAGCAGCGGGGCACAGGGAGAGGTCACGGAGCCCCATTTCAAACAGCTTCGACAAAATGAATGGCCGTAAGTAAAAAGTGTCTCTGGGCTTTGCTATAATAAGATTCAAACACAGGATTCCAAGAATTCCACCTGTTTCCAATTAGATACCAGAACTGCTTGAGTGTTTAAACTACATTCACTTGCTACTTATACAAAACAATTCTTCCGGGTTTTCTGAACATTTTAAGTATGTTAAAATAAGATTAAGGGTCTGGTTTAGACAATCAGAGGCAGGGGAATTTCAGCTGAAACCAAAACTATCTCTCTGCAGCCATAATGCAGAGCTTCAGACAAAACAATAGGATGAAATACACGAATTTCTATCTGACAATTGTAAAAATCAGAACTTTCATAGGGAAAGCTACTATATATATATAATGTATGTATAATACATTAGATAATTTTAAATAGGTTTTTAAATAATTTCTAAAAATATATGATCCTGTATATTTAATGTTTATAGTAACTTTTAGTTGGCATTTATGTTAGTCCATCACATATACCTGTCTTTTTAATCTGTGACACTTACATGAGGCCAAACGTGTGACCTGAAAAAAACGGAAGCACAGGTGGGAATCTGGCCTAGCTCTGCAGGATTTTTCACACGATGAATTTCTCTTTTTAAAAATGTACCACTTTTCCTCTAACAAATTTGTCCTTCCTTCCTTTCACTGCGGATGTTCCTTGTGCTTTTATAAATGAGCTGAAAGGCACATGGATTTTCTACTTGGAGCCCTGTTTTCTCTCCTAAGACACAGAATGTGAGCACAGCCTCAGGAGCAGTTTAGACTGCTGACTGCTCCAGGTAGACTCGGAGTGGAGGGTCTCAAAGCACAGCCTGGTGCTTCTGCACAGGGACACGCCCCCCTCCACACCACCTTCCCCCACCCCCCGCGGCCCCACGTGAACCCTAGTGGGTTCGTTTGAATTGCATACAACAGGGCAGAGAACTTCTTCAACAGCCACTAAAGGTCTTGGGCTCCATCAACTCACCAGACAGTATTTTTAATTTTAAGGTTAGCTCAGTGGATTAGGAGAGTCATTCCTCAGGGGACCAGCAATCTGTCCGTTTCATGTCACTAACTACTGGCAGGAGATGGGTGAAATTGGGGAAGCAGGAGAAGAGGGCCTCTATGGACCCAACTGCCTCAGGAGGTGCTGCGTAACTCAACCCCTTCACTGACTTACACCTTTAAAAAAAAAAAAAAAAAAAGGCAAAACAAACCCCCCCAAAAAACCCTACACATAGTTTTGTATAGAAGAAAAAAAAAAAAAGAAAAAAAAAACCTTAATCAACTGATAATGACCCCCTTCCCACACTCAATCTCAAAGACAATGATATTAAGAGAACCAAGAAAACAAAGACAGCAGCTGTGTGGAACCCCTCCATTTGTTTACTCATTATTTTATAAAGGTCCTAGATGAGATACATATTTTAATCAAAATAATATACTTCCTAGAGGGAAGAGTTCTGGAGGGCTGGGAACATACACACTTCCTTAACAGGAGAAAAATAAAAGCAACCAGAAAATGGACTTGCAGCAAAAATGAAATTGTTTTCTTATTTTGAAAAAGAGGAAAACATTTAAAGGTTACTTTTGCAGAGGTTCCTTAAAGGGAAAGACTAGTCACCACGTAGGAATAATGAACGCCCTAAAGGGAAGCCAGGCACTGGCAAAAAGCTACCCTAACATACAGAGTTACATGAGCTCGTTTTAGAAAGTGTCCTCTTTCCGAACGTGTATTTAAAAGGCAAATTTATACAATAGTGGTTTTCTTATTAAAAAAAAAAAAAGAATCCTGGTTTTTACAAGTCTGGGATAGGATAAAAACTTGTCCAACTAGTCTTAACAAGGCCAGAGCACTGAAATTCCCATACCAACAAGACTTTGGGACTAAAAAGGAAACAAAATAGAGCTCAGTCTTCAGAAACTCTCTTCCTGGGCACTCACTGCACAGCCCAAGGCAGCTTCAAGTCAGACCAAGCAGAGGGGCCAGAGCTCAGCCTGGGCTCCCCGCATTGTTGCCGGGGGCACAATTGCCTCAACTCACCTGGACCCTCCGAGACCCAGCCTCTTTACCCTCAGGTAGCAATACCACAACCCTCGCTGGGCTCTGCAGGCAACTCGATCTCGGTGTAAGGGGTTCTGGAAAGATGAGAAGAGTCTGAAACTAATGAATTCTCTCTTCTCAAACTGCAGTCCCACTGGCTCACTTACTGTCTGTGGGAATAGAGCTGACGCTAAACTAGATATCAATTCAAAAGGCCTCTTCAAGGCCCAGAGAAAGAACTACTTTAGCCTTCTCCTGGAACTTGGGTGTTCCACAGGCAGCTGAAGGTTTTCAAACAGGCGATGAAGCGGCAATAGGAAATCATCGAAGGCCAAATCCTTATCTATCACCAAAAGCCAATGGCTGCTCAGTAACAAGAAACGATGCTCAAAGAATTTTTAAAATTCAAGATCAACATCGGAAAGTGCATTCACGTGAACTGACAGGGAAACTTTTCAGTAAAGTTACACAGTTAACCATGCTACACTGAAGAAGTAGCTAATCACTAAAGGGGGGGGGGGGCGTGGGGGGCCGGGGTCAAAGAGTTCATATAATAACTCCCTAGAAACCAAATCCACCTCCCAGGCAGTTTTGCCAAGATGCTTAAAGAAAAAACCGCATTGGTGTTAAGCTAGAATGTCACATTTAGGAAGACAAGAAAAAAAAAATTAAGGTTTGTCTCCTAAAACTCCACAACGGGTTTTACAGTAAGCTCAGGAATTAAATTATGGTAAAAGGGAGCTATTTTTACTAAAACAGGGTAGACCAATTTATCAAAAATGCCATTCAGCTGTGTTCATTACATTCGGGAATCTAATTTACACAATAGACACTTTGGAGTAATCTATTTTAGTCAATAAACACGAACTCCTTTAAGTTTTAATCTTATCGGAAATACATATTTCACATAGTCTTCTTGCTAGTTAAGTGAGAAATCTGAAAAAATTTCATAACGACTATGAGTCTGCTTTACCACTCTTACGTAGGCAAGAGCAGAAAACAAGCACACACAATTAAAGTTGTCAGACTCCGTTTATATACATTTTAATCCAATCCGCTTCATTTCATACAAGCCCGCATCTGGAGTTCATTTGCTTTCCTCCTAAAAGTACTGTAGGTTACTATCACCAGTCCTCCGGGTTAGGAAAGTTCGGCCAAGTTTACCTTCAAGCACACCTTAGAGTTGGGAGCAACAGCCGTCCCCCAGGGACGCCGAGGGCCCACCCCCCCCGCCCCGGAGCGCCAGGCCGCCCAGGGTCCCTCTTAGCCGCAGACAACCCCCCCCCCAACCCCACCGCCAGGGCTCGCGGAGCTTCTGGCCCACACGCCGCTCACCTTCAACTTGGCTCCGGCTACGCACAACATCCACCTGGCAGAGTCCCGGGGCCGTCCAGGCGCCGCGAGCGCGGAGCTGGCAGGTCCCGGGCGGACCCCGAGGGCGCGCCGCTCCCCTGGGTGGGGGTTGGCAGGCAGGAACGCGCCCCCTGGGCACGGCTGCGGCTCGGGCGCCGGATGTGGAGCCCCAGCACGATGCCCCCTCGGCGCCCGGGGCTCGGCGCGTGGACCACGGCCCGGCACACCACAGTCCAGCGAGGCCCCCGGGGCTTTGCTTTCGAGAACCCGATCGGAGTAGGCATTTCGAAGAGGACCCGCCGCGCGGTCCATTGCCCCCCGCGGACCCTGCTGGGAGGACAGGGCCTCGGAGGAGAGGGTCAGAGAGGAGCGGGGGGTGGGGTGTTTACTGGGGTCCGCGGGAGGCCCTGGGCGCGGGGAGAGGACCGCCCGGACAGGCGCCGGGGAGCAAGCACCCCCGGCCCGGACAGACCGCGCGCCCAGGCGCAGAGCCGGGCCTGCGTTCGGGGAAAGTTGCAGTCCTCCTCCGGCGCCCGTACCCGCGCCCCCGGGACACCCGACACCCGGGCTCCGCGTGCGCGGCGCCCGCCGCCCCCAGCAAGTTTCCCCAAGCGCCCCTACCGGGGTCCCCGGCCGCGGAGGGGCCGGTTCCGCGCCGCTCCTGTAGGCACACAAAAGAGCGGGGCGGCTGCGGGGTCTGCGGGTGGCCCCCGGGCACCCGCCCGGACGTAAACAAACCCCGGGGTCCGCGCTGGGCGCCCCAAGCCTGGCGGGGGAGCGGCGGCGCGATCCCCGCCCGCTGACAGCTGGGGGCCGCGGCGGGGCCCGGGCCGGCCGGGGAGCGCGGACGCCCGCCCGGCCACCCGCCCGCCTGGCCGGAGCCGGGCCGCGCCGACGCCGCCGCCGCCGCCGCCGCCGCCGGTGGCCGCTCTGACCCTCCCCCGAGCCGGCGGCACCACAGCGCCACCAGCCCCAGCTCCGCCGCGCCGGCGGCAGTGGCGGCGGCGGCTCCTCCTGGAGAGGCAGGCGCTTCACCCCCACAGCAACTCCCCACAAACTTTCCCCGGGAATACGGCGGGCCGGGGGCGCGGGGCGCGCGGCCGGGCGCCGCCGCCGGGCCGGAGCCCCCTCCCGGCGCAGCGCCCGCCGCCGCCGCCCGCCGCCCGCTCCCCGCTCGCGCGCGCACCCCGCGGACCGCCGGGGCCGCCCCCTCCCCGGTCCCGCGGCGGCGGCGGCGGCGGTGGCGGCGGCGGCGCAGGGCCGGGGGGGCGCCCGGGGTGGGGGCCGACACCGGGGGCAGCGGTGGCGGCGGCGGCTCCCGGCGCCATCTTGGGCTGATCGATGAATTGAACAAAGAGGATCAATTTCTGATCAAGCGAGTTATCAATGGGGGCCGGGGAGCGAGAAGGACTTATCCCCGACTCGGCCCCGCTTTCCCCGGCACCCCCCTCCTCCCCTCCGCCGCGGCCCCCCGGCGGCCGGGCAGCCCGGGGCCCCGGGGGAGGCCGCGACCGCCCGCAGCCCCCACCCCCGGGCGAGAGGCCGAGCGAGGAGAAGCCTGACCTGCAGCTGCTGTAAATCAAAGCGCTTCCAATATTGAAACATCGATCCCACATTGGCCGCCATCTTGAGACATATTGAGACGGAGTGAGAGGCTGATAGAGAGGGGGCTGGAGTTCAGGAGCCGCCAGGAGGCAGCAGGCGGGCGGCGCCAAAACCCGGCCTGGAGCCGGCCGCCGCCGCCGCCACGGAGGACGCGGACTCCTCCTCACGGCGCCGCCGCAGCCATGGCGAGCCCGAGCCGGAGCCGGAGTCGGAGCCCGAGGGCGCGGCGGCGGCCGCCGGGCCTCGCGTGCGCGGCCCCTGCCCCCTCCCCCCCGTGCCCGCCGCCAGGCCCGCGACCCCCGCCCCTCCCGAGCCCCCGGCCCCTGCGGGCGGCGGCCGCCTCCCCGGCCCCGAGGGGGCGCTGGAGGGCGACGGGAGGGGCGCCCCGGGCCCCCGCAGGAGGCCCCGGGCCCGGCTCACCTGGGGCGGTTTTCGAGCGCCGGGGGGTCGCGGTCTCGGGCGGCGACGCAGCGCAGCCCCTTCTGGGCCCTCTGTTGGGAGCGGACGCCCGTTTGGGGAGGGCACCGGCCCCGCGCTGCTTTCACTCGCCCTCCGGCAGGGCGCCGAGCGCGCGGAGCCGCCGCGACCACCTGCCCGAGCCCCGACCCCGCGTGGACCCGGCCCACGGCTGCGGCGCTTGTGCGAGGCGCTCTGGCGGTCGGCTGCCGCACACCGTCTCCCTGCGACCCAGCCGGATTCAGAGACCGAGCCAGCCACGAACGGCGTTTCATGTTGGGGGCACTGGAGCCGGGGGAAAGCAGCCCTGACCCCCGTGTCGCTGCACACGTTAATGTCCCGCACAGTGGCCGCGCGGTCCCCGCGCCGCACCGCGCCCCCGGTGGCCGGGGGTCCCAATGGCCCCTGTCCGCCGGAGCTGCGCCGGCTTAGGCCACGACAGGAAAAGTCTTGGAGCCCAGTTCTGTATCCCCCCGCACCGCTTAAGCGGAACAGCCTTAGAAACTTCCTGTAGTTCAGACACATCGGTTTGGGTGCAAAAACTTGGGAAGTGTGGGTACGCTCATAACAAAAAGCATGGCCCCTAGTTTACAGGAATGCTAAAATATAAACCCCAAAGTCAATTCTCTTTTGATTTCTTTCTTCGAAGAAACCTGGCAAGAAGTACGCGTTTTATGGTCGTCATCTTTAATTGATTATACACACGTGTGAGTTTGAGTTTCCAGTAGGAATACCGTACTTCTACTCTCCCGCCCTTCTTTTAACGTGTAATTAGTTAAAACAAATCCCCACATTCCTCAATCTCGAAAATTATATGTAAATAAAATCTGTAAGGAGCACAAAATAAAACATGTAAGTGGGATATAATTGCATTTCAACTGAGTTCGAGGGTTTAGCGTTGATCGTTGGAGTGAACTCAACATTTTTGAATGAAGGGACTGGAAATGAAAGTCCCCGAGATTTGGAGAACACACGTGCCCCCAGGTCTGCCACTGGCGACCAGGAGCCTCAGTTTCGACAACGCGCGACTCCCGAGGTCTGCAGGGGGGTTCCCTGGGCGTCCCGGCGGCAGCTTTGAGCAGCAGCAAGGGCAGGAAGCAGGTGGGTGGGAGCGGGCGGGCGCCGGGAGCCTTGGCCCCAGATGCAGTGACGCCGCGCCAGGCAGGGCACTCCCGACCTCGGGACGCCGAGGGCCGGCTCGGTGTGGGGCGCCCGAGCCCGCGCGGCGCAGTCGGCTGGCGACCGCGCTGCAGCTCCGACCGCGCCGCCCGGTAGAGGGCAGCGGCGCCCCGACACTCGCGTCCTCTGTCCCTGCGCACGTGCCCACCCGCGCGCCCCGCGCTTGGCCACGCCCTGTCCCAAAGACAGGCCCCTAGCGGGAAACAGCATTGCCACCTCTAGCGATTCCCGTCCCGACGAAATGCCACATCTAAAGATTCCTCCCTCTCCCACACTTGAGGGTACGTCTGCCTTGCCCTCCTATTTGTGCAGTGGCAGGCAGGTGAGACCTCGGAATTGCCTGAAAGGTGACTAGACAAATAAAATGTGCAAGGGCTTAAAAAAAAAAAAATCCCTCCCGTGGGGAAGGCTCAAGGAAGGATCAGGGAAATGGTTTGGATTTGGTGCAGATGTTCTCAATCTAATTATCGTGTCGATCCCCAGGGTTTGAACCAAAAAAAGTGAAATATATATGACCTGTGTAATACTCCAGAAATACATCTGGTTGGAATTCAGGATTCTGAATCCACGGCAGTATTTCAGAAATAAATTTGGATGAGTATTAAATACCCTTGTTACATTTCTGGTTATACTTAACGTTATTTACATGCTAACTGGACTTAGTCGAAAAAGCACTACATTGAATGGCCCAAATGTTAAGCTCTATTTAAATAAAGTTTAGATTTCTTCTACCAAAGTTTTGAGTTATACAAGGCTAATTGCTCTCTACAGGAGGAAAAAGGTTTAGAATAACTACCAGCACCACAAAATGTTACCATTTTAAAGGAAAAGCACTCCAGATAAATCACTGATCAAAAATTACCTTAGCTGCCTGAAAGAATCAGCAGAGACCTAAAAAAACTTTTAAAAGTACATTTTCTTTTTCTTGAGTATAGACATAGAATAAGAACAAATTATATCTATTTCAAAAGGCTATTTTCTTTCTTTCTTTCTTTCTTTTTATATTGACTTTCAGCCTCCCCTTGGTAGAAGATCAGGAGGACCTGCTGACATCCAAATATAGTGGATCTATACAAGCTGTGTACTGTATAAAATATTCAGAAAATGGAGAGGTTTTAGGACCTAGATCTCTATTAGCATCCACAAAGACAATAGAATAATGGCTATAAGAACCCAGAGCGAAGTGTGGGAAAGAGGCAGGTTAGTAAGATAACTGGCCCAGGAAACAAGAAGCGTCTTGACTTGAAAACGATATTACTTAGAATGAAGCACAAGAAAAACAACCCAGAGACACTGATGTTCTGGCTCTCCCTTTAGGGAAAGAAAGCTCACAGTTCCCAAGTATATGACTAATTCACCATCCCAATCTTTCAAAAATCAAGCCCCAAGTAATCAGATGGGAGGACTGACCAAAATGATGTTTGTTCCTGAACTCTTTAAATAATTACAGTTTCACACCAGATCAGACAAATAAATATGAGTCCAGAATGCCTAAATTTCTTTTCTGACCCATTTTATTTTGCCTATAATGGGGATGTGATAATACTAATGAATGTAACTTACAGAACACTGTAAAGCACTTTCAGAAGTTCACACTTTCCTACCCTCCTGGCGGTGGTGGACCCTCCTGTCTCCCAACAGCTACATATAGTTGATTAAATCAATTAAGGTGAAAATTGGCAAATTCTCTAAAATGCCATATGGGTTGATTATTACTAAATTGGTCCTCCTTTGATAGCCCCAAGAAAGGAAAATATATAACCCTGTTTCCTAAAGATTCTAATTTAGTAATCGTTCTGATATAGTTAACCTAATTCCTTGAAGGAATTAACCATCAAGAATTTCTTCCAAACTGAAAAATGTCTTACAATGTAGGGCATTATAAAAAAAGCCATCCTCTTTATCCCTCACAAAAGAGTCTCTATGTTCTAAGATCTTATTTATAATGAACTCATAAAATTAAGTTTCACTTAGAAACTTTATCTCCAGAAAAAGTTGGAGAATAGAGTTTTTAAGCCAACGCCAAGAATAACGAAAAAAATTCAGAAATATTCTGTCCTATGTGATATGCTTAAAAAGAAAACTCAAAAGAGATTCAGTTCTAAAACCTAATTCACTTTCTGAATATTTTTGCATCCAAATTAGAACTGGTTTTGAATTGTTTCCAACAAGAAATATGTCAGATAACCAGAGACAATATATAATGCTAAATGTTTCCTTCATAATTTATTCACAGATAAACATAAAGACATGGCTACTTTTTGATGCACGGTAAAAAAATTATTCATACTCCTAATGAGTCATACGAGAGTCTCAGTTTTACAAATATAGAAGCTGAAATTTTATATCTAGGTATTCATTCAAGTTGACTGAATTTGCAAATGTTTTAAATTTAGGAATATCTAAGGCCAGACAGAAGTATTGAGACACTTTAAATTTGAAAAGGCCTTTTCCTTAAATCAAAAGATGATGAACAACAGAGGGAAATTACAGTGTCTTCCTTTTGTCTTTGGCGATGGCCTTCCAGAACAATTTGGCATGGACTATTGGAATAAATGAAAGGAAGATTCCAGATTCTTTTTTTTTTTTTCTGAAGCTCAAGAAAACCAAACGACTTTTGTTTTGTTTTTTAAATAATACTTTATGCTAATTATTTCTGAGTACACGATTCACTGTACTATGTAAATACCCACCAAATAAAAGTACACATTTTGCTACATGTAATTACATGCAGAATACATAATTCATCTCTATACGCCAAATGTATGTGTAGTTATATAATTGTACCAAGAACCTGCCAAACTTGTAAGAACAAACTATAATGATTTCTAAACAATAGACTCTCCTATTCACCAACCCCCTCAGCCTCTCTCTGGTGACAGCATCGCTCAGTTCCAAGACCCTTTCTGGAATCTTCAAAGACTTAATTTCTGGCCCACCATTTAAGTCTGCTTTCCACTTCTGGACAGCACATGTCAATGCCACTAGCTCTAGGTGTCTTTCCACACCTCTAACGATTACGTTCTGTTCTCTGCGTGTCTTAAACAAAAAAGCTTGCAGTTGGATCTTTCAGACAGAGCTCCATCTTACGCTTGGAAAATACATCTAGCTTAATGAACTCAAGGGCTCACTACCTTGGGACTTCCAAACCCCTAAGAGGGACCCGGGGCTTCTCATCACCCCACAAGCGCCCATACCCCATCTCACCAGCCACACAGCCCCCTGCCCCAGTCTCTTTGTTACCAAACTTATATTCTAATATAAGCTTTTTTGAAATTTAGAGTTTATTAGAATATCACATCTCATTTTCCCCTTTTTACTTCTTCCTCCTCATGAGAGGCCCACATACATGTCATATTACATATTTCCTGTATGCTATTGAAATAAATGCCATCCTATATGACTCTCACTGATGACATTGCTGAATCACTAGGAATTAATAGTGTACATCATCAGTAGCATGAAAGGCTTGAAATATGTAAAGGACTATATAAATATTATTATTATCTTGTTTAATGCAAGTTCAAGTTCTGTGCTAAGACCATATATTAGTTCCTTTTCTTTCCTCCTGGGAGATATGATCCCTATGCATTCTATTTACATTGACCTTTCATTATTAATATTGCTCTTATGGTATCAGTTTGCCATCCAATATTTTAAACACACAACTATGTCCCTGGTGCCAGGACATATAGGGCAGGGACACAGTTTTGTTTTTTTTTAATTGTATTCATGACATGAAGCAAAATATTGTTCTGTTTCTCCCCAAGATCCTTGATGACACATCTCTGCAGTTGTACAGTTGGAGTTGAATGAAGACTTGTTTTCATGAAATGTAATTAGATTTTCTTTTGTCATAAGCACTGTCAGACTGTATATTACTTTTTTCCTGGGTAAGTGTGGTTTGTAAGATTTTGAAAGCTTGTTCCAATGGAAAAGAGGGAAGCTGATCTACCTAGCGGGGAGTACAAAACTTTTTTCATTCCCTCAAGCTTCATTCACAGTAAATATTTGATCTAGTGTCAGCTTTGAGAATCTGTATTAGGATATCTTTAAAGGTTTAAGTAGCTAGCAGAATCTCCTAGGATGTCAAAATTTTGTTTGTGTGTGAGATAGAAGGAAGAAACCAGGAAAGTGGGCCTCTAATCTAGCAATAATTTTTTCTTATTAAAATGCTCACAAAAAAAAAAAAAAATGCTCTCACACACACACACACACACACACACACACACACACAATCTGGAAAGCATATATGTTAAAGAAAAGAATAAAATGCAAATACCTTCATCCCAGAAGTATTTCTGGTAACAAAACAAACCAAAAAACAACGAAATGGAACAACATAAAAGTCCAACAGTACAGAAATGATTAAATGAATGATGAAAGTGTGTAGCCATTAAACATTATGTTTAGTAAAATACATAGTGACATGGGGAAATGTTTAGTACTTAAGAGGAAAACAGGATATACGGTGAGCTCAGTCACAAAGAATAACGTGTTCCACAGACACATAGGATACCAAAAGAACAGTAGGTGTCTCTGGACAATGAATTTATGGGTAAGTGTTATCTTCTTTAATATTTCTGTATTTTATATAATTTCTACATGAGCATATGCTACTTTTATAATGCAGGAAAAGAGCAAATATTATTTAAAGTAAGGATGGTGAAAAGCTTGGTATGTCATGTCTTTCAACAGTAATTTAACTCTACCCTAGAAGGGATAGCATGATCTAGTGATTATGTAGACAATTGAAAACAAAGAGAGAAAAATCATGTCCTAATTTTGCCACTGAGTCACTGTTTGATTTTGCCTCGGGTTTCCTGCCTGTAAAATGGGAATAATTAATATTTTCTTGTCAAATGCTTTTGAGTTCTCTAAGGAAAGATCCTATAAAGGTGCAAAGTGTTATTCTATTAATGCTAATTGAAGTCCACCATTTTGGATGATGAGCCATGGTAATGCCAAGTGACCTGCGGTTCCTGCAAATGACCCATTCCCACTGAGCTCCCATTTCCAATTCACCAAGTCAAAAAAGACCCTTGCCCTATCTGTCCAGCCAGCATCTAAACAGCAGAGCTAAGGCAAAGAGGTTTTATTGACGCATATAACCACAGGGTCAGACGTGGGCTGAAATTCTGGTGAAAAGCGCTTTGACCTTGAGCATGATGTCTAACCTTGCGAAGTCTGTTTCCACAGCAGGAAAGACAAAAGGTGTTTGAGAGAAATTGAAGTCAGATATGAGGCCAGATGCCAAACTGGCTGTGCAGGATTCTGTGTTCTTTAAAAAGGTTTGGGGGGTGGGGGGTAGATAAGGATGTAACCAGTAATGCTGGGATGTCCACTGTCCAATCACCAATCACTATCTGTTGAGCAAAGCACTCTGTCAGACACTATAAAGAAACACAGAAACAGTGGAAAAGGTCTCTGCCCTTAGAAGCTTACAGTTTTGGGGGGAATAGAGCAATAACATGTGCGGGTGGGGTGAGGAACAATGATTCAACTTAAGCAGAAGACAAACAATATCCGAGAAAGGAACTGATAAAAAGCTGATACGCGCCATAGCATTAGCTTGGATATGAGCAATGAACTGAGATTCATTCTCAGTTTAGATGAGTGAAAGATTTCGGAAATGATGGGGTGCTGGACAGGGCAGGATGTAAGAGCTGGAAAGAAAGATGGAGGGTATTTGGGTCAGGAAAAGCAGGCACAACGCAGCACAAACTAAACTCATACAAAGAAGGGAAACAGTGCGTGGGCTGTTCAGCTGGGAGCCCAGGAGGTGAAGAGCAGGCTGGAATCTTAAAGGCTGGCCACATGGGAAGATGCTGGTGGCATCCTGGAAGAGGCAAATGGGAGTCCTCCACTGTGGATGATGAGCCGTGGTGATGCCAAGTGACGTGCAGTTGCTGCGAATGACGCATCCCCACTGAGCTCCCATTTCCAACTCACCACGTCAAAAAAGACCCTTGTCCTATCAGTCCAGCCGGCATCTAAACAGCAGAGCTACGGAGAAGCAGTTTGCATTGAAGCACATAACCACAGGGTCAGACATGGACTGAAATTCTGGTGAAAAGCGCTTTGACCTTGAGCATGATGTCTAATCTTGCGGAGTCTCAGTTTCCACGGCAGAAGCGCATGCTTCATTATGTGCAGGAGACTTCAACGAGAAAATCCACAGAAAATGCTTTGAGCTCTACCTGCATACACTAAGCGCCCAGTAAAAGTCAGCTGTTATTATGTAATCTCATTCAACTGCATTATATCCACCTACCCTAACTTTGCTTCTCTGCACTCCCGCTTATATTTTAATACCATTTTACAGAAAAGCAAACTGAGGTTCAGAGCACCAAAAAGTTGTTTGACGGAGAGGTTGAATTTCTCAATCAGGCTGCCAAGCACCTGTTCAATTTTCTGATCACCTCTTAATGTCATGATCTCAGCTGCACCCTCCCAAATGCCTTTCTGAAGCAATTGATGTGTTTATTTATTTATTCCTCCAGCAAATATTTATTGAGGGCCTATTGTGTGTCGGGTTTGGAGTCTGAGGGAGTTCCCTGCTCCTTCTCCATTGGACAGCTGAGCAGCGCGATAAGAAATCCCAGAGTGAGAGGGGACCTCTCCTCATGGCCTTCCCATCCTGTGCCATGTCATTGCTGGTTATTAAACCCCTTTCACTTTCCTGACTTACATTCTTCATGCCACAGAGCACTGTAATCCTTCAGCCTTCTTTGTTTTGGCAATGTAAGCCCTCATTACCAGAATAAAATCTTTGATAGGTCTGACCTTGGGGAGGGCTATCCTCATATTCTGCTTCCAGGCCTGTTTACCTGGGATCTTTCATTTCAGAAATCAGGGCTGAGACCACAACCACCAACAGAGAAGCCAAGTTTCCTGCTTTCCCAAATGCGACGTGAAATAAAGTCAATTCAAATCTGCAGTTGCTCCTGAAGTCTGTATCAGGCTGGTATGGTGTGTGTATGTGTGTGTGTGTGTGTGTGTGTGTGTGTGTGTACACAGTCATGTGCACTAGGGGGGCAGGTGGGATGGCAAGGTGGGGGGCGTGTACGTAAAGCCACATGAAATGCAGTAGCTCCTGCCCTGGTGAGAGTCTAAAATCTGACTGAAAAGACATTAGAAACATGTAACTGGTTCCATCTTATAGGTTATTTGATGGGATAAGAAAATAATATCTGATGGAGGTAAAGGCCCTGAAAACCCCAAACACACGCAGGTGCGTTGCCGTAGCTCGTAGATACGGCTCCTGAGACACCTAGATCCGAGGCACCCAGCCCCGTTCTGCCTTAGCCATGCACCTCCCTTGGACATCTTTCCCCTTTGGGGACTTCTCAGATCTGACCTCCCCCAAATAAAACATATTTATGGAAACTCTTGGAAGGGGGCTGGGGATAGAGCCAACGCAGGACATCCTATTATCTGCTGATGTCCTGAGGGTGGAAAGGCCAGATTGAAAGGCACACGCCTGGAAGAGTTATCTTTACTTGTAAAACCACCTAATAACAACAATTATTATCCATCCAACATCTGCCCTCTGTCCTGCGCTTTACACACCTTTATCTCTGATCCTCGAAGCAGGTTTGCAAGGCAGGAAGCCTTATTCCCCTTTTACACATAAGAAGACTGAGGCTCGGAGAGATAAAGAGACTTCTCCAATGTGACTTGCTCACTGGTGAGTCAAATCTGGGCTTTCTGCACCGCCATGGGCTTACCTGCAGCTGCTCCGTCACACCTGAGCCCCAACCTGGTCAGAACTTACCTGGGTCGTCGGACAGGTCGCCTCTCTTTCACGCCTTCAGGAAGTCCAGAGTATTACCTGCCCAGGAGGGATCCCTCCATCTTACCTTGCAGCAGCCTGCTGGCGAGTAGCCCTTCTCGGCGGAGCTCTCGCCTCCAGACATTTCTCTGCCGCAGTGGAGGCTCCAGACCCTCTGGTCCAGGGCATCTATAATAAAGATTGATCACCTGACCTTGGTCTTGAATGAGACATCGATTGCAAATGAGAGACAATGGCAGAGTCAAAAGTCCCTCTTAAGTCCAGGAAGACGGGATGTTTGGCAATCTAAGCGGCTGGTGACGGGTGTGTTTCCCTAGTCATCGCTGGGAATCTCTTTGCTAACTGCCCAGGGTTCTGACTTCTTCACCTTAGGGGAGTCTGGTCTAATGGACTGTCGGGGGAAGTATCTGATTAACAATCCCTTTCTGGCTACGAGTCTTGCTGGGAGGGTGGGGTCATGGATACACTATCAAAGTTGAAGGCATGCAGTTTAGTAAAGTGATTGCAAGTAATCCCAAGTTCGGTATCTTCCCCTCTCTCGTTCCAAAATTTAATCCTGACTTGTGAGCGGGAGGTGGGATTCGTTTACACAAGCTCCGTTCATCCGATAGCATTTTATTACCAACCGAGTCGGACCAGGTGGCGGGTTTGGTTTTGTTTTCTGTTGGAACCGCTCTGCATTTTACTGTTGAGCCGGTCGCCTCCCATCCCCACATTTGGATGCTATGTTTTCCTTCAAAAATGGACTCCCTTAGGAAAAAAAAGGAATGATCCCTGGCCCCCTGCTTCTGTCCTCTGTAGCCTGATCTATTTAAGACGTTCCCTTCAAACAAATCCTGCCCCAGTTTCTCCGAGGACCGCCTCTTCCCCTCCCGCCCTCCGCCGCGCGCATTTGACACCAGCTCAGGAATCTTGTAGCTTCTCGCCTTTCCATTCCCAGCAGAATTTGGTATTCAGCACTTCAAAGAGGAGACTTGTTTGCACCTCTTGTTTCAAACAATAGACCAAATTTCCTGTCGCTGCTTCTCTTAAAAACTGCCTCCCTCGAGCTCCCTGGAACAATTGCATCGACCACTATTCAGAGGAGCAAAAGAGCGAACTCCTCACCCACCCTCCTTCTCAGAGGAGACCGGGCCCGGGGGCAGAGAAGGTCACGGGTGTGGACTTCAGACGGAACAGACCTGTGTGCAAACCCTAGGCTCTGTAGCTTTGTAGCTGGGCGGCTTCGAGCTGCTTACCTAACCTCTCTGAGCCTCTCTGTCCTCACCTGGAATATCTGAATCATAACTAACCCATCCCATAGGGCTGGGGTGAAGGTGAGAGGAAGTGATGTAGCAAACTTCCGCCTAATGATGGAGGTTAAGAGCACATTCCCTGATACCGGGCTGCCTGAATTCAAATCCTAGTTCCTAAACAGGAAAACCTCTGTTTCCTTGGACTTACACTGCTTAAACTCTCTGCCTGTACCTCCTTATCTGTGAAAGAGAATAATTATGGCACCTACCTTGTAAGATTAAAGAGTTAAGACACCGGAAGCATTAGAGGTGGGCGTGGACGTCCCTCAGTGAAGTTTTATGCTTCCTCCACCTTACTCCTCACCCCGGAAGGGATTTTTGGCCTCACTATCCCTCAATAGCCGTTTTTTACTTTTCTGTCTCTAACTCTTTCCATAGCTATCACAGTGTTTGTTCACCAGCCCAGCTCCACGTCATAGAATGTTCACAGCCCATCAGAGTATAACACTTGTCCATACTTTCTTGTTCCAGGAGTATGGTTTCTGCTTAATTTCAGGATGATCAAATTGCCTGAGGAATGGGTCCGCGCAACACTGCAGTTTTAGGGCGGGGAAACTATTCTGTATGATGCTGCAATGGCGAATACATACCCTTATGCATTTCTCAAAACCCAAAGAATATATAACAGAGAGTGAACCCTAGGGTGGGGGAGGGAGTCCTAATCCCTAATTAGGAGTTTGGGATTAAAATATACACACTACTATATATAAAATAGATAACCAACAAGGACCTACTGTATAGCACAGGGAACTATACTCAATATCTTTTAATAACCTATAAGGGAAGAGAAAGTGAAAAAATAATATATTGTGTATATATATATATATACATATATATACACACACATAACTGAATCACTTTGCTGTGCACCTAAAACTAACACACACTGTAAATCAACTATATTTCAATAAAAATTTTTAAATAAATAAATAAGTAATGAATTTTTTTTAAAAAGCGTGAACCCTAATGTAAACTGTGGACTTTAGTTAATAATAGCACATCAATACGGGTCATCAATTGTAGCAAATGTACCGTACTAACACAAGATGTTAATGGGGATCCTAATATGGAAATTCTCTGTATTATCTGCTCAATATTTCTGCTCATCTAAACTGTTCTAGGGAATTCCCTGGCAGTCCAGAGGTTAGGACTTGGCACTTTCACTGCCCTGGGCCTGGGTTCAATCCCTGGTCAGGGAACTGAGATCCCTCAAGCTGTGTCACACGGCCAAAAAATAAAAAAATAAAATAAAATAAAACTGTTCTAAAAAATAAAGTGTATTTTTTAAAAAAGGTAAAGCAGGTGCTCTTACGTGCCCCTGGCCCTCCTAAATACTCACAAATAATGATCCGCAGCTGGAAGTGACAGCATCCCTTCTTGGAGGACCTGAAATTAACAATTGTTATTTTGTCCTCAAGTCATATAGTAAGGGCCCACGGTGAGTCAGCTTTGTCCCTGGAGGTAGTGAATGAGACCCCTGGCCAGGGGTCTCTGGATCAAGGTTCCTTCAATGTTTTGTAAGTTCTGGAAGAGTAAATGGTACTGGGAGTGGAAGGCCCTGTCTCCTTGTCCCCCAGTTCACAAAGCAGGAGGGACCATATGTCATTTCCCACCATCCCCTCCCCCACCCCCGCCCCCATGGCCACACGCACACATACAACCTTTCAAATTCTGGGCTCTGCTGTAACCACGGGGAATTGCCTTGCCTTTCTCAGACTCTGGGCCTCTACTCTTGAGCCACTGGCCTCATCACCCTGACTTGCCAGCATGGTGCTGAGGTTGAGCGAATCCCTGAAGCTTCTCCCTGAGTCCAAAGGCTCTGAAGCCCAAACTCAACGAAAGAAGCAATGGATTCTGTGGAATAAAAACAGCCTTCTCACCCAACATAGATCCCGTAGAGGAACTGAGGTCTGATTGTTTAGTACCCCGAGGCCGAGATTACAATAACCATCAAGTAGAAAGCAACCACAAAAGGACAGGAGAAACTTCAAAAACAGATTTTAAACATAGACAGAAACTTCCCCCAGCACATCCTGTCTGGTTGCCAGGTCCCCAAACTCTTACCCTGTGAGTCTGAATTTCCATGGCGTGTCACTGGTTAATAAAACCATCAATTTAGAGACACTCAGACAGCATCTCATGGAGGGGGGTCGGCCCCACTGCTGTTATCAGGCATTAAGGTTGCTACTGATCCAACAAAAGCCAGATCAATGGAATCTGGCAATGGAATTTGATGTGAACAACAATGCTGAGAATTATAGTAGGTAATTATTACAAGTTGCCCTAGCGGTGTGTTTTCGTGGAGAAAGCAGAAAATGGTGAGGCGGGACACGTGGGGTCAGATCAGGCTGCTTACTGGCTGTGACATCCTCAAGCCTCTCTTTTCCTGTCTATAAAATGGGGACAATAATACTTGCCTCAGGGACTTGTTGCAAAGAGTAATAACAGACGTCCACTCTCTGGGAAGATACCTAGCACGTGTACCAGCACAAGCTAGTTGTAGACCTTTGTGAATGATGTTTCTTTAAAATTGGCCTGAGCCCAAGAAGATATAGTAGGTGAAAAATAAACTTAAAATGACGCATCCATGACAACTGCCCTATTTTGCTTTGTGTTTCCAAGATTCTGATGTAAATAATTTACAGTGTTAAAAATGAGTTCTCAGCAGGTCTTTGAGGGACCAAAGAAAATTCTTTCTAAAATGAGGGATAGTCTTCATAATGAGGGACTGCTGAATGGAGGGGAAATTTAGAATTTAGACGAGCATCTTTTACATAGTTATTAATCTGGTTGGATAGGATTTTTAATAATTAAATGGTATTACTGCAATCTAAGTGATATTTTATTAAGCTTAAATGAAATGTACATTTAGGAACTTAATTTGAAACATTGCCTACTTTGTTATTCTATTTTTCATAATTGCATATACTTGGAAATTATATTTGCCTTTCTGCATTGCATTCTCTCCCTCCGTGCTGAGCCTTGTGCTTTATTTATAGCAGTGATATTTCTTGCGTTTTAAAGGAAATTGATATGAAAGCTCTAAATGACAAACTCCAAAGCTAGCTTCAAAAGTTTCTGACTAATTGCTAATGAAATATCCATAATAGATGAGGAAGAAAGCAGAAATCGCAAGGAAACGCCACTTCATTTCATAAATGTCTCGTGTTTGTTTGACAGCTTTGGAAATTTTCTTTGTCATTTTGGAAATCAATACAAAATACAGCTAAACACCAGACTTCGCTGCTCAGCCCGAGACAGAAAAAAAGATAGAAAGCCCCTCTATCACCAGCTGTCGATTGCTGGGGATCATATTGCCATACGCAATCTTTTTTTTTTTTTTCTCCCTCCAGACGTTACTCAGCCTCCATGAACTCTCGTGAAGGGCCAGATGCACACACATTATGGCTGTGAATTCACGGCACAAAGGGATGGAGACAGCTGGCGGTTATCCGTTTAGTTGATCAATACAGACAGGCCAGGGAGGAACCACCACAGTCGCCTACCCCGCTCTCCCATTTCTCCCATCTTGAGACTAAATCACGCACCCAAGCCCGGATTAACCGACCAGCCTAACTTTCCTTTTCCTTCTGTGCTAAGACTCTTCCTTTATCAACAAATTCGCCATCTCAGCAACATTCTCCTATGGAATGCTTTCGCCCTGGACACCTTCGCCTATTTCCCTGAGGAGCCCCCTTCCAATGCTTGCAAAGTTTACAGTTATTCTTGTGGACCTTCTCCACCCCTGCAGCCACTGTCTGCCCTTGAATCCCATACCTGAGCCCCACAGAGGACACTCTTGTAGTTTCCCTTCCACTCCGGTTTCCCATTGGGTTGGACTAATGGAGGTGCCTGCTTTGTAGGAGGTTGGAGGGTGGAGACCGGAGGAAGGAGTGTCTGGGACTTTGCTTCCCCACTCCTGCTCTGCCTCTGGGATTTGAGCATGCTCCCACAACTCTGGCTTCCATCAGGCCCCCATGGCCACATCCCCCTGCCCAGGCCTCAGGGTAGTAACCGCTTCCTGCTATTACTGTTACTGCTGATGGGGGGTGGGGGAACAGGGGAGGGCCTCAACACCCTTAGTTGACTCCCTTAATTTTGCCCACACCTCATACCTAGTCCCTTCTTCACTTCCCTTGAATCATCTACGTTTGATTCTGTTTCCCCGCTAGGCCCCTGACTGATACAGCAGGAATTTCAAAATATAGATTTAATTTCTATTTAAGTGAATGAAGATGAATAAAGAAAACAAATTCGACTCAGCAATGTGGAATTCAATTAGGAATGGGTTCATTTTTACCCCCTGTTGTCAGTATGCATAATACCAACCTTTTAAAGCATCCCTGATTTGCTTATCTTTTCTGTTAACCTCAGGTGAGGCAGGGACCAGGTCTGTCTTCCTTCCTCTCCTTGTTTTGTCCCCAGGGCCAGGCTCTGTCAATAATGATGTGTCGAATGAGAGAAGGCATCAGTGACCATCTTATTCAACGACACTTTCTCTTACTGGGGCTGAGAAATGCAATGGTCCTTTGCAGTTCTGATCTGAAGGCATTTAGGATTAAGAGAGGAGATACTCAGAAAATGTACTCAAAGGGTGGGATGGTTTGATTCCTGTTCTGGCAGCACACAGAGTGGAAAGGGCAGCTAAGAATTATAGACTCTTGGAAATGCCGGGACTTCCCTGGTGGTCCAGTGGTTAAGAATCCGCCTTCCAATGCAGGGGACGCGGGTTCGATCTGGGAACTAAGATCCCACATGCTGTGGGGCAACTAAGCCCATGCACCACAACTACAGAGCCCGCGCATCGCAACAAAGCACCCACGCACTGCAACGAAAGATCCCACGTGCCGCAACTAAGACGTGACGCAGCCAAAAGAATAAATAAATAAATAAAGTGTTATAGACTCTTGGAAATGGCTCACAAGGGACCCTGGGAAGTCTCTCTCTCTTTTTTTTTAAATAAATGTATGTATGTATTTATTTATTTGGCTGCATTGGTCTTTGTTGCTGTGCGCGGGCTTTCTCTAGTTGCGGTGAGCAGGGGCTACTCTTCATTGCGGTGCTTGGGCTTCTCAGGGCTTCTCATTGCAGTGGCTCCTCTTGTTGTGGAGCATGGGCTCTAGGCACGCAGGCTTCAGTAGTTGTGGCATGTGGGCTCAGTAGTTGTGGCTCACGGGCCCTAGGATGGAGGCTCGGTAGTTGTGACGCGTGGGCTTAGTTGCTCCACGGCATGTGGGATCTTCCGGACCAGGGCTCGAACCCATGTCCCCTGCACCTGCAGGTGGATTCTTAACGCCTGCGCCACCAGGGAAGTCCTGGGAAGTCTTATAGGAGACCCCCCGCTCTCCAGGAAGACTTGCGGTTTCTGAGCCTGGATGGCAATTGGAATAGATTCTACTACAAGTAAGGCTTCCTCATCTATAACGTGATGATGATTCCATAGACCCTCAGCACAGGTGGACTTAACGTCTGTGGGTTCCAGGATTTGGGAGCAACTCTGAAGGTCTGTGATCTGGGCTAATTTGCAGTTTTACTGGAGGCCAGCAGGCAAGTGCACGGGAGCTGGTCACACTGCCAAAGACTTATCTAGCATATGGCCTGGCATCCTTCCTGGGCTCCACCCACCACTGTGGACCCATTTTGAGGAGTATATTCCGTGACTTTGTGAGTTGGAGGAGGGCCTACTTAAAACATAAGTAATGCATGGAAAGTACCTGGTATGGTGTCTGGTGCATAGTAGAAGTTCAAGTTCTTGGGGCTAAGACTTATCGCTGTGGTTCCACCTTGATGTCATTAGTCTGCTCATGGTGCACTGGGGCTGTCTCAAGTCCTCTGGCCAAACTCTTAAAGGAGGCCAGGTGGAGGCAGCGCCCCCAAGGGGCATGGTAAGTGCGGACTTCTCCTCCAGGCCGGGCTGGGCTGCATCAGGTCTTAGGGAGAGCTGAAAAAAAGGGGATTAGAAGATGATGTGGCAATCAGGTCTGCACAGGCTTGTTCTTGCTTTCGGCTTCTAGGTCACGGACAAGGGTGACGTGAGGGAAGTGGACATCAAGTAACTGGATGCTGGGACTTCCCTGGTGGCCCAGTGGTTAGGACTCCGCGCTTTCACTGCCAAGGGCCCCGGTTCTATTCCTGGTCAGGGAACTAAGATCCTGCAAGCCGCACCACGCGGCCAAGAAAAAAGAATAGTAGCTGGATGCTGGCTTTGCATTCACAAAGAGTGGAAGATGGGGACCAATGGCCCAGGCCCCTCTGCTTTTCACATCCCTTCATTCCCTCAAATTTGGCTTCGGTATTCTCAAGTAGACAGGACATAGGGACCAATTCACCCACTTGACACTCCACGGGGCCACGCAGGTGAGCATCCTGAAATGCTCTCATCTCGTCTCTCTCCTGCTAATCTTTCAGGCTCTCCTCCCATTGTCCCCACCCACCATCTCGGCCTCCATGCTGCCTCTCCCCGTTCTGCAGTCAACGTTCCAGCCACACTAGACTCTTCCCTGCTTCTCAAACACGCACACCAGTGTAGCCTGACCGGTCCTCTGATGGTCAGTGTGCACTCTGATTGGTCAGTGCCCATCTAGTCTGCTTGAGTTTTTAAAGTTTTCTAACATGAGGGCACCAGATTTGTTACTGACTTCTTTCTTTCTTCCTTTCTTTCTCTCTTCCTTTCTTTCTTTCTCCTTTCTTCCTTTCTTCCTTCCTTCCTTTCTTTCTTCCTTCCTTCCTTCCTTCCTTCCTTTCTTCCTTCCTTTCTTTCTTCCTTTCTTCCTTTCTTTCTTCCTTTCTTCCTTTCTTCCTTCCTTCCTTCCTTTCTTCCTTCCTTTCTTTTCTTTCCCTGCAGCTTGCAGGATCTTAGTTCCCCAACCAGGGACTGAACCCGTGCCCTCGGCACTTTCTGGGGCAGGCAGGTGGTCTTGACTCCTGAGGTCAAGGCCATCCTTTGGCCCCCAGTGCACATCACAGATTCCATCCCAGAATCTAACGTTACCCGCAATCTCTTTGACCACGTTTTGGTAATTTTTTAGTTTCTCCCACCAGACTAAGCTATCTGAGGAGATGACCTAGTCTTATTTCTCTTTGCATTCCCATCCACCTACAGGCCTGGCACATAGTAGGGGTTTAAAGAATGTTTGATGAGGGAAGGAAGGAACGAGTCTGGTTCACTCCTCAGTTAAGAGTCAAAGGTCAAGGGTCATGAGGTCTAAGTCTATCTTGCCATGCCCTTCATTTCCAGGGTTTCTCTTTCTCCATATTTAAGAGTGGGAGAGTGATACCAGCCACAACACACTGTGGTCAATGGTGACCAGCCTGGTTCTCCACAGTTCCTTGAGCCTGTGAAAGGAGCCAGCTGAGGCTTGGAGCCAGCATTAGGCCATCAGCAAGCTCTGAACCTGATAAAATCCTGACAGCCCCAGAAGCCAAGCTGGACTGAGACGTGAGATCATCAGATGCCTAAGATACTTGAATCAACTTGTTCACAGCTCTCCCTAGTCATATTTCCCATAATTCATGACTCACATGAGATTTTTAATAACAAAAACACTCAGATTAAATTTTTATATGAGATGTTTTGCACTCCTCATACAAGAATTATCAACCATTTCAATCACAGAAAAAACTCTGCCCACTTCCATAATTATTTAAGGATTTTTTTTTAAACTTGTTTTTCTACTTGATTTTATTTGGAGGTAGGAACTCTGGGTATTGAAAGGTGGCTTCTCAGGTGACTCAGGCAATTTGATGATCCAATTTGCTTTCATGTGTGGGACAGAACATTGTATATTAATTTTTTTTAAGCTGCTGCAATACCGTAAATTCAGTACGGAAAAACCCTCCTTTTTCGCCGAAAGAATATTCAAAGGAAGAGTCCACTTCTTTTTATTTCACATGGCTGTTTTTCAGTGGTTTATATACATAACCAAGAAGGGACATATTATAACTTTGCTGAGAACCCCATCTCTTTGAATAGGGAGTGACTTCTTATTTCTCCAATAAGTAGCAAGTCAGCTCATGACTGTCATTATTATTGCCATTTTTAAATGCTCCACTGATTTTTATTTCTCTACTGTCAGAGGTGTTGCTGCTTCAAGGGTGAGCCTTGTACCCAACGCCTTCAAACAGTAGAAGGAGAGAAAAGAAGATTTAAAAACAAGGAGGAATGAATTCTATGTTATGTGAATTTTATCTCAGTTAAAAACAACAACAACAACAAAGAAGACATGGAAGAGATGTCAAGAATTGGGTTCCAGAAATGTTCTATAATGCAGCTGTTTTTTAAAGAATATCCTATAACAGTCCTTTCAAACCAAGTTTGCCTTCTCTCATTTTATTTGTGCTGTGAGGCCAAGGGGACAGGTCCAATTATTGGAGATGAAGTTCCTCTTAACCAGGTGAAGGGTGGATCGGCCAGCCCTTTGGAAGAGCAACATAGTGAATAATGGGAGCACTGCCTAGGTCCTCCCTTCAGGACTGACAATCTCTGTCCCACCTGCTGCTGGGAGAGCTCAGCTGAATTCTTTCCCAAGGACGCCCCTTTCCCAAAGACATCCACCTTGTTCAAGGTCATGCCCCTCCCCAGGGGCAGCCCTCATCCTATGACTGGTTACCATAGAGGGTATAGAGGCCCAGCCCCCTTGCCTCAAAGTGAGACAATTCCGATGGGTCATCCCAGTTTCAGCGGGATGAATTCATGGGATTGGCTGAGGCCTTTTTTGTGACTGCATTGCAGCTCAATCCTTCCCCCTGCTCAAACCTGCTTCCCTTAAAAATCTTGATCCATTCCCAGTAGACTTCCTGGGCCTGAATTTCTGCCTCAGATTCTGCTTCCTGGGGAACATGACCTAAAACAAGCAGGAAGGTAGGAAGGGATGAGACTGGGAATTGGCTGCTGAGGGGACCAGGGCTGCATTTCAAGGGTAAAACCCTAAGAACATGACTGATGACTCTTAGACCAAGAACTACCCTTGTGCTTCCTCTTCTTTTCTTTTTTAGCAGCTTTTTGAGATACAATTCACATGCCATACAGTCCACCCATTTAGATCGAACCATTCAATGGTTTGTTTGCAATTCACCAAGTTGTATAACCATCACCTCAATCATATTTGGAACATTTTCATCACCCCAAAAAGAAACCCCATACCAATTAACAGTCACCCCCCTATTCCTCCCCAACTCCAGCCCCCTCCCCAGCTCCTGGCAACCACTAACCTGCTTTCTGTCTCCATAGATTTCCCTATTCTGGAAATTTCATATAAATGGTATCAAACAGTATGTGGTCCTTTGTGTCTGGCTTCTTTCACTTGACATGATGTTTTCAAGGTTCATTCAGCTTGTAGCCTGTGTCACTGCTTCATTCCTTTTTATGGCTGAATAATATTCCATTGCATGGATACATCCCATTTTGTTTATCCATTCATTAGGTGATGGACATTTGGATTGTTTCCACTATTTGGCTATTGTGAATAATGCTGCTATGAACATTTGTGTACAAGTTTCCATGGGACGATTTGATTTCTTCTTTCTTGGGTACATACCTAGGAGTGGAATTGCTGGGTCAAAGGTTAACTCTATGTTTAACCTTTGGAGGAACTTCAGACTATTTTCCAAAGCACGAGGGGCTTCTTGAATAGGCTTTTCCTGTGGGGGTCTTTCTGGGACGTGCCTTCTTCACCCCCTCCCCATCCTCACCTCTGATCCACTTCCGTGATCTTTAGCGTTATCATCCTTGAGGCCTACCTGAAATCTCACCTCCTCTAGGAAGCCTTCCCTGATTAATCCAGTCCACAGGGGTCTTCCTCTGTTTCTCTGTGTACTGGTTGCTTTGTCTTCATGGTACAACGTGAGGCGAAAAACAACATTGCAGAAACAAGGTCATGTTCACTAAGTCCCTCAGCCCGACCAGCCAGTTACCTGTGGGCACAATGGCCTTCTTGTCACTTGCTCTCTTTTGTTCACCTTGACTGTGGAAAGGACCTTTGTCTCTGAAACCGACTGACCACACCAGCCTCAGCCTCTGTGGATGCCTTTTGGGGCCGAGCTTTCCAAAGCAGCCCAACTCCAAGAGTCCCAAATGTCCACAGTGAGGAGGGTCAGAAGAGGAGGGTGTCCATCTTATTAATCACAAAACAGAAAACCACTGGTCTAAGAGGATGCAGGTGGGAGGCACTAGAAAGAATACCCCCTGGAGGGAGGCCCTTGAACTCCCCTTAGGTGCCTTCCCTTGCCCAAGCTGACCAGGACCCCTGGGGAATTAACTCAGTGGTCATCTGATCACAGAATCACAGAAGTGCAGGAACTTGGGGCTGGACGAGATGTCAAAGACCAGCTGGTCCTAAGTGTGGTCCTGGGACCAGCAGCCTCACCCGGGAGCTGCGTAGAAATACAGAGTCTCAGCCCCACCTTGGACCTGCTAAGTCAAATTTGCCTTTTAACAGGGTCCCCGGGTGATTCATGTGCATATTGAAGGATAATAGTAGTGCTTCCCTACAGCACTCTGATCAACTAGCCATCTTTCCAGAGAGGCGTGGTCCATCTCTTAGGGCACCATCAGAAAACTCCACCTTCCAAAGAGCTGAATCTGGGTTCACTACAGCTTCCACCATGGGTTCTAGCTCCATAACTTGGATCCGTTCACAATAGGTTTGATATCTCTCCACATGACACCCATCAAACAGAGAGGGACCCTCCTGCCATTTTTGAGCTGAGCTGGTAAGATTGTTACTAAAGAGTACAGCATGCTTTTCAGAAACATAGTGTAAATACTATTTCTGAAGCCCCCAGGAGTAGAGAAAACGGGGTAGAAGACAGCTCCCAAGCAGTATGTACCTATTTGGACCTAATCAGGATGGAACGCTGGCTGACAAGTTTCACCTCGTGCAGGTATTTATAAGAAGACCGTTAACGTACTTGGCCTCCCCATCCAACGGCTGCTGGAAGGTAGTTCACAAATCCGTAATTATCATGCAAGTGTTCTGTGAAAGAGAGAAACATCACATACCCATTTTACAGCAGTAAAAAGAAACACATAGAGACTGACACCCCACTCAGAAGCGATGGAGGTGGAATTGGTACCTGGGAACCTGGCCTGCAAGCCTCTCGCTCTGACCGGGAGGGACGGGGAACGATAGCTTTTGTCATCAATTAGCCAAGACGGATTCTGAAACTGAGCAGTTGCCTGGAGAATGCAGTTTAGATAAACCCCAAGATGCACACAAGATGGAAATAGAGACGGAGCAGGAGTATACACCACACTTTGCCCACAAGAGATGCAACACATTTTCATAGTTGAAATTTACATAGTTCTTTATTCATGAAATTATGAACAGCTGCTATTTTGCTGCATTCCCAAGAAGAGTTGAAAAGGCAGCAAAGAAGAGAACAGACACATTAGGCAAACTCCATCTGCCCCTCGTGTCTAACACTTTCTTCCCTGCAGATAGCAGACAATGGGGTTACCAGATGTCATTGCCTGCTTGGGAAGGACCCAGAAATTTTGTGTGACCATGAGCCAGCCAGCGTGGACAATGCCTCTTTTTTTTTTAAATGATAAATGTACCCACTCCTGTCCACTCCTCAGTGACTGTTCTAAGACACAGGCTCTTCCCAGAGGAATGCGGATGGTGGTGGATTCTCAGGGGAACTTCAGAAATGTCAATCCAGTCTGGACCAATGTCTACTCACCCTGGCGTCCTCCTGACTTTTGAAGAGGGTTTGACAGAGTGCAAGGCTCCTGCATGCCCATCACACTTGACCTTCTAGGAACTCTGGGAGGTCAGTTATCACCTCTTATTACAGAGCAGGACTCCGAGGCCAGAGACCAGAAGTGACAGCATGGGGTCATCCAGCCAGTGGTATCAGGTTCTCCATGTGACATTTTCCCCATCACTCTATGTCCATGGAGTTGGCCCATGTGGGCTAAATGTTCTGAGTGGGTCTCCGGCTATCTTAGCCACTGTGAAGCACTCCTTTTCCAGCCCCTTTATCCCAGGTCCTGCCTCTTGGCAAATACCCGTTGGACACCTGCACGCCTGCTTCCAATGGGGTCACTCAAAGTTCCCCTGGGAAATCAGGAAGGGCCTCTTCCTCCTATCATAGGGGATATCGAATGCCAGAGACATAGCAATGTCGATCCCCATTTCACAGTTGTCTTTCTGTTTCCATGCATTTGTCTCTGGACCTTTATTCCAGAGGCCACAGCCTGGCTTCCATGTCTACTCGAGACAGAAGACTCTGGAATTTCATCCAGCAGGAAGAAGCTGGGACAGATCCAGTTGAAAAGGTCCCTGGACAACACAGGGACCCTCAGGGGCCCTCTCTGTTTGCAAGCATGGAAAAGGCCTGTAGCTATTTTGCACACTGATTAACAGGAGGATGTGTTTTTCTTGTTTCTTCTCCACACCTTGAGGCTGAAATTAAAGCAGGGAGGAGCCCATTCTGAAAGATGTCGCAAGGGAGGTCAATGACCCCTCTTTCTTTGCCAATGCAAGCACTGAGCTGCCATCTCCGGACATCAAAATACCAGGAGGGTGACAAGAGGGTATCATCTTATCTCCTTACAGCTTGTTTGTGCCCCAGGCTTGCTTGTTCTCTCTCTCTCTCTCTCTCTCTCTCTCTTTTTTAGAGGAACAGAAAAGAAAAGAGGAGTGAGCTGGGAAGCCCCACGTCTCTTCTGCCTGGCCAGAAACCTCATAGGGCTGGGGTAAACCCCAAATTCAGGATGCTGGCTTAAGGCAAGGGTTGACGACATTTGACATTACCTTTGGGGCTTTGATCTTTATCAAAGCAAGGAAGGAAAGCTAGATATTATTTTGTCTCAATGTCAGGTTCGGGTGGTTAAAGAGATGGCGGGCCAGGCAATTAGGTTAAGTAGGGGAGGCCACTTTCTGGTAAGGAGTTAGCAAGCACCCAGCTAATACCCACGGTGCAAGGAAGGGGGTGGGATCCACTCTCTGGAGATAAGCTTTCAATATAAGCGTCAAGATTTCCCGACTGGGGGTCACCTGGGGGAAGAAGGGCCCACAGACCAAGGATTAGGCATGATGTTTGCAGTTCTGAAGGCTGACCCTACTGCCCGTCAGCCATGTGGCCTTGGGCTGGTCCCCTCAGTTCTCAACTCTGATTCTTAGTTTCCTCATATGTGAGAATGAGATGACAATCAGGACGACTTCCCCACAGGGTGGTCGCACATCTCAACCGTGACAATGTGTATGAAAGCACTTTGCAACCTGCATCTCTGGATGCAGCTAGGAGCTTTCTATGGGTAGGAGGGCAGTGGGTTAATTTTCTCATTTCCCTGTAAGGCTGAGCCTCTGTACTCTTCGAAAGGTACTGCGGGGATCTTGCCAGCAATCCTCAGTCTATCCCATCAGTTGACAAACAGGACACCGGCACAGAGCAAATCACCAGGGTGGACCCAGAAAGCTGCCATTGGGAATAATCAATGGAGGTTCCCAGGTCCAGACGGGCTTGGTTACCCCATGCTGCCTGTCTTAGGCTGTGATCTTGTCACCTGAGAGAGAGACAGACTTGCTCAGCTCTGGACAAGAAAACCCAAGGGCCCATTGGCATCCACGTCGGAGGGTCCCCTCTTAGCGGCTAGCATGATGGTGAAATGGTGATGATGATCTAACTTGCTGCCAGGAACACAGCTTTTCATTCCCCCCTCCCAGCCCCCAATTAGAAGAGACCCCAATCAGATGGCAAAGGGCCAGCCCCAGGCCCAACCTGCAAGGTGTTGCCGTGTTGAGGTTCCAGTACCTCCACGCTTGACGGTCACGGAATCAGAAGAATGAATCGGTTGCAAAGCCCTCACCACGCGTGCTCTTGGCATCACCCTTTGGGAGGCTCTCTCACCTAGAAGGAAGTTGAACGCCCATCTGTCCTCTTTTCAAAGTCACATAGTCACAAAATAAATCAAAGCACATATAAAAATGGTCTCCTCTAAACCGTAACTCACCCTGGGCTAGTAGCTATTTACAAGGCTGGCTTATTCTTCCAAAGCAGTTCAGGGGGACCAGCACATTCCTGGACCACGGCATCCCTGCCCATGTGCTGACCTGAGGAATCAGGTCAGAGCTCCATCTGCCAGCCTGGGGGTACCCACAGTTGCCAGGTTGAGGCTGAAGCTGGTATTGAGTTAAGATCAAGGACCCGCTGGCCACCCAGATGTCCAGTGTTATAAAGCCCTTGACATTCTTACCTGGATCTGCCATACCTGGAAATGGAGCCTGACATGAGGGTTTGGGCTCTGGCAGGCAGGACCTCTTGTACCCTAGAACCCCGAACACTCCTTTGAGAAAGAAGAGGAATGCTCCGGACTGGCCTTTGAGATGGAATAACCAGGGAGGCTGCAGTGACCTAGGAGAGCCTAGGAGGGGCCTAGGGGACCCTTAGCTGTTGGTTCAAGGTAGAAGTTGACGCAAGCCCTGCTCCAGGACCCCATCAGATTTGGCTGTGGGAAATTGGAAGACTCAACTCTCTCCTGCCGGGAGCCGAGGTGGGAAAAAAGAACCAGGAAAGCATCTCTCTCCTGTTCTCAACCCTGACCACCTCTCCCCCGAGACCCATCTGCTCTTTGAGATAGGAGGAGAGAAAAATGAGGGAAGAGAAAGAGGGAGAGGGGAGCGGGAGAGAGGGGAGCCTGCCCTGGAGGGTCTGGGGTGAACGAACTGTGTTGCATGTGCACCCTGGTGGGCTGACGCCCTGCCTCTCCGCCAAAGCCCCCAGCCCTCACCAGGGACCCATCCTCGGGCTTCCCTGTGGCCCTGCCAGCAGCCCAATCTTTGCGACAGCCTTTTTCTAGTTCTGCTCTTTTCTGAAGCTTCCATTCAAACACTTTTAGCACAGATGCCTCATGCATCAGTCCAATGCTAAAAAGATGCAGTAAGTGAAATTTTTGCCATATGTTAATACACATGTTTTAGTTTCCATAAATGCTCAGCGTGGTTTTTATGATACTCAGGATGGTGGTGTTTATACTGGTTTGAGGGGCTTTGAATTCAAATGCACAAATGATTCTTTACAAGATGTGGTTCAAGGACGAGCCTCAGTTGGGGTCGCCTGCTATCCAGACAGAGGAGGCTCTCGGCTGCCTTCAGCCTGGCACTTGTGACTCTGGGCAAAGCCCTGGTGCCCCCTCCCCGCCACTTCTCACTGCTGGTGGATGGGTTTGGGGGCTGGTTCCAGAAGCCAAGCAGGACCTGGCTGTTTGGAGATCAGGTTAGAGAACCAGCCCGACTTCACACACCAGATGTGACCAGACCTTCTGGTTGGACCTCGAGGAGGGGGTATCACAGAGGAGGGGTCCCCGAGCTGGAGCCTGAAGGGGACCCAGGCCTGGGCTGGCAGGAGGAGGAAGGGAGAAGGACCAGTGGAGTGTACAGGGAACTGAGGGGACACCGAGGGGTCTGGTGGGTCGAGTGGGGGTTTGCACGAGGAAGAACAGGCGGTGAGGCGGGATGGGGTGGGACTGGTCCCATCCAGCGAGGAGGCAGCCTCCCCTCCCCACACTGCCCTGCTAGCCCCGTGTGTCCTGCAGGAATTCCCCCAATGCCTGAACACACCAGACTGTCTCACCCATCCCTTTATGCCTTTATGGGCGGTGGGGGTGGGGGGGTTGTCTCTCAGTTCAAAATCTCCTCTGCCCAACCTGGAAAATCCCTACCCATCTCTCGAATCCCTGCTTCTGCCTTCTCGACCCGTCCCACCCCATGTCCCCCTGTTCTGCCCCAGAGTCCTGTCCAGGCATCACATTTATCTCAGGGTAGGGACTCCTTGGGCCATGAGCTCCCTAAGGACCGGCCTGTGCCCTTTTCATGGCTGCTTCCCAGAGCCTGGCTCGGAGCTGCAAAGGAGGCCCACGGAAGGAAAGGAGGAAGGGAGGGAGGGAGGAAGGGAGAACCGGACTGCAGGCTCTGCACCTAGTGGGGAGCTGGGGGCGCAACCTAGAGGAGCGTCCTTGTCCTGTTCCCACGTCCAGCTTGCCATCTCCCTTCAACCTGAGCTGGGTTCAGCACCTCCCAGCTCCCTGTCACCAGCCGAGAGGCCAGAGGGTCCGTGGCCCACCTCAGCCAGGTCCAGCCCAGGGGGACCAGGGCCCCCTGCAGGGACATGGGTATTGCCGGACCACTGCCAGGGCCTGGGTATTGCCCCCGTGGAGTGAGGGCATCTCGGAGGGCACCCACGCTCAGCTAGTCCTGGGAAGCAGAGATGTCCTTGAGTGTGTTTTCCAAGGCCCGAGGGAGCCGCAGGGCTTTTGTTCCACCGAGTTGCAGCGTCCTAGGGTCTCCTCCTTCTGTCCCTTCCCCCTAGAGCTCCCCCTGCCAGGGCCCTTCTGCTCTCAGTCTCCCCCGGAGAGTTTGCCCTCACATGTCCGGATTTGTCCATACCAACGTCTCAGGCTCTGGGCGCTCTGTGGGGGGAGCTGATCCATTCTGGGGGAGCCCGGGGGGTGCATGCATGAAGATGGGAGGGGGCATCTCTGTTTGTTTGAACCAAGCACCTCTGATATTTGGAAGAAGGTAACCTCTCCTCCTGGCAACCAGGCTTTTTTCCCAAGGGACCGAGGGGCGAGGGTACTTAATCCTGGAGCCTCAGTCTCCTTCAGGGAGATTCATATAGATGTTGCCTGTAATTATAGGTCGATAATGATATAATTTATAGCATGTATATCATCATTCGTGAGTGACTGGACAAGCTGGCAGGCGAGGAGGGTGAAACCATGTCATAAGCTCGTAAAAAGGTAATTATATTTCTTTCTGATCTACCTTTCGCCTACCTGGTCAGGTCAGGGTATTGTGAAATAGTGATGATGGTGATCGTGGAATCGTCGGAGGTTCAATAACACAGGGGAGCTTGACATCAGAGGCCAAGCTGCCCTTTCTTTTTTTTTTCTTTTTCTTGGTCTCAAGTTGGGTCTGACTTGGGGCCAGGGGCATTGTGGGAAGCGACCCCACCAGGACTCCAATTTAACACAAAGAGGGCACTCCAAAAAGAGAAAGCCTGGCCAGATGACCTAGGGTCAGACTGGCCTATAGGGTCTAGCCTCTGGATGAATTCAGAATAGCCCCCGATCTCCTAAGACCCCCCCAGAACTGCTGCTCTCAGGAGGAGACGCCATGTCTCCCTGTCCCTGGGGAATTCTGGGCTGGAGACGCTTGTCATGTCTTCCAAGCCTGATGGAATCTCCAGGAGTTTAGATCTGGATGGAGTTTGGTTGGAGTTTGGAACAATGGTTGGAGGAGATTGGGTTTTATCTACACCCCATCTCCCGTTCTCGGTAATAAGCAAAGCTGCAGAAAGCCCTTGGCCTGAGATATAATAGTGTAATGTAATTACAGTAATGATACTTTGTAGTTCTATAGCACCTTTCATCTGTGGATCTCCACGTCCTTTATAAACATTAATTAATTCTCATAACTCGGCAATGAGGTAGGTAAGTATCATCATCCCCATTTTACAGATGAGAAAGCCAAGACACAAAGGAGGTGAGTGATGAGCTCAAGGTCACCAGGAGAGCCCACTGGTTCAGCTGACCCTGTGGAGTCCATTCTCCCGTGCTAGGTCCCCCACCTTGGAGGGAGGATGGCAGAGCATCCCTGGGGTGCCCCCTCCACAGGCCTTGCAGGGATTTGTGTGCATTGCCTCTCTCCAGAGGTCAGGAGGATCATTCCCTGGTGTCCCCACACCCTGACCTTGTGGACCGGGGAGGTCTCTGAAGCCATTTGGATCCCTAGGGGCCCTCAGCAGCTTGACCCCTGGAGGAGATTCTCTGGAATAGCTCCCCCTTACATCGGACAAGTGGAACCCTGCCCCAACTTCTTCTCCTTACTGCCTATTCTGGAATACCTCCTTATCACCACCAACCTAGGCCAGGCAGCACATCGAACCAAGTTTACATTTATTTTTTGAACACCTATTGGGTGCCAGGGTCTGAGTTGCCCCCAGGGAAGGCCCATGAAAGAGAAAGACATCTGGGCTGAATTTTTTTTGTTTTTTGGCTGAGCTGCGTGGCTTGTGGGATCTTAGCTCTCTGACCAAGGATTGAACCCAGGCCCTCATCAGTGAAAGCGCAGAGTCCTAACCACTGGACTGCCAGGGAATTCCTTGGGCTGAAAATTAAAAAAAAAAAAAAAAAAAATCATGTCTGGTCCAGGCTCTGTTCCTTGATAGCTGTGTGACCTTGGATAAGTCACTTTCCCTCTCTGGGCCCTGATTTTCTCACTGTGGATGATGGGAGATGTAGATCATTCATTATCTTCCCAGGGTGATGTTTTATAATTCCTCATTTCCCGCTTGGATGGCAGGGCAACCTCCTAATGTCGTCTCCCTTCCCCCCGCACACACCCCAACAGCCCATCCCATAAACTTTCTGAATCAAGGGCCATCATGTCACCTTGCTAACAAACCTTCAGTCACATCTCCTGACATGCAAGGAGTCCAAACCCCCGAACCTGTTATTCAAGGCTTTGCACAATCTGTCCCAACTTACCTGTTCATGAACGCTTGGCTTGGCCAGATCTACTTTTCCTCCAAGTAGGCCATGGTCATTCCTGACTTTACAGCTTTGGCCAAACTAATCTCTCTGCCTATTTTATATGTGCTTTTGAGACCAAAACCCTGCTCATCACTGCGTTAGATGCTGGATTAAAATCCTGTCATTCTTCAAAGCTCAGCTCCTAAATTCCACGCTCTAGGAGATGGCTGCCCAGACAGCAAATGTGAATATAGGCTACATTACTAGAGGCCTAGTATCTATAAAAAGGGAGGTGACAGTCCTGTTCTCTAGAATATGTGTTTTTAGAGAAAGAGCAGGGTGATGCGAGAGATCTGCCATGTGTGGAGCAGTTAGGGGACCCACAATCATTTCACTGGGAGGAAACTCAGTGGGACAGGAGACCCTCCCTCCCCTGAAGAAAGATTGTTCTTTCAGGCCATAAAGCTTCCAGGAGGAAGGGTTTCAGTTCAACATAAGGAAAAACATTCTTTCCCTTTCCCACCAGAGCTGGCAGGAAATGCCATGGGGTAATGAGTTGTCTGTCACTGCTTACTGGCCGAGGCCGAGAACAGGCTTGTCAGGGAGGCAGGGCCGGACCTATTCTTTGCAGCATCAGGACCCGGGGAGAGAGGATGCTCAGGATGGTGGCTTGGACCCTGCTTGGGTTGCCTGGTTACTCACCAACCCCCTCTGCTCCTGACCGTTGGAGTCATCTACAGAACCGGGGGAGCAGCGCCCAGCGTGGTGTGACCTCATAGCCTCTTACCTCCTGTTTCCCTGAGTCCCACATGTTCCTGGTGGGTGTTCTAAAAGTAGGGACCAAAGAGGGTTGCCTGACCTGTCAGACAACATTCCAGGAGAGCAGACTCCATGAGCAGAGCCCTGTCTGTGTTCTCAGGCCCTCACCCAGACCCCAGAACTGGCATCCATTGGGACAGATAGACGACAGAACTCAGGGAACTTAGGTTTGAGTCTCCACTCTGCTTCTTTAATAGCTGTGTGGCCTCAGGGAAGTTACTTAACCTTTCTGAGCCTTGATTCTGTGTGTAACTGTGTCTGCCTTCTCGGGTGATTGTGAGGATTAAAGGGGCAATGAGGCAGAATTACAAGCTCTCTGGCACTTTGCCTGGGACGTGGGAGAGAACATTCTCAGATGAGGAAAGAAGGACCCAGGGGATGGAGGTAGTGCCGGTGGTTGGGGCGACATGGGGAAGGGAAAGATCAGCCATCCAAGGTCAAGAGGAAGATGAGGTTCCTATCTCCCTGGGAACAGCGACGTGTGACAGGCTGAATCTGCAAACCACAGAGGAGACAGAGGGTGGAAATAAGGATGCGTTCACCAAAATCCCGACACACTGGTGAGGGAATTCCTCACTACCCTCAGAACCTGACAGCCCGGTTGAATTCATTCATTCATTCAACAAATGTTTAGCGAGTGCTTCTTCAACGTCAAGTACTGTTGGGCCCTGGAGAATACAGCAATTAACAAAACAAAGTCCCTACCATTCTGGCTTTTCTATTCAGGTCAGGGCAGACAGAAAGTAAACAAAATAAAACAATAATATACAACATAATATTAGGGGATGTTCAGAGCTGTGGAGAACACCTTGAGGGGAGCTGTTTTACAAAGGGGGCTCACAGAGGACCTTTCCGATGAGCCGATTTGTGAGCGGAGACCTGCGTGTCCTGAGAAAATAAGCCCAGGCTGCCACCTGAGGGCTGGGGCGCCCCATATAGGCCCAGCACCCTGTCCGTCCCTTTTGCTTTTCTTGTGGGCTTAAGTGTTCACAGCTGTGGGCGTTTCATGGGCGCTATTCCAGGCCCCTTAAATCAGCACTTCTCAAACTTTGACATGTGTAGGGATCACCTGGGGATCTCATTGATGTGAGCGCTCTGGGCAATAGGTCTGGGGTGGAACCTGAGATCTAGCAGTTTCTAACAAGCTCCTGGTATGAACGAAAAATTATTCAGTGACTCTTGTTAAAGATAGTTAAGGAAGATTTTATTCAAGGGAGGACTGTTGTGCTAGGTAGGGGGACCGCCGCAGTGGGGTCTTGCAGGAGGAGAGAGAGATTGGGCTCAAGTCTGAATACCACAAGGAAAAGTGGGAATTTGTAGCCAAGGAGCAGGGTGGGGGGCCAGTGTATGGAAAACTACTAAAGGGAAACATCAGGGGTCAGGGGGCTCTGGTCAAATCAACCTCACAGGATTCTTGCAGAAGGCAGGCCAGGGTGATAAGCCAGCACCTGGGGGATGGTGGAAGGGGATGAGGAATTTGGTCAAATATCGAGGGTGATCAGATACAGAGAATGTGGGATTCTGGTTAAACTGACTTAGCAGGATTCTTGCTAAAATTCGACCACGTAGAAATGAACACGGAAGTCCAAAATCAGGGCCGAGTCGAAAAAGTTCCGGGGAGCCTGAGTAGACTTTGGTCAAGCACACAATCTTTGTCACCAGGTGACACTGATGCTGCAGGTTCAAGATGGTGCTTTTAGTGGAAGACCACAAACACCTGCAACTCAGCATATTCGAAATGGAGCTCAGAATCTTCCCTTCCACACCCACTCCTGCCCTTACGCGATATTCCCCACGGCACTCATAAGCAAGCACAGCCGTTTTCTTCCGCTCCAGGGCTTTTTTAAAAAAATCAACTTTATTGAGATACAATTTATATACAATAAATTATACCCGTTTTTAAGTGCATTTTGACAATTGTATACACTCATGTAACCATCACTCCATCAAGTTCTAGAATTTTCCCTCATCGAGTTCTAGAACTTTACGTGATTCCAAGAAGTTCCCTTTTGATGTTGGTTGCCCCCACCCAATCTCCTCAAGGTTGTTGCCCCTGCATTTCTCTCCCACCTGGTCCACCTCATCTCCCTTACTGCTAAGTCCTTCCCTGTTGCCTGTTGACCTGTGGCACCCTTGAAGGCAGGGATTGAGTTTTGATTTCTCATCATATCATTCAAGATCAAGAAGCACTTGTTGAAGGGAGGAAGCTTGTTCTTCCAAGCTCCAACTTTTGTGTTGATTACGCATTGTTCAACAGAGAGATGATTGTCTATTTTGAGCGTGAACATCCAGTTGTTTCCATAGATACCTGATCATAATGACTAATTAAACAAAAAAGGTTTAAACAAAAAAGGTTTTCTATTTTATTATCTCTCTAATATTAAAAAAAAGTCCAACCTTTTATCGAGTTTTTCACATTTTTCTTCTTTTTGGAAACATTAGTGAGTCTTTTACAACTTGAAGAGAGATGGCGGAAGTAGAAATCAGGTTTCTCCTTTATAATGTGGTCTTGAGAGTTTATTCTCAAAGATGATACTGGCTAAAAATCTACTATCACCGTTTCTGAAATTTTAGTCATTCATTCAACCAGCCGGCCCTGTGGGCATCAGGGAAGGGTAAGTAGGACTCAGTCTAGTTGAGGAGGTGGATAAGTAAGTGGGCTCAGGGCTCCATGTGACATATGTTGGCATGGAGATGGACGGAAGACAGAGGGGGGAGTATACAGCCCAGAGCAGTCACAGAGGGCTCCACAGCTGGACTTTGCATATTTTTTTTGAGGAAACTCCTGTTTCTTTTCCCTTCTTTTTTTTAAAGATTTTTTTTTTTTTTTTAATTTATTTATTTATTTTTGGCTGTGTTGGGTCTTAGTTTCTGTACGAGGGCTTTCTCCAGTTGTGGCAAGCGGGGGCCACTCTTCATCGCGGTGCGTGGGCCTCTCACAGTCGCGGCCTCTCTTGTTGCGGAGCACAGGCTCCAGACGCGCAGGCTCAGTAGTTGTGGCTCACGGGCCTAGCCGCTCTGCGGCATGTGGGATCTTCCCGGACCGGGGCACGAACCCGTGTCCCCTGCATTGGCAGGCGGATTCCTAGCCACTGCGCCACCAGGGAAGCCCAAGATTTTTTTTTTTTGACATGGACCATTTTTAAAGTCTTTATTGAATTTGTTACAATATTGCTTCTGTTTTATGTTTCGGCCTTTTGGCAGCAAGGCATGTGGGATCTTAGCTCTCCCACCAGGGATCAAACCCGAACTCCCCGCATTGGAAGGTGAAGTCTCAGCAACTGGACCACCAGGGAAGTCCCTGCGTTTTGTTTTGAAGGATGAATTGGAGTTCACAAAGTAACCGGAGTGGAAGGGCATGCAGGTGGAAGGAGAAGGGTGAGCAAAGACACAATCATAATAGCAAATATTTGTGGGATGCTTACTTTGTGCCAGGCATGCTTCCAGAGGCTTTTTACGTGTTAAATCTTTTAGTCCTAACACAATCCCATGACACAGGAATCTTTATCATCCTCATTTTACAGATGTGGCAATTGAGGCACATTTGCCAACAAAATGCACCTGTAGAGGAGACTCATTCACAAGGAGTTTCTGTTTGGGGGGGGGGGAAATCTCTGTAAAAATTCTGAAAACACAGAAGACGTAAAATGCATCTGAAATCATTGCAGTTGGGAGGGAGAGAATATTGATTTCCTGGTGAAACTGTCACTAACAGATTATTATCTGTTCACTCACAACAGCTTGAGGAAACTAGAACATACCTGAAATTCAGAGTTAAACATATTTTATTCTTTGGAAAACAGTGTTTATTGTTAAGAAGTCATGCCGAATCTATTTCATCTGTGAATAAAGGCAATTTGGAGGGAGATGCCAAAAGAGATAAAGCGAGGTAGTCTAACTTATAAATCAGGTGATGCCTATAGAAGTTAGCAAATTCAAAATGAAATCAGCAGAAAAAGAAAACCTGCAACGTTAGAAGACACAGCAGGTGAAATCATTAGTTCCTGACTCAATAACCTGTGACAAGGCCACTGGCTGGGTAGTGAAAGAATCACTGTAGTTTATGTAAGAAAAATCTCCATCACTTTCCCAATTATAGAGATGCATGGATTTTGGTAGTATTGAAAAGATGACGAAGATCAACTTAGATGTGGTCATAGAGAGTTATCTGCAGCAAATCAAAGTGGGGTTCAAAACAAAGTAGGGGTCAAATCCACCACTGAAGGCTTGACATCGTGGGGAAAATTTGGCCACCCTGCAGCATGGCGTGAGAAGGAATCACACCTATTGGTTGGACGGTGCAATGCTGAGGACTTTGCAGAAACAGGAAAAAACTTCGATGTGCTTTCACAGTGTTCAACTCTTTGATCTACGCTATACATTCATCTGTGAAAAGATTGGCCATTACCCAAAACACATGTAACAGGAGTGGCAAAGCGACACGAAGGTAGTTTGCTGAAGTCACACTGGGTCATCCATCACCAGGCTTTGTCTGCTGTGATTGAGCGGCTTCCAAAGGTTATTGAAACTTTGGAAGCATCATTAAATGATTATCAGACACGCAGGTGGCCCATGAATCGAGAATTCCTATACACGTGCTAAATGTTATAAGAGGGTTTTATTTTTTTTCCTGATGAGCTTCAAAGTGAAACCATAGACATGTTTTCATTGCCTTCAAAAGTAAAAGCAATCTTTTAGTGTTTATCATCTAGAGAAATGATGACTATTTCAAAACCATTTGGTAGAGAGTGAAGGAAACTTGCCAAAAACTAATCTCAGGGGTTCAAAGTAAAAACAAAACAAAAGGGAAAAACCCTTCGCTTCAGAGAAGAAAAATTCTGGCATGGGGCAGAGTGTGTGTGGCAGGGAGAAGATCTTGGAAATTCAGATGGTGAATATTTCTCTATTTTGTCAGAACAGCATCCGACAATAGTCAACTCATAAAGGTTTGGTTACTGTATTGCTAAATTTAAAGGCATACTTTTCAGCCAGTGATTACAGCAAAACAAATTATGTTTTTAAATAACTGTTTAAATGCAATGAACAGGTATGTGAAGCAATGGCCAGACATATGGGATACATTTGCAGACCCCACGTAAGAAAGACCCTAGAACCTGAGTCTCACCAGAGCTCAGCCTCTGTCATGATGGCTTGTCCCAACTGGGGGTCAACACCATCACGCACTAAGTGCCTACATCTTAGCCCTGAACTTGACTCCGGCTTGGCCAAGCCATGCGGCAGGTGAGGAGATTCATTTTTGTTTGTTTGTTTTTGTAAATAAAGTTTTATTGGAACAAAGTCACACTCGTTTGTTTACATATTGTCTATGGCCATTTTTGTGCTACAACCAGAGTTGAGTAGTCACAATCAAAACCCTGAAACTTGCACAGTCTGAAATATTTACTATCTGGGCCTTCATAGGAGAGGAGATTCATTTTTGACCCTGTGTTAGACCTGGTGGCTGATACTAAGAGCATCTGGGCAGGTGCTGGCATCAAAACTAGGGAAACGAGGAGCTTGGTTGTGCCTCAGAGAACCGTGTGGCCCCGTCTAAGAGGTGGGTGGGCTTTGCCAGTTCTGTCTCACCTCTGAGAAGCTGACCCTGGGATGAGCCCTATTTCCATAATTTACCCTTGAAACCTTAACTCACAGGTCCCCACACTGGCTGCCCCAGTTCAGTTGAATGAGGTGTGGTTGAGGGAGGGACATAATAGGAATCACCATGTTATTTTGTGAAACCGTTCACAGCTTCTTAAAAAAAAAAAAAAAAAAGAACCGGAGACACCTCATCCACCTCTTTGCTTGCTCAGGTCCACTGCTGGAGAGGGAGTTATCACTGCGTGCCAGTAAACTGTCATCCTCTGCCTGTCAAACACTCGATCAAATTCTACTGAATGAATGAATGAATGAATGAATAAATGAATGAATGGATGGGTGACAGGGCAAGTCTCCAGGGTGGCTGAAGGCAGGCAGGCAGACAGGAAGGTCTGGTGGGCTAGAGGCAAAGAGCCTGGGCCCAGGAGGAGTATCAGGGTGGCAGGGCGACTGGTCCAGCCTCCTTCCCACAGACTCAAGATTTTGGGTCTGACTCCTTCGAGGATGCTGCACTGGGCTCCAGGTGGCGGCTGCCACTGGATGAGACAGAGCAGGTTTGGGGAGCTGGAGGACTGGGCAGGGTTTACCAGCTCAGGGATGCCTACTTTCCTGTCTCCAGTGCCTTGGCAGCCAGCTCCTGTCACGCCATGCTGCTACCACCTGCAGCTGTGTCCTCCCCCAGAAGCCACGTGTCGCACCTGAGGGTGCCCTGACCTGCCACTTCTTTCCTCCTCTGCCTTTTTGTTCTATTCAGGCCCTTGATGGAGCGGATGGCTCCCACCTACCTTGGGGAGGGCAATTTGCTTTACTCAGGCTACTGATTCAAACGCTAAACTCATCCAGAAACACCCTCACAGACACACCCAGGAATCAAATATCTGGCCACCTCATATCCCGGTCAAACCGATGCATAAAATGAACCATCGCAGAGATAGATGGTGGACCCCGAGCACTGCAGCTGCGGGCTGGTAGGTCCTGTCCTGGAGCCCCATTTGTGGGTCTCAGGGCCAACATTTGTGGTCTGTTGGGGTCTCAAAGAGAGGACCTAAGGTGGGGGAGAGCCTCTCCTGAAGACCAGACAGTGAGACTGAGTTCTGACTCTGCACCTTGTCAGCTGGGTGGGGGCCCTGGATCTCTCTGAGACTCTGTTTCTCCAACACTAAAATGGGTCATTGTGTTTTCACAGGTTTTTCACTGTTGGTGGGAATGTAAATTGGTACAGCCACTATGGAGAACAGAATGAAGGTTCCTTAAAAAACTAAAAATAGAGTTACCATATGATCCTGCAATCCCACTCCTGGGCATATATCCAGAGAAAACCATAATTAGAAAAGATACATGCAGCCCAATGTTCACTGAAGCACTATTTACAATAGCCAAGACATGGAAGCGACGTAAATATTCATTGACAGATGAATGGATAAAGAAGTTGTGGTACATATATACAGTGGAATACTACTCAGCCGTAAAAAAGAATGCAATAATGCCATTTGCAGCAACATGGATGGACGTAGAGATTATCATACTAAGTGAAGTAGCCAGACAGAGAAAGACAAATATATGATATCACCTTTATGTGGAATCTTAAAAAAAAATAAAAAGATACAAATGAGCTTATTTACAAAACAGAAATAGACCCACAAACATAGAAAACAAACTTATGGCCACCAAAGGGGAAAAGGGGTGGGGAGGGATAAATTAGGACGATGGGATTAACATACATACACTACTATATATAAAATAGATAACCAACAAGGACCTACTGTGTAGCACAGGGAACTATACTCAATATTTTGTAATAACCTATGAGGGAAAAGAATCTGAAAAAAACTGAATTACTGTGCTGTACACCTGAAACTAACATGACATTGTAAATCAACTATACTTGAATGAATGAATGAATGAATGAATAAATAAATAAAATGAGAATAAAATACTACTCTTCTGGAGGGTGACAGAGAGTCTTAAGTGAGATGACGGACAGAAAAACACTTTGTGAAATCCAAAGAACAGCACAAACATGAGACTTTACTATCAAAAATCCCAACTTGGTTCTGAACTTCTGGCATGCGTCCCTTCCTAGGGCTCTGTTTCCCCATCTTACCAGATAAAATACAGGCTGAATAATGTTTTTAGCATAAGCATGTCCCAAATACTGCACGAGACATACTTATACTGAAAAATGTGTTTATCCGAAGTTCAAATTTAACTGGGTGTCCTGTAGTTTTATTTGCTAAATCTGACAACTTTATCCCTGCAGGAAACCCAAGGTGAGTGCAGGCCTAATCGCGGGTAATCTGCACTACACCCTCAGATGATTGGGAGAGCAGAGGTGTTTTTGCTTCTTATTATCCCTGCCTCAGGTGCGGAGACAGCTCAGGGCTCTAGGGACTGACCAGGTCACCCAGAGAGTAAGGCAGAAGGGCTGGGCCTCACCCCAACCCAGCCCCAGTTCCTCCTGACCTGCCTTCTGCAAGGAGGATGGGGTTGCGGGCTGCTTTTCTCAGGGGTAAGCACAGCCTCTGTCTTCTTGAAAACTATTAAAAACAATTTTTCCTGACACGCGCGTTGAAGTATTTAGGGGGAAGTGTACTGTTGTCTGCAGTTTACTTTAAAATGCATAAGAAAAAAAAATAAGGTGGATTTATGGGTGGATAGAGGGAGGGATAGATGGATGGATACAGAATAAAGTATTATAAAAAAAATTCAGTGGTAGAACCTAGGAAGAGGTTGTGTACTTCACTGTGACATCATTTCGACTTTGCTATAGGTTTAAAATTTTTCATCATAAAATGTTGGGAAAAAATTTAACTAATGAAAAAGAATTTAAAACACAGCCACTCATTGTCGAAAATTTGGCAAATATGGCAAAACGAACTCCCAAATCTCCAGTCTCACAACTCAGCAATATTCTGTTGCATTTCCTTCCTGCCTTTTTCTGTGCATTCGTGAGGTGGTTGTTTTACAAGATTGGGATTATTCTGTGTATGCTTTTTTCATTCCTGCTTTTATCACACCCAACCTGGGGTCACCAGTTTGTGAGTGTTTGTGACATGCCGGCACTGCGATGGGTCCTTTAAGAAAATTAGCATATACACATGACTGTATATAAAGTAAGTAAACAACAAGGACCTACTGTATAGCACAGGGAACTATACTCAATATCTTGCAATAACCTACAATGGAAAGGAATCTGAAAAAGAATATATAGATGTATAACTGAATCACTTTGCTGTACACTTGAAACTAACACAACATTGTAAGTTAACTACACTTCGATTTTTAAAAAAAGAAAAAAAAAAAGAGAAAATTAGCTTATCTAACCCTTAAGTCTTATTGACAGCATTTCCTCCACATCGATAAACCAAATCCACGAGCATCATTTGTAATGGCTACGTGATATTCCATCACATGAAATTATTTAACTGTTACTGGAAGTTTAGGTTGTTTCCCATTTTTCACCATTATGGTACACGCATACCTTGGAGATATTGCAGGTTTGGTTCCAGATCACCCCAATCAAGCGAACACCCCAGTAAAGCAAGTCACACAAATGTGTTGGTTTCCAGCGCATATAAAAGTTATATTTACACCATAGTCTATTCAGTGTGCAGTAGTATTATGTCTAAGAAAACAATGTACATACCCTAATGTAAAAAATATTTTAGGGACGTCCTGGTGGTCCAGTGGTTAGGACTCGGCACTCTCACTGCCAGGGGTCTGGTTCGATCCCTGGTTGGGGAACTAAGATCCCGCAAGCCATGCTGCGCTGCCACAAAAAAAAAAAAGAAAAAAATTTTTTATTGCTGAAAATTGCTAACCGTCATCTGAGCCTTCAGGGAATTGTCAACTTTTGGTGATGTTTATTTCGAGAAATATCAAGATGTGATCAGAAACCCAAAGCGAGCAAATGCTGTTGGAAAAAGGGTGACAACAGACTTGCTTGACGCAGGGTCCACATAAACCTTCAATTTGTAAGAAAAGCAGTATCTGCGAAGTGCCATAAAGTGAAGTGTGATAAAATGAGGTCTGTCTGGAAAGCTTCTGGAACACCCTTGGGCAGAAGTCTGGTCACTCATTCCTGTCTCCCTTCCCTCAGGGCGGCTTCCTAGCCTGAGCATTTATCTGGCATTTATCTGTCCCATGAAAGAATCACCACCCCCCTCCCCCCTTGCAGACATTTTAATGTCCTTCCTGGGCTCCCTCTAGGGACCCCGTGGGGGCTGGAGGCAGGGGGTCGCTAAGGCAGAGCCCCTCCCTCCCTTGTCAAGCACTGAAGCCCAGGGAGGGGCAGGACCACACCCAGGTGGCCCCCAGCGAGTTAGTCTGGGGGCTGTGGCTCCAGCTCCTCTCTGTTCCCTAGAGAGAGGGGCTAGTTGGAGAGCGTGGGCGCCACCTTTGGGGGTGCAGGACATCTCTGGAATTGGGGGGGGGTGCATATAGAAAGAACGTGGTCATCAGTGAAAAGCAGCAGGATGGCAAAGCTCTTTTAACTTTATTTTTCGAGTTGAAGGTGTCATTTACATCCCATTCCTGTCCGCTCGTATCTCCACTTCCCAATACTTAGAAGATATTTCTGCCTTGTTTCTCTACCTCTGTGTTTAACCCGGAGTTAATAATCAGACCACCGCCTCGGTGCTGCCCTCCAACGGGGAGATATGAGGATGGAGAACTTCAGGAGCCCAATATTCCTTTTGCTCTGCGTTTTCAGGGAGGTGCTGAAGCTCTGGGGACCGGGGCACCTGGCCTTGAACCCCAGCTCTGCTTTGCGCTTCTGTGGCTGGTGAGACAGGGCCCAGGCAGGTGTGCGGCACGGGGGCCAGACGCACAGTAGGCCCTCATCTCGTGAGTGGGATTGCTTCTTCCCCACCCCAACCGCCTCCCGCCTCCCTGGGGAGGGCGAGCTGACTTGCAGACTTGGCCGTGCTCCATCTTGTGCGGCGCTCTTCCCTGGAGCCCGAGTGGAATGTTTTCTCTTCCCTCCTCCTCCTCCTCTTCCTGTGCACTGTCTGTGGGACTCCTCCAGTGTCCTGGGCTCCCCCCCAGGGCGGCCCGAGCCCTCTCCCCGCCCGGCTCCTACCCCACAGCCCACCAGGCTGTTTCCAATTTGGACACGATGCATCTTGCCCCCTCAGATCATAGCCGCCTCTTTGATGGAACTAATGATGATCTAGGGGCTCTGGGGCCCCAGACCTCCCCAAACTGAGATAAATCCTGCCTCTGCGCAGACAAGGGGCCTCCATCCCCGCATCTGATCCCCCTCCTTCAGGCTGCACTGCAAGGGGAGGCGGCTCTGGGAGATGCCGTGAAGGCTGCAGCTGACCCAAGGAGACCAGAAGACAGGGATTTCTCCAAGTCTCCGAAGAGGGTCCTAACACCCACTGGGGGTGCAGGGAGGGGGGTTGGCAGGCTTGCGAAGAGCCACCTGGGCACGCCTCATCCCAGCGAGACTCAGGGCCACAAGCTGAGGCAGGAGGGAGATCCCTTAGGCTGGCTCTTGGTTCCCCAAACAGTCACTGACAGCTTCTTTGCACTGCTGGGGACACAGGGAAGAATGGGACCCCACTTCCTGCTCCCACGGGCTCACGGTGAGGGAGAGGGGTCGGCAAACAGACTGTGTGCTGGAGTGGCAACAGTGGAAGTCCGGGGGCCGTGGGAGCATGACAGAGGGAACCTGACCCAGCCTGGGGAGCCCGGAAGGCTTCCTGGAGGGGGCAGCCCTGATCTGGGCCTTGTGCAAGCCCCATACTGGGCAGATGATGTGGGCCCCCCCCCGACCCTTAGAGAACTGAAAATAGAAAAAGCTGTTAAACCCTAAATCGTAAAACTTATACATATGTGAAAATGAAAGAGATCTTTCTAAAGATTTTCTGATTTGAAAATTTTGGATGAGCTTTTTTTTTAAGACCTGCAAAGTAAATTTATTAAGTGGCTGCTAGTTAAATTGCCAAATGATGAATTTCATATATCATTTACAGAATCACAAATTTCAACAGAATTTACATTGCCACTTAGCAGTGGTGGACATATACAAATAGAAGAGTTGATCATCTCAGAATATTTCAGGGCAAGGAAAATGTAGAAAACTTTTCTTCTATCTTTGTTTTTTTTGTTCTGCTGGTGCTATATGCAAACGCTTGGGTATTGTTTGGCACTGGCTGCGTGGAGACTGGGCAGAAAAGGTGAATGAGTACAGGAGTGTGTATGGGTTGGGGGATTCCACAGAAGGGCGTGAGAAAATGCAATGCAGAGGGTGTTAGGGCTGGCAATGGCTCTGAGTTCTGGGTGCCTGGTGGTGGATGTGTGCCCGGGCAGGAGGTGCCACTCGGGGGGTAGTCTGCTCTAATAACCCTCTGGCCTTCCCTGAACCCAGAGTGACTCTGGGGCAGGGAATGTGTCACCTCTACTGCACCAATCAGGCCGAGGCAGGAGCTGGTACAGGTCCGTCTAAGGGGCAGATAGAAGAGGGGGCCCATGAGGCCCCACTGAGAGACTGGTTTTATCTAGTGAAGGATGAGGAACCACTGTCGGTTAACAAGTTGGGGCCCCCCAGGCCGCCCGGAAATCCTCTCTGGGCACTGGGGCTGCTGCCACACCTCCCATCCTGCTCCCTGATTTTGCTCAAGAGCACTCCTTTCTGGAGAGGCAGCCCCCCCCAGCCAGCACCCCTTTCTTCCCAGCACCCCCAGCCCTGCTCTTCTGCCTTCTTATCCTTTCACTTCCTCCTCTTTCACCCCCTGCGGCTGGCTGCCCAAATTCCACCTCAAATGTATTAATTTTAAAACTTAAACTTAATTCAGGGTAACAAAAGCACTTTGGGGTCTCTGGGGGTGTAACTGAGCTGAGCGTGGACTCATGAACCCAGCAAAGAACTCCGCTCAAACCACTGTGGCTTAGCAGCAAAAAACACACGTGATCCTCAGGTGGGGAAGCAGGTGCTCAGCTCCCCAGCCAGCTTCTCCCTTTGGGGGGCAAACTCCAAACAGATTTAGTGCTTCTGTTGGGGGCCTGCCTCTCAGCCATCTGCTTGGGTGGCTTCAGAGAACCTGGGCCCTGCCCCTACGTACCCGCACCTGGGGGGTAGGTATTTTCTGAGCCCTGTAGCTTCTTAGAAGAGGCTCTGAGAGGCCTTCATCCAGGCTGGAGGCGGCCCTTTGCAGGGGTCAGAGGAAGGGATGAAGGTGATGGGTGCTGGGGGAGCTCTGTCGTGGAGCTCTCCTTGTGGAACCCTGCCACTTTGAGCTGCTTCTGTCCAGAATTCCACCCTGGAAGCCCCTCTCATCTTCCCAGATGAGGGGTGTGTGGCCCCAGTCTCCTCTGGACCGGGAGCCCTGAGGGCAGAGGCTGTTCTTGCTTGTGTTTGAGGCCAGCGCTTTGCTCAGGGCCTGTGAATACAGTAGGTGCCTAGTACATGTTTGCAGCATGGAACTCTGGACCCAGCACACCCTCTCTGTTCAGTCATCCATCAGACAGCCATGTCCCCTGGAGAGTGGGCTTTGGGAGAAGTGACCTTGGGTGGTGGGTCATGCAGAGGCCTCATGGGGGGCAGTTGGGGGTCGTCCTGCCGGGCTGGCCTGGGCCAGACCCGGACCTCGACCCCGGCTTTGCAGAAGGCGCCTGGGCAGTGGCTTCTTGCCTGGGTCGGCAGCCCTGCATCCGGAGGAGGAGGCGTCTGCAGTCTGTGCCCATCACCTGAGCTGCACCGGGCGGGGAGGATAACAATTATTTGGAGAGTTAAAAAAAAAAAAAATCATTATCAAATAACTACAGCTTGAGAAAGTTGGCGGGCGGGACGCAAAACGCGGCCTGGATCGCGCTGTGGTCGCCTCCGCTCCAGGCGCGCCGCGCCGCGGTAGCCAAAAATGGGAGGAAGAACATCTGTAACGCATTTAAGTCATGTTCACCTTTGAGACCGCGCGGCTGGATGGAGGCGGTAAGTTCACGCGAAAGGAAAAACTCTTTAAGAGGGTTTCCCATAGGGGACCTGCCTGGCGCGGGTAGAGCGGGGCGGGGGGGGGGGCGGCATTCGCGGGGGGGGGGGGGGGCGGAGGGAGGGGGTGCTGGGACCACGTCTTTGAGCCTCAGTTTCCCAGTCGGTACAACAGGTGGCTGCATTTTTAAGGGCCCTTCCAGTGGGGACATTCGAAGAGTCCGTTCTGGTCACTTGTGATTCTGTAAAGTGTCCCTGATGCAAGGAGAAGGACCAGCCTTTGGGCGGGGATGGGCGGGCCCTCCTCCTGTCCTGCGGGTTGCCAGGCCCCTGTCATTGCATTCCCAGCCCTCTCTCCACATTCCAGAGCCCATGACGTCTTCTGGGTGAGCGTTTGTCTCCTGAGCGAGGCCAAACCCACCTTCCTGAACAGTCACTGCTCTGTCCATGCAGAGGAGAGCAAGGGACCCTCCCTTCTCAGGGGGGAGGTGACCCTGCCCCTCCCACCTTCTCATTTCTGGTCATTCTCACCTCTTGGGTCTTCAACATACCCCTTCCTCCCTCAGGCCCTGTCTCCCCTAAAGCGCCTTTGCCCTGATCCCCACCAACCATCCACCTTCCCCATGGGGATGTCCATCCCAGAGTGGTCAGCATGGGGTCCAGCCCTCCCCCGCTCCCTCCCCCAGTCACTTTGAAGGTGGCCCAAGCTTCCCCACCCTCACATCGCAGGGGCTGGTCCTGCCTCTGGAGCAAAAGCAGACTGCAGGCTGACTCAGGCTTCCAGAAGGGCCTCTGAGCTTTTCAAACTTAGAGGAGAGGCTGGGGAGGTGCAGAAGTTAAGTGCAGGGACTCTTCCCCAGGGACGCCCCCTACACACACACACACACACACACACACACACACACACACACACACACACAAACCCCACTTGCCCAAGAGAGGCACAGCTGGAATGATCCCAAGGCCCAGGATTTCTATCCACAATATCATGTCCCTCCCAGCCTTTGCCCACCAGGAGACAGAAAGCACTGGAAAGATATTGTTAGGTGGAGCCAGAAGCACAGACAGTCCCTTTGCACAGACTGTGGTCAAGTGCTCACTGAAAAGTAGTTAAGATGGTAAATTTTATGTTATATGTATTTTGCAACAATAAACAAAAATTGCAGGGCGGGGGTGGGGGGAACAAAGCAAGTTTGGCCCCAGAGTCTCTGCTCTTATCTCTGCATTGGACTGTAAACCTAGAAGATGTTCGATAAATATTTGTTGAAAGAATGAATGGGAAAGTGAACGAGTGACTTCAGAAACTGTCAAACAAGTCAGTTTTCCTTCCACTCCCTGGGGCCTCGGTGTCCCCATCTTACCCACCGTCCCGGGGCACGTGAGGTCCCCACATGTGTCTTCACAGTGTGTCTTGTGAGCACTAGTCTGCATTCTCAGCTGTCTCTGTCCTTCCTTTGGCTTTCTCTGTCCTCCCTCAAGCACCTTCTGGGCAGCGCTGCACTGCCTGTTTGTATGTGTGTGTGTGTGTGTGTGTGTGTTTGTATGTGTGTGTGTGTGTGTGTTTGTATGTGTGTGTTTGTGTGTGTGTGTGTGTGTGTGTGTGTGTGTGTTGGGGGGTGAGGTGGGGTGCCAGGCAGCAGAGGCACTGACTGAGGACTGCCACCTGGGGCTCTCATGCCTTCTCCTCTCTCCTCAGGTGTCACTTTTTTACTTACCTTCTACATGGCCCTCTTCCGCACTGACTTCTTTCCCGAATCTCAGAGTTCTAGAGTGGTGGGTTGGTAAGGCTGTTGGGATTCCATCTGGGCCATTTCCCTGAGTTTTGGTTGCACCTGAGCTAAAATCAGGACTCCAAGGGTCTGGCTTCCCCTCCTGGCTGTGGGAATCTGTTTCTACGTAACAGGTGAGAAAATTTCCTTTTCCATCCCTGGTCAGAGTTTGGCCAACCCAACCTGAGACCATGCCTCCGACTCTGGTTACTGTACGAGAATTTCTTCCAATGAACCCAACTCAGCTCTACCTCTCTGTTCATTCATTGCACCTGTTCCTTGCATGGTGGGAGGATTGGACAGAGGTTCAGGATTAGTGAGATCTGGGTCAGCCTTGAACATGGACCCTGGACAGGCCCAGAGGGCTATTCAGGGTGCTTGGGAGCTGGCTGGTCTACAGGTGATTGGTGATCAGGAATCCAGACCCTAACTCTCCCAGGGTGAGAGGCAGAGTAATGTTTGGTTAGGATGTATCACGGGTGAATGGGCATCTGGGGACAGGAGCTGATGGGGGAGGGGGGCGCAGCCTGGCGGTGCTGAGGGAGGCTGAGGAAGGGCTCTGGTGTCTGGGAGGACTGAGGATGGCCAGGCGTGGATGTGGCCCCAGACTGCCAAGGGTTCTGAGCAGATTGCTGAGGACAAGGTGGGGTCCAGTGTGATGTGGAGCCCAGGGCTAGGGGGCTGGGCCATACCCTGGAGACGCCAGGAGACTGGAAGACACTTATTAGCTGGGCCACAGGGTCAGACAGAGCTCACACTGCTGGGCATCAGGAAGTCTTTTTTTTTTTTTTTAGTTGATGTGCTTTAATTAATTAATTAATTAATTAATTTATTTATTTATTTTTGGCTGTGTTGGGTCTTCGTTGCTGTGCGCAGGCTTTCTCTAGTTGCGGCGAGTGGGGGCTACTTTTCGTTGCAGTGCGTGGGCCTCTCATTGCGGTGGCTTCTCTTGTTGCAGAGCACGGGCTCTAGGTACGTGGGCTTCAGTAGTCATGGCTCGCGGGCTCTAGAGTGCGGGCTCAGTAATTGTGGCGCACAGGCTCAGTTGCTCCACAGCATGTGGGATCATTCCCAGACCAGGGATTGAACCCGTGTCCCCTGCATTGGCAGGTGGATTCTTAACCACTGCACCACCAGGGAAGTCCCCATCAGGAAGTCTTGACCCAAGGAGTGCTAGGAAGCGGGAGGATGAGGAAGGGCCAGTTTCTGCAGCCGATTCTCTCACTTTGCATTGTCACGAAGAACCCAGAGCTCCTAATTCACAGACCAACGCAAGCCCCTGGGCCCAGCAGACCCAGCCGCCTCTCACTTATCTATTTGGTGAATTCTTTTATTTGCAGCTCCCTGCCTGCTCCCCGCAGCTGGAGGAGCTCAGGGCAGGCCAACTCACTTCCACTCGCCTAAGTCAACCCCATGCAGAAGATAGAGCCTGACACAGCAGGGCAGCCGGACGGGGCTTTGGTCCTTGACCGTGTGGGGCCCGCTTGTCCCATCCAGTGTGGACCCCGCAGCCGTGCAGGTGACTGAGGTGACTTGCTTTGCTCCTCCTTGTTTGTCCCAAGAGGCTGGTTCTGGCACCAACTGTCACCAAATGGTAAACAGCTGGCACAAACCCCCTAAGAAGTTTAAGATAAGAGACACCCCTGCGGGGAAGGAAGAAAAAAACCTAACAGGAAGCCAAGTGGGTAAACCGTTGCTGGTGTCGATGTGAGGGTTGCACCTCTCTGTCCCAGGCTGGAGACACCATGCCTCTGGCTTTCAGGCTAGCCTGGGGGGAGTCACAGAGGGGAGATTGCGGTGCACCTTCCGGGGTGCGGGGCTGGAGAGCGGAGTCACTGTCATGTGATTTCCTCCCGTGATTCTCTGGGTGTTGCTCAGGTCCCTCCACGTGGCAAGTGGAGGCAAAGTGACCAGGAACTGGGACCCTGAGGCTGGACAAGTCATTCCGAGGTTGCTGAGTATCCTTGGGAAGTCACTGACCTTCTTGATCCTCTGACCCTTCTGAAGGTATCCCCTAAACCGCGGCATGGGGAGATGAGTGCCCACGGCATGAGGGTGTTGACAGGATCACCAAGATAAGGCAGGTGAAGAGGCTGGCACGGCGCCTGCCATACAGGAGCGCCATGGCTCAGCAAGGCTTGGGGGCTGGAGACAGGCTGGGTGGTGCATTTTGCAGACCTGGCACCTGGTGAGAAAAAAAATTCCTTAACCATCCAGAGCTGGGGCAAGTCTCCTGGAGAAGAAGCCCTCCACCCCAATCGTGGACACTATCATCTCAGAGAGAGAGAGAGAGATCTTAATCATAGCTCGAGAAATATGAATCAAGAACTTTTAGTTGAACACACCAAACGCTGATTCAGCACCTAGTGTGTGTGGGATGAGAGGTTGAAAAGATGCCAAGGCTGCCCAGGATGTGTCCTCGGCCGCTCACCATCTGGTGGAGGGACCGGAAATGGGTGCTCTCACATAGGCTGTGGTGAGGGGGCATGGAGAACGGAGGAGGGCCTCGCAGACAGGTGGGAAAGCCAAAGAAAGGAGGGGAAAGGACTCTGGGCCTCGGGAGGCGGCTGGGAGGGAGCAGGGAGGAGAGGGCCTTCTAGGTGCAGGGGGGCTGTTCGAGGGGCTCAGAGAAGCAGGGGAGGACGGGGGGGGGAGGAGGAGAGTCCCCAGGGCCAGGGCTTGGCCACCGAGTTCCCTACCTTAGAGCAAGTCACCCTCCCCTGGAGGTGGAGGGAGAGAAGGGCGGCCAGTGACTCACTCTGCCCAGCTTGGCCTGGACAGCCGTGCAGACAGACTGAGGAAGGGGCTTCCAGGCCGCGTCTCTGTGCCCCTCTCTCCTCCTCCCCCTCCTCACTGTAGGCTGCCTGCATCCCCCTTCCTCGCACCGATGCCTCTGCTCTCCTTGAAACTGCAGGAATGTCCTCAGCGCCCCTGAGCTGTTGACCTTGGAGGACGAGGAGCAGGAGGCGGGAGGAGGGGCTGCGCCGTCCAGGGCGCCCTCCGCGGACAGTCTCCCCTCCTAGGTCCTCTGAAGAGTGACTCCAAGGCTCAGACCCCTAGCAACAGCACCCACTTGCCCATCCGTCCCCCCATCTGATCCCTTCGGTCATTCATTCATCCTCTCGCCCACTGGCACTCACCCCTGAGCCAGACCCACACACCTTGTGGCCCCTCCTCCTGGCTGTCTCTAGGCTGTGCCCAACTCCCCATGTCCCAGGCTCACCTCTTACTCTTTCCCCTCTCAGGAAATATCACCACTGGCAGTTCCCTGGTGGTCCAGTGGTTAGGACTCCACGCTTTCACTGCCCTGGCCCGGGTTCAACTCCTGGTCGGGGAACTAAGATCCTGCAATCCGCACAGCAGGGCCAAAAAAAAAAAAAAAGGAAATATCACCACCCTTCACCGAGTTGCTCAGGCCAGAAGCTTGGGAATCTTTCTGACACCTCCATGTAGGTTCCAGCTCCAAAATGTACCCCGTCCACTAGTCACCGTCTCCATGGCCACCACCCCGGTCTCCTCTGCCCTCGTCCATCGCCTGCACATTGTACAGCCACAGCCCCTCCACCTGCCATCCGTTCTTTACACAGCAGTCTGAGTAATTAAAACATGTCAGTCAGATCCTTTCTCCCTGCTGAGAACATTGGGGGTGGGAGGGCTTGTGTAGGGAGCCAGTGAGGGGAGTGGGGGTGGGCTGGGAAGGTTAGAGTTCGTGTTTCCCTGAAAACAGCCCTGGGCTAGAAAGCAGAGAGCCTGGCTTCCTTATACAAGTTACTGCCTTTCTCTGAGACTCAGTTCCCTCATCTGTAAAATGGGCATAATTAGTCCTTCCCCAAGAGTTGGGGTGAGGACAGAATGAATCAAACTGTGGGTGCTGGGGACTTCCCTGGTGGCACAGTGGTTGGGAGTCCGCCTGCCGGTGCAGGGGACGCGGGTTCGGGCCCTGGTCCGGGAGGATCCCACATGCCGTGGAGCGGCTGGGCCCATGCGCCACAACTACGGAGCCTGCGCTCTGGAGCCCGTGAGCCACAACTACTGAGCCCACGTGCCACAACTACTGAAGCCCGCATGCCTGGAGCCCGTGCTCCGCAACAAGAGAGGCCACCGCAATGGGAGGCCCGTGCACCACGATGAGGGGTGGCCCCTGCTCCCCATAACTAGAGAGAGCCCAGGCGTAGCAACGGGGACCCAACGCAGCCATAAATAAATAAATTTATTAAAAAAAAAAAAAAAAACTGTGGGTGCTAATGCCTGGGCCAATGGTGCGCCCCTCACAAGGGCTGGATGTGAGCAGCCGAATCTGTCTTGAATCCCCCCGCGGAAACTGGAACAGAAGTCTGTTTTCCTGGCCACTGTTTCCTTCCCTGGTGTTTCTGTTGAAGTTTTACAGTTCACAAGGATTTCCACTGCCCGACTAATGATTAAGCAGGCACTTGTTTGATCCTTTCTGAGAGCAGGGGCCCAATCCTGCCTCTTCTTGCTGCCATTTATTCCCTCTCTATTGTCGGGGGACTTAGGAAAGCCCAGAGGAGTCGACAAGGGAAACGGCACAGACACCCCCTCCCCCTGGAGTCTGACCAGTCAGCTCCCCATTGGCTATAACTTTGCTCCAGTTTACTCATCCAAAAAGTGCAGAGAACTCGGCCTCCCTGATACGAGGGTGAGATGTGTAGAGGTCAGGGACGAGGGGAGTGCGTGGCAGAGGGAACAGCCAGGAAGAATGTTCAGAGGCTCTTCCTGTTTTGCTCTTATCCCCCCTCCTCCTCCAACAGCACCATCTCCCAGAATCCTCCCAGCCTCTACAGAGGCTCAGAAGAAGGATCCAGAATGCCCATGCTTATCACAGAGGAAGCTGACAGATCCTGTGGGGATGGCATAGCCCTTCCCAAGCCCCAGTCCAGAAAGCCTGTCACTGCTTGAATTCCTGCAGTCCGACCACGTCACTGAGTCCGCACTCCCCTCCCTGGCAGGAAATGACTGTCCTGCCCAGCCATGTGGGGTGACATAAAATTTATGCCTGTGTCTGCCTTATCCCATAGCAGGGAGCGCCTAAGGGGTGAACATGAGATTGCAGCCTCCCTCTTCCTACACTTGACTGAGAGGGGAATGAACAGTGGACATCGTCCCGCAGAGCAGTGTCGTGTTAAGTGGGGGGCACCGGGTGCAGGCGGTAAGGGGGCGCATCAGCTGTCGAGAATTTAGTAACAATAACAAAATTGACTCAGAGTTGGCCCGCTCCGTATCATCACCGTATGCTGGCAATTCTAAACCATGTCAGGGATAAAACGTGCCTTTGCACGGGGGCAGCCGGTGCCCACCCTCCACCTCCTGCTGTCCCACGGGGGTGCTGGCCCCGCACAGGTGACTCTTGAGCTTGTCCTCAGTGCTGGCCCTCCTTTCTGATTGATTTGGCACAAGGTTGAGATGGAAATGAACTTGGAGAGGTCAAAGGGCACAAAGAGGTCAAAGTGGCAGGTCAGAAGGCAAAGCCGTTCTCGGCTTATCACCCTCCAGGGCCTTCCCCCGATGACATAAGAGAGAGGTGCGGGGCCCAGGCCCTGCAGGGCCCTGTCCATCGAGGCAGGGAGTTTGGATTTTATTATCGTTATGGTGAGACGCCCTAGGAGGGTTCTAGGCATGGAAAGGATGTGATCTGATCTATGTTTGGGAGGAACGGGAAAATTCAGGAAGCTGAACACGAGAATGGGCTTCATGGAGACTTCAGAACAACATTCTTTTGTTCTATCTACAAGGCTTTTTGAACGGCTGCTATGTGCCAGGCTCTGGGCCAGCTGTAGTGGGTGTCAGTGTGGGTGAAGCAGGCAGACCCCTGCCCTCAGGGGGTGCACAGCCTGAAGGGGGAGACAGACATTAATTCAATAATCCCAGTGACGCTGACACGCTGACCAGTGCTGGAAAGAGACGTGCAAGAGTCCTGGGGCATCAGGGAAGGCTTCCTTGAAGGGTGAGTTTTAGCAGGGGTCTCAAGACAAAGTGAACTAACTAAACAGGTTGTCCACGGGCCTGGAGGTGAGAGGGGACAGAGGGACTTGGAGGAGCTGAAGTGAGGCCAGTGTGGTCGGGAGTGTGACGGCCGTGAGCTGACAAGTCCTCGAGTGGGCAGCGCTCCTAGAAGACACATCAGGCCAGGTTCAGGAGCCCTGTCTTTATCTTGGGAAGGGCTTTAACCAAAGGAAGTGGCCCTGATTTGAGTTGTGTTTTTTGTTTGTTGTTTTTTGTTTATTTTAGATATAATTGACCTATAACATCGGATTAGTTTCAGGTGTACAGCATAGGAATTCGATATTTGTATATATTGCAAAATGATCACCACGATAAGACTAGTTAACATCTGTCACCATACAGTTACAAAAATTTTTTTTTTCTTGTGATGAAAACTTTTAAGATCTATTCTCTTAGCAACTTTCAAATAGACAGTATAGTCTGATTAACTATAGTCTCCACGCTGTACATCCCATCCACAGGACTTATTTATTTTATGGCTGGGAGTCTGTACTTTTTAACCCCCTTCTCCTAGTTCGTCCACCCCTCATGGTGTTGTGTTTTACAATATCACGTAAACAAGAGCAAGAAAGCCAAAGCCAGAGAACCCAGCGCCGGCCTGGCCCGGCCTAGCTCGCTCACCAGGGGTCACTGAACCGGCAAGTGGGGAATCAGACTGCCAGCCTCCGAGTGGCACAGCCGTGACGGCTGTGGGAAAGGTATGGTCCGGGGCAGTGTGTGGTTAGTCCAGCAGGTTCACGGGCACGGCCCCCAGTGGGCACCAGGGTTCGGCCCAGCACTCTGGCATGAAGGTGCCGAGAAATATGAGTTGTTCCTCCTGCAGGCACGGTGACCGCAGCCTTTGGTCTTGATAAGTAGCTGATGTTGATTCATGGCCTTGGACTTCAAGTCACAAAACCACAGTCTGGCTCAGGGTATTTCACTGGGGAGTATAGAGATAGCTGCTCAAAATGCAGCTGTGCATCTCCCTGATCTGAATCACGAGAAACTCTGTCCAGTGGCTGCCGGGTTTGCCCGGCCTGAGAGGATGCCGCTTTTCTGCTTGGCTTGTTGGGAGCAAGTAACCTTTGTAAGCAAACAGTGGTTGCTGCAGACAGGAACTAGGGGGGCTGGGCGGGGCGGGGCTGTGGAGGCCTCCTCTTCCCAGGGGGCTCCCAGAGGGTTGTCGCTGGTGTGTGTGTGTGTGTGTTTTAAATAACAGCCTTACTGAGATATAATTCACATACCGTGCAATCCACCCATTTAAGGTGTAAGATTAACGGTTTTTAGTATATTCATGGAATCGTGCAACCATCACCACCATTTTTAAGCATTTTCATCACCCCCAAAAGAAACCCCGTACCTATTAGCAGTCACGCCCCGTTCCCTCCCTGGCCTCAGCCCCCGGTAACTACGAATCTACTTTCTGTCTCTATAAATGTGCTTATTCTGGACATTTCATAAATGGAATCATACAGTATGTGGTCCTTTGTGGCTGGCTTCTTTCACTTAGCATCATGTTTTCAAGATTTGGCCATGTTGTAGCGTGTGTCAGTACATTCTTTCTTTCTATTGCTAAAAATATTCCACTGTATGGATAGACCACATCTTATTTATTCATTTATCATTTGATGGGCATTGGATTGTTTCCACTTTTTGGAATTAATAATGCTGCTGTGAACCTTTGTGTACAAGTTTTTATATAGACGTATGTTTTTATTTCTCTTGGGTATATACCTAGGAGTGGAGTTGCTGGGTCATATGGTAATTCTGTATTTAACCTTTGAGGAAAGGCTAGAGTGTTTCCCAAAGCAGCTGCATCATTTTACATTCCTATCAGCAGCATATGAGGGTTCCAATTTCTCCGACACTTGTTATCTGTTTATTTTATTATTTTTTTATTATAGCCATCCAAGGGGATATGAAGGGATATCACACTGTGGCTTTGATTTTCATTTCCCTAATGACTAATGATGTTGAACATCTTTTCAGGTGCTTATTGTTCATTGGTAAAAAAAAAAAAATTTTGGAGGAATGTCTATTCAGCTCCTTTGCCCGTTTAAAAATTGGGTTATTTGTCTTTTTATTACTGAGTCGTAAGAGTTTTTTATATATTCTAGATACAAGTCCCTTATCAGGTATACGAGTGCCTACTTTTTCAAGATTGGCAGTGGCTGCATTCATCCAACTAAGGCAGCCATGAGCTGGGCAACCCTCTCCCACGCCGCCGCTTTTGCTGGCCTCCCGTGCCTTTTCATGCCTGGAGAGGCGGGCGTAACAGTTAATCCTGGTGCCTCACCATCCCTGTTGATTCTCTTCGCTCTCACCTTTGTAATTAGTCTCGTTATTAAGTTTCTTCAATTACCCCTTTAGTGCAAGATCTGTTTCTTACCAGGTCTCTAACTAATACACCCAGTTAACAAAAATACCTTCTCCTTCAGACAGAGAAAGACAAATATCATAGGATATCATTATATGTGGAATCTAAAAAAAATGATACAAATGAACTTATTTACAAAACAGAAATAGGGGCTTCCCTGGTGGCGCAGTGGTTAACAATCCGCCTGCCAATGCAGGGGACACGGGTTCGAGCCCTGGTCCGGGAAGATCCCACATGCCACGGAGCAACTAAGCCCGCATGCCGCAACTACTGAAGCCCGCGCTCCTAGAGCCCATGCTCTGCAACAAGAGAAGCCACTGCAATGAGAAGCCCGCACACCACAACAAAGAGTAGCCCCTGCTCGCTGCAACTAGAGAAAGCCAGTGGGCAGCAACGAAGACCAACGTAGCCAAAAATAAATAAATTAATTGCATAAATTAAAAAAAAACAAAAACAGAAATAGACTCCCAGACATAGAAGACAAACTTATGGTTACCAAAGGGGATAGCAGGGGTGGGGTAGGGGGATAAATTAGAAGTTTGGGATTAACACATACACACTACTATATATAAAATAAGTAAACAACAAGGACCTACTGTATAGCACAGGGAACTATACTCAGTATCTTGTAATAACCTATAATGGAAAAGAATCTGAAAAAGAATAGATATATGTGTAACTGAATCACTTTGCTGTACACTTGAAACTAACACAACATTGTAAATTAAAAAAATGCCTTCTCTGGATTTTGCTGTTATTGTCATTATTCATCTAACTCTATAAATGGTTAGTCTTTGGGGGAGAAAAGATTGTTAAAGATACGGTGGCTTTACTCCATCTTAAATGGAGTCCCTTTGTCTCTATATGAGAATGGGCCCTAGCAGCCTTTTCTGTGCTACATGACCCCATGCCCCTGGCCTCAGCTGATTGGTGTAGGGCAGACACTTGACCAGGCCAATCAGAGTCCTTCCCTAGCATATTTCAGCATGAAGAGATGTGGTCCTTAGTGATGTTAGTGAGTCTTAGAGCCAAATGCCTCTTGGACCCACCTGTATCCAATACCCCATAGCTACAGATGACACGCCAAATCCTTCCATTGCCTGGACTAGTTCCAATCATGGATAGCCTAAAGCACGTGACTGATACCACTGTTCAATATGGTGGTGGTGCCATTCACCAAGGTCCTGGTACAGAGGGAGCGCTGTACTGTATGCATCTGTCCCTGTGCGGTTATATTCTGGAGCCTGAAGTCTCTCTGGGCTGGATGTTGAGATTTAGGAACCACCTGATGCAGTGGAGAATGGAGGCTTTTGAGGTGGATGAGATCAGAAAAGGAACAAAACTTAGTACCAAGAGCCAGTCTCCCAGGGACATATTTCCCAGGAGAATTTTGCTGCATTTGTGGCAGGAGACGCTACAGCAGACGTTCTCAGCCCTTGCTGCACACTAGAATGATCATTTTAGATGAATAGAATACTGACGCCCGGGCCCTACCTCAGACCAGTTAAATCCGTCTCCTTGGAGGCGGAGCCCAGGCATCAGTCTTTTAGCAGACCTCCCAGATGAGTCTCATGAGTAGCCCGTGTGCAGAGGGAGCGGCTGACCCCGCTGGGTTTGAAGGTGCGCTGTGGACCTGCTTCAGGACTGGCACTGAGGGGGGTGGGGGACGGGGCGGCGGTGGGCCCAGAGAAGATGCAGGGAATACATCCTCTGCCCTCGAGGATCCAGTACAGATGAGGAGCCTCCCAATCCTGAAAGAGTCGTTAGAGAACAAGGCAGGGCAGCCTGTGATTAACTGCCACACTGCCCACTCTCACTGCTTTGCAAGTTCCAGGAACAGGGGGACAGCAGGGACCCGGGACCCTCCTGACTAATAATCTCACAATGTGCGGAGCCTAGAGCTTACCTTGTGTCCCCTGTCCATCCTCTCCCTCGGTCTTGTAGGGTCCACACCTTGATTCCACTGAGCTCATGGGCATTAAAGCATCTTCCTACCATAAAGTGCTGGACAGATGTGAGCCCATGGCTCTTGTCAGCGCAGAGGGCTTGTGATGGGATTGCTGGTGCGTCACGAGTGCTTGATGTAGAAGCCTTTCATAGGCGTGGCCCAAGGACCCGCCGGCCCCCTGCCCTGTTTATTTTCGGTGAAGTGATCGTGTCCACTGCCACGTGGAGGATGCAAATCCAGCCATTTCCGCCTCTTGTCTCTGCCGCAGCATCAGGGGTCTTGTGGCCTTGGGCGCCCTGGGACTCTATGCAGCTCCCACCCCTACTCGTCTTCCTCCCTTTCCTCCTCCTGGGGCTGAGATTGATTGAACTTGGCCCTGGAAGGGCGATCACCTTCCAGGAGCTCCCAGTCTGATGGAGAAGGCAGACACAAAACCTGACGCTGACAGTGCAGAGTGAGCAGTTCATCTTAGACAGGAGGAACTGATGGCAGATTCTGTCCCAGCTGCTTCCTCTCCTCGTGAAGCCCTTTCAAGGCTGTCGTTCCCATCAGCTCGTCGGTGAAGCCCTTTCTGGCTCCTCCAAGTAGAGGGAGCTGCCCCTCATCCGTCCTCCCTGGGTCCGTGTCGGGGGTTCCTCCTCCCAGCATCACCTGTCTGCTCTGCCCGCGTGCTCTCCTGAGCGCTTCTCCACCCCAGGGGCCCCATGACGTCTGGATCTGTGTTCCATTCAGTTCTGGGTCCCCGTGATGCAAGAGGTGCTGGGGACTGCGTCTTCTGTGAAGATGAGTCTGGTACCAGGGCAGTGGGATAAAAACCCATCGTTCTGAGAACTGGTACCAAATTCCCCTTAGAAGTGAATCCTCCTGTTTCGGAAAATTGATTAGACTCTCTAGAAAACAGGACCCCAGGGGCTCGGGCTGTTGTGCTTTGACAGGAGGCAGGATTTGAGGGGCAGGAGGAAGAAGGAGAAGGGAGTGCCAGGCAGAGATGGCAGAGACACATCTAGCGGGAAGGACTTCAGTAGGTTCCTGTAATTGCACAGCACATGCCTCTGCTTCTCCCACTATCAGTAAACCTTCTATCCACACAAATGCCTGGTGTGAGTGGGTTTGGGGATGGAAAGTAAGGAAAAGGATTTCTACATCTGGATGGCGGTGGTGGAGGACTGAGCCATCTTGAGCCAAGACCATCCCCAAACTGATGTTCAGTAGAAGCAGGGTTCCAGGTCAAGGGCAACCGAGATATGACCGGTCTTGCCCCCACCCAAGACTCTGCAGACCTCTTGGGAAATGAGTTCACGTTCCTCCACCATCCAGGGGCCGGGGTGGCTGTGAATCATCCTGGTGCAGCCTTGCAGGGTTGCATGACCCTGCTGACCCCAGCTTGCAACACTGGGGCGTGAATCTCTGGTGGCCGCCACCTGGAGGTGCAGAGACCCCTCACACTTTGACTCTTGCAGCCCGGTTGGTGGGGTACAGTGGCCTGATTCCCTCCAAGGAACTTCTGGGGAACCTCCCCTGCCTGCATGTCGGGGGAGGAAGAGTGATTCCAAAGGGATGCACTTGACTTCTACTCAATGCTGCTCAGGGAACCACGACTGCTGCCTTGTGCCTGGACATCTGCTTGACAAGTATCCCTGGCAAACCAACGGAGAGGTTGAAATGGCCGAGATTCAGATCAGTGTGGGAGAACGGGGGCCTTGAAGCCAGCCGGTGGCTCGATTTATTTCCTGGGAAATTTTTTTCCATTGAATTTGCTGAGAAACCCACGGGAGTTGGAGCAGTAGGTGTTACCCCACCCTATACACCCGCTTTGCACACACACAGCCGAGCCTGGCCTAGGGGGGTTCTGGCAGGAGTGGGCTTGGCCACCAAGCCCCAGGGCCACCCTGTAACTGCTCTTCTCTCTGCTGCTCTCACGGAGCCTGGAGACCGCCAGCGTCTCCCAAGGGCGAGCACACTCACTAACACTCACTCAGTCATTCAGCAAACATTCCCTGATTGTCTCCTAAGTGCCAGGACTGTGCTTGGTGCAACTGCTCAGGGTGGACCAGACATGACCCCTGCCCCCAGGGAGTCACCATCTAGCAGGGAGACAGATAGACGTGGCGATGGGCAGTTACCATGCAGTGTGGAAGGGTGTTGGCCGATGTGACCTGGGAGCACCGTGGAGGCACCTAGCCCCAAAGGGATGGGCCTGGAAGCTTCCTGAGAGAGATCATGAGAAGCTGAGTCTTAAAGGACGAGGAGAAGGAGTTAGTGGAGGTTGGGGGTGGGGGGAGCAGAGGCATGGCGGGGAAAGCCACGCCCCGTAGCCATGGGGTGGCCTCGGGATCCCAAGGCAGCCCCTACTCAGACCCTTGTCTTGGTCCCGCTTTAGTGGGTGGGCATCTCACAGGCCAGGGAGGACCCGCCCCGCTGACCTCTGCTCCCTCCCACCCCAGCCTGCTGCCCCACACAAAGCCCAGCCTGCATGAGGCTTCCTGGGGAATTTACTCCATCACTGTGAGATGAACAACCCAGAGTCTAGAATTTCAGACGCAGAAACCAACTCCAGCTGGGTAAGGCACACAAGGAATTTATTCAAGGATATCCCATAGCCCAGACTCTCCAGAAAGCCAGAGTACCAGAACCAGGATCCCACTGCAGGTGGGCATACCCAGGGCAAGCCCCCTGATGGGCTCCCACACCAGTCACAGCACTGTCCCCAGAAACTGGACATGGGAATCCACCTCTCCCCAGGTAGAATGGATTCCACAGGGAATCTGCTTCCTGGGTCACCCCCTCCCATCTGAGTCTGGTGGGTGTGTGATTGGTAGAGCCCAGGTCACACGATTAAACCCTAGCTGCAAGGGAGGCTGGAAGGTGGCAGGCTGGCTTTTGTGAAAGAAGTTGGAAACTCATAAGGTGGGGTATTCCGCAAACATAGGAGACACATTTAGCGGCATTGGGCAGGCAAAGGAATGATGAATAGGTACGCTTTGACATATAGGGTGAGGCTCTGGCTGGTGAGGGAGCCCCGCTGTCTGGCATGACCTGACCTTATGGCCCAACCCAAAGGCCTGTCGTGGGCCATCTGTTTCCTCTTCTTTCATGTGTCCTTTTGCTCCTTCATCCATTTGGCCAATCATCAATGACAGCTCTTGTGTTCCACCTCCATCAACCTTTCTTTTTCTTCTTCTTTGTTGTCATGGTGACAGCTGTTGCCCTGCCTTGGCAATCCAGGGAACATGTGTGCACCAGAAATCACAAATTGCATGGAGGAAGGGATCAGGGCCACAGAGGAAGGGAGGGTGGGAGAGGCATCCTACATGGGGCCACGGTGAGCATTTTGTGGACCCTTCTGCTGTCACCCAGTACCCCTTTTTCTCCTGCCTGGGAAGGCAGGTGCATTGGGCGTAGGGAACTCGCCTCTTGTTATTTCTTGGAGGGATGGCTTGTTTCCTCCTACCCCTTCTGATCTTTGGGGTTCCCATCTGGAAAACAGCAGCTTCCCTCTGGAGAAGCACCTCTGTTGTTGAACTTGATTATTCCCGCTCATGCTTTGTTCGCTGTTTCTGGAGCCTGGAATGAAATGTTTGCCATGGCTATTTACAGAAATGGCTATGACCATGGAGTCCCACCCGACTCCCCCCCCATTACATAGGTGCATCTCTTCCCACCGCAGGGCGGCACGGTGGGGAACAGACACAAGATCTGGAGTCAAGCCCCTGGGTATCTCTAGCTTTGTGATGTTGGAGAGGCCACTTCACCTCTGGGAGCCTCAGTTTCTCATCTGTATAATGGGGCTACTATTACTCACCCGGCAGGGGGAGGAGAAGGACATGGTTGATGAGCCCAGGGAGGGTGGGGTGCACTGAGGGGGTGGTGTCCTGAGTCACCGGCTCGCGGGGACCGCCGTCTTCCTGCCCCTGGGCGAGACTTGTCTGACTTGTGTGGGCCATTTGTCCTTTTCCTAGAGACCTCGTGGGAGGAGACGGCCCTGTGCCCCGGTCCCCTGCCCTGGGTCTCCACCTGAGGGAGCCTGAGACACCCTCCCCAGGGAGGAGGAGATGGGCTCCGTCACCCTCTCAGCTCCCCAAGGGAGCAGCGACCGCTCTGCCTGCGAGCTGGAGGAGTCGAGAGAGAAAATGTGGAACTAAAATAGCTCTTTTCCATAAACAAAGCTGCTTTTCGTTGGGGGAATGTAAACAGGCAGATGCATTAGGAGACGGTGCCATCCGGCAGAGCGGTGGGGGAGGCGACAGTGGGAGGCCCGGGGCCTGGGCTGCCAGCGTCTTGGTTGCCCCTCTGCCAGCAGGAGGCCAGGCAGCCAGGCCGCTCCAGCGCCCCGGGGATCAGGGCAGACTGGGCGCCCTTCTGGGTCTCCCGCCGCACCACGGCCGCCCTGCCGGCCCCATGTGGACAGGGCTGGGGGCCTCTCCTCCCCCCGGGTGCTGCCCCTCCATGGGCTGAGAGTGTCTCCTGGAGGGTCGGGAGCAGGGACCTCTGACCCCAGAGGCTGGCACTGAGCCAGGAGGAGGGGGTGTGGCCATTCCTGTCCGCCACTGTCCCAGCCCCTGCGGGGCCGGTTCCCCCTTCTCTGTTCCCCATCCTGAGTACCTAGTGCGTTTGCCTCCCTTTGTATTTGGTTATCGTGTGAGTCAGTCTCAACTCCCTTGAATGTGCCTTACACTGGGAGGGATGTGTCAAGTGCAAAAAAGAGCTCCTGGGTGCGGGCATCCACGGGGGCGGGGGTATCCGGAGGGGATGAGCGGGAGAGAGAGAGAGAGATTCAGCTGCTCTGCCCCCACTGGGTGGGCAGGGGCTTGTGGTGCCTCCTGAGTTGTTGCCCAGCCTCAGGGGTGTCGAGCCCACCTCCCCCAGAGACCCCTGGATTTGGCTCTGGCAGCTCTCTGAGGGCTCCTGGGGAAAGGGCTCATTTCTGGTTTTGCCGCTGTGGCTTTACTGAGATCATGGGCCTGTTTTTGGCGAGGGGTTGGTGGTCCAGCCTCAGAGCTGCTGAGCTGTCCCTGGGGAGATGGTCTGTTAAGGAACAATAGATGGTTCTAGAACCAGATGGAACCTTGACCATCCCGCTGAAAACATCACACAGTACCCCCGGTGCACCTGCCCTAGGCTATGTATGAGAGAGATGTTATTATACCCCATTTACAGATGAGAAAGCAAGGCCCAGAACAATGAGGGAGCCCAGCTTTAAGAGACAGAGCTGAGGGGCTTCCCTGGTGGCGCAGTGGTTGAGAATCTGCCTGCCAATGCAGGGGACACAGGTTCGAGCCCTGGTCTGGGAAGATCCCACATGCCGCGGAGCAGCTGGGCCCGTGAGCCACAACTACTGAGCCTGCGCGTCTGGAGCCTGTGCTCCGCAACAAGAGAGGCCACGATAGTGAGAGGCCCACGCACCACGATGAAGAGTGGCCCCCGCTTGCCGCAACTAGAGAAAGCCCTCGCACAGAAACGAAGACCCAACACAGCCATAAATAAATAAATAAATTAATTAATTAATTTAAAAAAAAAAAAAAGAGAGAGCCAGAGCCGAAACCCCAGCGGCCAGCCTGTTCTCAGAGGCCTTCCTCCACTATGCCCTGATGCCATGTCCTGACCAGAGAGATGGAGGCCACGACGTCCTTTTGCATGGGAGGAAGCAGAAACCCCGTGATGGTAAATAACTCCACAAGATGATGGCCCAAAAATCAAGGGCAGAGCTGGGACTGCCACCCCCAAGGCCAGGTCACATCCACTTCGAGGCTACTTCATCGTGGTCAAGGGTATCCCAGGCATTGGAGGCCAGGGTTGACTGGACGGGGCCCTGCCACATGGGAGAGGCGCATCCCTCATCTATAAAATGGGATGATGACAGCCCCTGCCACACAGGACAGGTGTGAGTATCAACTTGACCCAGGCGCCAGCCAGAGGAAACCGTCCCCCTACTTAGCCTTTGCCTGTCTGGAGGTGGTGACACTCTCCTGTAAAGACAATACTTGGAAAACAGCCTCTGGCAGAGGGGATGTGACAGTTCTGCTGACAGGTCCCTGCCCCCAGGACAGCCAGTGGCTGGTTGAGGGCAAGGTGGCGACACTTGCTATGGGGACTTGGCCGCGAGGAGGCTGCAGTGGGAGCCCGGGTAGCAGGTGGGGGCCGAGGTGCGGGCTGAACAGTGGAGGGACAGGCGTGGGCCGTGTGGAGGTCTCTGTAGAGCCAGCTGAGGGGGCTGGCAGGCTGGGGAAGGCTGCTCTGGTGACCCTGCAGGGGACCTTGAATGAAGCCCTTGAGAGGCCAACGGAGGGGAATCTGCAGGAAGAGGAGATGGGCCAGGAGATGGGATCCGGGGAGAGAAGACTTTTGGGGGGAGGAAGGGGTTTGGGTCCTGGAGTAGGAGCCAAGGACCTTATAGACCATTTCCTTGGTTGATGTGTCCCTCGGGGCGTGTCTGACTGTCTCCAAAGTTCTGATCAAAACAGAGGGTCAGCGTCACTGCTGGTGGAGGGGCACGGCACCAGCTGGGGTCCTCTGGGGGCTGATTTCCACAAAGACCCCCGAAGTCCCATGTGAACCCCTCCCCGCCTCTGTGGCCCATTTCTGGGGAGGGCCCCCTCCTGGTCCCAGCCCTCCCAGCATGGAACCCGATCCAGGGGGTCCACTCCCAAATGTCCTCCGGCCCACACCCCTCTCTGCTCCTCCTCCACCCCCTCATTCTGGCCCTTGTCCGCATCTAGCTATTGTCCAGCTTCCTGGCCATGCTCTGTGCCTTCCTCTACCTTCCCCTGGAACCCGTCACCCTCTTTTTTGCTGCCAGATGGCGCCTAAGAAAGGGCTCAAAGCACCCTGGTGCACTTGGAACCCCCGTGGTCGAAGACCTTCTCTGGCTCCCCAGTGCCCACTCAAAGGAATCCTCGCCCCTGGGCCTCCCCTACCAGAGGCCCCGGCCTTGGCTGGGTCTGCGTGCTCCCCACCTGGCCTGTGACATGTCCCAGACCCTGTGTCTTTCTCTGCACTCTTCCCTCTCCCTGGCGGCCTCTTCCTGCACCTCCTGCCCCTCCTCTCCAGGGGTGGGTCTCCTTGGCTCCCTTCCTGTCCTTCGCGAGGTCCTGCCAGCGACCCACCCAGACCCTCTCCTGGAACACTTTGGAGATGTGTGTGTTGGGGGCAGGGCGGGCACAGGGATGGAGGCTCAGGAGGAGGGTGGGGGCCAGTTCTCACCCTGGGCGAGCTCAGCATGGCTCCACTTGGCTTTGGGGGGCGGTCTCTGCCCACTCATCTCTCCCCTTGGCCAGCTCGGGGCGGTGCCTCTGATTCGCCCCATGAGAGCTGGGAGGTTGGGGTGGAGGGCTCAGCATCGCTCCCACTGCAGGTGTCTCTGTGTTGGTTGGCAATTCCCCTCCCCTGGACCTCACCTCCCTGCTGCAGCTGACGCTACGCCTCCTCCATCCTCCACTTGGCTTCCTAAAGGCGGAGGGGTTGGGATTCAGATGAAATCTTGGATGGGGGCTGAGCCAGATGAAGGATTCCGAGTTGTGACTCTGATCTCCTGCGGAGGCCGGCGGGGGTCCGGGAGCCTCCCCGCGGCTCTTTGGAGACGCCGCCGTGATGGCAAGGGGGTCAGCTGCGGGCGTTGAGCCGTACCTCTGAGGACCCACATGGCTGCCCACCCCCAGGGAAGTGGGAACGTGGTCGGGGCGGTGATTCACAGCTGCTGCTTCCATGAGGTCATCTGTGGCCTCCTCCCCGCAGGGGGCTGGGTGAGGTGGGGGAGGCCCAGTGGGCTGGGACAGGCTGGCCCCCTCCCTTTCCCTCCCCCTCTCCCTCTCCCGGTCCCTGGCAAGCAGGAGGGAACGCGGGAAGGCAGGAAGGTGGGCGATCTATCTCTGCCACCATCTAATTACCCCGAGAGGTAATTGCTCTGGGTTTTCTCTGACACCTTGAGATTTCTCTCCGGGGCCTTCCGTGGTGGAGCCAAAATAACCCTAAGGAGGCTGCAGGCCCCAAGACAGCGCCTATCTCGAAATCCCAACAAATCCCCGGCAGCCCCGCCGCGACGTGCCCGAGCTTTGAGACGGCGTGAGTTTATGACAGGTCCCATTATGTCTCTTGCACAAGCACTGAGTGTTGAAATACCCAACGGATGATGACAGTGTTGAAATAACCTGTCGTCTCAGCACTTTCCCCGTCATTAGCCAGATGTTCCAGCCCTCAGAAGCGTTTGCAGCCTTTTGCAGGGAGGGAGGGGGCCTGGAAGGAGGCGGCCGGCCGAGGCCTAGGTGGGTGGGAGGATGGGGGAGGATGGGGCTGGGGCCTGCAGTACCCGGGAGAACAGGGCGAGGGTGGGTCAGCCTTGGAGGAACGTGGGTACAGATCTACGGGGAGGTGGGGGCCCCCTGGAGGAGGAGGAGGAGGAGAGGCTGGCCTCTCTTGTCCCTTTTACAAATTTTTTTCTTAATTTATTTTATTTTATTATTTATTTATTTTTGCCGCACCGCCGGGAATGTGGGATCTTAATTCCTGACCAGGGATCGAACCCGTGCCCCCTGCAGTGAAAGCACAGAGTCTTAACCACTGGACCACCAGGGAGGTCCCTAAAATTTTTTTTTAATTAATTAATTAATTTATTTATTTATTTATTTATTTTTGGCTGCGTTGGGTCTTCGTTTCTGTGCGAGGGCTTTCTCTAATTGCGGCAAGCGGGGGCCACTCTTCATCGCGGTGCGCGGGCCTCTCACTATCGTGGCCTCTCTTGTTGCGGAGCACAGGCTCCAGACGCGCAGGCTCAGTAGTTGTGGCTCATGGGTCTAGTTGCTCCGCGGCATGTGGGATCTTCCCAGACCAGGGCGCGAACCCGTGTCCCCTGCATTAGCAGGCAGATTCTCAACCACTGCACCACCAGGGAAGCCCCCTAAATTTTAAAAAATTTTTATTTATTTATTTTAAAATATTGTAGTGGAGTATAGTTGATTTGCAATGTTGTGTTAGTTTCAGAGGTATAGCAAAGTGATTCAGTTATACATATATTCATTTCTTTTCAGATTCTTTTCTCAGATCGTTTATCACAGAGTATTGAGTAGAGTTCCCCGTGCTATCCAGTAGGTCCTTGTTGGTTATCTATCTTATACACAGTAGTGTGTATATGTTAACCCCATATACACACTTTGGTAACCATAAGTTTGTTTTTGATATCTGTAAGTCTGTTTCTGTTTTGTAAATAAGTTCATTTGTATCATTTTTAAACTAGATTCCACATATGAATGATATCCTATGATATTTGTCTTTCTGTGCCTGACTGACTTCTCTTAGTATGATAATCTCTAGGTCCATCTATGCTGCTGCCAATGACATTATTTCATTCTTTTTTATGGCTGAGTAATATTCCATTGTATATATGTACCACATCCTCTTTTGCATCATTTTTAAAAATTAGATTCCACATATGAATGATATCATATGGTATTTGGCTTTCTCTGTCTGACTTACTTTGCCCTTTATCCCAGAGTCCCACAGTCACTGCGGGGGGTGTGGGGGGGAACCCGTGTGTGCTCTGCATGGGGAGCGGTCCTGGGAGGACCCACACGAGCCAGTCATATGAGCTCTGCTTTGCTCAGAGTGCAGCTCAGAGAGGTGACATCCTGAGGCCCCCCCACTCTGGCTAGGAAAGGATGAAGCCTCGTCCTGAATCTGACTCTGGTCTCTGAGGCCAGTGTCCCCATTACACAGTGTCCCACACCCTCACCCCGCAGTGGCCTTTGGGAGACCATACTTTAACCAAAAGGATTGCTAATGAAGGGGCAAGTGGGCCCTTGGTTGGGAAGAGGTTGAGGGTCCAACCTCTCAAAGGAACTTTCTGGTAGCTGTTGTCAAATAACATAAACTCCCTTGATAAGCATAAGGCCCTGTCACTGGTGGCGTCCAAGCCAGGGGAGGGACAGCCACCAACGGGGGAGGGGACCCCAGCATTAGCGAGGGGTGGACAAGAGGCTGAGTTCCTACATCTGTTGTTGATTTGGGGAATTAAGTGGAAGAGTTTGCAGCTAATAACTGAGCCCCAAGGGGTTACAGCTGCCTAGAGCGTACAACTGGGGACGGAGGGAGGTTCAAAGTTTTTATCTTTAGTGCCTTCTCATTTCTCCTGCTTCTGGAACCCAATGTATGACCCCATGTGCCCTCTGCCTTTCAGGAAAGGGCTAGAGCTGTCAGTCATTCACACCTTAGTGAGAATGACTATCCTGGGAGCCTGGTCTCCCTGGGCTGAGGCCCCGGCACTCTGGAGGTGAAAGTGCTGCCATCTTCAGGCTGTGTGGACCCAGCCTGGCTCGGGCTGTCGGTCCTGCCCCTGTTTGTCAAGAGCACCAGGGCAGCTTTCTGCCAGCACCTCCCTTCAGCCTCCTGGCTCAGAGGAAGAGGTGGGCTTCAGTTAGGGACCCAGCCTGGGGCAGTGGGCCAGTCCGTCCTGGGTTCCACTTGCTGTGTGATGTTGAGTGAATGCCTTCTCCTCTGTGAACTTCGGTCTCCCCATTGGTATCAGGGACTCCAGGAGCACGTAACTCACAGGGTTAATGTGGACATGGTATGTTAAGACCTGTGGGTGCCTCCGCAGGAGGGGACCTCGTGGCCAAGAGGATGCTAGGCTGGGGGGCAGGAGGGCTCTCACAGCAGGTGCTGGCTGAATGTGAAATGGCACTTTGGCCCTGCTGCCCAGCAAAGGGACTGGTGGTGAGAGTGGGGCTGCCAGGGAGCTGCTGACCCCAGACCTCGGCTCAACACAGAGGCCTGTTTCAATGCGTCGACACCTCGTCTCCTCTGTTGCCGCCTCTCTGGTCCAGGCCACCATCATCTGTCTCCCAGACAGAGCTAGGAGTCTCCTAGAAGTTCCGCAGTGATCAGTCTCCACTTAGCCAGAGCGATCTTTTTGTTTCCCAGAGATCTTTTAAAATCCTAACTTAGATCAAAGATCATCCCCCTAACCCCACTCTGCTTCAGCTCTTATTGAAGTCTTCTCACTGCACACAGAATGAAACCCAAACTCTTCATCATGGCCCTTCTCCCATGCTCCATCCCTCGCTGTAGCTGCAGGGCTGCCTCAGGGCTCTGGCACATGCTGTTCTCTCTGTATCATGTCCTCCTGTCCACGCTGCAGCTGTTCCCAGACCTCCTCCAGCTGTGTCTCACCTCTGGACCTTTGCACAGGTTGTTCTCCTGCCTGAGACATGGCTCTCCTCCTTTCCCCGCTTCCCGCCACTCTTCCTCCAGGACACAGAGTCAGGCACGCATCACCCTTTCTGCACCATCAAACTGGTCCTATGCCTGCTCTGGAAAGGGAGGGGCACCCCTTGGGCTTCCCTTGATGGTGGTACTTGCCACCTGCCTTGTGTCCCCTGTTACTGCTCTGGGTTTCCTCTCTGGCCGGACTGTGAGCCCCTTGAGGGCAGGGATTTGGTCTCCAGATCCCCGGCACGTAGCACATCAAGGTGTTTGGTTAGTGTTTATGGAATGGATGAAAAATGGACTCCAAAGCCCCTTGCTCTTTCTGCTGCTCTGTGCACCTACTGTGTGCACAGGGAGAAGAAACATGTCTGTAAAACTGCACTAAGTGTAGCAGGGCCTGAGGAGGAGTCAGCATTGGTGGAATGTCTACTAAGTAGCAGGCATTTCACTCCATCGGCAGCACAGTCTCCCCCCAACAATGTCATTATACAGAAAAGGAGATGGAGGCTCAGAGAGGTGAAGTGACTTGTCTGGGGTCACACAGCGGGTTCGTACCAGAGCCTGCGGGATGCCAGAGCACATGCACTAGCCACTACCCCACACAACCTCTTCACACCCAACTAGATGGACAGTGCCTTGTTCAGACGCAGAGCTTCCTACGGGCCCCAAATCTGGTGGCTTTATGTGGCCTTTTTCGTGTCATTAATTGCCCTCCAGACCCTGCCTCTTTGGGTGTTTCTGTTATAGTTAAAAGAGCAGTAAAAAAAAGCATAATTAGTAGAAAAAGGCGACTGCCCAGACAGCTCGCCCTAAGGAGCAGAGTGCCAGTAAATTGGGTGTGATCCTACCTGTGATTCATGCAGAAAAATTACAACCTTCCATGTACAGGTGTGTACAAGCCGCCGGGTGGGGTGCAAGCAAACATGGCATTTAGTGTGGGCAGTAAAACCCAGGCCCATGGTCGGGAATAAAGTCAGAAAGCTTCCTGCTCTACTTCCCCCTCCACCCCAGGGAGACATGACTGGTGCACAGCCCTTTAAAGTTTGCAAAGTGTTCCTGCTGGTGTGTTTATATGGACAGCAGAGCCCCACCCATGCTGGGGCCGGGACAGTGAGGGCTGGGTGCTCCAGGTCAGGGGACCAAGATGCCAGTGCTGACGGAGAGGCTCCTGGGATGTACCATCAGGATCAAGGGTCCCAGCCCTGGGCAGGTTGCAGCCCGCCCAGCAGAAGGGGTCCAAAGAGATGTCCCACCATTCTGATGGACCCAGGAAGGCTTCCTGAAGGAGGGGGTGTGGAGAGCCATCTAGGAATCCCTTCTTCCCCACCCATCCCTTGTCTGAGGCGAGAGGGAAATCTTCATTTTGAAAGAGAGGAAGAAGAGAGACCCATCAGGTCCCCACTGAGCGCCAGACCTTCTTCCCTGGCCACCTGCTCTCATATTGGCTGAGGGCCCTGGGTCCTGCCAGCCGAGTCCCTGGACCCTGGGCTCAGAACCTGGCTCTCGTGGGCTTATTTGAGCCACTGAGGTGGCTGCTCTCTCCCCAGATCAGGGAATCCTCCTTAGTAGAAAGAAGCCTGCAGAGAAGCCAGGAGCGTGTGCCAAGCTGCCTCCAGGGAAATTGGACATTGAGATTGAGGGGTGTGGCGGCTTGGGCCGGTGGAGGTCCCGCCTTGATCCAGGGCTGCCCCCATTGCTCCAGCCACAGGTGCCCTTGCCCTGCAGGTGTCCACTGGCTCCCAGCCCTGGTCGACGGGCTGCGGGCTTTCTTGCCCACGTGTGTCTACCCTGCTCCGAACCCTCAGTGGCTCCCCGCTGCCTACAGCCCTTTTCCCAAATTGAGGTACAGGTTCCTATGGGCCTAGGTCTTAGGGACAAACAAATACCTGTAAACATCGATGTTTGCTTACCTGGCAAGTTATTTACTTTAACATCATTATCGAAGTTTGAATGTGTGTTACAGTCACATGGTTTGAAATCCACATGAGAAAGCATCCATCAGAAGCTCCCTTTCCACCCATGTCCCAGCTCACCCATCCCCCTGCTCCCTAGAGAAACACGCACTTTCTTATGTGTGCTTCAGTATTTCTTTACGTAAATGCATCAAGCAGTAGGTATTTGCTTCCATATATGCTGTTCTACTCTAAAAATATATACTGGAGACTTGCATATGAGAACATATAGAGCTGTCTCCTCCCCTTCCTTCTTCCTCTTGCTCTCCCCCTTCTTCCTCTTCCTCCTCCCCTTCCTCCCCCTCCCCCTCCTTCTCCAATAGCTGCATAGTATTCCACTGTGTGGATGTACCATTGTTTATTTCACTAGTCCTTTTCCATAGACACTTGGGTTGTTGCCAGCTTTTTGCTGCTACACACGGCTGCGACCAATATGCTTGTACCTACCTCCTTTCTCACGTGTTCATGGTGTCCGTTGAGCAAATTCCCAGAAGTGGGATTGTTGGGTCACAGGGTAAGAGCATCTGTAACACTGACAAGAAATGACTAAATCATCTCTCATCGGGGTTGTACCATTTTGCCTTCCTACCAGCAACACATGACAGTGTCTGTTTCCCAACATGAGAGCTTTACCAACAGGCTGTGTTGTCCTGTTTTTGGATTTTTGCCTATCTGATAGGTAAAAAATGGCATCCTGGTGTAGTTTTAATCCATATTTCTTTTCACGTGAATGAGGCGGGGTATCTTTTCATATGTTTAAGGGCCACTTATATTTCTTTTCCTTTGAATGCTCTGTTCAAATATGCCCACTTGTCTATCTGATTGTTGGTCTTTTTCTTCTTGTTTTCTGGATTACATATTTGGGAGACTAGCCCCTTGGCTATGATGTGAGTTGCAAATATTTTCTCCGTGTTTGTCTTTGACTTTGCTTATGGTGTTCTTTATCATGTAGAATTTGTTATTATTATTTTTATTATTTAACTCATCATCTTTTCTTTTCTGGCTTTTGGGTTTCGAGTCGTTAGAAGACTCTCCCCATGCCACAGTTATAAAGGGATTCACTCATGTTTTCCTCTGATTCTCTTATGGTTTTAATTTCTACATCAAAATCTTGGATCCACTTGGAGTTTCTCCTGGTGTTCTAGTGAGGAACAGATCCAACTTTATTGCTCTCGAGATGGTTTCCCGGTTGTGCTGACACCATTTATTAAAACTCTCATCTTTACCGTCCTGATTTAAGAGGCCACCTCTATTGTACGCTAAACTCCAGTGTGTTTTAGCGTGTGTTTCTGGGCTTGCCTTTCTGTCCCATGTGTCTGTCTACTCATGAGTGTGATAAGTAATCTGAAAACGTATTTTCAAGATAAAACCCTAAGCTTTGAGGCAATTCGGAGCTTGCCCCCAGCCCTGTATCCCCCCCCTCCACCTCCACTGCCCCAGCCCCTCTCTCCTCCACACAGCTAACCCACCCCAGGGTGTAAATCACCATCTTCCATCAGGAGAATCGCAGCCCAAGTGCCCCCAATGGTTATTAGCTGAGTTGTCCTCTCTTCCAGGAAGTCTTCCTGGCTGTCTCCTTGCCTCTGGGCAGAGCTAGTAACTTGCTCAGCAAGCCCTCTGAGCTTCTTTTTCTCTCACAGCACCTATTAGAGTTACTGGGCTGCATTGTAATCTCCTGTTTACTTGTCTCCAGCTGGATTCCTCCTGGTTGTGAATCTGTCAATGTGCTTCTTACTCATTTATAAGGCAATAATCTGGCTGCAGCCCAGAGTGCCACGAGCAAAGTGTTTGATTCTTGTAAAGTGTCAATCAATCCTTGGACATTTTCTAGTTCCCCCTGGGGGCTTGGCACTGGATGGGTCTCCTCTTCCCCGTTGCCCTCACTCCTCAGCCTTGGGGAGAAGGCTTTGAAGAGTGGCTGGGGCCCGGACCTCCGCTTGTCCTGGAGAACTGAAGGGCTGCCGTCATTTCTTCTTGGACGCCTCGCTATGACACACGGGCCCAGCTGACACATCCCCAGCCCCAATCACAGGTCCTGGCAGCTTCATGGGCAACAAGTCACAAAGGGTGATGCACTGGCTGTGACTGAGACATAGAGGATGGAGGGGTGGGGTCTCACCTTGTTGCAGAAGCCCCTTCCTTCATCTTTCAGAGCAGGAAGCTGAGGCTTTGTTGGGGAGGGATCAAAGGGGACCAGAATCAGGGCCCCCTGCTTCTCAGGCTGGGCAGACTGGGTGCAGGTTTTGGCAGTGCACTCCCGTCCCACAACAGGCCTCCTTGGGTAACTCTGATTTCCCAGTTAGTGCCCTGGGGCCTGGGGATGGGGCCTGGGAGAACGGGTCCAGAGGGCTCAGCATGGTCAGGGCTGGACCCACAGCAGGGCTAGAGACCAGCTAGTGCTGGTTCTGAGCAGGTGATGTGAAGCTGGGGAGAGAAGAGGGTGGCGGGAACTGGGCACGGCTACCCAGTGCCAGGGACAAAGCCTTGCTCTTCCAAGCCCCTCCCCCCACCACCTCCATATGAGGCCCCAACGTCCTCATCTGAAAAATGGGACGGTAACCCTGACCTGGGTTTCCTACCTCACAGGATTGTGTGTTGAGTAGACACACAAGAGGGTACCCTGGGAGCCATGGAGCTGCCTCTGATATTTGGCGGGGTTGCGTTGCTGGATGACCACTGTCTTAAGAGGCCCCCAGAAGAATGGCTCAATGAAGAGGCCAGACTTACAGAGGGGCTGAGTCCACTTCATCTACAGTCAGAGCTGTAAGATGGACTGAGCGGGCTTGGAAGGGGGTGAGCTCCCCATCACTGGAGGGTGAAAACAAAGGCCAGAGGTTCCCCCGAATGGGAGGCTCTGCATCTGATACTGGTCTGTCCTCTCCAGCTCCAGAAAGCTCTGGGGTTTGCTTTTAAGATGTATTTCCTTTACTCTACTTTGCAGTGTACCCCACCTCCAGGCCCTCTCCTTTCCCGCCTTGCAGTGGGGGGAGCAGAGGCGGAAACCAGGAGCCTCATACTTATCCAATGCCTGTGGTTCTGCTACTTTATTTTATTTTTATTTTTTAAAACATTTATTTATTTGGCTGTGCTGGGTCTTCGTTGCGGCATGCAGGATCTTTAGTTGAGGCATGTGGGATCTAGTTCCCTGACCAGAGATGGAACCCGGGCCCCCTGCCTAGGGAGCGATGAGTCGTAGCCACTGGACCACCAGGGAAGTCCCGGTTCTGCTACTTTAATAAGCTTTGTGACCTTGGGCAAGTTACTCAGTCTCTCTGAGTCCCAGCCCACGTGCCCACCTCCCTCGCCAGCTTGTTGGCGGCTGAGATGAGTTAGTAGGAGGAAAGTCTTTGGCTCTGGTCAGCCAGACAGTAGCTGCTCAATAAACAGAGCTGAAACCCCAGCCTCTGCGCCCCACTCTCCACCCCCCCGGCCCCCTACATTCAGAGTCCCCTTTCCGGCTCCAGGACACAGACATTCCCTTCTCTCCGTGCTCCCCACCCCCACCCCATTAGAGCCAGATCATAAAATCGCCAGGGGAGGGAGGCTGGTGACATCTTTAGTGGCGACATTTGGGTGAAAAATTCATGACCATCAGTTACTCAAGGAAGGCGGGGGGAAATGAGCTATTTCCGCGGCTCAGGAACGTGGCTCTCCCTGGCTGTGAGTCCACAAATCTATTTTATGTGACGAGATCTATAGTCTAATAGAAGGAGCTTATCACAGACTTAAGAAAAAGTGCACAATAATGCGCCACTCTCCACCTGTCGGCCCCACGAGGCGCCCTTTTGGAAAATGAGGGCAATGGCATCTCCGGGAGCCGCGGACAGTTCCCGGACCAGCAGAGTCCTGAGGGGTCCTTGACCCCCAGATTGAGTCAAGCTCCTCCCATGTGCCCCCAAAGGCTCCACCTCCTGCCCTCATGAGTGCACATATGGCTCCAGGCTGGGGTTGCCTACATCCTTCCCATCATCCACTCACACTGCACGGAGGAAGCAGCTTTGCCTCACCCGGGCCCCATCGTGTCCCTGGTACCCAGCACAGGGCCTGGCCCGTAGGTGATGTTGAGTGAATGAACCACTGAGTGATTGGCTGTCACTTGGGCAGTCATGGGAGGTGGTTCCCGGTCCAGTCTGTCCCGGGTGCAGGCAGGGGCGGTGGGGGGCAGGGCTCAGCAACCCAGCATCCCATTGATCTGGTAGAGGCTGTGCCAGAAACATCATTGCTACAGTGCTACTGTGGAGCAGTAGAGGGGAGAGAGCCGCCAGCAGCCAGGAAACAAGAAAGTTCTGTCTGGAGGCTTCTAGAAGTATCCACAGAGTAAACAGGGGCAAAGTGGCTAAAGGTGGAGCCCAGGAAGATGAGGAACCCCAGTTCTGGGGATTGCTATTGTAACTTCCAGCTTCCGTTTCTTGTATTTTTTTTTTTTTTTACATCCGCATGTTGGAGTGACCTGTAAACCTGGGCTCCCGGATGAAGGGAAGGATCAGGCCTCAGTGGAAATCAAAGTTATTAAAGCTGGAAGACTCCAAGAAGGTCCAGGAAGAGAGGCAGCTGGCGACACGCACTTCACCTGGAGCTGTTCTGTTCTCATCCGTTTACATCCCAGGGTCCTGCCTATGATCTCACGTGTAAAGCAAGTTCGATGGCTGAAACAGAATGAAAAGCCAGTGATCTCGTCCAGTGCAGGCAGTTACTGCTTTCTTCCCCCAGGCCCCTGCTACCAGCCACTTTCTTCAGGTGTGAGCAGGACCAGTCAACATGGATTGTGGGGCGAGTGAGACCGAGGCGGGAAGTCAGCCATGGCGCCTGCGTACCTGGAGGTGCCTGTGGTCTAATGCACTCAGATCCCACAACAGGGGTGGCAAGGCCAATGTGACACAGAAAGTGTCCGAGTGTGTGGACTCATCAGGGCTTACCCACAGCTGTCATTTAAGAAATGCTGCTAAATGGAAAAGAGCAAAGCTGGCTGGCCGAATGCTTGGCTGGATGTTCTTAAAAGGGAGTTTTATTAACATTCAGCAGGAAGAGCAATTCTGCCTTCTGGGTAGAGCTAAGGAGGCTGTCAATCTCTAGGAGCGAAGGGCAGTCATAATCAGGCTATCACTTTGGGGAGTGCTTAAATGCATGCCTTACAAGTGTTTGAAAGTGATCATTTTCCTTGAGCAGGTTAAGCAGGTCCATCGCGATCCTGCTTATAGTTTAGCAAAGCCTTTTTTTCTTCTTTTTCCCTTAGAGTGTTCGAAGGCCGGGTTTAGCTGAGCCCGTGTCCAAATTAGGCCAGCTCCACACTGGGGCTGCCCAAATTCACGAGAGCCCTGCCTTCCAAGCTCACTGATTGATCCCTCTGCAATCCCTCGGGGAGGAGTGAACTCTGTGACTCAGGTTTACTGCTGCGTGGCCCCCCCACCCCACCCAAGGTGAACATTACAAGCCCTCTCCCCTTGTTTTTGATGGTCCGTGTGAGGCCTGGCAGTGACTCTGTTAAAAGTATTGTCTCTTCCAGGGACACTCTGGGACCAGACAAACTTGGGGCACATGGCAAGTAGGGTGGGGGGGATCAGCTTGTTTTCCCGCGCTCGTGCAAGAGAAAGAAGAAAGCAAGCAAGTGGCAAAACAGATGTTGCCTTGTTCCGTGCGCCCTGGCAGGTCCAGGGGCACCAGAGGGCCCAGGCCCGCTGCTGGGAGGTGCTGGCTGGCTTCCTGGGCCGGCCTGTCCTGTCGGTGGAGGAGAAATGTGCCTCTCTCCCAGGCCCTGAAGATAAATGATTAACAACCGGCTCTAAAAAAAAGAGAGAGACAGAGGCAGAGATGGAGAGAAAGAAGGAAAGAAAGAGAGGAAAAAGCAGTAGTGCTTACTGCTTTCCGTCGTGTAAGTTTTCCCGCCGTGGCCGGGGGCACAGCAGCTCTCTATAGTTGGGGGTGAGCTGCCTCCAGCACATTGCTACTCAGAGCCCACCCACCCCAGCCTGTTGTTGTATTGATGAAACTCAAAGAAGGGCCCAGGGTTACCCAGGGGCAGGGACAGAGCAGGGCCAGAACCTAACTCCAACCCCCAGGCCGGGGCTGGCTCCATGATGCCATCTTTTTTTGGGGGGGGGGCTGTGCCACGCGGCATGTGGGATCTTAGTTCCCCCACCAGGGATCAAACCTGTGCCCCTGCAATGGAAGTGCTGAGTTCTAACCACTGGACCGCCAGGGAAGTCCCACACGATGCTGTCTTGGGGGCAATTTCAAGAATGCCCGATGAATCTCGGCCTGAGATGCTTAGATGATGACGTTAGTGGGTTTCTGCTGTCCCGGGGACAGCAGGGGCTGGCCCGGCCTGAACCAGCCCAGCATACCTGTAGGTGGTCAGGGGCATCAGTCCTGGTGACTGGATGGCAGAGCTTTCTCGGTTACACAAACTGGGTGATGATGTGCGATGGGGGGACAGAGACCTGGGGCCTAGCGCAGGGCACCCCCAGCACAGTTACCCCCTCTCCCAGCTGTATTCTACAACTTCGCTTCGCCCTGCCCCTTGAGTGAGTGTGGTTTTTTTTTTTTTGGCCTCACCTCATGGCATGCAGAACTTCCCTGACCAGGGATCGAACCCACTCCCCCTGCAGTGGAAGTGCAGAGTCTTAACCACTGCACCACCAGGGGAGCCTATTTTTTCCTTTTTTAAAAAAAATTAATATTTATTTATTTGGCTGTGTGGGGTCTTACCTGCGGCACTCAGGATCTTTATTGCGGCATCTTTCGTTGCAGCGTGCAGGCTCTTTGTTGTGGCACGTGGGCTCAGTAGACGCGTGGGCTTAGTTGCCCCGTGGCACGTGGGATCTTAGTTCCCCGACCAGGGATCCAACCCGCATCCCTTGAATCGGAAGGCAGATTCTTAACCACTGGACCACCAGGGAAGTCCCTTTTCTTTTTTTTTTAACCTTGGTTTGTGTCTAGTCTCTGCTCTGGTTTGCTGTGTGACTGTGTTGGTCACTTGGCCCCTCTGAACTGTGGTTTCATCATCTACCCTGTCTTGGTCACCTTGGGCTACTGTAACAAAATACCGTAGGCTGGGGGGCTTAAACAACAGACATTTTTTTCCTCACAGTTTTGGAGGCTGGGAAGTCCAAGATCAAGGTGCTGGCAGATTTGGTTCTTGGTGAGGGCCCTCTTCCTGCCCTGCAGACAGCCGCCTTCTTGCTGTGTCTTCCGCAGGGCAGAGAGAGAGAGAGAGCTCTGGTTTCTCTTCCTCTTCTCTATGGACACTAATCCCATTGTGTGGGCTTCACCCTCATGACCTCATCTAAACCTAATTACCTCTCAAAAGCCTGCCCAGCCTCCTAATACCATCACGTTGGGGGTTAGGGCTTCAGCATATGAATTTGGGGGGACACAAAACTTCAGTCCATGGGATACCCTAAATGCCCTTCTAAAAGCTTCTTCGTAAACTGGGTTTGGGATGTGGTATAGGCTCCCCCATGGAACACATCATGGTGGTGATGTGTTCTCAGCTGGTCCCTAATAGCTGCCTGAGTCCACAGTGTGTCTGAGCCAGGGACCAAGTGCGGCTCTGAGGCTGGGGACCCCTGTAGTCATGGAAGTCTTCCTGCAGGAGGTGATGCTAGGGTCGCCCCTATGGAATGAGGCTGGGAAGACATCTTTCCTGGCAGGATGGTCAGCCCCTGCAAAGGCTAGGAGGTGACTGAGGACAGTGGGAGCCTCAGAGGGTCAGAAGTGGACCACAGAGTCAGAAAGTCTGAGAGCGGCCTGGTCACCACGCCTCGGGGTAGAGTCTCAGGCAGGGAAGGAGGGGCTCATGGCATAGAGGGTCTGGGGCACCCTGGAGCAAGGCAACTCCAGCTGTCACTGACCCCCTGTGTGACAGCTCTGAGCCCCAGCTTCCCTCTCTGAGCCCCAGCTTCCTCGTGGGAAAAACACTCAGAGTTGTTGGAAGAATATATTAAAGCAGTCCCTGGCACAGTGCCTGATGCAGAGTGGGGTCAATGTGTGTTGTTAGTGCCCTCCTTCTTACATGAATCAAATTAACAAGCATTTATTGGGCATTTACTGCGCCCCCCTCCCTGTGCCAGGCCACGCTGAGCGGATGGGATATCTCTGTCCCAGGGGGTCCACAGCCTGGCAATGGGGGTGGGACTACCCTCAGGACAGACTCAGAGGCCAGGAGGAGTCTGATGAATGGCCTCTCCTGTCTCTCTGGATGCTGAAAGGGGGGCGGGGACTGGGCCAATTTTGCCAAAGGGTGGAGAATACGGCCTTCCTGTTCTGGGCGTGGCGGGGTGAGATGCAGGTAGCTGTGCATTAGATGCTTCTGAGCTGCAGTCTGTACTACAGTGAGGCACGAGGACCCCGGAACCAGGAGGGCAAAGGCAGAGGTAAGGTACGATCCCTGGGAGGTGTAAGGGGAAACTGAGGCACTGTTGCTTACTGAGTACCAAGTCTGTGCCATGCCCGGTGCCAGGAGTCATCCATGCTGACCTCATTTACTCTGTGGGTTGGGATCAATCCCACTTTATAGATAAAGAAATTCAGAGAGAGCAAAGGACCCATCTGGAGGTCTGGCCCCAACCCAGACACTCAGGCTCTTCTTCCTCACAAGTTTCCTATCTATCCACCTCTGCACTGTGCCCCAGGATCAAGGTCACCTCCTCCAGAGAAGGTATGGCCTTGGGGAAGCTGGCCAAGCCAGTGGGACCAGGTGAGCTACCCAGGGATCAAGTGCAGAGGTGGTGAAGAGGGCCCCAGGGTGCGTGCCCTGAGCCCCAGGGCGAGCCTGGAGGCTTGAGGAGAGCTTGGGCCGGGGTCGGGGGCATGGGGACCCGAGGCACGAGGACCCTGATGGTTGCAGCCTCGTGGGAGGAGTGGGCGCGGCGCTCAGCTCTCGCTGCGCAGACCTTCCCGTCCGTCTCGATCCTCGTTGGCGCGGCGCCACCTAGCGGCGTCGGGGGGAAGCGACGGCGCGACCTCGTCCCCAGCCCTCTGTCTGGGTCCTGAGTTCCTCTGGCCTCTGCCCCACCGGAGACAGGGCGGCCAGGAGGAAGGGGCCGCCCCTGGACCTCGCCCAGAGGAGCGGAAGGTGACACCTGATGCCTAAGGGTCTGTATGGGTGGAGGCAGGGGCTGGAGGGAAGCAGATAGGCACACTAAGCTTTGACCTTGACCCTGGTACCTGTAGTTTAACCCTGCCCAGCCTCTGGGCAGAAAGGGGAGGCAAGAGAAGGGAGGAAACTTTGAGACTGGGTGGGGAGGAAGAAAGGTCCCGAGGGTTCAGCAGGGGTGGGGGAGGTCTGGGTACAAGTCTGGGGCTCAGGGTAGGGCTGAAATAAGGAGGGAGGGGCAGGCTTTGGGGTGGGGGCCTGAGCCAGAAGATTCGGGGATGGGAGGGTCAAGGACCTGCCAGGGGCTGCCAGAGGCCAGAGGCTGGTGGGCTGGGCTGGGGGCACCTGTGTGCTCTGGCTCCCAAGCCGAGGGGGACGCGGTCCTGGCTCTGCTCTGAATTTGCCAGTGGTCTTGGAGGAGCCGCCGTTTTCTCACCAGCACAAAGCCCCGTGGCGCTAAGTAATTCCTGCTTGTGAAGCTGGAGGTGTCTGTGGTCCAAGCGCCTAGGAGTGACTGGGAGCCCATTGCTACTGGAACCTCAGGGAAGGCAGGCTTGCACACCTGCTTTGGGATGTTGGGGGCATTAGTGTGGTGGTGGTATTGGTGTGTGTGTATGTATGTGAGAGTGTGTAAATGCACTTCTGCGTGTGTCTGTGTGTGTACGTGAATGGATGTCTCTGTGTGTGCTTTGAATGCATATCCATGTGTGACAGTGTGAGTGCAGCCCTGGGCAGAGCTGCCCCTTTGGCTGTGCATTTGGGGACAACCTACCCTCCAGGCCTTGCATCCCTTCCTGGGGCAGCTGGGTGCCCTCCTTTGTCCCCAGAGGGACCTGCAAACTCCTTGCAGTGGGGCCCCTTGTCTCCTTGACCCCATCCCCAGGCCTCAGCTCCCATCCCCTCCAACTCTCAGCAGACACTCACTTGGGCCATGACCGTGCAGGGAAATTTCTCTGTAAAGCTGGACTTTGGGGCCACCCAGCTTTACTTCAGTCTGAGAATCCCATATAAGGATATTCAGGTGGAAAATATGAGGACACTCATATAGTCACAAATAAAGCAGCCATTTGGTATGTGCTTCAAAAAGCTAGGTGCCCAAGGACTCACGTGTTTCTTCTGCTATGTCTGGGGCTTGGAAAAGTCCAGAACCTGCTGCTTTGGACCCCTAGTGAGGAGGCACGGAGACCCAGATGCTCAGTGGGGCCTCACGGACCCAGGCAGTTACTGTGCCAATTTGTTGGCCATGCTTGGAGTCTCTGTTTTCTGGAGAAGAAGGGACATGTCAGCACATGTTTTATTTCTTGAAACGACAATTGTTGTGGAAATTGGAGGATGCCGACCACAAATTTGACCAGCATTGTTGGTCCTTTTATAATGCCCTTCCAGGAGCGATGGGGCCAAGATGTCCACGGTGGAGGGGGAGGGGGCTCGCACTGGCCCAGGGACACGAGCTCATTTAGCCCCCCGTGTGGGTACCTCCTTACAGAGGCAGGGGCTGAGCCTCAGGGAGGTTATAAAACCTCCTTGCCCAGGGTCCCTCTGTTTGTAAGTGACAGAGGGAGGATTTCAGCAGGGCTCAACCGACCTCAAGGCTGTACAGAGGAGTACTGGCTAGTATCAAGGTCATGGTTGGGCCTGGGTGAGCCTCAGAGTGGGCACAGCTGGTGCCAGCTGCCCAGAAACCTGGCCATTGCTCCCCCGGGCTGTGATGTCATGGGTGGATGGTTATTCTGTGCTTGGGCCCTGGGCCCCGAGTTTAGGCAGGAGTCTGGGATGGGGTCCTGTCTCTCCGAGCACTGCTGCGGGGTGTCAACCCACAGGGAGAGATTTCCTAGCGTTTCTCCTGGGACAGGCATCTCTGTCCTTCATTCTGATAACTACTCCTGGGTTTCCCAAGGAAGCAAGATGCCCTCCAGGGAGACCAGCAAACATTTTCTCCGCCTCTCTCCCTTCCCACCAATTCCCTATCTCTTGACTCCCTCACCGCATCCCTGCCCCAAGTGCTGGGACTGGCCGCTGGGGTCCTTGCTGTCTTCTGCTAGGATATTGGCCGCCCCCCTACCTCCACGGTGCCCCGGGGAGACCCACAGAGTGAGCTGGCACAGTAGGGGCGGGGAGACCACACAGAGCCCTGAGCTCGGAGGGCTTCTGCCCCCATTTTCTCATCTGGGAGTGAGGGCGTCGGCTCCGGAAAGCTCTGACCACCTGTACCTGAGTGGTGAGGCCGCCTGCTTCTCTCCTGGTCCTCCCGCTCTGCGTGGCTCTCCCTGGGCTCTGGCAGCCTCCCAGGCCTCTTTGCTCTTCCCCAGCTTCCTCTCCTGTAAGATGGGTTTAGCAAGAGGACCCAGGGCTGGGTGCTGCAAGCTCCCTCCGCCCTTCTGCTCTGGCCCGCTGTCAGATCCACTGGGACACCGGTCCTGCTCCTCCCCACTCCTCCAAGTGATTTTGCTGCTTGGACCTCTCATTAACCAGATTTGGAAAATTGAGGCTGACAGTATTAGTGTCCGAAGACAGATAGGGAAACTGGGGCTTAGGGAAAAAAATGATCTACCTGAGGTTGCACAGATGTTGGTGGGTGAGTTGGACCAGAACCCAGAATCCTGGGTCATGTGCCCTCACTGGGGATGAGTGGGTGAGGGATCTTAGGGAGGATCTCTTGTCCTTGTCCCAATGAACGAACTCCTTTGAATGGTTTTAGTTTTCTCCATGTTTGAGCATGAATATTTTTTTAAAAACATAGTTTACTTCTCTCACATATAACGGTCTGAACACAAGCAATCCAGGACTTATTCGGCAACTCTACAATGTCACAGGAACCACTGTCCTTTTATCTTGCTGTTCTGCCACGCTCAACAGGTGACTTCCATATTTGAATCCAAAAAGGCTGCCCCAGCTCCTGCCATCATTTCTACATCCCAACCAGTGGCAAGGGGGGAAGAGGAAGGGAAAGCTTATGCCTTTTTTTCCCCAATTTAAAAAATTGTGTTAAAATACATACAACATAAAATCATTTTAAGTGTACCATTCAGTGGTATTAAGTACATTCATATTATTGTACAACCAGATGAGGAAAATATTTTATAGAAAAAAAAATTGAGGCTCAGAGAGGGTAAGTGCCTTGCTCAAAGTCACACAGCATGTAAATGACAAGATTGGGCCTGGGGGCCTTCTAACTCCAGGGCCTGCCTTGGGGGCTTCTGCCCGAGCTGGGAGCTGCTTTCATTAGAAATGTGGCCAAGTGAGGAGTATGGGTGGTAGTAGTGGGGTCTCAATATTCCCTTCACTCTAAGTAGTCGGGAAAGCCCATCTGGGGCCTCTACCCATGGGATGCTGGGCCAGGAATTTCCACCCAAAGCTCAGCAGAGTTCGCATTAGTACCCTGGCTAGCCTCTTCTCCCTCTAGGATCTTTAAGATGCTGAGAAAATAGGAATGACTGAGAAATGAGTTACTTTAATTGGATTTTCCCCCAGTATTGGTATGCAGAGGTTATCGCTGGATGATTTACTGAGTGGCCCATCTCAGTTTACTGTGGCATCCCAAGCGCGTGTGTGTGTGCGTGCGTATGCATACATGGATGTGTGTGTGCTTGCCTGCCAAGTGTGATGTAGACACACATGCTTCTGTATGGACTTATGTGTGTGAGTGTGCGTGTGCCCCGCAGTTTCAGAAGTGCCACAAACAGCTCTCTATCCGGTGGGCACTTTGCTGCCCCGGCCCCCGCCTCTCACAGGCGGGAACTGGTGCCTGTAGCAGTGAGCGGGGAGGGCGGCTGCCAGCTGGGCCCAGCGAGGAGTCGTGTCTGGGATGTTGTGTTGGAACTGGCAGTCTGGCATATGAGTCACCAGCCAAATTAACTCAAGTTTCCTTTGGGGAAAAATGTAATCAGTTATTGCACTCCATTTCATTCTAGCAAATTAACTCGTCCAGTTTTTTATTTCTATTTCTTTAATTTGGGGGGTGGGTGGTTCCAGATGGGGGGGAGGTTGGCGGGGGCCCGAGGCGGAGCTGAGGCCGCTTCTCTGAGAGGCCCCCGAGGGCTGCTGAGGAGAGACTTCGAGGGAAGGTGGGTCCAGGCTGAAGCTGGGGACAGGGGCCACTGTCCCTGACGTGGCCTCAGGTCCTGCCAGGACCTGGGGGTGGAAACACACATTTGAGGAAGTACGTGCGCACATAGCACGTTTCCTGGATGATTTTCCATGCCCACCAACTAGAAGAACATAGTAGCCCTGGTATGAGCAAGTGGGGGAGGTTCCTGGGGCCAGAGCAGGCCTCCTGGGATGTGCTGTCCCATTGACAGAAGCCATTGGTCTGGAAGATTCCATCAGGCCTGCCTGTGCATGAATGATGGCCCCAATGCACACGGGCCCAGCCTGCAGTTCTAGGGCTTTTACGTCCACTTCTGCCTTTCCTTCTCACATCTACCCCTGAGGCAGGTATTGCAAACACAGGGGAGGAGTCTTTGCCCTCTGAGAAGCGACACAGTGACACCAGACATTGTTCCCTCCCATCTCAGTAGGGCCATGTGCTCTTTTCCCCCCTCAAATGCTGGGAGAGAAAAAAGGTATTGGATCTTAAAAAGTCTGAGAGTGCCGGCGGCTTCAGTCCCTGGGGGTGGGTCTCCCTGGGGGATGCTGTGACCTTATGGGCTCCCAGCCGGCTGGGTGACATCTGTCTCTGGTTGGGGCCTGGGTGCACATCCTTCCTCTCCTGGGAGGTCCACCCCTCTCTTGGCATCAGGCCCTATCATGGCTCAGGCCTCACCAGCTCAGCTTCTGCTTTCTCTGAGAAGCCTTCCAGGCTGTTCCCAGCCCATGTACCACACCATCACCCCCATATCCCATTGCTCTGCACCATGATATGCTGATGTTGGAAGGCAGATTTGTGTCCACTGTGGGCATGGAAAAATGTCCCAGTATGCTGAATGTAGGGTGGGATGGGTCATCCACTCGGAGCCATCAGTCTGAGCAGGCGGTGAAGGTGAAGTGGAACCCAGCCTGGTCCCTGGCCTGGGGTCTGGTCTATGCAGAGGGGGCGGCTGCTGGCCAGAGCTGGGGCACAGAGGCTGGGGAACTGTAGGATCCCGAGGTACCAGGCCCTCTGCCCAGAGCCTGGGTGACAGAGGGGGACATCTCAGAATGGGGACTGCAAATGGGGGTGCCCTGGAAGGCAGAGAGGAAGGGTCTCCTATGCAGGCAGGTGGTCTTGGCCAGGAGGGAGAAAGCATCACAGTGGTCCCGTGGGTAGCAGAGAAAATCATGAGCTCACATGCAACACACCCAGGGCACTTCCAGCTGCTGAGTGAGGTTGTGGGCGGGAGGTCCTACAGTAGCAGGGGGGTGAGAGTCAGAGAAATAGGGCTTATTATAAGAAAGTGGCTGGCAAGGCCTGGGGGAATTCTGGATATAATAATTATAAGGCGACCATTTATGGGGCAGTTTACATGCATTATCTCATTGCGTTCTCCCAATAAACTGATATTGTGGGTACAGTCTTTATACCCATTTTAAAGCTGAACAAATTGAGGCTTAAAGGGCAACTGGTGAGTGGCAGAGCAGTGTGTCAGCAAGGCCGCCCTTAAGCCCTGCACAGGCTGCCCTGTGGTGGCACATGGCTGTGCCCTCACTCCGTGGCTTCATGGGTGAGTCTGCCCCCTTGAAGAAGCTGTGAGTCCAGGACTGGGCACCACCCTCAGAACTTCGGGATCCTCTTGGTTCCTAGCACAGGCCAGGCAGCTACGAAGTGCCTCCCAAAGACCCGGATCTTCTCTGATGGGACACTCGTGTCCCGGAATGTTTGCTGACCGCCAGCAGAGGGCAGGATATTCAGGGCAGCCTCTCTGGCTGGGGAGCTGAGAATGGTGCTATATTCACATTGAACAGGTCGCCCCCAGGAAGAAGCCCCATCGGATCCCAATCCTTCCTCATCAGCCCCCAAGTTTTGTGCAGCCCTGGAGCAGCGGACTTGGTCTTGATGCCAGGAGTATCTTCTGGGTCTCCTGAGCCCTCTTCCTTCCGCCAGGAGGCGCGCATTTCTGCTCATTGTCTCCACGGGGCTGCCCTGGGGGACCGTCACTCTCCAAATGGGAGCTGGGAATCCCACTCCTTAGGTGGGAGAAAAAATAGGGAAGTTTAAGTTAATTAAAGTTCATTCTTACTATCCTATAGCATATCTATGTATATGTATATGTATATATATGTGTGTGTATGTTTGTTCGTATATGTGTATACATATATGCATAGACATGGAAACACATGCACACACACACACCCCAAATGCTAACTGGAGCTACCTCTGGGTCATGGAATTACCAGTGACATTTATTTCTATCTTCATGCTTTTCTGTGTTTTCTAAGTTTCCTATAGCGATCACATAATAGAAAGAAGAAAACCAAAACCATCTCACCAGCCGTCCGAGGCAGTTGTAATGGAAACCCTCTCTTGCGCCTGAATGATGGCCCCCTTAAGGCTCTGCATATCTGGTCTTGTCCGGAGGAGGGTGGGCTGCAGACAGCTGTGGATGGGATGTGGAGGTTGACGGGTCGTAGGGGAGATGTTTATTCACGGGAAGGACCCAGGAGCTTCCTAGACTTTCTGGAGCACAGCTATTGTCTTCAAGACGTCTTGACTCTTACAGTTAATTACAGCTAATTTCCAACCCTCCCGCTGCTTCCCAGTTGGGTTACAAGAAAGAGTTAAGATTCATATATATATTCAATCAAGCAACAAGCCCTCACCATTGTCAGCGCTCGGGGGCAAAATCCACGCTCCCTTTGTCACCTCTTTGTGGAAGCTGTCCCCTTTCTGCTCCTTTCCCACTGGCTGGACGCTGACAGTAAGGACACCACGAAGGGTGTTCACCTCCCCAGGAGCCCGGCTCGGCCCCCTCACCTCCTCTAGGGCGCTCGTGGCACTGCTGTTTGGATGGCTTGGAGTCCCCGCTTGGGGTGTGCCCATCAGACACTCGACTTCCCAAATGGGCAGAGTAGGGGAGGGGAAGGACCAGGGAAGGATCAGGCATCTCTTCCACATACCCTGGTTCCAGCCTCCATTCAAGCAGCGGTGGGTGTGTCTGGAAAGTCCAGTCACCGCTGCCACCAAAATGTGACAGCAGGGCAGGAACTGGAGTGGTCACCTTGTGGCTGGCCTTAAGGTTAGTGTTTGTCATTGAGCCACACGTGGGGGGCATCAGATGCCCAGAGCAGTGCAGAAGGGCTGAGGGAACAGCTTGTCTGGTGGCTCCGTGGACTCACTCCATCCTGGCGGTGTTTTGGATGTGAGTGGGGGCATTTAATTGGTCATCACGATGCTGGGAGGGGGGTGCCTAGGATTCTGTAATGTGCCCAACGGCCCCGCTCCGTGAAGAATGCTTACTGCATCCCACACAAATTGCAAATGTCCGGCCAGACATTCCTATGGGTGAGAAACCTGTTGAAAATGATCTGAGCCAAGAACTGACACACAGTGGTTTTTTTGTTTGTTTGTTTGTTTGTTTTTTGCACAGTTTTAACCTACACCGACTCTCCCAGGCATGCTACTAGAGTGAAAATTGAGGAAGATGGTCCTTTGTTTTGTCGCAGGATTTTACCAAGAGTGCTTACGGTTAGACGATCACATCCCCAAATGCAAGGCTGCTCGTGGTATTTGAGTGGCCAATATAAGTGCACAGTGTCAGCCTGTGTTTGGAAATGCCATATTCATGGTGAATATATGAACAGGTACATATCACTGGGTTGAGGCTTTACTACGTTGATTTTTAAAATTGTGTATGCGGATAGGTTATATTATCGAACTTTATTTCTAGAGAGAATAAGAGATGTTACCAAGCATTTGCTGTAGGACAGGGATGCTGGGTCTGATGGACTGAGGACCACTGAGCCCCCTATTTCACAGATGGGAAAATCGAGTCCAGGCAGGCACAGTGACCTGCTGGACGTCACACCATGTAAAAGCAGAACCAGAATTAGAACCCAGGTCTCCCAATTCCTGGTCCAGGGTTCTTTCTGCTCATCCAATAGCTTTTGGCAGCCCTTCCCAGCCTCTTCTCTCATGATGAGCTCCGTTCCCTATTATAAAGGTGGATGAAGATTTTTTTTTAACTTGTGGATTTCTGTTTGTAATTTAATGGAGACTTCCTGTAAATCCAGTGAGGGCCAGGGCTCTGGAAACCCAGCAGTTTGCTGGTGTCCAGTGCCTGCCCCTGCTGGACGATCCTCTCCCTCTGGGTGGGGCTGGAGCCAGGGGACGGGGCCAGATGACCTCCTGTGACATCATAGCCCAGACACCATTTTCTCTCCTTCTAGATTGTTTTTCCAAGCACCAAGTGGATCTGAGTGAGACTCTCTATTCTTTTGACGACTACCTTTCAACTCAAGTTATGGTTTTATAAATAATATATATGGCAAGTCGGTGCTGTGGGAAGGACGTTCATTCCGCTCTGAAATATTTACGGCCTGGAGTGTCTGCTTACTTTTCTTTGGAGTCATTTTTTAGCACAGCATGCGGGAGAGTGCGACAGGCCAGAGCATCTTGGGAGGCAGCGGCATGGATAGCCCTTCCAGCTGGGCTAGGGGCCTATCCATCCCGTGGCCGACAGGGGAGATGGCAGGTCTGCCCGGGGAGCACTCCCAAACCCAGACCTCTTAAATTATCTCAGGGAAGGCTCTGAGCCAGGGACAAGAATCAGCGCCACTGCCTTCAAAACAGACGTTGCTTTCCAGCATGCAGTTTGAAGAATAACAGACACTACATCAAGACTTCTCAGATATGATCTTGAATCCTTAGGCATTTCCCGGGAGGTGTGCATGAGGACGCTCATTTTACAGATGGGGAAACTGAGGCTCAGAAAGGTTAAGGAATTTCTCAAGGTCATGCCATAACTAAGTAGGAGCTGAGATTTTTACCCAGCCTTGGCTGACCCCTCATCTCAATCTTTTCTCCTACACAAAGCTGCCACCCAGCCTGGCCCATCACTCAGCTGTAGCTGGGAGCCAGTGAATGGATTCCAGATCAGTTTCCATGGCAGTGTCTGCCTGTCTACAATGGTTTGACTGCAGGGGGACTTGGACCTGGGAATAACAATCTGCACCAAACAGCTGCGCTGGAATCCCGGTCCTAAGGCGATGGATGCATTCTTGCATGTGCTGAAGTGAGTCCAGATGGGAGTCTGAATTAAAGAATGACGGTCCTCAAAGGATCCTAGAGTCATCTTGTCTGACTTCCCATGTTACAGGTGGGAAGTTAAGAGCCTGACAGGGGTAGGGACTTGCCCAAGGCCACAGAAGTAGTTGGAGCCCACTGGTCTTGATGGTGTCTCTTGGAGTCCAGTCATCTGGTCAACCTCATCTCCCTCCCTTCTCTTACAGGAGAAAACCAAGACTTGGAAAGGGAAGAGCTTGATCAGAATCACAGGGGTGGATAGATATAGAGCTGTGTAGTTCCTTGGACTGGCTATAAATCTGCTAGTTAGTTAAACAATTTTGAGATTGTGTTTGAGGAAAAATGTTCTGGGGCATTTCTAAACTACCTGGATCATGGAGTAGGCTGTAGTTAATTAAAAATATAGATATTTAATCAGTGATTTGGATTGAATAGTGAGGACTATTCAATCCAAAAACAGTGTGAATATCTCACACTATTTTTCCACCTTGAAGGACAATCTCCTGTAGGAAAAACACACTTGTATTCCTGAGAGTAGGTGACTCTGGGCACCTTGAGGGCAGGACTGGTGCTGAGTCCTGGCAGGTGGCAGGTGCCAGAGAACAATTGTGAAATCAATGAATGACAAAGTTTCTGAAAAATCCCGCTCAATTCTGAGCCAGAGGGAACAGTCAGGCTGTCCTTCCCTGGCTGCCTTTGTCCTTTTCTCCCCCTACCTTGCCCCTGCTGTAGGAAGACCCCCTTGTGGTAGATAGTCTCCAAAGATGGCACCCACAATGAACCATGCCTCCTGGTATTCATGCCCTTGTATAGCCCCCTCCCCTTAAATATGGGCTGGCCTTGTGTGCACCAATAGAATGCAGTGAACTTGACCGTGTGAATTCTAAGACCACATCAAAAGAAGGCTGTGCAGCTCCCACTTGGACCTCTGGTAAGGCTTGCCCTGGGGGAAGTCAGTTACGATGCTAGAAGTCTGACTACTCTGAGACCGCCATGTTGTAAGGAAGCCCAAGCTAACCACATGGAGAAGTCTGGAGGGGGAAGAGAGAGAGATCTGGGCAGGCCCCAGCTGAGGCCCCAGACATGTGAATAAAGAAACCATCCTGGATTTCTAGCCCAGCTGAGTCTTCAGGTGACTCCTATTCCTGCTGACACCTAACTGCAACTACACGAGCAGACCAGTGCCATTCACCCAGCTGAAACTGGTCAGCTCTATAAACTATGAGTAAGATAACAATAACATTTTAAAAGCCATTATGTTTGGGGGGAGGCTAGTTATGTAGCAGTAGATAACCAGAACACCTTGTGCTGGTCATGTCACCTGGACCTGGCCTAGGATTCTGGGGTGACGTGGAGCCTTCTCCCAAACAGGACACAAGCCAGGCAGCCTCTCAGAGCCCAGGGAGTCATGTTTCCCCAGAGGTGGCCTGTCCACACCAGCTGAGAAGCCTCTGAGAGCGTGTGCAGGTGTAGTGGAAAGGAAGCCTCAATGCCCTTCCCCTCTGGACAGCACTCCTAGACCTCAGGTGACTCTCAGACCTCGCCTCTGCCCTTGCTTTCTGACCCTCTCCCAAAAAGTGAGGTCAGGAGGTCCCAGAGTGTCCTGGGGGGATTCCTGAAGGGTGGGGGCAGGGCTGCCTCCAGGCCCAGTGCCGTGTGAATGGTTAACCGGTTGAGACAAAATAGCACCAAAATTGAGCCTAAGTGTCTCAGATGGAAAATTCGACATTGCAAAGACAGCGCAATTTTGATCCATGGACTTATCTCCTCAAACAGGAAATACACATTGTGCAGTTGGTTATGGTCAGCTTGTGACAATACAATTGTGAAATGTGTCGCATTTGGCCTGAGCAGTGTCCTGATCATGTGCAGAGGGACCACCTGCTATCCCTGATGGATATCTAGTTTGAGAAGCTGAGTTTGAGCCTGTACCGTGCCTTTGTGCCTCCCACTCTGGGAGGAGCCAACTGGAGGGCATACATGCCATTGGTGAGCACAGTGTGGGCTGGATCTCAGCCCCCATGCTCACTCTTCCCACACCCCAGCTGGGTACATTTGTGCAGTGCACAGACTGCACAACTGTCCATAGTAGCCAGGAGTGGAAGCTTGTCCCTGCAGTAAGGACTTGAGCAGCCTAAACCTGGCCTTCCTCCCTAGACTTTTGAAGACTCAGGGCTTACCTCACAAGAGAAATCTGACTTCCTGTCTCTCAAGAAAAACGGCTGAAGGATTCTAGGACTTTGCATGTTTTTGTAAAAAGCCAGTGACATGAGACTCTGGAATCATTGGCTTGGATTTCATTTAAATGCACAAGCCAGTGACATGAGACTCGGGAATCAATGGCTTGAATTTCACTTAAATGCACAAGACGTCAAATAGCAAATTCACTTAGGCCGGGGTTCTTTGAAATATCTGAAGAAGAGTCAGAAAGCTCAGTGCACAGCCAGTACTAGCACTTCCAGAGGCCAGGAGCCAGCTGGCTTTGGCTGACTGGGAGGTGGCCTCCCAGCCCGTTGTACCTGGGGTTGTTTTGGTGAATGCCAGATCTGGGGTGGGTCATTCCCAGCAGCTCCAGAGTTTGGCTTTGGAGTTCTGGTTGTGCCAGGGTTAATTAAATCCTGGCATACAACTCAGGCCAGCTCACCTCCCAGGAAGACATCCTAACGGTGGAGTGAGAGCCTCCAGCTGGGGGGAGGACTTCCCCTAGGGACCCCCTCACTGTCAGGCCTGTAGCTGACCAAGGGTGGGCTTGGGGATGCAGGGAGGACCTGCCCATGGATCCTTGAAGTGACCCCTTTAGTGAGGAAATCACATTCTATCCTTTTTTTAAAAAAAATTTTCAGCTTTATTGAGGTATTATTGACCAATGAAATTATAAGAAGCATCATGGTGATTGGATGTACATATACATTGTGGAATGATTCTCCCCGTCTAGTTAATTAACACATATGTCACCTCACACATTTATCCCTTTTCCCGTGTGTGTATGTGACAACACAAGTTTGACTCTCAGCAAATTTCAATTATATAATACAGTGTTATCAACTCTGGTCACTGTGTTATACATTAGCTCCTCAGACCCTATTCATCTTATAGCTGAAAGTTTGTGCCCTTTTACCAACCTCTCCCTATTTCCCCCAGCCCCCAGCCCTCAGCACCACTTTTCTATTCTGTTTCTATGAGTTGGACTTTTTAAAATATGTTTTTTGTTTTTAAGATTCCACATATAAGTGATACCTTGTGTTTCTCTTTCTGGCTTATCTCACTTAGCGCAATGCCCTCAAGGTCCATCCGTGTTGTCACAAATGGTAGGATTTCCTCCTTTCTCGTGGCTGAATAATATTCCATATTTTGTATATACCACTTCTTCTTTACCCGTTCATCCACTGATGGACACTTAGGTTGTTTCCAAATCTTGGCTATTATGAATAATGCTGCAATGAACAAGGGAATACAGGTCTCTCTTTATCCTGCTTTCATCTCCTTTGAATAAATACCCCAAAGTAGGATCGCTGGATCATCTGGAAGTTCTATTTTTAATTCTTTGAGGAACCTCCATACTGTTCTCCATAGGGGCTGCACCAATTTGCATTTCCACCAACAGTGCACAGGGGCTCCCTTTTCTCCACATCCCGTCAGCACTTGTTTTCTCGTCTTTTTGTTTTTTTAGATGTTTAATAACTTTTTTTTTTAAAACGTTTTTATTGGAGTATAATTGCTTTACGATGGTGTGTTTCTGCTTTATAACAAAATGAATCAGTTATACATATACATATGTTCCCATATCTCTTCCCTCTTGCATCTCCCTCCCTCCCACCCTCCCTATCCCACCCTTCTAGCTGGTCACAAAGCAGCGAGCTGATCTCCCTGTGCGAGGATAGGCAGCTAGCAGGTGTGAGGTGCTGTCTCCTTGTGGTTTCGATTTGCGTTTCCCCGATGCCTCTGCATTTCCCTCGAAACGGTTTCTTACTTAAATAACTTAGTATAAAAAAACACATACTCAGAGGGACCACTTATTAAACATCTACTTCTGATAGCCACTGTGCTTGGGGCTCTTATCACACAAACTCATCTTTTCTTTCTTTCTTTTTTTTTTTTTTGTCCACACCACAGGGCTTGTGGGATCTTAGTTCCCCGACAAGGGATTGAACCCGGGCCTAGGCAGTGAAACCTCCGAGTCCTAACCACTGGACCGCCAGGGAATTCCCCAAACTCATCTTTATTTCATAACCGCTCAGTAAGGAAAGCGGGTGTGGTGGGCAGAATAATGCTGCTTCCCCTGCCCTCTCCCATAAAGATGTCTGTGTACTATTCCCGGGAACCTGTGAATATGTTGCCTTAAGTGGCAAGGGAGAATTAAGGTCACTAATCAGCTGATGTTAAGATAAGAGATTATCTGGGTGGGCCCAATGTAATCACAGGGTCCTTTATTTATCTTTTGAAATATTTATTTATTGATTTTATTTATTTATTTGGCTGCACTGGGTCTTAGTTGCTGCATGCAGGATCTAGTTTCCTGACCAGGGATCAAACCTGCGCCCCCTGTGCTGGGGTTGTGGAGTCTTAACCACTGGACCACCAGGGAATTCCCAATGTGTGTTGTTTTAAGCCACTAACTGTGCGGTAACTTGTTACAGCAGCGACGGGAAACTAATAAAACGGGGTTCAGAGAGGCTTAGTAACTTGCCCAAGATGGCACAGCATTGAGATCCAATCCCAGGTCCGTCTGGTTCCAGTGACCCTGCTCTTTTCCTCTGCTCCACACTGCCTCCTGCTGGCACTCAAGGTGGCCTTGGAGTGAGGGGTGGGAGAGGGGCGAGCTCTGGGGCACTGGGTGGCCGAGGGAATGGGGCAGAGAAACCCAAGGAGTGGAGAGGAATCGGTGACCCTCTTGGCCAGAGCTCTGAACAAAATACTTCCTTGGGTCTTCAGGCAGCTCATCCCCAACACCAAATGAGGAAGGTTCCCTGCAGGTCCAGTGTCAGAGACCAGGGCCCACCCGGGGAGGGGTGCGGTAGGTACAGATCCTGGGGGGTGGACTGTCTCTTGGAAAGAAGACGACCCTGGTTTGACTCCCCACTGTACCCCTGGGAAAGGTGCTTACTTTCCCTGAGCCTCAGCTTCCTTACCGATAAAAAGGAGGTGATGACGCGTACTTTATATCGGGGTCCTGGGTCCGCCCAATCCACGGCATTTCCCTTGCCTTTGAATTTGTAACTGTTGCCCACTGCTACCTAATCTCTTCCCAATCATCCTCCAGCCTTGAGCAGAGTACTTCTTTTTAACTCCCACGAACCTTGTGAATTCAGACGCCTCCCAGGGTCAGCTCCGTTCCAAAGGACCCTGAGCAGTTTGTCTTGTATTTGCCGTGTTTTCACCCCTCCATCTGGTACCTTCCTCAGCCTTTCCTCCACACATAAGACCCAAAGAGAGATGTTTTGGTCACATACTGGGGAGAACATGGTGTTTGTCCCTGATTCCTCAGAAAGAAGCCTTTTCCATCAGAGAGGGTGGCCAGCACAGATTCACCAAAGGTCTCTCGCGGTATGTCACAGAGCTCTAGCCTGGGACTGAGCCTTGTCACTGGCTGGGTGCCAGAGAAAGACATGGAAGCCAGCTAATCAGATCTGTGGAATGTGCTGATGCTTGGGTGTTCCCAGGAACCGTGGCCAGGAGGACCTTACCAGGTACACCTCCCATGGGAGCTGGGGGCCCTGGTTGAAGCTAGTAGGCGGGGCCCACTGGACTCTGCTCCGGGGAACATATGATACCTCTGGGCAAGCGATGCCCTTCCTCTGGGATCTCTGGTGCTCTGCTAACATCCAGTCATCTTTGCAAGGAACGCGCAGGTATTTCTTCACTAGGATGCACCTGAGGTCCTGGGTGTTGGGAAGGGCCTCCAGAGTGGGGCACTGGGCTTGGGCAGGGCTCAGAGTTGTCCGCAGGGACAAGGGGACCCTCTGCCTTCTCACAAGCTGCCTCCCCTGGGTGGGTGGTCCGAGCCCTGCCGGCTACCCCACCAGGACCACCAGACGAGGCAAGCAGGGCTGGTACAGACCCTGCTGGGAGGAGTGTCCCCGTCCCCACCAAAAGCCCAGGAAAAGGGCTCCAGGTGCCCTATCATTCACAAATGGGCCTTGCACCCTGTAGCCCAAAGTCCCCTTCCCCATGGGGCCTCCCCTGGCCACGCTGTCTTAACTGTCACCCTTTAGGCCCCACCCCAAGCCTTTCATGTCCCCTTTTTCTCCTTGGCACTTAGCACCATCTGACCTAGTGTATATTTATTTTACTTATTTATCATGTTTATTGTATGTCTCCCTCCACAGAATATCAGCTCTGTGAGGACAAGGACTTTGTCCATCTTCTTTACCAAGGTGTCCCCAGCACCAAACACAGTGCCGGGTAAAAAATAGGTGCTCAAAACATATTTGCTGAATGAATGAATGAGTGAGTGAGCGAATGAATGAATGAGTCGGTGAGTGAATGAATGAAAGCAGTTCCTTGTAAACATGATTCTCCATCCGAGGCATCAGTGAGGGCAGGGGAGTTCAGAGGTTGATTTTCTCACAAAGCTGGCAGCGAGGGAAGGGGTGTTTAGGAGGTCGGCCGAGGCACCTGTGAGCTGGGTGCTGGGTGAGAACCAGCTGTGGTACGAGCTCTGACACTTCCCAGCTGTGCAGACTGGGGCAGGCGACAGCTTTCCCAGTTCCTTCATCTGTAAGACGGGGATGACACAGCCGACCTCGGAGGCATAAAGGGCCCTGAAGGGGTCCTTGGCCTCCAGAGACTCTCAGCTGAGCTGCCGGGGGTATTTGTAGCTTGACTGCCGTGTCCTTCCTTCTGCAAGAGTAGAGGAGCCAGGAGAATGAGCTGGGTTTGGGTAACGGGCAGGGGTGTTGGGGGTCTGGGGTCCTGGGCGGAGGGGGTAGTGGGAGTGGGCAGAGTGAAGGGAGCAGGACCTGGAATCCCACCTGGAAGGATGGTTCTAAAAGGTCAGGTCCCCTGAAAGCGGACTCTAGATCGAGAGTGTGTGCGGGAAGTTTAATGCGGATGCTTTAGGGATCAGCACCCGGGTGGAGGGACAGCAGCGGGGGGCACAGAGGGAGAGCCGGGAGGGACAGGCAGGCCTCAGCCAACCCTGCAGGACCTCATCGCTGGGGCTGGAACTTCGCAGCCCTGTACCCATCCCTCCTGGGCACAGGCTGCCCCAGGAAAGGGCCTGGCCTCGGGTGGGGTGGCTCTCTTCAGCAGAGAGTAATGGATCAACTTCCCAGCCATTGGGGATGATGCTTCAGACCTTAAGGAGACTTGGGGTGGGCGGTAGAGCATCCACTCCCATGGGTCATCGGGGCAGGGCCAAACTCAGCTGTCCTGGCTCCACTGTGGCCACAGGGGCCCCCCAGCCTTGGACCTTCGTGACCTCTAGCCATGGTCCTCTGGTCCCCCTCCCATTCCTCCATCCCGGCCCGCCTCTGCACATTTGCAGGACCCTAGGTCCACTCCCAGAATGACCGAGGAAGTTCTCAGCAAGGGCTGTGGGGCGTGGGAGGGAGTTGGGAGGGAGGAGAAGGATGTGGAGGTGGAGGGCAAGAAAGTGAACACGTTCGTGAAAGTCAGTGTGGAGAGTATGGCAGGAGGAAGCCCAGCTCTGCTGCCTGCCTGCTGTGCGGCCTTGGGAAATCCTCCTCCCTCTCTGATCTGCAGCTTCCTCACTTGCACACGGGGACTCGGGGCAGTGGGGAGCCTCAGAGGAGATGGAGATGAGAATGAGCACGGCCACAGGTGGACAAGGTCAGCGGACACCTTCACGGGCCCACTGTGTGAGTGGGAGCCGGTCTGCACCCAGGCTGTGTTGCTGGGGGTTATACCTGGAGCCCTGTCTCTGGGGGGTGGAGAGCCTGCCTCCTTCTTTAACCTTTCCCCCTAGGAGATACCAAGGGTGTTCTGGGGTGGCCCCCAGGGTGCGGGACACTGGCCCCCCTCGTCCCACTATTGAAGCCATGGGGAGTCTTGGCTGAATACAAGTGGGTGAATATACAGCTGGAGAGCATTGCCAAAGTCAGGCTCAGGAAACAAAACTCCAGGTCCCCCCAAGGCCTGCACAGCCAATCCGGGGTTGGTGAAAACAGCAATTATGAGCTGTGTTATTAAAGCCTGCGGGATTTTAATTAACAGTGGAATTACCAGGTGGTGGGACCGGGCGAGGGAAGGGATAACGATGGATTGCAGAAAGGCGGTCGGGCCATCATTTCAACCTCGCTCAGCTCCTGCGAGGCCTGGGGAGGCGGTGGGGCCAGCTTCCCAGTTGCTAATAAGGTCCCTTTGCAGAGACATCAGGGGAAGACTGGCCAGAGGGGAGGGGCTGCATGCACTCCAAGCCCGCCCAGCCCCCTACTTCCACCTTGCTCCCCTTCCCCCAGCCCTACCGCTAATTTCCAGGTAGGAGAAGTGAATGATGGTCATCAACAGAATTTTTTAGGGGGCACCCTCCTCCCCAGGGCTGGCAAGGCCTGAGTGGGCCCAGATCATGGGCCCAGATGCTTGCAGGCGGGGCCAGAAGGGGAGCCCAGCAGAACCCTGGGACCCCCAGCTACAAGGCCCATAGGGAGGAGGTGGTACTTCCTACTTGGGTCCTATAAGCGCCCCAGAATCTCCCAGGGCCTCTTGACTTCCCAACAGCAGCAATGGAAGTCAGAAGGCAGTGGAAAACAGTATTTTCCATGTGCTGAAATAAAATTACTTTTTAAAAAAATTGAAGTATAGATGATTTACAATGTTGTGTTAATTACTGCTGTACAGCAAAGTGATTCAGTTATACGTATATATACATTTTTTTTATATATATTCTTTTCCATTCTGGTTTATCATAGGATATTGAATATAGTTCTCTGCACTATACAGTAGGACCTTGTTGTTTATCCATTCCCTATATAAAAGCTTACATCTGCTAACACCAACCTCCCACTCCATCCCTCCTCCAGCCTCCTCCCCCTTGGCAACCACCAGTCTGTTCTCTGTGATTCTGTTTCTGTTTCATAGATAGGTTCATTTGTGTCATATTTTAGATTCCACGTATAAGTGATAATCATATGGTATTTGTCTTTCTCTTTCTGACTTACTTCACTTAGTATGATGATCTGTAGTTGCATCCGTGTTGCTGCAAATGGCATTATTTTGTTCTTTTTTATGGCTGAGTAGTATTCCATTGTATACATATGTACCACATCTTCTTTATCCATTCATCTGTCAAGGAATATTTAGGTTGTTTCCATGTCTTGGCTATTGTGAATAGTGCTGCTATGAACATAGCGGTGCATGTATCTTTTTGAATTATAGTTTTGTCCAGATATATGCCCGGGAGTGGGATTGCTGGGTCATACAGTAATTCTATTTTTAGTTTTCTGAGGACTCTCCATACTGCTTTCCATAGTGGCTCTACCATCTTACATTCCCACCAGCAGTGTAGGAGGGTTCCCTTTTCTCCACACCCTCTCCAGAATTTGTTATAAAATAACTTTTATCTATCAACACAGAAAGTAGAATGATCATTACAAAAACTCAGATAAATGTCATTTTGCTTGAAATGCTCCAGTAGCTGCTGTCTTTGCTCAAAGCCTTTACAGTGGCTACAAGCCCCTCTGTTAGAGCTGACTGCCTCTCACACCCTTTCCCTCACACACTCTGTTCCATCCACTCTGTTCCTTACTGTTCCCTGAATGCGCCAACCACGCTCTCATCTTAGGGCTTTTGCACCAGCCCTTCACTCCATCTGGAATGCCCTTCTTTCACAAGTCATCTTCTCGGAGGTCTACCCTGACCACCGGCTCTTCTGCAAGCATTTCTGACTTCCCTTATCCTGCTCTACTTTTCTTTTTGATGTGGGTTTTCACTTTGTAACACACAAGACACTTGGTTTGTCCATTTTGCTTATTATCCCTACCTTGTCTTCTAGAATGTAAGATCCTCAAAGGCAGGAAGTTTTGGGGTTTTGTTCATTGAAGTGTCCCAAATGTCTGGGATGTGTCCTGGCACAGAGTAGGCCCGCAATAAATATATGCTGAATGAATCAGTTCTATATTCGTCATGAGTGTGAGATAAAGACATTTTCAGATAAACAAATATTCAGCCAGACTTTTATAAAATGAAATTTCGTTGTGCGTGAGGAATGCAAAGGATCTCTGGTGAAAAGACTGAGATGCAAAAAGGAAGGAGGAGCCAAAAAATAGTGGTAAGTGTGGGGACAAAAAATAAACATCGCCTGTAGAAAACATAATAATGCCTAATGTGTGTGCGGGGAAACAGTTGAGCACTAAAATGCTGATCAAAAAAAGCATGGCAATTGGAAGGAGAAGTGATTTCACTTAAGGAGTTCTAGGGTTCTCATATTTGTCAGGAGGGGGAAATAAGTTAACTGTAGACTTTATTACATATGAATGTTAAAATAGCTATCATGGCTGAAAGAATAGACATGCAATATATTACTGAAACAAATGGCGACAAGGTGGGAAAATAAAATGGAAAAAAAAAGAGAGAGGACACCCCCTCTAAAATCTTCATATATATCTTCTAAATCTTCTAAATCTTCATATAAATCTTCTAAATATATCCCACTCATGGTGGGATATATTATCGTTTAGCAAGTATTCACCCTGCCTACGTCCCACTCCATGAGAGGAATAGATAGCCCCACTACACCGAGCTTGAGCTTGACCACGTGACTTGGTTTAGCCAATGGAATGTGAGTAGATGTGGCACAAACAGGGGTTTGAGGTGTCCTTGCACGATTTGGCTTTGTCTCTTGTGTTCCTGCCACTGTCACCCGCCCTAGAGAGCCTTTGCTGCTTCAGCCCAGCCCCAGTGAGCATATTTTTGGAACTGACCCACAATATGGAATAATAGGAAGACCAGGCAGAGCTGCAGCCAACCTCAGACTGAGAGTGAGAAATACCTTTCTGTCGTTGTGAGCCCCTGAGATTTTGGAGTTGTCTGTTGCAATATTACTGCAGTCATATCAAATTAATCCACAGGTCAAAAGAAGACAGGAAAAGAGCGGGAGGAAAGAAGCAGAAAATGCAGGTCAAGTTAGAAAATATAATGAGATGGTAGAAAGAAACCCAAATTGATCACCAATCACTAAAATATAAATGGACTAAAATTCTCTAGTTAAAAGACAAAAACTGTCGGGAATTCCCTGGCGGTCCTGTGGTTAGGACTCAGTGCTTTGCCGCGCGGTGCAAAAAAAAAAAAAAAAAAAAGACAAGGACTGTCAAACAGCATTACAATAAAATTCAACCATATGCTATTTACAAGGGATGCACACAAAACATAAGGACACAGAAAGATTGAAAAGCAAAGGATGGGAAAATATGTTGTAGGCATATGAAAAAAGAAAAGAAAAGTGGAAAGGCTGTATTCATGTCAGAAAAAAAATTGCTTTTAAGGCTAAAAGTTTTACTAAAGATAAAGAAGATCAATGAAGAATTAAAAAGAGTTAATTCACCAGGGAGGTAGAAAAATTCTTATTTTTTTATACATTAATAACATGGCCTAAAATATTTAAGGCAAGAATGGACAGACAGGGACTTCCCTGGTGGCGCAGTGGTTAAGAATTCACCTCCCAATGCAGGGGATGCGGGTTCGATCCCTGGTCAGGGAACTAGATCCCACATGCATGCTGCAACTAAGAGTTCGCCTGCCACAACTAAGGAGCCCGCCGGCCGGAACTAAGACCCGGCACAACCAAAAATAAATAAATAAAATAAATAAAATTAAAAAAAAAAGAATGGACAGACATGAAAGGAAATACAGAAGTCCAAAATGATATGGGACAGTTAAAATTATTGCTTATAATAGTTAATAAATCAAGTACATAAAAACCAGAAAGTATTTAATAGTATATATCACAGACTCGATCAAGTGGATACGTAGAGAACATTGTACCCAACCAGAGGAGAATATTTATGTTTTTCAAGTGCACATGAATATTTATGAAAAAGACCACACGTTACTTCATAAAGCTAGCTTCAACAGATTTCAAAGGATGTGTATCAAAAGACTATATTCTAGTCTTAGAATAAGACTAGAATTAATTTGTAAATTAATTTACAAATCAATGATAAATAGATAACCAGAAAACCAGTATACATTTAGAAATTTTTAAAAAATGTCTCAGTTCACAAGTCAATCAAAAAATATCCATGTTCATGGGGTAGGATGTTATGGAGAATAAAAACAAAGTAAATATAGCTACTACATACATCAATGTAAATAAATCTCAAAGCAATATTTATCGAAAGAAGAAAGTCATAGAAAAATGTATGCAGTATGAGTCCATTTATTTTAAGGTCACAGAGAAGCAAAGTGAAAAACATACTATTTAGGGATACTAAAACCACCTACTATGTAGGTGGTTTTAAAGAAAAGCAAGGGAGTAATTAACCTGAAATTTGGAACAGTGGTTACCCCCAAGGGCACACAGGGGGCCTCTAAGGTTCTAGTAATAATCTAGTTCTTAAGCCAGGGAATGGGTTCTTGGGTGTCAAGTTCATGTTTATCATATAAAGTGTACCTATACATTTACTCCATTCTGTGTAGAGCTGATATATTTCACAAGAAACATCGTTTTACCAAAAAGCCTCAGACATGGAACTTCTCTGCGGTCATGAGCCCTCATCTGGCCAGAAGGATGGTCCAGCTCCTGGAAATAAAGAGCTTCTTTCTAAACAGATAAATCAGGATGGGCACAAAACTTGGCTTAGTTCATTAGCGGGGGGAAAAAATGAGTCCTGTTGAATTTGGTATTTTTTTCCAGATGGTATTAATTTTAGGAGACAGCCTGGGCATCATCACTGTCTCTCATTTGTTGAAACAAATTCCCCACAAATAAGAGCATGTTTCCGTCTTGAGCTGCTGTTCCAGCAGCTGCTATTGTGGCATCTCCTTTCTTGCCTTGGGCCCTGTTTTGCTCTCCTTCCCTTTGCTCCTTTTCTTAAAATTTCAGGGTTGGAGGATTCTCATCCCATGCAGGAATCCTGCCAACACCATCCCAGCTGGGTGGAGGTGCAATCTCTGCTTACACACCTCCCCTGATGGGGAACTCACTCCTCCAGCCCTGCCCCTCCCTGCCCACGTCCCCCTCTTTGGCGACAACCACTTATAATTACAGTTCCTTAATGAGCCCTTAATAAGGGCTTCCTTATTTGAACCCAACTCTAACTGCCTGTAGCATCGACCCATGGCTGATGGCTCAGCCATCTGAGGTCCCAGATGGGGGACCACTCAGAAGGGTCTACCTCTCTTCCTTGGATATCCTGCAGATGTGGGCCAATGGCAGCCTGGCCCTCCCTTCTGCCCCACCCCCATCTTCTCCTTCTGGGAAAACTTCTTTAGTTTCTCAGTTCATTCCAAACATCACTGCTGATCTGTCTGAAAATCAGATCCACGCCCTCCCGTGCACATACCAGTGTGGGGCTTTATGAGGGCCTGGGGGATGTTTCTTAAGGCTTTTTCAGGTTTTGGGTGGACTTGGCCATGGAATGGGAGGGGAACCTGTGGGAGGGCAGGGGGATCAGCCTGGGGGCCTGGAGGGAGCTTGGGGCCACGGGCCAAGTACAGAGCTTGTCTCCCAGGGCTGCAGGGCGCCAGCCTGGCTTGGCAGTAGAAACTGCTCTGAGGATCCGTGGACCCCCGGTTCACCCATCCCCATCACCCCCCCATTCAGTGAAGACCTTAGCCCCCCAACCCCCCAGCTTTCTCTCACACCACCCTGATGGCCTCCTGCCTTGTGGGTCACACATGCCACACCCTGGCCGGCAACTTCCTCTCCACGTCACTCAGCCACTTCGCCCCACTGTCACATCTCAGTCTTATCATCAACTAGAGCTTGACCCCTGGAATTTAAAAATAAATATATTAAATTTTAATCAAATTAATAAATGCACATGGGTTAAAAAGAGATCATACAGAGGGGCTTATATAATATAATGAAAAACACTGGAGCCCTGCCCCTCCCTGCCCACGTCCCCCTCTTCGGCGACAACCACTTGTAATTACAGTTAGCTCTTGAACAACACGGGTTTGCACTGCTCAGGTCCACTTATACTGATTTTTTTCCCAATAAATATGTCTACAGTCTGCCCTCCATATCCTTGGATTCCACATCCGCAGATGCACCCAACAGCAACAATCCGCGGTTTGCTGAATCATCCATGGATTCGGAGGGTCAACTGTGGGACTTAAGCATCCTCGGATTTTGGTGTCTGTGGCAGGTCCTGGAGCCAATCCCTTGAGGATATCGAGGAACAGCTGCATTTTTTTTTTCACTTCTCCCTGGAGATTACCTTCTTATCTCTAAGAACAAGCCAGTATTGCTTGTTTTGTCAGCAATGTGAGTTGTAGGCAATAGAAACCAACTCTGGGAAATTTAAGTAGAAAAAGCATTTATTAGAAGTATATATATCGAGAGATTTACAACATCAGGGGGAGGCTGGAGATCTAGGGGGTAGAGGTTCGCATAGGAATGACACCAATTCGTGTTCCAGCATCGGTGTGATGCAGCCTCTTGTTCCAGAGCCCTCAATGCTGGGCACTGCTCTGTGGTCCCTGCCACTTCTAGAATCTGAGTGTTGTCTCCCCAAGCAGCCTCTAACCTCACCAGAATGGAACCTGTGTGACGTCTGCTTCTCCACCTCGTGGCTTTAGTATCCGAGTCCGAGTGGGTGTGTTTGATTGGCTGAGCAGGGGCATGAACTTGACTCTGGCTGCGGGGGAGTCTGGGAAAGAGGGTTTGGAATTTTCCCTTTTTTTTGGATGGGAGGAAGATTCCCCAAACAATGGAGAGGGGCCCAGACTCAGAGTGGTTGACAAGGATGACATATGTCTACTATGTTGGTATTTCTTGATTTAGCAATTTTAAATATCTGATGACTTCTTCTGCCAAGACCTGAAGATTTAACTTATTTATCCTCCCTCCAGCCCCACTTCTTCCAACATAGTTACTCCCCATTTATAATTATTATTTATCTCCAGAATTCCAGTTCTCTGAGGAGAAATATACGACCACACAAAAACGTATACACACGGGCTTCCTTAGTGGTGCAGTGGTTAAGAATCCGCCTGCCAATGCAGGGGACACGGGTTCGAGACCTGGTCCGGGAAGTTCCCACATGCTGCGGAGCAACTAAGCCTCTGCGCCACAACTACTGAGCCAGCGCTCTAGAGCCCACGAGACACAACTACTGAGCCCTCGTGCCACAACTACTGAAGCCCATGTGCCTAGAACCCATGCTCTGCAACAAGAGAAGCCACCGCAATGAGAAGTCCGTGCACCGCAATGAAGAGCAGCCCCCGCTCGCCGCAACTAGAGGAAGCCCGCGTGCAGCAACAAAGACCCAATGCAGCCAAAAATTAGTTAATTTTAAAAAAACAAAAAAACTTGTATACACATGTTCATAACAGGGCTATTCATAATAGCCCCAAAGTAGAAACAACCCAAATGTCCATCAGTGGGTGAATGGATAAACAAAATATGGTGTATCCATACAATGGAATATTATTCAGCCATAAAAAGGAATGAAGTACTGATGGATGCTACAACATGCATGAATCTCCAAAACATTATGCTAAGTGAAAGAAGCCAGTCGAAGACCAAGTTACTATAAGATTTCATTTGTATGAAATGTCCAGAGTTGACAACTCCATAGGGACAGAAAATAGATTAGTGGTTGCCAGGGGCTGGGGGGAGGCTCTGGCAGCCACTGGCAGGGGTTGGAGGGTAACTGCTGAAAGGTACAGGGTTTCTTTTTGGGGTGATAGATATGGTCTAAAATCAATTGTAGTGACGGTTGCACAACAATGTGAATATGCTAAAAGCCCTTGAACTGTATGCTTTAAATGGGTGAATTGTATGGTATGTGAATTATATCTCAACAACGCTGTTAAAAAAAATGGATAGGATGCTGGATGGTGTGGGCTCTGTCTCCCGAGGCCCTCCTGGAAAGGCCTGCCATGGTCGGGCGGCTCCCACCATCTTGATCTCAAAGAGCAAGCGGCAGCTCAGAGAAGGAGCTCTGGACCAGGAGTCAGCAACTTGCTGTGTGTGCTGGGGTGAGCCTGTGCCCTCTCTGAGCCTCATTCTCTCCCCTGATTCCCCCCGGAGCACTGAGAAGTGATGCAGGAAGCAGCAGTGGACAGAGGAGCCAGTGGTCCCCACGGCAGAATTCTGCCTGAGGTCTGTAGCCCGGACGCCAGCAGGACAGGGGTGGTGGTAAGATGCCCCACTCTCCCTGCCCTGAGGGATGGAGGCCACCCCGCCATGCTCTGTCTTTTAACATCCCAGAGCCCAAGGGTTTAGGTTCTGAGACTGCAGAGCATGAGAGCAAATTACCTACAACTAAAAGCCCTGGGTTGTCGGTGGTAAACAGGGCATTCAACTGTAACCTGTATCCACAACGATTTTGCCAGTCTTTTTTTAGATGATGTTTTCTTAACAACCTACAGAGAACTTCAGTCTCCTCCCCTCTTAATCCCCTGCTTTGCACAAACATGAAATTAATCTTCTAAACACCCAAGGCGGTTCCAAAAAGAAGTGAGCAGAGAGAAAGCGTGGGGGTGGGCTTGGGGGGAGCCCCACCCTCCCATACTCAGAGATTTCTCTCCTGTTTGACTCACAGCCCAGGAGGGGCAGGTAGCTGAATGGCCACTGATGCTTCATAACATCCCCTGCACCAAACCCTCTAAGCATCCATCGGGCCCTGCTTGCATATCTCCAGTGATGGGGGACTCATCACCTGTAAAGTCAGTTTGTTGTATCTGAAATAGCTTTGCCTAGGGCAGAATTCTCCCTCAGAGTAAGCTGGCTTCTGCCCACTTTTGTGCTTCTTCCTTGGGCCTAGCTCTGCCCTCTGGGGATTTTAGGACCAGCACCTTATGCCCCACACCTGTTATTGATTAATCCAACCATTAACAAGGAACCTGTGTGCCCGGCCCTCAAAGGGAAATGATCCCTTCCTTGGTGTTGGCCACAGATGGGGAAGCATCCCCCACAGATACCCAGATACCCCCCATCCCACCTGGAACACATCCTCTTTCCCTGCACCCTGCCCAGGCTCAAAGAATATCTTATATAAATTAGAAAAAGATACCCCTGAATCCAGGTAGATGCAGCTTCATGCCAGGATCAGGGGTTCAGCCTTTGTGGATCCCTTAGCCAAGTGCCCTTGAGCAGTGAACGACATGCACAACTGTACCAGGTGGCCCTGCACCTGCCCCTTCCTGGGTGCCGGGTCTCAGCAAATGGCTCTGTCATTCCCCTGTGGTGGCTCATGCCGATCAAGTTGGCTGGAACCTTGTTCCCTAGAATCCTCTCCCCTCTAGCTGGCCTGAAGAGAAATTTGTGCTCTGAGGCCATCAAATCTAGAGGTGGGAGAGACAGACACAGAGATGCCAGCAGTTTCTGGTTTGTCCTTGCCCTTTCCTCTGTCCTCCTTTTGAGGACTGCTGGCCCTGCTGGCTCACAGTGACCTGGGCCTTCCACCAGATGCCTGGCTGTGGTCTCACAGAGCAGAAGCTGTGAAGGCACTTCCATCGACGTCTACACTGGTTCTGCCTTCCCACTCCAGCAGCCAGACCCACTTGGCTTCCAGATTTTTCTGCAAGCTCCACCTGCACCCCTGCTTAGAGAGGGCTGGCTGGTGACATTCCCTGGTCCCCATAAAGCTCCCTACTTTGGACCTTTCCTTCCCAGACCCTCCCCAGCGGTGTGGGTGCTAATTCCTATACTATAACCCTCACCGGGGTTCTGCTTCCCTCACTGAGCCCGAATGATGCCCACCCCTTACCCACATCAGAGCAAGTGAGGGCGGCCTGGATGTCCCCTTCCTCCTCAGCTCATAGTAAATTGCTCCGCATGTCCTGTTGGCTGTACGCCCTTATTGTCCCTCTAATTGAGGGACACTCCCCCCATGTGCGCCTCCATCCAGGCCTCTGTCACTTCTTGCCTGCACTATTTTATCAGTCTTTTCTGGTTTTCTAGCTCTGGTCCAGCTCTGTGTCTGTGGCTTCATATTTCTCTCTGCCCCAGATCTCTCTGCGGCTCCCAGCCATGCACAAGGACCAAGACTTTTACCTGGGGTTCAGGGACCCTGCCAGGCCCACACTCACCACCTTCACAGGCAAGTCCCCACCATCTCCTCATCCTGTGCCCTGTGTCAGCCACTCCAAACCGCCCCCTCCTCCCCTGCTGAATCAGTGTCGCTAGTGATTGTCCTGGGAAAAACGAGAGGGAAAGGTTGTGTCTGGCAGACAGGCTGTCTGAATCCCACTCCCCACTTTGTCCACTGCTCCCGTGTCTGTCTGGAAAACTCCTATTCATCCTTCAGAACTTCAACCTCAGTGTTCACCTCCGCTCACTTGTTCCCTGGGCCACACCCTCCCCACTGGCCCCCATTAGAACGGATCACTCCCTCTGGTTCTCCTGAGGTTCCTTGGGCTTCCAGTGTCCTCGCCCTGTCCCACTGGACGACAGTGGCCTTTTGCTCTCTGTCTCCCTCTGCCTATGAGTGACCAGTCAGCAGACCCCCCACGTGCCAGGGTGATGGGAGCCGATGCGCTGAGGAGCAAGGGGACATCACGGGGCGGGAGCCACGTGGTCCAACTGTCATCAAAGAACTTGCGAGGGAGCCAGGGCCACACCACTTGGGGACGCCGGAGGGGCAAGAGAGTTCTGGGAGAGACCATTGAGGGTGTGTGTCCTGCCTCCCCTCCTGGGAAGCCTGGCCCTGGGCAGTGTGGGCCCACCTGAGTGGACATATAGGAATAAGGGGTGCCTCCCTCGGAAGGAGGGACCAGCTTGGAACTCACCCAATTTGTCCTCATCCTCTTCTTCTTCCTCATCAGCAGCAGAAGTACTGCTAACAATTACCATCGCTTTTGGGATTCAGAGTTTACAAGGTGTAACAATCCACACTTGCTCTGAGGTTCTCAAGGGCCCAGCAAGTGGGGTACTGCACATGCCCACTCGTGGGGGTGGAAGCTGGGATTGGAGTGGAGTCAGGCCTGCATCGGGACCTCTGTTAAGTGTGCTCTGGGTCCCAAGATGCCCAGGACACCTGGTTAGGCCGAGGGAGGCTGAGTGACAGTGACGGCCAGGCTGCGCTGAAGTCAGGAGCTGGGCTTTGGGTACCTGCAGCTCAGCCTTTTCTGGGTCTAAACTTAGTTATCCCACAATCTCTCTATGGGAGTCGGGCAAGTCCCTTTTCTTCCCTGGGCCTCAGTTTCCTCATCCACAAAATGGGAATAACAAAGTACAGCTCCGGGGTTGGCCAAGCGACCCACATGGGTAGTGGCTGTGGAGTCGCTTTGAATCCATACATCCACTTGCTCCGGGAAGGAGGGTTTGGGCCACAGGCTGATGGTTGCAAGGCTCTCTGTGCCTCAGATTGGATGGCTGGAATGCCCTTGCCCTCTTTTTCTCAGGAGCTGCAGGTTGCCCCTGTGTGGGTGAAGGGGAGTCTCACAGGTGACCCGTCATGCTCATGTGGCCAACGGGGCACACTTTGCACAGAGAAGGAACAGAGTGAGACAGACACTAGCTGTGGGATGGAGTGGTGGTGGTAGTGGTGTGTGTCCTGGACCCAGAGGGATTCTGGGATTATAGCCTGGCCTGGGGATGGGTGGCCAGAGCTGGAGGAGGATCCTGTGTACATAGAGTGAGTGGCACAGACTCTGTAGTTGGACTGCTGGCCCCATCCCGGCTCCTCCATGTCCTAGGCTGTGTGCACTCTGCTGGTTACTTGCAATGCCTTTACTTACTCCTCTGTACAATGGGGTAATAGCAACACTGCCCTCTGAGAGTTGCATGAGGATTACTTGAGTTTATATACTGCGACACCAGACCCATATTAGCTGTTATCATTCCTACAAGCTGCTGACCTGGTGCAACAGGAAGCCAGCAGGAGGTTCTGGGGAAGGACAATGCATTCTGCAGTCCTGGCCTCCATGCAGCTCTCTCAGCCTCCCTCTGAGCCTTCCTCTGAGGTCTCCCTCTGAGCCTCAAGTCCCCATTTTGGGTAGCCATGTGGGCTCACTGGGACCCCAGCCCCCGAGGGGCTTGTTGGCCTGAAGCCCCACTCTGATAAAGCTGGCAGTGGAAGCAGATTCTGGACCATCAGACGCTTGTCTCAGGGCTGTCATGCGGGCTTTTATCAGAATAAACAGGTTTTGTTATGCATTTCACAATCTTAGCATCTTTAATTTATCGCACAACAAATTGGAGAGGATTTAGCATGTATTTAATTAATTTGACGAAAATAGTTCAACAACTGTAAACAAGGCTGCAGAAACACTGTTGCCGGGAAGCGGTGTGCCGACTCCTTCGGGGCTTAGAGAGGGCTGTGGCTTGAGGCTGCACTGACGCTGCAGGACAGAAGAGGTGACACAGCCTAGGCACGGGGGTGAGGGCTACACGCTGGGCGGGAGGCCAGGGGACAGCCTGGTCACAGACTAACTGGGAGCCTCGGTTTCTCGTGCTCATGAAGGGACAGTAAGCCCTGCCCTGCTTCCTGCTCAGGGGACCAGGTGAGGATTTCCTGAGATGAGGATCCAAGAAAGTGAGAGCTTGTCATGGGGTCTTTGATGTGAAACTCCCAGCAGGAGGGTGCTTGGTGTGTGCACGCCCTTCCGGCTGCCAGTGATGCCTGGATGCCTGACCGGTGACAACCCCACTGGGGTCAGGAGTGCCCCTCATCCTTCCTGGGGGCACATCAGGAGCAGACCCTCATACGACCCCCAATGTACAATCCCTTCCACTTGAGTGTGTGTGGACCTGTAACTTGCTTTTAACCAAAAAAAATGTGGCAAAAGTGATGAGATGTCACTCCCATGATTATGTTACATTATATAAGACTCCGTTTTAGCAGACTGGAGAGAGACTTTCATTACTGGCTTCCTGAAGTAGTTATGTTGGAGAAGGCCATGTGGCAGGGAATGACACAGAGCCTCTAGGGCCTGAGGCCACCTGCAGTGGACTGCCAGCAAAAAGTCCTCAGCCATACAGATACCAAGAAATGGAATGAATTCTGAAAAAGCCAGAATAAGTGTGGGAGCGGATCCTTCCCCAGTCAAGCCTCCAGATGAGAACACAGCCCGGCTGACAGCTTGACTGTAAGATGCTGAGCAGGTGACTCAGCCAGCTGTGCCCAGACTCCTGTCCCAAGGAAACTGTCAGATAACAAATGTGTGTGTTGTCTTAGGTCACTAAATCTCTGGTTATGTTTTTATGTAGCAACAGAAAACGAATTCAGGAGGCATCAGGGAAAGAACTGATCTCTGGTGTAGCTGTCCCTCACCTCTGGCAGAACTTACACTCCTTGAGGATCAAGCCCCTCATTTGTAAGGACAGGTTATCGGAGATACCCTGGGGTAGCTAAGATCTGAGATCCACTCAGCACGTAGTAGATGCCAGAACACGATAGGTCGCTTTGTGAAATGCTGAATACAACCATCTCCAAGAACCATGTGATTTTGGGAAACTGAGCTATCTATGCCTGTACATTTGACCTGAGTATTGTAAGACTTGCTTCCATTATTAGGGACTTTATAGTTTACAGGAACCTTCCCACTGCGCAGGGGAGCAGGAATTAGCCATTGGCCAGCGGTAACCAGGTAACCAGGGCACGCGGTAAAAGGAGCCGAGTCCCTTTGTGGATCTGCTCTGGGCTGCTGGGTCCTGGCCCCAGGTTCCACTTGGCCCATCAGAGACGTGCAGCCTCTGTTCTCTGTGAGCTGATGAAATTTGGAGAGCAGGGAGCAGGAGGAGTTGGAACTGGTCCCAGCTCACTGGCTTGGAAGTTTGAATGGATGGTTCTCAGTGATGGGGATGCAGTCAGCATGCGTGTGTGGAGGGAGTGTCTGACTCCCTGATCTGGCTTTGAGGGGCTTCCAGGAAAGAGGCAGGGCTGGAGAGGGGTTCGAGTCCTCCTGGAGGCTGGGAGTCTGCATGAGGCTGCCCATCAAGGGATGGACGCCAGCCGGATTACCAACCTCGCAGCTGCAGGCAGGGCAGATGCCGAGGAGATTGGGGATGGGCAGTGCAGTGGTTACTTGCTCAGAGCCTCGAACTTCTCACTTACTAGCTGGGTGACCTCAGGAAGTCACTTAGCCTCCTCTGTAAATGGGGATCCTAACAGACCACTTTCTAGGGTCAGGGTGAAGGTAAAAAGAGCCAGCCCTTAAAGCACTCGACAGAGTTGTCTGGTCTGTCACAAGCACCAATGAGGCTTGGCTACTAAGAGTTACGCCCTAGGAGGGCAGGATGCTTGTCTTGTCCACTGCTTCACTCCAGGCACCCAGCATCACGCAGAAGGTCCTCAACAGGGGTTTGTGAGATTAATGAAAAGGGAACCCCAGGGCTCGCTTCCCCTTGTTTGTCCCTTCATCGAGGTTACATCCTGCAGAGGATGTGGGGATGTCCCTGAGTTCAGTGGAGGTGCCCCTCCATCTGGGCCGGTCTAGTAATTCCTCCATTCCTGCCAGGCAGGGAGAAGAGCTGTGGGTGGGGCCTCTCCTGCCACCCTGGGGATGGGGGGGCCCTGCCGCTGTATCTCTGCTGACTACTCACCCTCGGGGTTCGGGGGAGGGAGCTCTGTCCTCACTTGACCCTGAGCTCTGATTCACACTGGCTTCTGAGGCCCCCCAGAACGACTTTCCCAGGCTGGGCCCGCCCCCACTGTTTACTCTTGGCAAATGGGACCTTCCTGTTTCTAAGAAAATGGCTTTAATTGGTAATTATCTCATGTGTTCATACAGCGTCTTTCAACCAGGTGCCCGCAGCACCCAGCTTGTTAAACGGAATCCTTAGAGGGTACTGGGACTTCAAAAGTGCCCCTGGGCCACTGGGGCGCCTTGCAGGCTCCCCACAGCGTGAGCACCCCGAGGTCAGCACCGGGTGTCTGCTGCACCACTGGGCCCCAGGGTCTGGTGACAGCGAGAGCGTGACCTCGGGTGGCTTCCCTGAGGACCACCATGTGCCCAGCCCTGCTCCCCACCCCATTCCCCTCAGGGCCCCCAAGACTAGGGAGACAGAGGTTGACTCAACAGTACATACTTATTCTTTTTAATTTTAATTTGTCAAATGTAAGCAGGCCCCTCAGTTAGAGGCTGTAATAAGAGTTGTGTAGTTACACAGTTACACAGGCCTACCCCTCCTCCTGCCCCATTTCTCCCCTGCCGCAGAGGCCATTGCTCTCAATTCTAGCTGATTCTTTCAGCGTTCCCTCCGTAGCACTAAATAACAGGCTTGTGTTGCTACCAGCCGGCCTCTCAGTGTCAAGTTTATCTAAGGACTTCCTACTATAGGAGGCGAGCATTTATCTACACACACACACACACACACACACACACACACACACGCCCTCCGCATTTCCCAACCTACCATCCTCCCAATATATCTGTGCTCCGTTCCACCTAAGATGCTGACACTTCCTTGATCTTTCCAGAAGGTCTCAACGAACGGTTATCACACAACTGGGACAAGTTTGAAGCTAATCTGATTCTTGAACAGTGGAGGGTGCAAGCCCGGCCTGCGGTCGAGCCAGCATTCGCAGAAGGAATCAATGCAAAGCGCAATCCACAGCTGTTGATGATAAGCGCCCACTGTGTTTTGGGTCCTCCGCTTCGGGCTGGGGTGCAGGCCTATCTGTGCGTGACACAGACACAGCCAGCATTCCCCTGCAAGTGAGCATCTGGAAGTGCAGTGACATAACAGCCGGCTTATACGCTGGGCGCAAGGACGATTGGGCCGCGTGGCCTTGCAGCTGGGGGATCTTGTCACTGACAGCCATGTCTTCTGCCAATGACCAGACAGGGTTTGTAGCCCCAACTGATAATCACCGATCATGTTCCAGGCGTGCTGCTTTAACCCTCATAACAAACTTGCTGAGTAAATACAACCAATTTCGTTAGCAGAGGCAAACGATTATATGTAGGATGGATAAACAACAAGGTCCTACTGTATAGTACAGGGAGCTATATTCAATATCCTGTGATAAACCATAATGGAAAAGAATACGGAAAAGAATATATATATGTATAACTGAGTCACTTTGCTGCACAGCAGAAATTAACACAACATTGTAAATCAACTATACTTCAATAACATTTTTTTAAAAATACAAACAATTTCGGGTTACGGGTAAAGAAACAGAGACCCTGAGGCAATTAAGTGATGTGCACGAGGTCACAGAGAAGTCAGGCCCAGCAGGACCCGAACACAGGTCTAATTCCAAATTCAAGCTCTAGTCTATCCACAGCCCCCAGACCCTGGGGAGAAGATTGCAGCTGTACTGCTGGTCCCCCTACAGCTCAGGCCACAGGCCCGGGCACTGGGGAGGGATGCCTTCCAGGCAGGGCTCTCCTCTCCACCGTCCCTCCACTGTGGGTGCTGCAGCCTGTGGAGTGGGACGGGGCCCGGCTCCATGATCTCCTTCGCCGGGGAAGGAAGCTCCATCTGCAGGCTCTTTTCCTGGGGGGTAGGGGTGGGAGGGGGCATTAAAAAGTGGCCCACCCCCTGTCCTGGCTTCTGATTCACCCCACCCTGAGCCAGGCGGGGGTGGAAGCTGCTGGATGCTGGGCAACTTGGCTAATTGCTAAGCCAGGGCAACAGGGCGTGGTTTGACATAATTATAGTTTGTCCTGTTGCCTCTGGCCCGGCTCACAGGAGAGGGTGTGAGGAGGCCCCGAGCAGCAGAAAGCACACATTAGTACAGCAAATTGGCCTGTTTGCCAGCCTCCAGGCCCCTGGGAGGACCCCAAGTTCAAGCATCGCCTGTGCCACCGTCTGCCGCCAGGATGTCCCGCATCTCGAAGAGGGGGAAGCCTGTCTGGACGTCCCTGCTGACTCGGCTCCCATGTGTCTCTTCCAGGATGTGGTAAAAGTCTTCCAGTGGCACCTCGAGCCAGCCCATCCCTGCCTCAGGCCTCAGTTTTCTCAGCTGTCCGATGGGATGAGGTCTGCGCTTTGTGAACCAGGGGGCTGGTCCCCACCGTTCACCGCTTGTCCCCCTCGCCCCTTCCCAGCCCAGACCCCAAACGCATGCGTGGTCAAGCCTTCAGACGTTTCCAACGTTAGCTGTCCAGCGATCCCTGGCCTTAGTCCCAGACATTACAAACTAGAGACAAGCCTTCCTTGCTATGCATTTTCTGAATTTCTGACCCATCGAAACTGTGACCACGCCACTGTGATTTGGGTGATTCTTTACGTAGCAATAGCTAATAACCCAAACAGTAGAATTAAAATGGGATAACAGAGGGAAAGTTCTTCCCAAGGCACAGAGCTTGGAGAAGGCCTATGAGCCTGACGGCAAATACCCGGAGGAAAGACAATGAAGGCTGGAGAGCTGAAGAGTGGTCCCAGCTGAGTGGGTACAGGCCATGCATGGCCCAGCCGATAAACTGCCACAATTATGCTTCCCACCAAGGCTGTTACTCTCCAGCTGAGAGTCCCCAACCCCTCAGCCGCAATTCATGTGGCTATCCTCCAAAAAGCCCTCCCCTGCAAAGCGCAGTACTAGGTTCAAGCCTAAGTTTCCTATTGTTTGTGTAGGTCAACAGAAGGTAGCACTGTCACCTCCCTGGATTGAGGACCTAGACCTCTATTAATGCAACCCAAGAATACCTGCACTTCTACAACCGCATGTCTGAGCTGAGCTGACTGTGAGCTGCAATCCCTAGGTTGCTCCTGTGCAACTCCTCAGCACAAGTTGCTGCCAGGTCTGACCTGCCTCGTGGCTACTGAGGCTGGGAAGACAAGTCACCGTCACCCTCTGCAGTGATGCTGCAGTGAGAGCCCCCACTTCTACCCGTGGACCCCTGGATCCTCCTGGCTGTGACCTGGTCACCAAACCGTCCTGTCAAACTCTGTAGCCACTTAACTCTGAGGAAGGCAGTGTGAGCGTGTGAGAAGGATCTCCCCTGGGGGGGCCGGGGGGTGGTCAAGCCAGGGGTCAGGAGGTCTGGGTTCTGATACCTGCTTTTCACCATCCCCCACCTCGCCATCACATCCCCAGTCATGAGATAAGAGACTGGACAAAGGGGTCGGTCCCCTCCCTCCCCCAAGGAGGCTCACCAAATAATCCCTGGGAGGCAGGGCCCTAATACCAGGGAGGTGCAAGCTTCCTGAGGACCACTTTCCCCACTCAGAATCCAGACCAATAGATCCGGCGTTCCCGAGGAACATCCAACACGTGCTGCTGGCACAGTAGTCTCTGTGCTCATGGTTGAGGCATCCGCCCCCTCCCAAGTGACCGGGGGCCAGACTCAGGCCACCACTCTGCAGTTAACATTTCAAGCAGAACCCAGACTTAGAGCCGATTTACCCTTTGCTCCTTCTTAACCCAAAGGAAATTGCCTTTCGCGTACATCAACTTTCTAATTAGCAGATGGGATGACCGAGATCTTAAGGATAATTAGGGGGAGGTCTGTCTTTTCCCAAACTCCCCGCTGTCCCCTCCTCCCCAGGCCCACCCCTGTCTGGAGCCTTCCTCTAATTTGGAGCCACTTAGAAAAGACAAGGAAACCTTTAAAGCTAAGAAGAATGTCTCCCAGGATGCCTCCTGCCTGTTTTATAGCAGCGACCAAGAGGGCCGGCCAGTGTGCTCGATCTGCAGAAGCATGGGAGAGGCACCCGTTCAAGGGGCCTGTGGCCACAGCATCCTGCTATAAAAATAGCTGCGGGTTTGAAGGCTGCAGGAGGAGAAAGGACAGGATTCCTCTGCTCAGTGTGCCGAGTGACCCTAAACCAAGAGAAGAGGGAGCCCCAAGCCCGGTCTGGGAACTCTGTGCTGGGTCCTGCTTGGGCCCTCGAGGTCACCTCTCGATGGTCGGGATGCCACCTCTGAACAGCCCTGCCCCCTCTGCTCCCCTCTCCCGCTGGACCCCGGCCCCTCCCACTTGGCCCTTCATATCTGAGCAACTCCGTGGGTGCCCCAGGACACCCACACCTTCATCTGCCCTCCTCCCAGAGCAGTGACCTCTCCCACTGCGTCCCCCTCATCCTTCAAGGCCCAGTTCATTGGGTCCCAGCCCATAATGTCCCCTCTGAACGGGTGGGTGTTGGCACTTTTTGTCTGGTCCCCTCACTCTCAGAGCCAAACCTGTTTCGTTCAGCGCTGTGCCCAGCACCCAATAAATAATTGATGAGTGAATGAAGAAACTCAGCGTACATTGTCTGACTGGGTTACTACAATGACCCAAGCCCAGGAATTGTCAAGGATGAGTTCTTAGTCCCCCAGAACACCCAGTGGAGGGCCACAGTAGACAATCAATAAGCATTTGCCAATTTGAGTTGCCTTTGCTTGGGAAGTGGTGAGCTCCCCATCACAGGTGGTATGCAAGCAACAGCCACTTGATGGGGAGGCTGCAAAAGACACTCAGCATCTAGCAGGGCCGGACTCAGAGGGCTGATGGTTCCCTCCATGCTCCCATAGGCCCGGTGAGTGGAAGCCTCTAGGTGGGGCAATGGTGGTGAGGGAAAAGCAGGTGGTCCTTGCTCTGCGGAGTAGAGGTTGGAGATAGACAGTGACTCCAGTGGGGGAGGGGAGGGGGCATGTGACTTGGGCAAAGGCTTGGAGGAAGGAAAATGAAGGAAGGATTTGGAAAGCACTGGAGGTCAAGGTGGTGGCTGGCTGGGGCGGTGGGGACAGTATCCAAGGGCAGTGGGCCTGGGAGGGCAGGGGACAGCCTGCTATCACAAGGAGTTAGTGGTGAGAGGTTAGGGGTAAAGTCACCTGCCCCAGCTTGCTCTCATGTGGTCTGGGTGACAGCTGTCACCCTGCAGGGGGCTGGCCTTGTCCTAAGGCAATTGGTCTCTTTCAAGTTCCCATCCTGGCTTGGTCACCCCTGAGACTTCCGGTTGCCCTCTGGAAAGTGGGGTGCTCTTCACAACCGTCTAAGTCCTCTGACTCCCTGGGGCCCACCTGAAATTCCAGTTCCGAGACTAATCGCTCCTGGAGGCACCTGGCTGGGAGCACAAACCCCTCGGGGGTCTCTCTGACCCCAACAGTTGGCCGTCTCCCAGTGGTCAGCCGAGCCGAACAATGTGACCTTGTGATGGCAACAGACCCGCCGTAGCCCCCTCAGGCTGATGGGGGACTGCGGTGGTAAGTTTCATCGAGAATTCCATCCAGGGACTTCCCTGGTGGCACAGCGGTTAAGAATCCCCCTGCCAAAGCAGGGGACACGGGTTCAAGCCCTGGTCTGGGAAGATCCCACATACCGCAGAGCAGCTAAGCCCATGTGCCACAACTACTGAGCCTGCGCTCTAGAGCCCACGTGCCACAACTACTGAGCCCGAGCTCCGCAACAAGAGAAGCCACCGCAATGAGATGCCCGCGCACCACAACAAAGAGTAGCCCCCGCTCGCCGCAACTAGAGAAAGCCCGCACGCAGCAACGAAGACCCAACGCAGCCAAAAATAAAAATAAATTTATTAAAAAAAAAAAAGAATTCCATCCATGTGGGGGCTCTGCCCTCCAAACCGGGCCAGTGACTCCTTCCCAGGGCACTGGGCTGCCTGTTGGCCGCTTCCAAGCAGCCAGCTTGCTGGCACCATTTCTCAGATGGGGAAAACTGAGGGTCTGTGTGTTGCTGAGAGAGAGTCCCACAGTGAGGGTGGAACTCAGAGCTTCTTTTTCCCAGGACCGCTGCATGCTCCCCACATCTCCCCCTACTCCCCTCTACCCCTGGGACAAGTGTTTCCCGACCATCTCTCCTTGGGGGTTTCCACGGTCTCCACCAGATTTCTGACTAGCTCTTCCTGCTTTCATAATATGAAGGAGGAGGCGGCCGGGGAAGGAAACCGTGGGGACTCATTTACTCAGCACTGGTGAGCTCTGTTGTGACTCACTCCGAGTTCCATTGCGATTCCCTCTTGCATTTCCCTCCTCCTGGCAGGCTGGGCGGCTCTCCGAGTGCCCCGGACTGTCCTGGGCCCTCAGGAGCCCCTGCATTGTCCTGAGCCCTCAGGAGCCCCTGCATTGTCCTGAGCAGTGATCCCCAGAAGCAGGCGCTCAGGGGCATCCAGGCCTTGCATATGGACACCTCCGGCCAGCAGGAAGCAGGGGTGGTAGCCCCGGATGGCATCACCTCTGCCCGCTCAGCAAGCCCAGAGCCAGGAGGCCCCAGGCCCAGGCTCATGGACCGGGCCAGGAAAGGCTGCTGCCAGAGCTGGCGTGGACAGTGGCCACCTGCCCCTCCACTCAGGCCCAGAAAGGGGCAGGCGCCTGCCGTGCCCACACTGCTCGTCTCCCACAGTGAGCGGAGATGGGGCTGGGACTGGAATCCTGGCTCCTGTGGCCAGAGCCAGTTTCCCTTCACCCTGACCTGCTGAACACCTGTAGCCCCGTGTGGTTGGTCCCTCTGCCAGGGGGCAGCGTGGCAGGGCCTGGCCCCAGCTCAGAGCGGGAGATTCCATCACAGTCCTCGGGGAGGTCAGAGGGGCTGGTCAGAGTCAGCTGGTCCAGGATGGCTTGGGGAGGGGAGCATCGCAATGGACACAACCTTCTGGAACCACTAGAAAGGAGCCCTAGTCCTGGCACCACTACTTATCAGCCTGGGTGAGTGACTTAACCCGTGTGTGCCCCAGTTTCCTCACCTGGAAAATGGGGTAAAGGAGTCCATGTGAAGACACAAGTTTTAGGACGTAGCCTGACTTGCTGTGTTTCGTAAACGTCAGCTACTCTAATTGTTTTCGTTGTCATCCCATTCCCTCCCCCAAGACAGGGGATCAGCCGTACCGGGGCCTGGAGGCCTAAGGCCAGCTCCAGGGACAGTTAAGCTGTCCTGTGCCTGGGGCCAGGTGGGCCCACAGCCTGAGCCCAGCACTGCCGGCCCTGGCAGCCCATCAGACGTGGTGGCCCCAGGTGGGGGCCGACTTGGCTGGACATACTGGGCAGCCGGGCTGCTTTGGACACACGGGGCCCCTGCCAGGGGCAGGTGCAGGCTCGGCTTGTCACATGAACTGGAGAATTCTTGGGCTGGCCCAGGCCTGGTGGGGACGGGCTACGTCCCAATACGTGTGTGGCCAGAGTGGATGGGCATGTGATTTCTCAATTCTCCTTCATCAGAGTCACCTCCCTTTTTCTTGCTTGTCTCTTTGCTCTTTCAACTCCCTGGACTATTTTCAATGCCCTGAGGGGGCCCAGGCTGGGGTGGGTAATGGTGGCAGTAGTCCTACTGGTTGAGGGGGTCCCTGCGGGCCAGGCTGATGCAGAAACCCTCCCCATGGGCTGACCAGACAGAGTCACGTGCTCCTCGCTTTTCATATGAGAGGACCGAGCCTTCTGGAGGATGGTGTCCCACCGAGAGTCACATAGCTCGAGGGGTCAGTCCACGGTGCAGCCCTGAGTTTCCCCAGCTGGCGTGGGTGGCCCTGCCTTGGGAGCTCTCCTGAACTTGCATGGCCCAAGGCCAAGTCTTCCCAGCTGGCTCCAGGCCTCAACTTACCATGTGTCCTCAGCCAGGAGCCCCTTCCTGGGCCTTTGTCCCTTGGCTGCAGAGATCCTGTTGGCCCTGCACTGGTGGAGATCCTTGTGGTTTGGACGGTCTCTGGATCCCACAACTCCACCCACTCTCAATGGCCCCTGACAGATGCCTGGCAGGGAGGCCCCCTTCCTGTCCTTTGTCACCTTCCAAACTGTTGTCCGGACCTGGAGCACTATTTAAAGAGCTGTCGCCGAGCTCCCCCAGCCCTGCTGCAGCTCGAGGGAGCCATCCAGACCATGGTAGGCTGGTGCTGCCCCGCCTCCTGACCTTGACCTCATCCTGTGACCTTGACTTCATTTGTGATACTGACCTTTACCTCATTGCCTGAACTCACCCTGACCTTGACCTTGTCTCTCTCACTGACATCCTTGACCTTGACCTGATGTTGTGCCTGTCCTGACCTTTTCTTCACCCTTGATGTCATCCCTGCACCCGGCCAGTCCATCCTTGTGGGTCCTGATTTGGGTCTCTACCTTCCTGGACTCGGTGGGGGCTGCCGAGGTGAAAGCTGGGGCGGGGGGGCGAGGAAGAGGAGGGTGGAGGGGGACAGAGTGGGCCAGGCTTGGAGGTTTCAGGGAAAAGTGGGACTCTGATCTCACTAAGAGAACATGTTTCCTATGGGGGCCGGGGTCACTATTCCAGGACAGCCTGGGTCCTATGGAGCCTGGCATGGGGGCTGCTGGCCTTGCTGCGGGGTCCTTCAGGCCATGTGGGGCCTGCCCTGCCACCTTCCCCTTGCCCCTGTGCTCCAGCCCCTCGGGTCTCCCTGCAGGCTCTCAATGGTGCTGTTCTTTCATGCCCCTGTCTCACTCACCCTCATCAGTCCCTCCTGGCCTGAGAACTCTGTCAAGCCTCAGCTCAGAAGCCACCTCCTCCAGGAGGTCTGCCCTGAGTACCCCAGCGGTACAGAGGCTCCTCTGTGTTCTCAACATCTTCCCTCCCTCCATCACCCTCTACTGATTGTCTGTCTCCCAGCCGGACTGTGAGCTCCTTGGGGACAAGGACCAGGCCTGATTCAGCTCTAGGTCCCTGGGATTGGGCACAGGGCCTGGCTGGAGGTCAGCAGGTACCTAATACATGTCCGGATGCTTTGAGGGAGACGTTATCTCGGTTTTATAAATGAGGCTCAGGGCAGAAAACTGATTTTCCTAACATCACAGCGGCTGTGATAGCAAAGCCAGGATGAGAACTCAGGTCTGGGTGACGCCCTTCTGCCCTGAGATGTTCCCTTCAGCGGATTTTGATTTTTTAGAGGCACATTATAAAAGGGAATTTCCAAGACAGCTGGGCTGGAAAGGGTCCTGGCTAGGAGATCAGAAGCCCGGTCAGGGCCCTGGGCCTCAGGTTTGCCTGTGCAGTAGGAGAAAACAACCCCTTCCCTCCTTGCAAGGTTCTAGAACAGGGTCTGTCACACAGTAGGGTGACGTTTCCCCCAGATGGACTTGAAAGGCTGGGGCGAGACAAGGATGGGGGATGCCGTGGCTGAGGGCAGGTCTGAGGAGAGAAAGGACAGCATATCCCACAGACGGAAGTGATTGCTTTTTATTAACCAGAAGGAAATGTATATGTAATTATGTGAGATGTATTCCACAGGGAGGTTCTTTTCTTTATGATGTCTGAAGGGATTTATAAATATTACAGGGGTTTTACAGCATCATAACGTCCTGGCCGCCCTGCCAGCCCCCTTTCAAAGGATTAGTGGAGACAAAGGACCCAGTAAAAGCTAATTATAAGTCAGCCGGGCACTGCGGCTCCTGAAGTGAGCCCAGGAACCCAGGGGAGTTGGGGGCAAGTGCGGGGGTGGGGACATTGGGCAAGCGGACAGGAGTGAGCCGGGGGGAGGGGAGACCACAGAGGCGCTGGGGGTGGGCGCAGGGGCGCCAGGGAAGCCTGGGTTCTGGGGTGGGATAGACAGGGGCTGGGCACAGAGGGTGGAAGGGGCTGAGATGGAGGCCCGAGCTGGGTGTGGGGACGCCCACGTCTGTGGGGGGTCCCCTTCCACCTCCTCCTTTGTGAAGTCCCGGCTGTCCTTTTCCCCCATCACAAGCCAAGTCTGGGGCTCCTTGCACATGGGGACCTTAGTGACGGCTGCTGAGAGAAAGGTCCCATGGAGGGGTTTGGGAACAGAGAGCTTTCAGCAAATGCCCAGTAGTGGACAACTCTCAGGCACCATGACATCCGGAAAGAAACACACGGAGGCAGGAAGTCTGGCCAGAGACCCTCCACGTGGGTGGTCACCTGCTCTGCCTGCTGCCCTGAGATATGCCCTGAGCTCTGGGCAGCTATTTCCAAACCAATCCCTGATCGGAGCCAGGCCCTGGGTGGGGGAGGGGAGCCCAGAGGTGGGACAGACACAGGGAGATACGGCAGGACAGTGTGCTACGTGCTACAGGGTGTGGAAACCCAAGACTGGTGGGGAGGGGCAGAGGGGGTGGGGGAGCTCTAAGTTGGCCTTGGGTCAGGGTTAGTCAGGGAAGGCTTCTCAGAGGAGGAGGCGGAGGAGTTGAGCCTGAAGGATGAGGATTCATCCCAATGGAAGGCAGGGAGGGTGCCCCAGGTAGTGGGAATGGCAGGAGCAAACGTTGGGAGAGAAGGAAGCTCAAAGCAAGTGGGGGGGGACCCAGGTCGCGGTGGGGGGGGAGGCGGATGCTCTGGGAGAGGGACAAGGGACAGACCTCGCAGGGCTAAGGGATCTGGGTGTTACCCTGAACACCGGGGAGGGTGGCAGGAGAGGAGGGCCCCCACGTGGCGGCTGGTGCTAGAAAAGACGCCCCTCTCTGCTCCGCATCCTGGGCACTGACCTCCTGCATTCTGGAGTCAGGGGCCTGTCGGGGAGGCAGCAGGTAGCCCCGCGGGGTAGGCGCTCTGTTGGCTTCTTGCCGGGAAGAAGAAGCAGGGAAACGCCCTGCTTCTCTGCCAGGCTTCATGAGGAGCCTGGTCTGTCTGCTGGGGTCCGTGGGGGCAGGCAGTGTGGTTCAGGAGATGAGCCCTGAGGGGTGGGTGGGGCGAACGGGGGACATCCCCGGGAAGGGGCTTCTGTAAGGCCTCGCCCGGAACCTCACAGGCACCCAGAAGAGCCCAGAAAAGAGCAGAGGGTGGAGCCAGCTCCAACGTCTTCTCCATGTTCGATCAGTCCCAGATCCAGGAGTTTAAAGAGGTTGGTCAGCCTCCCCCAGGGCCGTTGGGAGGGTTACAGGAATGCACGGAAAGCCCTTAGGGAGCCGGCAAGGCGTGGGGTCAGCCCTCAGTCCCTGGTGGGTGGTGACATCACTATCCTTAGAGGCTGCCATGCTATAGCTTAGACTCTGGAGATGTGACGAGCTGTCCTCGGGCAGCCCCTACCCCTCTCTCCCTGAGCCTTTGCTTGCTGTGTGACCTAGGGCAAGCCCTTCCTCTCTCCGAGCCTCAGTTTCACTCTCTGTAAAACGGGGTTGCTGGGAGCATGATATGAGGGATGGGCACGAAGCCCCAGCACGTGCTGGCGCACAGTAGGAGCCCAGGGCAGGTTAACCATCACTCTCATGCTGGTGTCATGCTGAGCTGGGTGACCGGGTGGCCAGAGGGCCTGTATTGAGGTTGCCCAGGCAACAGTGGTTGGGAGGACAGCCCCTTGCAGGGACGGGGGATCTCTCTGGGGAGGGGGCCTGGGCTTGGGCAGGTGGGCGGGCGGCTGCTCAGTGCCCGTGTCTCTGCCAGGCTTTCACCATCATGGACCAGAACCGGGATGGCTTCATCGACAAGGAGGACCTGAGGGACACCTTTGCTGCCCTGGGTGGGTGAACAGCAGCCGGAGGCTTGGGGACTGGGGGCGAGCCGAGCCCTGGCCATCCAGAAAGAGTGGGCAGCTGGGGGCAGGCCAGGGCTGTTGGCGCAGGGGGTGTGAGGGGCTGGTGTTCTCTGGGGGTGCCGAGGAGGAGCGGCTACCGCCTGGCAGGTCAGGGGAGACTCCCAGGTGTTAGAGGAGGACTGGCCAGGGGAGGGAGGGGGGCAATTCAGGGGCAGTAGTGGCCCGTGCAAAGACTGGGAGTGGGAGGGGGAGGGGTCAGCAGAGCAGGGGAGACACAGGGGGTGGGGAAGAGGCTGGAGATATCCAGGGGCGGGACTCGGGTTACCGGGCGGTCTTCAGCTGCCAGCAAGGCTTTTGCCTTCTCTGAGGGCCCAGGGATGGGCCTTAAGCCTGGATGGGGACGCTGGGGCTGGGGGACAGGGGCGTAACCAACTCACTTCCGGACTGAGCCTTAAGCTCCCAGAGATCTGGATGTCCACTGGGACCGTGAGGAACCCGAGTCCCCGTCTCCAGGCAGCCAGTGCATCCCTCCCGGGGCACCTGAGCCCTGAGGCCCAGGTCTTCCACCCCTGTGTGCCTCAGCTTCAGCTTCTTTGGGTCTCAGTTTCCTCATCTGTAAAATGCGGATAACCACCAACTTGCTCTCCTTTCCAGGGAGGCTGAGGTGGTGGCAGGGGGGTGGTGAGGCTGGGGGCAGCCCAGTGCTGACCACAGCTGAATGTGCCTCCGTCCTGAGGTCCCCCAGCAGGTGGGCAGGGTCTTAGGGCTGAGTGGGGGGGCGGGTGAGATGGTAGGGCTGGGGGATTCTGCAGGATGCTCCGTGGTCCCGAGCTCTTGGGCTGCCTGCAGGCAGGGTCCCCTCTGACCCTCCTTGTACTCCTGGGTGTCTCCCCCAGGTCGCATCAATGTAAAGAACGAGGAGCTGGAGGCCATGGTGAAGGAAGCCCCTGCGCCCATCAACTTCACCGTCTTCCTGACCATGTTTGGGGAGAAGCTGAAAGGTGATTGAGGCCCCAGGGGGCCCTGGGGAGGGGATGGGCGAGTGGGTGTGGGTAGGCAGGGCCCTGTGTGCTGACGTACCCCCCACCGATGCACGCCACAGCTAGGAGCATGGTGCAGCCCCAGACACCAGCCCCCGGGGCACACACACCAGACCCTGCCTCAGTTTCCACCTCTATATCACAGAGTGGGGTGAATGTAATGACCCCCAGTTTGCAGGGCTGTGAGGTGCCCAGCGGGACAGTTTGCAAGAAAGTCCTTTGCGCACCATCAGGATGGTGCCCCACCCACAGCCCCACCTTCCTAGCCCTGGGCTCATCTTGCCTGTTCTGTCTTACCACCCGCTGCTGACAGGAGAAGGTGGTATGGGGGAGGGGGGTTCTGGAAGCTTCTGTGGCCAACCCCAGTACAGGATGGGCTTCTCCTCCAGGGAGAGGATCAGGGGCCTCATTCGTGAGTGAGGAGACCCAGGCTCAGACGGGTCACCACACCTGCTCCAGGTGTCCCAGCATCGAAGTGGCAGGGATGGAACTGTAACCCCGACGCTGGCTCTAACCACTGCACTCCCCTGAGACGCAGCATCAGGCTGGGCTGGGGTTCCGTGGTCAGAAGGAAGGGCCAGCCTGGGCTGCGGCTGCCCTTGCGGGGTGGGTCTCATCGTCATCCCATGCTCAGGCGGCCCCTGCCTGATACCCTCCCCTGGCGCCTCGGCTACAGCTGGGCTTAAGACCTGGTCTCCCACTGACCCCCAGGGTGACCTTGAGCAAGGCTTATCTGCTCTTTGCACCTCAGTTTTTTTGTTTTTTTTTAAATTTATTCATGGCTGTGTTGGGTCTTCGTTTCCGTGCGAGGGCTTTCTCCAGTTGTGGCAAGTGGGGGCCACTCTTCATCGCGGTGCGCGGGCCTCTCACTATCGCGGCCTCTCCTGTTGCGGAGCACAGGCTCCAGATGCGCAGGCTCAGCAATTGTGGCTCACGGGCCCAGTTGCTCCGCGGCATGTGGGATCCTCCCAGACCAGGATTCGAACCCGTGTCCCCTGCATTGGCAGGCAGATTCTCAACCACTGCGCCACCAGAGAAGCCCTGCACCTCAGTTTTTTTGTCTGTAAAATGGGGTTTGTGTTAGTTTCCTGAGGCTGCTGTAACAGATGACCACGAACTTGACGGCTCAAAAAAACCAGCATTGTATACTCTCAGTTCTGGAATCCAGAAATCCGAAATCTGTCAGGCCAGGCTCCCTGAGAGGCTCCAGGGGAGAACCCGATCTTGACCTTTTCCGGCTTCTGGTGGCTGCTTTGCTCCCATCTCTGCCTCTGTGGTCATACTGCCCCCTCCTCTTCTGTCTCCCTCTGCCTCACTTTTGTAAGGACACTTGTTATTGGATTTAGGGCCCACCCGGATAAGCCAGGATGATCATCACTCCATCTCAAGAGCCTTTCCTTACATCTACGGAGGCCCTTTTGCCAAGTGACATTTCCAGGTCCTGGGGATGAGGACCTGGGTATATCTTTTGGGGGCCACCACTAAACCCACGACAGCCTGGTGTTTTCCAGCTGACAGAGAAGTGCCCTCAGGCCCACCTCTGGGCAGCTGTTCGGGGTTATTCCTGGGACCATGGCCACCTCCTTGAAGAGCGCAGAAGTCCAGGGGGCAGGGCAGGGGTACACTCCCACGCAAAGACATGCGTGACTCCAGCCACGACTTTAAAGCAAGTCCTGGAGCTCGTGTCCGTCCGCAGCTGAGCTAAGAGCTCTGACCCAGGGCTGCAGCTTTTTCTCATTTTCGCAGGGGTTCTAGGGCTGGAGCTCCAGCTGAGCCTGTCATGCAAGCTTGGCTGAGCCTGGGATGGGGACGGAGCCGGGGGGGCTGGGCAGGCACCACCTCGTCCCTCTAATTGGGACAAGGACACTGTCATGAGGTTCCCAACAGCAATGAGGGGAAGCAGTCTCTCTGCAGCCCATTTGATGAGGTTTGCCGTCTGCAGAGCAGAGGCCCATTCTGGGAGGAGAGAGGGGAGGACCGGGTGCGGTAAATGTCCAGCCACGGGAACGGAACCCAGGGCAGCTGGTCCACGTGCAGCCTGTCCTGAGGAAGGCAGGCTGGAGTCAGGCTGCCCCGGCACGGAGGTCTCTCCGGAGACCCTGGGAGGCAGAGACTGCACAGCCGCGCCCCAACCATAATCCCGTGGCCACCCCTTCTCCTCCTGCAAGGCCAGGCTGTGACGGACCCTGGACTGAGCCTCTGGCCTGGGCACACTGGCTCCCTGCCACCCTACCTAGAGGAAGCCCATGGCTCTGCCTCTAGGAGCTCCCAGGCTGGCAAGGCCAGCACCGAGCCCGGCCCAGTCACTCAGGGCCAGTCTCAGAAATGTTGAGCGACTCAGACTTCATCCTGTCCTGGATGATCCTGATTGTGGGGACACAGCTGGCCCTGACCCAGTCTGATGGGGGGGACACAGCTGGCCCTGACCCAGTCTGATGGGGGGGACACAGCTGGCCCTGACCCAGTCTGATGTGGGAGACATAGCTGGCCCTGACCCAGTCTGAGAAACAGGAGCACAGCGTGGCAGAACAAGAAGGGGGCTCTGGAGGTTCAAGGAGTTGGCTTCAAACTCTTCCTCCCCTTATAGCTGGAGACCTCAGGCAAGTAACAGAGCCTCTCTGAGCCTGAGTTTCCTCTTTGACAAACTGGCGCATCAGGACCTACCACAAGGGGTGTGCTGGAGTCCCACGGGGTACAGTGCCGAAGCTGCAGGATGGACTTGGCACAGAGCACTCAGATGTGTCTGTGGCCGTGATAATGTTGGTCAAGACCTTTACCATTAATGACCCTTTATCTTAACTGATCCTGGGAGGCGGGCAGCAAACCCCGCCCTTGTCTCCATTTCACCAATGACACAGCTGAGCCTTAAGAAGGAAGGGGACATCTCCTGGTTCCACAGTGAGAAGGGAGGGCAGTGTGATGGGGGGAAGAGCACCAGGTAAGGGTCACCAGGCCACCTGCTGTCATTCACACAGTCCCTGAGACCTTGGGTGAGACCCTTCCTCTCTCTGGGCCTCAGTTTCCCCATCTGTACCAGCAGGGGGCTGGGTATTTAATCCCATTGTGTTAGTAGAACCATTTCTTCTAATGACATCTTTCGCCAAAGCCCACACTATAAAAGTGATAAAACCAGAACTGCTCTGGATGCACTCTGCCTCTCCCGTCCCCCCACCCTCACTCCCACAAACCTGTGGACCCACCTGCCCCGCCTCTGGCCTGGACAACCTCTCAGACTCCTCCAATGCCAGAGTCCCCACCTCCAGCCCCCAAGTAAAAGCTCTTTCTCCTCCATCCATAGCCGAATCACATAGCATCAGTTGTGAGAACTTGGACAAGTCACTTAACCTCTCTGAGCCTCAGTTTCTTCATCTGTAAAATGGGACCAATGGGCAGGAGGGTTAAGCACATAGTAAACGCCTAGTAGGCCTTTCCAGGTGCATCTGTGCAGGCTGATTGTTACTATATGCAGAGCCCTTGGCTATTATTACTGTTCCTTGTTTCTCTGAAACATCCCTTCTCTGGCCTCACTGTGGACTAAAGCTGGGGAGGAAGCTCCCTGAGCCCTTGGCCTCTGTAGGGGCCACGGGACCTGCCCCACCCCCAGCCGCTGCCTGGCCTCTTCATCCTGACGCTCCCCCTGCCTGTGTGTGCTGCTTCTAGGTACGGACCCGGAGGAGACCATTCTCCACGCCTTCAAGGTTTTCGACACTGAAGGGAAAGGTTTCGTCAAGGCTGATTTGTAAGTCTCCTCTGCCTTCTCTCCCCAGAGTCTCAGGTGATAGATGGACTGGGGTCGGGTCAGGGTGGGTCGCAGCCCGGTCTCCTGTCCTGCCTGGAACTCAGGCATCTCAGGCAGCTTCCAGACAGGAGGCAGGAGGCCGCTACCCTGCCCAGTTCAGCCATTACTAGATGTCCCTTCCCCTCTCTGGGCCTCGGTGTCCCCATCTGTGTGGATGTCTATGGGGAACATGGGGTCCGCAGGCGAGGGCTTCCCAGTAGCGAGGGAGGAACAGGTGGGGGTAGAGGTGGGCCCTGAAGGAAGACTAAGGATCGCCCTGGCTGGAGCAGAGAGGGCATGTTTGGGGTTGGTGAGGAGGAAGGGGCTGTGGCTGGGGGTGGGAGGGGAGGCTGGGGTGGGGTGGGGTGGGGTGGGGTGGGCGGGGGGCGGTGCAGGCAGCACAGAGAGGAAAGCAGGGCCTGTGTGGGGTAGCCCTGGACCTTGAGTCTGCCCTGGGGGCATGGGAAAGCCTAAGAAGCAGTTAGGCAGGGGCAACATGGAGGCCAGCCTGGAGGAGGAGAAGAGAGGGTTGCAGCCGCCACAAGGGTCTTGGCCATCGGGATGGAGGCGAGTGGATGGGTGAGTGAAATACAAGAGGCCAGCACCAATGGGATCCAGGGTGTTGGGAAGAGGACTGGGCCAGAAGTTAGCCAGGGCCCGAGTGGATGTGGGCATGGAGGCGGAGCCATGGGAAGGAACCAGCTCAGCTGGGCCTGCAGAGAGAGTGAGGTGGCCGTGGGCAGCTGTCCGGCCGCCACTGGGCTGGCGTCACTGACGGAGGGAGCGCTAATGCCTGCTATGCCTGGGAGCCTCAGCCCGGGGAGAGCACAGGGCAGACAGCCGAGACTCGCGGGCCGGGGCGGGGCGGGCCGAGGCAGCCTGTCCAGGGGCTGAGACACTGAGCCGACTTCTGAGCCGACCTCTGAGCTGTCCCTTCAGGGCCTCCAAGGCCTCCCTGGGCCTGTGGGTGACCCTGGGCAGGCAAGATTTCTTCCTTAGTCACAGGCTTCATGACCAATTACTGTGAGGCTGGAGGCCTCGGCTGGAGGCTGATTTTGCTTTCTATTCAATATTAGCACAGCACGTGATGGAGGTGGGTTGGGAGCGGGCAGCGGGGCAGGGAGGAAGAGAGGAGGGTCTATCTTGTCTCTCAGACGTTCTTACAGCCCCTCACCCCCCAGGGTTTTGAGTCACACTCTCCTCCGGGGTCGGGGAGGGGTTCCCGAGGTTCCCGAGGGTTTCTTCAGGCTGCAGCCCTCTCCTTCACCCCTCCCTCAGAGTCCGGGTTCCCACCCCCATCTTGGAGACCTAGGGAGGCACTGGGGGAACCCCCCAGGGTGGCCCGAACCCACCCCTCTACTGCCACCCACCTTCCCTCCCACTAGAGCAAAGTCAGGGCTGGGAGGAACCCTTTGGAGACCCAGTTTGGGAACCGCAGGCGCCATCCCCAGGCGATGGGATCTGAAAGACGTGGCTGCCTGCCAGGCAGGCCACAGAGGAAGCTCTGGTTGAAAGAGAGTCTGTGAAAAGTCCCCAGCGTGGAGAGATGGAAACTGTGACTGTCCGGTAGTAACATAAATAGTGGAAAATGTGCGTCGGTCTGGAGCAGGGCGGCGGCTGCCGGCGCCACAGGGCACATGCGTGCTCAGGGCTCTGCTCAGCCCTCTGGTCCCACCCCTGCCCTCTGCACCCCCTGAGAGCTCTATGGAGCCCTCTGAGCTCCTGGGGGCACCAATCCCTCCCCCACAGCCTCAAATGCCCCACCTCTGGCCATTCCTCCAGGCCCCGGGCAGCTCTGGCCCCTGTGGGCAGCTGCTCTTCTGGACCACCCAGGGGGACAGGCCCCACCCTGCCGCTGCACATCAGTACCCCTCCCGAGCCTCAGTTTCCCTCTCTGTAAAAGGGGGATAATAGTACTCACTTCCCAGGGCTGTGAGGAGCAAAGGAGACCTGGGCAGGCGCAGGAGGACACGGACCTGGGTAGCCTTCCTGCCCCTTGGCTGAGTGCAAGCACCTTGCACGCTCCGAAGCACCTTACAGATGTCAGCAAAAATCATAAGCTGAAGAAGCAGTGCGTCTAGAACCAGGGCGAAGAGGCTCCCCTCGGCGACCTAGAGGTTGATTATTAGTGCACGATGGGACATCAGAGTGGCCCCCACAGTCATGTCGGGGTCCCAAGCTCATTTCATTGGGTCCCCATCTGATGTGAAGAGGGGAGTCCACATTACAATGGAGGCTGAGAGCTGAAGTGGCTGCCCGAGGCCACACAGCCATCTGGGGGCTGTAGGGCCAGCCCTGGTTGGTGTCCCCTGGGCCATCAGCCCCAGGACCCACGTGTCCACATAGAGTGGCCCTTACCCTGAATGTGACCCTTTCTCTCCCTTGAACAGCATCAAAGAGAAGCTCATGACGCAGGCAGACCGCTTCAGTGAGGAGGAGGTGAGTGCCGGCTTTTCAGGGCCTGGCCCAGCGCTGACAAGCATCTTCCTGGGAAGTGCTCCTTCTTTAGTGATCCGCTGAGATGATGTCCCCCTTGACTCCTAGGATGGGAACAAGGATGGGTGGGATCCTGGCCTGCTGGCCTGGCCTCTGTGGCCTCCACTCTGATGCCTCCCTCTCCAAAGAGGGGAGCGACATTCTGCCTAATGCCCTTGGGTGACCCCTGGCTCTGGCCCCCACCTCGGCCCTGGTTGAGGCTGACTCCCGGCTCTTTCCCCAGATCAAGCAGATGTTTGCTGCTTTCCCGCCAGATGTGTGTGGCAATCTGGACTATAGGAACCTGTGTTACGTCATCACGCATGGCGAAGAGAAGGACTAAAAGGGGACCACCGACGCCCACCCCCACTCCATACACACATTCAGAGGCAGCAAACACAGGGCCGGGGGTGGGGGAGAGGGGCGGCCGTTGAGGAGCCCCTGCAGCCAACATGTGTGTGTGCAAGGAAAAGGCTCCCTGGCCTGTGGGTCAGGGGCAAAGTAAGAATAAATAATGTAACAAGGTCTGAGGTTTTGTGATTAATGCTCCGGTTGGGGAGAAAGCTAAACATTCCTATGTTGTTGGTTTTTCCAAAGTTTTTACTTCCTGGCTTTGCTCAAATGTTCCTGATGAGCTGGTGTTTAGAACTAATTGACAGTTTTAATGATCCCCAGCTGGGGCACGGGACACTGCCTTCATTTATGAAGCTTTTATTGAGCACCTAGTGCGTGCCAGCCCTGGTGCCAGTCCCAGGGATGTGGAGATGAGCCAGCCCTGTCCCCGGGCTGAAAGATCATGCAGTGAGGGAGACAAGAACTGGGGTGGGGACACAGTGGGGAGGAGGTGGGAGCGGGCCAGGAGAGACCTGGCAGCTAGAAGCCAGACAGAGGCAAAAAAGGCGGTGGGGGGAGGGGGCGGGGGGTGGATTCAAGGGATGTTTAAGGAAGAGGCAAAGATTTCTTGAACAGGGCACGCATAGCACCAACCATATAACAAAAGGGCAGAAACTGGACTTCAAATTGAAAACTTCCACTCAGCAAAAGACACCATGAAGGGCGTGAAAAGGCAAGCCCAGGCTGGAGAAGATATTGGCAACAATAGATATTGACAAAGATCTTAAATCCCGAATATACTTTAAAAAAAATCCTACACATCAGGACTTCCCTGGTGGCGCAGTGGTTAAGAATCCGCCTGCCAGTGCAGGGGACACGGGTTCGAGCCCTGGTCCGGGAAGATCCCACATGCCGCGGAGCAACTAAGCCCGTCCGCCTCCACTACTGAGCCTGCGCGCTAGAGCCCTAGAGCCACAACTACTGAGCCCGTGTGCCACAACTACTGAAGCCCGCGTGCCTAGACCCCGTGCTCTGCAGCAAGAGAAGCCACCACAATGAGAAACCTGTGCACCACAACGAAGAGTAGCCCCGGCTCGTCACAACTAGGGAAAGCCTGTGTGCAGCAACGAAGCAAAACTAAATAATAAATAAATTTAAAAAAAAAAAAGGATGTAAGGTCCATGGAAGCAAGGGTTTAAAAAAAAAATCCTATACATCAATAAGGGAAAGATAACCAAAACAGCAAACGAAAGCCAGGTAGGTGACGAGGTCAGTGGCAGAGCCGGGGGTGGAACCCAGGCAGCACGGCTCCGAGCCTGTGCCCACAAGCTCTAGCCCACACTGCTACACCCTGCACTGGGACGTGGGGGCGGGGACTGAATTGGGGGTCACAGTGAGGAGGTCCCTTTCCTTGTCCCTTGCCCTCCTGCACTCCATGTTCCCTCTGGGGGAGGTGGGGAGAGAGGCGTCCCCATCCGCCTGGGGCTCCCAGGCTCAGGACACAAGGGGTAAGATCTGCGGAGCAGGGCTGGGGAAGGCCCGAGGCAGAGGAAGAGGAATATTCCAAAAGATCCCTCCCTCCTCCCAGGCCTTGCTCTCTGCTCTCGAAGAGTTTAGCTTTCCTGGAAATCAAGGACTCAGCTGCCGAGGAACTCGTCGGACCTGTTTGTGTCCCCAGGAACCAGGCCAGAGCCAAGCTTTCGGAGGGAGTGGGAGCCATGGCTACCTGCTCCCCCGTCTGGCAGCTCCGGGCTGCCCTACTCCGAGACACCAGGCCTGCTGGCCCTGCATCGGCCCGGCTCCACGAGGACACGGGGTGGCCAGTGGGGAAGGCCGGAGGCGCTCCATGCAGCTCAGGAGGGGAGACTGGGAGCCCTTCCTTTGCTCATTCATTCCTCCGCCCTTCAGACAGCTGTCCACTTACACCCACTCTGTTCCAGGGCCCAGACGCAATCAGTAGCGCCTATAACACCCACCTGGGCTCTGGGTGGGGGACCCACAGGGACAGGAGGCTCCAGTGGCCTAGGGCAAAGAAGGCGGGAGGGGAGTGGGGGACCAGTCGTGAGGCTATTGGTGGCTCCAAGGCCCTGGCCTCTGCTTCTCTTGGCGTTTTTCACAGCATTGCTTGCTCAGGGCCCCTCCCCTTCCAGCTGGGGCTCATTGGTGGTCTTGGCTGCCCCTGACCTGGGCCTACCACCAGCTGCCTTCAGTCTCCATGACTCTCTGTCTAGTTCCCGAGGGACACCTGGGTTGGCACTCCACGACCCCTAGATGGGTTCCTCTGGGTCCTCCTCTGGTCCAGGCAGCTGGGGTGGTCCACAGAGCTGCCCCTTCCAGGGGTGGTGGCTGAGGCTCCTGAAAGCCAGAGAGAAATTGACTCCTCCCTCCTGAGTCATCATATCTGGAATCACCTTTTTAAAGGTACAAGAACTACTTGTGGCCTCCCCCACCTGCCCACCTGCCCCTTTACCACCATCTTTATGGCTCCGTGCTTCCCTGCACAGCCTCATTCAGTTCCTTGAGTGCCCTACATTCCCTCCTGCCACAGGGCCTTTGCATATGCTGCTCCTGCTGCCTAGGACACTCTCCCATCCACTCTCCCACTCTCCCATTGGATAAGTGCCCAGTTACCCCTACTCAGCTTTCTGCTCTCAGCTCCATGTCACATGCCCTGTCCCTGAGGCCTGGAATAGGTCAAATCCCCTTCTGTGTACTTTCATGGCACCAAGTACTTTTGCTGGGGAGATGTACATGATGTTGGTCTTCCCCAGAGAGCTGTAAGCCTGGGATCAGGTTGGATTTTGCCCATCACTCTACCCCTAGCAACCCTCACTGGACCTGGCACAAAACAGACTCTTGGGAAACATTTAACCAACTCCAGGAGGCCCAGAAAGCTGATCTTGAGGTGCATGAGGCCACTGGAGGGGGCTTCTGTGGCCAGCACTGAGGTCTGGGCCTCCAGGAAGACACCACGGGCCAGAGGCTGAGGTCAGGGCCTGCACCCAGGCCAAAGCCATGCTCGAGGCTCCATGGGACCTGCCTGTCTGTCTGGGCCTTAGTCTCCGCATAGGCAGAATGGGACCCTGTGGTTGTCTGGGTCCCAGGGATTTCCAGCTCCTCGGCAGCAGCAAACCCTGAGGCCGTGGCCATCCCCGAAGGTGACCTGTCTCGTAAGCTGGCCAGGCTGGCTCTCCTGGAATGCTTGGTGGCCCCAGCGCGCCCTGGAAGGTGACAGGCAGCAAGCCCAGGCGAGGCCATGGCAGGTCTCCGTGTCCCCAGGGAGCTGCGTGCAGGGATCCTGCCCTGCCCTGGTCCCGCCAGCTCCCCCAGCCAGCTGGGTCTTATTGAGGGTAATTAGCCCAGTGAGATGCCTGGGTCTGGACCTTTCATTTTCCACTGTGATCCGTTAACTGGGGCCTTTGGACAGTGGCCCCCGTATAAATCACGAGGGGGTCACTGTTAAGAGAAATGGCAAATTCCTTCCACCCGTGTGGCTGGATAAATTGATCCTGAGAGCAGATTCCCTCCTGGCGCTCACTCAAGAATGGCCAAGTCCTTTGAAGGTCTTTCCAGGGTGGACCCCGGGGCTTAGAGCCGGCTGGGCGGGGAATCTCCCCGGGAGGCTCTGCTAACCGCGGGCGGGTGGGGCCCCTCCAGGACCTCGTGGCTGCTGGAGAGACCCTGCCTGATGTGGCTCCACCATCACTCTGTCTCCGTGGCAACCCCGGGGGCGACTCTGCACCTCTTCACAGCCAGGAAGTGGCAGGGGTGGGGGGCTGGGGGGAGCCAATGGTGTCCTGAGCCAGGAACAGGGACGCTAGACCTCAGAGCAGTAATGAAACACCCCGGTGGAATTTCAGGCCTGGGGGTGGGGAAGGCAAGCAGTGAGGTTCCGAGGGGACGCCCCAGTAGCCATAGAGCCTGTTTGGTGGGAAAACGACTCCATTCCCTCTGTGAGCTGAGCCCTGGGCTGGGCTAAGATTTCAGTCTGGCTGAGGGTTCATCTGGGCCTCCCGGGACCCCTAAGTATCTGTGTCTATTCATCTCTTCCTGTCTGTCTCACACATGCAGCCCTCAAGTCTCACTTGACAAAGGTGAAGGGAAGCTGAAGGCGGGGAGGCCAGGATCAGGGATGAGGGAGGTTGGGGAGTGTCCTGTGAGTCTGTGCACGCAGGGTGGGGAAAACCTATTTTCTTTAAAATTTATGTATTTATTAATTTTTGGCTGTGTTTGGTCTTCGTTGCTGTGCACGGGTTTTCTCTAGTTGCGGCGAGCGGGGGCTACTCTTCGTTGCAGTGCGTGGGCTTCTCATTGCGGTGGCTTCTCTTGTTGCAGAGCACGGGCTCTAGGTGCGAGGGCTTCAGTAGTTGTGGCTCGTGGGCTCTAGAGCGCAGGCTCAGTAGTTGTGGCGCAAGGGCTTAGTTGCTCCGCAGCATGTGGGATCTTCCTGGACCAGGGCTGGAACCCATGTCCCCTGCATTGGCAGGCGGATTCTTAACCACTGCGCCACCAGGGAAATCTGGGAAAACTTATTTTCAAATCCCTGTCCTGGGGCAGAGCGTGGAACTGGCTCAGGTGTCCCACAAGGCAGAGCCGGGCAGGTGTCTGGAGGAACAGGGACCCAGCCTTTGGGCCTCTCTGGCTTTCTGAGCCATCCTGGGGACAGGCTCCTTAGTAGGGAGTGAACTACCCGTGACTGGAGGTATGCAAGCCGGAGATGGTGAACACGCGGTAGGGATGGGGCTTTCTGGCTTTTAGAACCTGAGTTGCTCCTCAGGGCAGAAAGATAAGGGTGCATAAAGCATCTAGCTCATTGCCTGGTGCACAGTGGGGTATCCCTCCCCCCACACCCACGTGGCTTCACTGTGGTCCAGCCGGAATCACAGAGCCCAGGGCAGGCTGAGCCAGAAGAACCCTTGGTGAACAGATGAGGAAGCCAAGGCCCAGAGGGAGCTCCCCCTTCCCAGCTCCAGACCTACCACATTCCTTCCCTCTTTCCGTTCACACCCCTGAACATGGTCAGGATCACATTCCTGTCCAAGACCTGTTATTGGGGTGATGGGCTCTAATGCGTGTGTGTCAGTGGGACAGAGCGGGGGGCATGTTAGCATGCAGCCTCTTGGGTGATGATGGGGGACTGTCAGATGTGATTTGGGGCCTGTGGCGGATCGTGGGGGACCTGGGGCTCCTTAGTGACCAAGAAGAGGGCATCCAGGAGACGGGCTGTGTCTTGCTGAGCAGGTCCCTCCGTCTCTGGGCCCCAGACTTCTCGGTACCACGAGGACGCTGGACTGGGCTGGGGAAGCCCATGGCGCGGGCCTGGCGGTGGGGCCGGGAGGGACAGGCCGGCCTGAAGCCGCCCTAATTGGGGGCTTAGCTCCGACTTCACAGCTGGCGGCCTCAGCTTCATTGGAATTGTCCAGCCATGGTGGGGGTGGAGAGGGGATGCCTGGTTCCCATCAAGCTCCAGAGGGCCCTTGGAGGGTGGAGTGGGTGGCAGGAGGACAGGGCTGAAGATCTCAATTGGAGCATCTGGGGTTGGAGAGCCTCAGCGCCTTATGGCTGTGTGACCTCAGGCCAATGGCTTAACCACTCTGGGCCCTCGTATTTCTCATTAGAGAAACAGGGCGAGTGGTACATCCCTCTGAGGGCAGCACCCGGTGTAGGGCCTGGCCCTGGGTGGTGGCCTCAGTCTGCAAGGCCTGGTGTGTAAGCTCTCACTCTGGCTGCGAGGGTGGCCCTTATGGCCCCACAGCGCCATCTATTGACGGCTGAGGAGCCTGGCCCGGCTCCGGCTTCCCCAAGGCCTTTAGAGGCCTGCATCTTCGAAGCAGTCATGGGTGCAAGGTTAAAAGTGCAATTTGAGGGCAGACAAGTTGGCATGTGAGTCCCGGCTGCCTCAGTTCCATTTCTGGCTGGAAGACAAGGCAAGCTCGTTTACCTCCAGATTCCTGCAAAAGGCAGCAGCAGCACTTAAGAGCACCCTCTGTGTACCAGGCACTGTGCTTCACATGCATTCACACGTAGAACTCCTCAACAACCATGGGAAGTAGAGCCTACTACTATCCCCTTTTACAGATGGGGAAACTGAGACCAGAGAGGGTAAGACACTGGCCCTAGGCTGCACAGTAAGTGGCAGAGCTGGGATTTGAACCCAGGCAGTCTAGGTCCTCATCCCCTACTTGTCACCACAGGCTAAGACACATAGCATAGCTGCCTTGCAAGGTTGCGGGTAAGAGTTACTCTTGGTAGTTGGGCTGAAACCCTTGGTTCAAGTGGTGTGTCACAGTGACTCCAGCACAGGAGTTGCGGTTGCCCTGGGTTCTCGTCCTGGCTCCACCATTCGCTCGCTAGCTGTGGGGCCTGGGTGCCTCAGTGTCCTCATGGATGGCTCAGCGCAAGGGTCAGAGATGACGCATGGAAGGGACACCCAGCTCCTGGCAACCGTGAGCGCCTCATTGTTCTCAGGTCCCAGGGACGTCCTTGCTCTGAGCAGGTGGGGCCCTGCTGGTCCACGTGTACCCGGAGATGGGTCCACAAAGCCATCCTCACACTGCCACAGTCCTGCATCCCTGGGGCACCAGAAGGCTGGCAACTGGGGAGGAGCTGGGCGTTCAGAGGGAGGGGAACTTCATCCCGGTTCCCGCATCCGGGAGAGAGGGCTGAGGCTGCCTGAGCCCTGGGGCCTTGAGTGGAGGGAGAAGCAGCCGTGGAGGGACCTCATCTGTCGAGCCCGCCTCACACCTTCCTCCAGCTTTGGTGGGAGAAGTTTTCCTCTTCTTGTAGGCCTCCAGGGGTCCCCTGCATAGCCTAACCCTACCACCCACTTGGGAATCCGGGGTCTCCCAGGACAATGATGGGGGTGGGAGGAAATGCCTGCCACCATCTGTTTGTGATCTGCTCTGAGACCCCTTGTTTTCTGGTCCGCAAAGGGGGTTACATTATAGCTCTAGCCACTTCCAGCTCGAAAGCTCCCACCTTTCCCTTCCTCCCACAGTGGGCCCATCGAGGTGTTGGATTAGCCAAGGACATGGTCCTAGGCCTCCAAACACCTCCACTGGGGAGCAAGCTTCCTGGCCACCACGGTGGGGGATGGAAGGGCCAAGGATGGGGCCACAAGGCTCAGGCTGCTGGGATGGCCGTCCCGGTCCAGCCTCCCTCTTTCTACATGGGCCTCCGTTGAGTGGAATGCCCCTTCCTGGATGTGCCCCCCTCAGCTCTGTAATTACTGTTTTTTCTCCTTCTTGCCCCACCTCCAAGCTTGAAGTGTTTGCCAGAGATAGGAGTCTGCTGTAGAAGCAGGAGGCCTGGGCCAGCTTGAGCATCGCCAAATAAAATGGAAAGGAAAGTGGGGGCCCCAGAAACCCGCTGTCCAGTTTGGGAGACTTGGAGACGAGACCATAGATCAAGCTGGCCCAGAGGAGCGCTGACCAGGGGCCGTGGACACTCCCTGGGCCACCACCCAGAGGCCCTCCTGGATGGAGCCTGTCTCTCTGCAACCTGCCAGTGAGGGGGTGAGCTCCCCGTCACCGAGTGCTGGGGGGGGTCGGCCTGAGCCACCTGGTACTTAGCCCTTGACAGTCTCCACAACATTTGGACCCCCACTCTGAGGTTCAGGCCTGCCACCATCTGGGAGGTGGGCCAGGCAGGCAGGAGAGCCCATTTTACAGATGAGAAGGCTGAGGCCCAGAGAGGAAAAGCGACTTGCCTTTGGACATGCAGGCAGGAAGTGGCAGAATAAACCCCAGAGGCTGAGGCTGAGGACTCTGGGCCCGGTGCTCTCCCCATTGCCTGCCCTAGGGGTCTAGTCCCTGGCTCTGGGCTGTTTCCTGGGGGTGGGCACAGAGGACATGGGTGCCCAAAGTGTGCTCAGGGATGCGGCAGGTCATGGACCCCGAGGCAGACACCAGGGAAATGGTGAAGGTCTAGGACGAGGGGGCGTTTTAGACGGCCCGGGGATGAAGCAAAGAGGTGGACTCAGAGGCGGGTGATGGGCAGTGCCTGAGGCTGGAGAGAAACTGACAATTTTTGAACACCTGGGTGCCAGGCCCTGTGCCTGGGGCTTCATGTGTGATCTCTCTGAAACCTCTCTTTAGCCCTGTGATAACTGAAAATAGATTCTGACAAAGACCTCATCTCCTAAATACACTTTTTAAAAATCCTACAGATCAATCATGGAACAACAACAACCCCAAATCTACAAAAACCCAGGTAGGTGACAAAAAAAAAAATCCAGATGGCAAATAAAGACGAGGTGTTCAACGTCATTCCTCATAAGGAAAACGCAAATTAAAATGTCAGTGAGGTACACACCCCCCAGAATGGCTAAAATGAAAAAGATGGTGCGTATAGTATTCCCATCCTGCCGATGAGGAAGCTGAGGCTCAGAGAATCTAAGACCCCCGTCCAATGGCCAGGGATGCCCAGGGCCTCCTGCCCTCCAAACCCGCCATCTTTCTACTCTTAAGGGTGTGGCAGGACTGCCTTTTGCTGACCAGAGACTTCCTGAATGCCTCAGTCACTTTGCAAACCACCAGTGGGCACCTCCTTTGGCCAGGTCCATGCTGGGGGCTGGGAGTCAGGGCCAGCTCACCCCTGGTCTCTGTTCCAGAGCAGCTGTGTCCAGAGAGCAGTGGGTGCATCCATAAACTGCCCACGTGTGGGCTGCACAGAGTCCTGGGGGGCCTGGAGGACGGAGCGCTTGCTGCCAGGGCCAGAGGGAGAAGCCTGGGCCCCGATGAGCCTGAATTGCCAGAACAGGAGGAGCTTCGGGGGGGCCAGCAGATGGCCAAGTTCACGGGTGATCAGGAAGCAGGCCCTGAGACTGAGAGAAGCACTCAGGGTCAGATGGCAGGGCCTTGGGCCTCCAGCCAGAGCTGGAGGTTTATCCTGAAGGCACTGGGAGCTGCCCTCCAGGGCTTGGGGGCCCACATGGGCAATGTGGCCTGGCCTTCCCTCCAGGGAATGGATGGCAGGCCAGTGTTGCCATCCACAGAAGTCGTGACAGAAGCCACTGCTGGACACGAGGCTGGGCGCAGGGAGAGGTGTGCGTACCCCGTCCTGGTCTCCTGTCCTGCGGGCACTCGGAGAAGCCGGAGGCCACTGTCCCGTCTTTGCAGGGGGAGCCAAGTAATTGTGCCAGGAGGACAGAGGGCAGTGGCTTCTTTGGCCATCTGAGTTCCATTGCTTCTGGGTCAGTTTTGGCTCCCGGGCCATGCCCTGTGAGCTCACAGAACAGTCGGGCCTCCCATGAGCTGCCGGCCAGGGAATTCTCCATCCAAGAGGGAGTGAGCTGCTCCCCCTGGCTGGTCCCTCCCCTTCAGAGAGCTGGTGGCCATCAGGGGACGAAGCCCGGACCCAAAGTCCCTCTAGCTCCAGCCCCAGCTGGGCCCAGTGTGTTATGGCCACCGGTTTGTGGTGGTGTGTGTCTGCCTGGTGTCACCAGTCAGCTTTGTCAAAGTCGACCAACCGGAGCGGACGGGCTGCCGGGTCCCAGGGAGCAGGGCCTAGGGGCCTGGGCCACCTCTGGCCCGGGTGCTCGGCGGGTCCTGGGCCCCAGTCGGGCCTGGGCTTGCCGTCAGTGTGGACACCCTGCTGCCTGCCTGTGCAGCCCGCAGCCCCACCCATCTGTGCCCCTTTCTGGGCTGGAATGTGAGTCCGTGGAGTGAAGTGGCCGGCCAGCCCCGGAGGCCCGGGGCCTGTGATTTGTGTCCTGCACATGGGTCATCAAAGGCTTTACGAGGCCCGCTGGCAGGCCCTCTGCGTGTCCAAAAGGTGAGATCATGCACCTGAAAGCAGGCCCGCCTGGCCCTGCGCCCTGAATGGGCTTCTTGTTCTCCAGAACCCGGCTGTCAGCTTCTGGCTTGTGAAAGGGAGGTGGCTCTGTCAGCCGCTCCTGCCCGGCCCGAGGCCCTGCCAGAGGCCGGGCAAGGGTGGGGCAGCTCAGGCGTGACCCTGAATGTGCCCACCCGGTCGGGAGGCCCTGATCTCTCCGCATCCCTGGTCCCAACAGGCTGGGCTTGGGGAGGGGGTGCCGCATCACGGAAACCTACACTGTTTGGCCCACTCAGCATCCTTGGGGCTTCTGATCATCACCGCTCAGTAAGGGCTGTGGAGCTCCTTCATTCAGCAGCTGGGCTCTGATACCTCCCCTGGCATCCAGCCATCTGCCCTGGAGGGGCTTCCAGCCCAAGAAGCAGAAGGACAATAAGTGGGTCTCAATGGTATGATATGGCAGGTGGGATCTTAGAAGGATGAGCACAGAGGAGGGGGTGAATGCTGGCCTGGGGGTGGGGGAAGGCTTTGTGGAGGGGGAGCTATGGTAGGGACGGGGTTGATGGCTGACTCAAAGGCCTGCAGGGGCACCGGTGGAGGGCAGGAAGGCAGGCAGGGCACGAGGAGGGGGACAGCTGCTGTGACCCCTCCCAGAGAGAGGCATGAGGCCTGGAGCGCTGGCCAGGGCAGGATGGTGGGGGGGAGGTGGGGGCAGGGGAAGGAGGACGCGTCTGCCTGGATGCTTAGCGGGTGACCCTGTCCAGCTGGGCCCTCTTTTCAATTTTTAATCCCTTTCTTCAAAATCCTCCATTCCTCCCCATCGTCAGAAAGTTTCATTTTGACCTCTCCTCAAATGCTTTCTCAGCATTCCTCCCATAATTTGTTAAATTTTTGTACACTCTTTGACCATTTTTATATTTCTTCGAACTTTCAAACTTTCAAATAAACAAATAAATAAGCCAAAAAGTCCACAATTTTTTTTTTTTTAATACTTAGTGGACCAAGGAAATAAATGCTTAGAAACACATACAAATCTTTTGATGCCGTGTTTGAAGTTCAAAATGATGAGGCACATTTAATGTCCTCCAGCAGAGGTTGGTAAACTTCCTGTAAAGGACCAGACAGTAGATCTTTTAGGCTCTGCAGCCGTTTGGTCTCTGCCACGACCACGGAAGTTGGCCGTTGTGCAAAAACAGCCATGGATCATACGCACACAAATGACGCACACCTGTGCTCCAATCACACTTTACGTGCCGAAATTTCAATTTCATATAATTTTCATGCACCAGTCACCGAATCACATCCTTCTTTTTATTTTCCAGCCACTTAAAAAATGTGAAAACCAGGACTTCCCTGGTGGCGCAGTGGTTAAGAATCCGCCTGCCAATGCAGGGGACATGGGTTCGAGCCCCGGTCTGGGAAGATCCCACATGCCATGGAGCAACTAAGCCCGTGTGCCACAACTACTGAGCCTGCGCTTTAGAGCCCGTGAGCCACAACTACTGAGCCCGCACATCTAGAGCGCAACAAAGAGAAGCCACCGCAATGAGAAGCCCACGCACTGCATTGAAGAGTAGCCCTCGCTCACCTTGACTAGAGAAAACCCACGCACAGCAACAAAGACCCAACACAGCCAAAAATAAACAAATAAATAAATTTTTTTTAAAAAGTAAAAACCATTCTTTCCTTGTGGGTTGCACAAAAACAGGCAGCTGGCTGTTTTCTGTAGTTTTGGGACTCCTGTTCTATAGTGTAGAATGGTTAATCTTTTGAAAAATAGTAATTAAATACTTAGAAATGCATACACATCTGGTAAATGCATATACTATATGTTTTAGTTACTTGTTGCTGCAACAGAGTGCCCCAAAATTTGGTCGTTTAAAACAGAAACAATCTTGCTAAATCTCGTGATCCTGTGAGTTGACTGTGCTCAGCTTGGAGGTTCTTCTGCAAGTGATGTTCGTTTGGGCTGCAGCCACCCAGGGGCTCGACTGGGCTGGAATATCCCAGTGGCTCATTCACGTCACAGGCAGCTGATGTTGGAAGTTGGCTGGGACTTTAGCTGGCGCTGTCAACCAGAGTGCCTGAATGTGGCTTCTCCACATGCTTGACCATGACGGCTAGATTCCAAGAGGGGGTTTTCTAAGAGGGAAGAAGCAGAAGCGGCCAGTCTCCTTAAAGGCCGTGACTGGAACTGGCACAGTGTCCCTTCCAGGGCATTCTAGGGGTTAAGCATAACCCATCCACTCAAGCAGAAGCTGGCTGAAGCCCATTTAGGGACTTAGGGCTAAAGCAAACCTGCTCCCTGGATTCCAGGAGCTCCTAGGGCAGCCGGCCCATGAATAGTTTGACAGGATCAGGGCAGAGGCCTGTGCTAAGGGCTGGGGGCACCGAACATTCTGGGAGGTGGACTCCGAGTCAGGATTTCGGAGGAGGTGAGGCAGGGCTGAACCTGGAAGAAGGTGCTGGAGCTGGCCAGGTAGAGAAAGAAAAGGCTGTTGGGCTTCCCTGGTGGCACAGTGGTTAAGAATCTGCCTGCTAACGCAGGGGACACAGGTTTGAGCCCTGGTCCGGGAAGATTCCACATGCCGCAGAGCAACTAAGCCCATGGGCCACAACTACTGAAGCCCGTATGCTTAGAGCCTGTGCTCCGCAACAAGAGAAGCCACCGCAGTGAGAAACCCTTGCACGGCAACCAAGAGTAGCCCCCGCTCACCGCAACTAGAGGAAGCCTGCGCGCAACAACGAAGACCCAATGCAGCCAAAAACAAAAAAATAAAATAAAATATACATTTATAAAAAAAAAAAAAAGAAAAGGCTGTTGATTCCAGGCCCGGGCTGTGCAAGGGACCCCAGGACACAGCTGCTCGGCCCCACTGTGGGTCAAGCCAGGCATCCTGGGCAGCTGCAGAGGCGGATGGGAGGTGGAGGGGTGGACCAGGCCAGGGGAGCTGGCAGGCGTGAATCTGCAGGGCTTTGAGCTCCAGGCTGCAGAGTTGGGACCTTGTCTGAGGCACTGGGGAGACATGAAGGGTGCAGATGTGAGGGGGTCTCCCCAAGGAGAGAGGAAGGTGCTGGCCTTCACCCAGAAGGCCACTGGGCCCCTCCTATCCTGGGCTCCCCCTCAGCACCATGCCACCCCCTGACACCATGACCTTGGCCAGGCCTGGGCCCCAGAGCCACCCGCATCGGGCAGCAGAAAAGCCAGCCAGCCAGAGGCCCACGCACGACTGCCCACCTGGGCGTATAACCCCGGCTGCCGATGGGCCGCCAGCTGTGCTGGGACACTCCAGGGTCTCCACAGGGGAGGCCCCGGCGCTCCCTAGGCCCGGGTGTGTGGCCCAGGCTCTCAGTGCCTTTCTGAGAATCCCGAAGAAGAAAGAAATCAAAGGCTGGGGATTGAAAAACAAGGATGGGGAGATATAAAACAAGATTTCTATTGAAATAATTTCCTCTAATTGCTGGTAAGAGACATTAATTTTCCTTTGAGCTCCCCGCGGCCCCGGGCGCCCCGGGACGTGCCAAGGTGGCAGCCTGTCTAGCCGGATTATCTCAGCGCCCGTCCACAGGGCTGGCACGGCACCCACAGCGGGGTGGGCTTGGGTGCTGCTCAGCTCAGGGTTTGGGGGGGCCCGGAGTGGAGAGGGAGGTGGGGAGGGAGGAAGCCCCTGATCTGGGGGCTGAAGAACGAGGGGCCTACGGGGCTCTGTGTCTCGGGCAGGCCCCCTGGTCTGGCCCCACCTGGGATGGACGCAGGGATGTTGGGACCCCAGGAGGCCTGGGCCCCTCTTCTTTGCTGTGAAACCACTGGGCTTTGAACACGGGGCATCGGCGGGGTGGAAGCCTGAGAAACTACTTCCTCACCTCTTCTGCCCTTGACCGTGGCCCCCACAGAGGACAGGTGAGGCCAGCACGGGTGAGACCAGGGTGACAGAGGCCTGAGTGAGCGCCCGCCTGTCCACGGCTCTGCACGGCTCCCCTGGGGGAGGTACGCCTCATTATTGCACCCATTTGACAGAGGTGAACACTGAGGTTCCAGGTCTGGGATAGGTCCCACTGTAAGAGGGAGGCTGAATGGAGCTTCTGTCCCCAAGCCCAGGGCCCTTCCCATCACACCCCGGTCCTCAGACAGCAGTGGGGAAAAATGCAGGGGACAATCCAGATTCTTTAGCAGTGCCTTCAAGGCAGTCCTCATCTGTTCCCACCTCTCTCACCTGTTCTCTACGTGTCCCTGCTCCTGGTCCCTCCATCAGCTGGGCTGGAGGCTTCCTCTGGGTTCCCCCAGCGCCAGGCTTCCTCTCCCAGCACCCGTCACACACAGCGACTGCCCTGGCCCCTCACTGGCTGGTGCTCCCTCCCTCCTGGGAGCACCTCGGTGTCTGGGCTGCATCTGAGCTCCCTCTGTGTCCCACACCAGCCTGGGGCCCACGTCCACCGGTGTGCACGGGGGATGCCAGGTGGAAGGAAAGCCCCAGGCTGCAAGGCAGTGGTGTGGAGTCTTTCAGCGGGTGGTGGATCTCATGTCATCTTTTACCCTAAGAGATTTTTCCTTCCCTTTTGATCCCTCGCGATTTATGAAAAATAGAACACATGTGTTCCTGATTAATTTCTACAAAATCACAGAAATGTTGACTTTTTAAGAGAGTCATTTTATGTGGAGGCTCCTCTTAGATTCTTTCAAGACTTCCTCCGCCAGGGAAGTTGAGTTTGGGGAGGAGACGGGTCACCCTGCCACCCTCCAACCTTCCATCGACACAAGAAGCAGCTGTGTCACAAAGGCTGACCCTGGTGGCCAGGTGTCCGGGGGTGGACAGTCCTCACTTACAGTCCTCCTCAGCTCCTCGTGGCCCTTAGGATAAAGTCCAGGCTCCTTAGCCTGGCATTCAAGGGCTATGCAACCCAGCTCTCCCGGCAACTCTGGGCCCCCTCTTCTCCCTCGGGCACCCTAATATCCAGCCTCATGGAACTTCTACTTGCTCCTAAAACATTCCATTCCGTTCCTCTCTCTATCTCTTTGCACATACTGTTCCCTCTGCTGGGAATGCTCTCCCTCAACTTTTTCCACCTGACAAACTTCTACTGATCCTTCTAAACCCAGGTTCAATGTCTCCTCATCTGTTCGGCGTTGGCTGCCTAGCCCAGGCAGCCCCCCGTGCTTACCCCAGCATTCTAAGTATTGACCCCTCATTTGACCAAGAGGTCCAGTCGCACCGCCTTTGGCCTGCCTCTTAGGGTCACCAACCCGGGCACGCAAAGATGAAAGGCTGGTATGTCATGGTAAGAAGTAATTAAAGGGGACAGACAAACCCTCCCCAAATGAAAGCCAGGCACAGTGTTTATTTTTGGTGTTTTATGGGGTGATTTTGAGGATGGGAGATGGAAAAAGAGAATTCCACTAGGAATAAGCAGCAGATTTCATCATTGGGCTGGGAGGAAGGAGAGAGGAGAAACAGTCCCTCTGGTCCAGTGCTCACCATTGGGCTCCACCTGGGTCCAGAGGAACTGAGTTGCTGCCCTGGCCCAGAGCTGGTCCCAGGCAGGATTTTAGACCCCAGCAGAGGTCCCCTGGCTCCCCACCTTCCACCCCCATGCCCACCCCCACCCCGAACCCTGTTCTCAAGTGTTTTGTAGCTGATCTTGTAAGCTGGATAGAATGAATACAGATCTCCATTTTACAGATGAGCAAGCTGAGGCCCCAGGAAAATGAAAGCATCAGCTAGGCCACAGGGCTCAGTTAGTAGCCGGGCAAGGATTGGAACATGGGGCATCTGCCCCTACCGCTTAGGCTTGATTCTTTCTAGCCAGCTGTCTCCAGCCATGGGAGAGCGGCCCTCGGGGTCTCCAACCTCCCACCTGATAGCAGAGGGGCACAAATCAGTCTGTTTCCTCCAGCTGCACCAGGCCCTGGCCTCCTGGACTTCCTGCTTCCAAGCCCTTACATGACCTGCTGCTTCTATGCATGAGGAAGGGGGGCAGAAGGCATGAGGAGTTCCAGCTGTTGAATCACATGGCCCTGCTGCGGAGGCTGTTAAGTGGGTGGGCGGGCTCTGAGACAAGGAAGACCCTCCTATGCAGATCACCTCCTCCCTATCCAGCCACAGTTCAGAGAACACACTACCCTCTCCCCAAACGCTAGAGCCAGGGAAATCACAGAGGGCTTCCTGTAGGTGGGGCCAGCTGTGGGGTGGGAGCCATCCTCTTGAGTAATGGGAGCCTGAAGCCACAATGGAGGCTGGGAGGAACCAGGGGTTGGGAAAGAATAGGAACTGCTAAGTGCTGGTAGGAGGAGCGGGTGTGTGGGAGCGTGAGGGGAGGAGAGCTTGGCTCGCAGGGAGCATGCAGTGTATTACGGAAAACTGCATGACCTTGGGTGAGTCCCACTTCCTGAGCACCTAGTAGGAACCTGGCTCTGTGTCCTTCACAACCAGGCCCCAAAGAAGGCATGATGGCAAATGCTTTATCCATGAGCAGGGACCAACATACACCATTTTGGAAGAGGGCTGGGGGTAAATCCCCCATCAGCCAATACTGGTCTAGATTCATCTCTGACATCTTGAGCTTCTACTAGAGCCCTTCCTTGCTGTCTCTTGTGAATTGCATTTAATTAAACATTTTCAACCACTCTGGCAGGAACGTAAGTGCTCACCAATCAGCCATGTGCTTCTCTATTTCCCAGCATCCTTTGCGATTAGCCTGGGGCCATGTGACTGGTTCTGGCCAATAGGATGTGAGCGGAGGTGACTCGCATCCCTTCTGGGCTGAAGCTGTTATGAGCCAATGTGTCTCCATGTCTGTCTTCTCCCGCTGTGGCAATCTCGGAGGGCTTCTCGTTCCAGATAATGAAGCTATGAGATGGAAGAAGGCCTCCACATCGGACTTTGCAGCAAAAATTAAACTTTTGTGTTGGGTTATGCACAAACTTAGGTTTGAGGCTTTCTCTAACGCTGGTTACCTGTGCATTATTACCCTGAATAACACAATCCTGGGAAATAGGGATTATTGTTTCCATCTCGCAAATGAGCACACTGAGGGCCAGAAAAGGGACTTGGCTGAAATCTCTAGAACCACTGTCAGCCCACTGTGCCCAACTCCAGACCCTGTGAGGAGTTCCCGGCTCCTTGCATTGTCAGCGTATTAACAATAGCCCACAGAGGCACAAGCCCAGGAGACGGAGAGGCAGAGAACAGCTACAGCCTGCTTTGAAAAAACTGCATGTTGTGAAAACCCCATGAGGCTTGTGTAACCACGATTGTGCAGGGTGACTGCTGTTCAGGAAAAGCACAAAGGACGCCTAAAATGGGCCGGACGCCTGGGTGCCTCAGGGGAGAAGCAGGATGCGTGCGGGGCATGAGGGCAGCGTGTGAGGCCAGCTGCCGGACGCTCCACCTGCAAGCATGATGCACGCAGGTAGGGGCCGGCAGGATGACAGGGACAAGGCAGAGATAGGGCCTGATTTACGGGCACCAGGAAGAAATGCAGCCAAGATTTATGGGGGCTCAAGTGACTCGTTGGAGCCGAGTTTATTATCCATCATGTGCATCTGAATGTGTATTTATGGCTTTCCAAATGATTCTGTCTCGCTGAAAATTATGTGCAAAGAACATCAACAGCAGTTCATCTGCATTGAGAAAGGCTGATCCAGAGTGGAGTTCAAGGCCTCTCCTCATCGGCCAGGGAGGCTGGGGGCTGGTCTCCTTTGTGTGTGCACAGGTTCGAGAAGCAGACACGGGTCAGTGGACGCTCTGAAGCCAGGCCTTGCATTGGAGCCAGCATGCGGAGATGGGACCCATCCTCACAGGCGCTCGCTGTCTGCCTGGCACTGTGCCAGGCACTGAGCCAGGTGCTAGAGCTCACAGTTACACTGAGGAGGCAGGGAGGGTGAGAATACTACTCTGCCACTTCACTGCTGGGTGACTCTGGCAAGGTACTTAACCTCTTGAGCCCTCAGTTTCTTCACCAAGAAAATGGGAGTAACAATGATGGCTACCCCAGACAGTAAATTAGGAGGCATACAAGATACTGCCTGCAAAGTTCCTGGGTTCTCTGATCAGAGGGAATTTTTTTTCTTTCAGAGTTTTAGGTGCATGTGGGTCTACTGGAACCCCAGGAATGCAGATTCCTAACAGGGGCTTGTCTCAGGACAGAGACAGTTAAAAGTGAAAGAAAAAAACTGGGATCACCACACCCCCACCCACCAGGTTCTCAGTCTTGCAAGATGCCCCATTCCTGGTTCTCCTGCCAGAAGACAGGGTTTTTCTTAGAGCTTATTCTGTTTTCGTTCACTTCACTTCACTTCCAGGATTTGGGTTATGCTAAAGTTTAACCCAGGAGATGTGGAGAAAAACAAACAAACAAACAAACCAGAAAACTCACAGCTATTTCAGTCATTCTTTGCATTTGGATTTCCCTCCCCAGTCCGCTTCTTAGGATTGACTTTCCAGAGTCCTCAGATAGCTGCTTTATGTATTCTGTCCAAGCTTTTTAATTCTCATCAGTGGGAGAGGTAAGGTGGAATGTGCCTACACTCTCTTAGCTGGATCCAGGAAGTCCTATAACTGGGATTGGTATAACACATTCAGTGACCTTGTTAAACTCACTTACTAATGCTAACAAGTTGCTCACAAATTTAAAAAAAGTTTTTAATGCAAAAATCTCTTCATCTGTGAATAGCAGCAATTTGTTTCCTCCAATCTTTATATCATTTTCTTGCCTTACCAAAGGGGTTGGCAAACTTTTTCTGTAAGGGCCAGATAGTACATATTTTAGGCTTTGCCGGCCATATGGTTTCTGCTGCAACTACTCAGATCTTCATTGTAGTGTGAAAGCAGCTATAGATAATATATAAATGAATGGGCATGGCTGTGTTCCTATAATATTTTCTGTACACAAACAGGTGGGAAGGAAGCACTTCCGGAACGACAGAGTAAGGATTTCCAAAAATATGCTACTTCATAAAAGCAATGAAAATGCTGGCAAAAATTGTCAAAATCAACTTTTTCATGGCTCTAGAAATTAACCAAAGGCGTTAAACACTTGAGGAGTGTTTTGTTTTGTTTTGTTTTTTAAATTATATGGCCAAATCACAGTCAGAACAGCAAGCTTTGTGAAGTTTTAACTTGCCTTATTCCCATTTCCCTTTTCACAGCTCCACTGTAGGTTTTGAAAAGCAATAGCCTCACAACTATGGTGGTTGTGAAAACCAGTAGCCCAGCAGCTACTAGAAGGGAAAGAAAAGGTTTGGAGCTTCCCCAAAAACCCCATGGCCAGAGAATTGTCACTGTTTGACCTGTCTGGCAGCTCCCTGAAAAGCTGCATTCTCAGGGATTGTCTTTATTTGGCCTCAGTCTTTGCTCTGTGTGCCCTAGCTCCAGGGCATTTGTCAAAAACAATCAGCTGCAATTGTTTAATTTTGTAGCTGCCTGAAGTGGCGATACTAGTTGGGGCTAAAGAAAATATTAAAAGGAAAAGCTGGCAAATGAGATGTTCATAGGGGGCTTTGAAAAGCTCCAACATATTCTTGGGTTGCTTGAAGGCCATATGCGTGTGCATAGCTCTGCACACGCCCAGGAAAGACCTGTGACGGACCTAATTTCTCACCTCTGGCTGACCTTGAGGCTCTGCACAATCAGGAAGTGAAAGCTAAGGCTAGAGCATTGAAGGTATGCCCCATCACATATACAAAGCCCCTCAACAAAGGCTGGAAGACTTAATGGTTTAAAGGATTTAAGGAAATCTCTATCTAATCATTAGCTGACCACTAAGCTAACTGAGCAGAAACTTCAGTGGCCAAACACAACAAAGAACACAGATTTTGCAGAATTAGTTCAGGAAAGTCACTAAAGAAATAAACAGTAGCAGCAACAATAACAACAAATCCTTGGCAAATGGTGTTGCATGGGAGGGGGGAGATCTGATTTCCAGATTCGCCTCATTATATTATTTTAAATGTCCAGTTTTCAACAAAAATTTATGAGACATGCAAAGACACAGGAAAGTATGGCCCATGCACAGGAAACTGTTCCTGAGGAAGCCTAAACACTGGACTTACTAGACAAAGACTTTATTTATTTTTTATTTCTAAAATATTTTAATATTTCTGTTGCATTTCTTTTATTTATTTATTTATTTATTATTTATTTACTTATTTTTTTAATTTTTGGCTGCTTTGGTTCTTCGTTGCTGTGCACGGCTTTCTCTAGTTGCGATGAGGGGGGGCTACTCTTTGTTCCAGTGCGCAGACTCCTCATTGCGGTGGCTTCTCTTGTTGCGGAGCAGGGGCTCTAGGCACGCGGGCTTCAGTAGTTGTGGCTCGCAGGCTCTAGAGCACAGGCTCAGTAGTTGTGGCACATGGGCTTAGTTGCTCCACGGCATGTGGGATCTTCCCAAACCAGGGCTCAAACCCGTGTCCCCTGAATTGGCAGGTAGATTCTTAACCACTGCGCCACCAGGGAAGCCCTAGACAAAGTCTTTAAATACACTGTTATAAATATGTGCAAAGAACTAAAGGAAACCAGGTCTAAAGAATTAAAGGAACAACACTAGTAACCAACTGAACCTAAATAGACATCTACAGAGCATTCCAACCAACATCAGAACACATATTCTTCTCAAGTGCACATGGAATCATATGTTGGAATCATATGTTAGGCCGTAAAACAAGGCTAAATAAATTTAAAAGGAATGAAATCATACAGCATGTGTTCTCCTGTCTCGACAGAATGAAATTAGAAATCCATAGCAGAAGTATATTTGCAAATATGTGGAAATTAACTAACACACTCTTAAATAACTAATGGGTCAAAGAAGAAATCACAAGGAAATTAGAAAATACTTTGGGATGAATAAAAATGAAAACACAATATACCCAAACTTGTGAGATGCAGCTAAAGCAATGCTGAGAGGGAGTGTTATAGTTCTAATTGCCTATATTTAAACAGAATAAAGATTTCAAACCAATAACCTAAATTTTTACCTTATAGGAATACAATAGAGAAAAAACAAAACACAAAGTTTGGTTCTTTGAAAAGATCAGAAAATTTGACAAACCTTTCGGTAGACTGACCAAGAAAAAAAGAGAGAAGAGTCAAATTACTAAAATCAGAAATGAAAGTGGGGATATTATTACTGACTTTACAGAAATAAAAAGGATTATAAGAGAATACCAGGAATAAGAGTATGCCAGAAATTATATAACCTAGATGAAATGAACAAATTTCCAGCAATCACCAATCTGGGTGACTGTATTTTTCTAGTCTAATTACTCTGGGTAGAATCTCCAGTACAATGTTTAATATAAGTGGTGAGAGAGGAAAATCTCATTGGTGTTTTACTGGGCATTTCTTTGATAACCAGCGAAGGTGAATATTTTAAAATATGTTTATTGCCTTTTTTAATTTCTTCTTTTGTGCATTTCTTTTTGGCCATTTTTCTATTAGAACATTCATTTTTATTTATTTGTAATTGCTTTTTTAAACATTTATTTATTTATTTATTATTTATTTTTGGCTGCATTGGGTCTTTGTTGCTGTGTGTGGGCTTTCTCTAGTTGCGGCGAGCGGGGGCTACTCTTCGATGTGGTGCGTGGGCTTCTCACTGTGGTGGCTTCTCTTGTTGCGGAACACAGGCTCTAGGCGTGCAGGCTCAGTAGTTGAGGCGCACAGGCTTAGTTGCTCCGCAGCATGTGGGATATTCCCGGACCAGGGCTCAAACCTGTGTCTCCTGCATTGGCAAGCAGATTCTTAACCACTGCGGCACCAGGCAAGTCCTGTAATTGCTTTTTATATATGACCCTTTGTCATATTTGTTGCAACTATCTTAGCCTTATTTGTAGTTCCCCAATAAATTTAATTAAAATGTTCTTTAAAATACAAAGAGATTTAGTTATATTTATTAAATTCGACCTATCTTATTCTTTTTATTTTTTCCACTGCTTTTATGTTTAGAGGTCTTTAGTCACCCCAAGATCAAATATTTGTCTATAATTTCTTCTAGTTTTTTAAATAATTTCCCTTTTTACATCGAATTCTTTAAATCGTCTGGAATTTATACTGAAGTATGGTGTGAAGGAAAGAGCTAATTTTATTTCTTTCCAAATAGCTAAGCAAATGTCCCGGCATAATTTATTGAATAATCTGTTCTTTCCCCACAGATTTGCAATGCCACCTCAGTAAGTTGAGATGCGGTGATCACCTTGGCAACGGGGCTGTGTTAAAAGCATTTGTTCTCACCAAGTGGAGGGCTGGTGCCCAGCAGGGCTCAGTCTGGCCTCACTGCACATCTTCCCTAATTAAGATGCACTTTTTGGTTTTGTCTTTTTACAAAAAAAAATTCTCCTTTTATAGCCATGATGCCAAAAGAAAATTAAGGCCAAGGTCCTTTCACGTCTGATCTGTTATGAGCTGGGTCTGCCAGAGTGGTTGGAGCATGGTGGGGGGGACATGGATGGTGGGGGGGACATGGATGGTGGGGTGAGAAAGTGGAGAGTGATGTACTCCTGATACATCCTGAGGACCTGGATGGATGTCACCAAGGTCCTTGAATAGCTGAAGGGCGGTGGTGGAACGGTTATGTCTGAGAATACAGCTCTGATGTAAAACAAAGCAGAGACTTCCGCTGTTGGCCCAGAGGAGCCCAGCCTGGGGCCCTAAGCATTCCCTCCCCTCCTGGGAAGGCAGCTTCTGCCACCAACAGGCAGCAAAGCCCACACTGCCCGTTCTCTGGGGGTTTGGCCTTAGGTTCCCAGAGTTCTCCTTCCCTATCAGGTATCTGTGTCCAGGCTGGAGGGGATGAGACCTGGACCTGAGCTCGTTTGCCAAGAGCAGGAGAAGGAGTCCTCCTCTGGGGAAGCGCCAGGGAGCCTGAGCCCAGCAGGGGAGACCGTGAAGATGCTTGATAACCACCCTGAATGCTGGGTGACCGCAAAGCCACCTACTGTGAGAGGAGAGTGAGCAAGAGGCCATGGCAAGCTATGGTGGGAAGACACAGAAGCCTTGGTGGGAAGGCGCAGAAGCCTTGGTGGGAAGGCGCAGAAGCCTTGGTGGTAAGACACAGAAGCCTTGGTGGGAAGGCGCAGAAGCCTTGGTGGGAAGACACAGAAGCCTTGGTGGGAAGGCGCAAAAGCCTTAGTGGGAACACGCAGAAGCCGTGGTGGGAAGACGCAGAAGCTGTGGTGGGAACACGCAGAAGCCGTGGTGGGAACACGCAGAAGCCGTGGTGGGAACACGCAGAAGCCGTGGTGGGAACACGCAGAAGCCACGAGCAGGCAGAAGCCATGAGGCCGGAGACAGCGAATCGTGGTGAGAGGAGGGATGGACACGCGGCAGAGCCATGAGAATCACCAACCTGCTCCCGCTGCAGAGGTACCCAGGGCTGACTCAGATCCAGCGCTATTCCCTTGGGGCCTGCCCCTGCTCCCGCCCATATCCTTTGGGTCCCCTGCGGTCCCTGGAGCCTTACAATAAGCCCTGTTACTCTCGGAGGCACTTGGAATGGGTTCATCTTGCTTATAACCAAAGCAGCCCCGATCGCAGTCAGTGTGAGGGGCCCCAGCCTGGTGCCCTTGGCCTTCCACTTGGCACAGCTGTAGGCGGTGCTGGTGGCCCTGGGTCTCCAGGCTTAATTAACCACCCACCCCCTTCCTCTTCTCCCTGGGGACCCGGGTACTGAGGCCTGTAGAGCCCCGGTCCAGGCATCCTTCATCTAGTGCCCTCCCTTCCCCTCCTCAACCAGCGACAGAGGACGGCCTGAAGGCCGGGCCCCTGAAGACCCAGCTCCTCCTCCCGCCTCACACCCAGCATGAGTATCCTTTGGGTGAGAGCCCTGACCCCCGAGATCAGAGCTTCCCCGCCCTGTGCTGCAGGGGGGCTCCAGGCAGTCTCAGGTGGCGGCCCTTGGAGGCTACCAGGGTGGTGCTGGGACAGCCAGAGACCCCAGGCTGGGCACATTGCTGGGTGCAGTTCTGGCTGTTTACCCCAAGTGCTGTGCAAATAATATCCTTTTCTTTGTGAGCCGTGTCGTGAGAAAGATCAGGAAGCTCTGCCCCAGGTGAGGGCAGAGCAGCTGCACTTCAGGAGTGACCGGGCCTGACGGCTGCTCTTCTAGCTCACCCACTGGTGCCCGGCCTCGCCAGGGTTCTTGCCGCGCCAGGAATCTGGTAAAGAGAGAGGACAGTGCCGCGGGCAGAGAGGGTGAGGGATTCTGTTCCCCAGGTCCTACAGAATCTTCGCAGATCAAACCTCAGGGTTTGACTGAGATTTCTGGAATGTGTCAGTCCTAACAGGGGGCTTTCAGAGCGGCCAGGAACCTTACAGGTCATTGTAGTGGTTAAGCATATAGGTTCTTGTTTTGCCACAAAGAGAAATGAAGCCTGATACAGCCACAACATGGATGAGCCTTGAAATCATCATACTAAGTGAAAGAAGCCAGACACAAAAGTGTCTGATTCCATTTCTATGAAATGTCCAGAATAGGTAAATCCATAGAGACAGAAAGCAGATCGGTGGTTGCCTAGGGGTGGGGGGAACAGGAGGATTGGGGGGTTTTACTAAATGATGTGGGATTTCTTTAGGCGGATGCAAATGTTCTGAAATCAACTGTGGTGATGGTTGCACAACTCTGAATATATTAAAAACCCCTGAATTGTGCGCTTGAAATGGGGGAGTTGAATGGCATGTGAATTATTGCTTGATTTTAAAAAGCTCAATTACAAAAAGGGGGGGTGTAGGTTACAGGGTGAGGTGGCCTGGATTCAAATCCTCGCCCCACGACTTGGTACCTGGGCAACCTGGGGCAAGTCACTTAACCTCCTGGTGCCTGGATTTGATCACCTGCAACAAATGAAGATGACAAATCCTGGGGCTGGTGTGGGGATTGAATGAATCAATGCACATGACGGGCTCGGCATGATGCCTGACCCATGGCAGCAGCTGCTCTTACTAGTTCAGTGAAGCAGCCCTTTGTTGGACAAGGAAAACGGAAGCCCCGAGAGGTTAAGTGACTTGCCCAAGGTCACTGTCATAGACTGAAGAACGGCCCCCAAATATATGTCCAAGTCTCAATCACGGAACCTCTGAGCATGACATTATTTGGAAAGAGGGTCTCTGTGGATGGGATTAAGTCAAGGATCTTGAGATGAAGAGATCATCCTGGATTACCCAGTGACAAGTGTCCTTATGAGAGACACATAGAGGACAAGACAGACATAGGAGAGAAGGCTGTGAAGACAGGGACAGAGGTTGGATTGATGTAGTCAGGAGCCAAAGGGATGCCTGGGGCCACTAGAAGCTGGTAAAAGCAAACATGGATTCTCCCCTGGAGACATCAGAGGGCGCACGACCCTGCGGACACGTTGATTTCAGATTCCAGCCTCCAGAACCGTGGAGGATAAGTTTCCGGAAATTTGTTAACGCAGCCTCGGGAAACTGGTCCGGTCACTCAGCCCGTGGAAGCAAAGAGCCAGACTCTTGATTCTAATTATCATTTGAATCCCCTTCAAGTTGTATTTGTGTGAATAAAAACCAGCTTCAACCCCAGATACTATGAGAGTTCCGGAGGCGGGTTCTGTGATCCCCTTTCAAGATGGGGACACTGAGGCCCGGTTATCACTTGCCCATCAATATGTCACACACCCATCAATATGGGGGAGTGGGAGACTGGGACGTGTGAGCCCAGCTGTCTCCTTCGGGACACATTGGCTCATTAGATTTACCAGCCCCCGCCTGAGAAAGTATTTAATTTGCCTTTTACAATGCACCAACTGCATGTTAATTAACTGGCAATTGCAAGTTATAGGTGGCATTAGAATTTATTAATAACATTGGACATAAATCTCCCTGGAATTCAAGTAATTGCAAATCTCATGAAATTCTCTTTTTTTATAATCCATAAAACAGGTCTGGCAGAGAGGTGTTCCAGAAACCTCGAGGTAGTTGGGATTGCAGGTGTGGGATTGCCAGTGGGCAGGAGGCTTCTGTTCTGACCTAGGGCCGTCTTGGATGCCCACCTGGCCCCTACCCACCACCTCAGTCACTGCCTCTGGGGTCTGGGAAGGAGTCCCTCTCCTTCGTGAATGTCCTGTGACTCACGGCAGCAATCAGAGCTGGGCGCTGGGGATGCACGTGTGACCCTGCCCACAAGAAGATCACAGCCGAGTGACGTGGGGTCGGGGGTGGAGCTGTGAGGGTGCCTTGTTGATCCAGGGGGGTGCGGGCTTGGGCTGGGGGACCCCAGTGGCACCTGGACCACCTCTGGCTGGGGCCCAGGGCCAGAGTTGGGCAGTTCCTGCCCATCCAGCAGGAGAATAGCCCCCTGTGTGTCTTTGGGACATGCCAAGTGCAGGACGAGAAGAATGTGTCCCCAAGTGCCCTTCCCCCCAGCCTGGAGGGGGCCAACCTCGCCCAGTGCATTCTGGGAAAAGAGATACTCACAGGTGACCTCTGAACCCCTGGGGGTCAGGCGAGTGTCTGATTAATTTCCAGCCTCACCCTGATTCCCTCCTGGTCCCAGGAAACAGGTCACCACGTTCTCTTGAGTTCCAATCCCAAGGCGGTGCAGCAGGAAACGTGGGGTCCTATTGGAATGCCCAAAAGGAACCCCAGCCTGGGCTCACCAGGGCTTCTGGCCCACTTCTGAGTTTTTGACCGTTACCATCCAGCCCCTCCATCCGGCTCCCCATCCCAAGGCAGCACATCAGCTGTGAATTTCTGCCTGAGGTCAGGATGTGCCCCGAGCAGCGGCAAAGCGTACCCCCTCAACCCCGGCTCTTGCCATCAGCTTCTCATTGCCCGCGTCGGGAGAGATGTTAAAAATATTTTATGATCCGTATGGCACAGGAACCCACCCATCAAAACAGGTCCTCTTCCTAGCACTGGAGCGGGGTCCTAGATTCTGCGGAGGCTACAGGAGGGGTCGGGATGGTGGGGGGCATGTGAGGAGCTGGGGTCCATCAGCACAGGGGTGTTTTGATATTTTAACTACAGGTTTCGCTGCCCCAGTGGGAGCTACTGAAGGTCAGCCCAGCCCGAGTCCCCTCCACGCTCACTGTGGCCACCACATCCGGGCACTTGCCAGAAGTCACCATCTGACCAAGGGGACCCTGAATTTCTGCTTTGGCTGGTAGCTGACTAAGGGGGGCTGGCGGGGGTCCCTGGCTATGAGTTGAGGAGCTGCATCCAGGTCCCACACCTGCCCTGTCCAGGAGACCCTGGGGACCCGCCCACGGAAAGGGGGGCCCGAGCCGGGGCCCTGCCTGAGCCTGTGCCCTTCAGAGCCTTGCTTCCCTGGGCTCAGCTAGGCAGGAGGGTGAGGAGAAGAGGGTCTTGCAGACTAGGGCTGCTCAGGATCCTGGGGGAGGGGGTCTGGAAGGGAAGGTGTTAGTAAAGAGCTGTCGGTCCCTGTCCTGGTTTGATCTGGACACTGGGGCACAGGAGAGAAGTGTGTGCAGGAGGCATTGCCTGGAGGGAGGCTGGGTGTGCCCTGAGGGTGACTGGAGGATGTAGAACAGAGCAGACTCGGGGGAGGAGACAGGGAAGGGGTGCGGGGTGGAGTGAGGGGAGGTGAGGCCAGGGGGCCAGCCTGAGCCAGTTCTCCCTCCTTAACCCCCTGGGTGGACCCTGCAGGCGGGGCTGGGGTTAGGAGCTCAGAGATGCCCATCCCCTGCACTGGGCTGACCCTCATGAACCCCGTCCCCAGGAGCTGCCGGGAGAGGGGCAGTTTCAGGCAGAGGAGGGTGCCCGGCCCTGGAAGCCCAGTCATGGATCCTAGGGGTGCTCTGGGCCATGCACCCCACCATCTGAATCCATCTTAGGACCTGCAGGCTGAGCAGGTTAGGGTTTCCACACATCAGCACAAAGACGCTCATGGTCACGACAGAACCAAGAGCCAGAGGGACACAGCCCAGCTGTCAGGCTGCAGGGGTTAGAGGAGGTGATGCGTCTGAGGCCTTTGCCCAAAGCCAAGAGCTGTGCTCCCGATGGGGCCGTACGTGCCGGACCCCACAGGCACCCCCTGCTCTCTCCCACGTCCTGCAAGCACCAAGCGCTGGCCTTGCGGGGCACCAGCACCCACAGGCTGCACAGAGACGAGACCAGGTGGTGCCTCTCTTGTGCAGCCGGCAGCCAGGAGGATGGAGGCCCGGATGATGGCGCCAGGTTGCAGAGCCCAGGCTGGGCACCAGAAACAAGGCAGCCACTGCAGATTCATGATTAAGGGGGGGATGCTGCCAGGCTTGCATTTCAGAAAGATCGATCTACCATCCAGACGGAGGGGAGAGGCCAGACTGACATTGAAAACCGGCCACAGCAGCCCATCCGCTCCGGGTCAGCTTCTCCCCCTCCAGCGTTTAGGGTCCTCCAAGACCTGGCCCCTGGCATCTACTTCAGTCTCCTGTGGGAATTCTGTCTGCTCGTCATCTGCCTCTGACCTTTGCTCACACTTGCCCATCCCGGCAGTGCTGTCCCTCGGTCTCTTGGTGGATGTGAACTCCACTCTTCCTTCTAGAACCACTCGCTGGGAGGCTGTGCAGGGCAGCAGCCGAGAGCACAGCTCCCCTGACTTCTCCAGGTCCACGAATCCTGGTGCCCTGGCCCCGTCCGACACCCCGCAGGCTTGGCCTGTCCACCCTGCTGGCACGAGCCCCCGTTGGACGCTGGTTCCCTCCTGCACCCCTTTTGCTCCCAGTGGCTCGGAGGTGGGCCTGGGAGCATCTGGACATCCAGTCCTGGGGGGAGGATCACTCCAGACTCTGCCAGCCCCCAACCCAGGCCTGCCCCGGAAAGTGCAGGGTCCAGGGCCAGGGTACAAAGGGAGGCATCGTACGTCTAAATATTTAAAACTTATACGTTCAGCTAATCAACTGTTAAATAAGAGATGCTCTACACTCCTACTTTGACAAATATCCTTTAGAAGGACCAGGAAGGCCAGGTTGATTTCAGGTTGTGACCTTGCGGAGTTCTGCACTGGACCGTGATGGCCCGGGCAGAGCCAGGCCCTTGCCCTTTGAACCATCCCACGCCGCCCACTTGCTTCTCTTTGCACTGAGGGGCTTTGTGTGTGCATGTGGACACCCACCCTGCCCGCCTGTGCTCAGTCTACACCCCCCCACCTCCAAACAGCAGCCCCTGGTCTAAGTATGCTGATGTTTGTGGGGTCTGTCCTTCAGACATTCAGGGAAAGAGGCCCATGCAGACCATGGGCTGGGGGCCACTGGGGCAGCAGATTTGGGGTCCTGGGTAAGGCAGGCAATCTCTCTTAGGGCCCCCCGTCTGCCACCGGCTCAGCAAGAACGAGATGCCTTGTGTCCTGCTTCACTAAGGGGTGGGGGCTTAGCTTGTCAGGTGGCGTCGGTCCTCGCGTAGCCCCAGGAGGTGCATTGCTCCATGAATGAGGCTTTACCCCGCAAAGAGGGGGTGCTCTGGGCAGGGGGGGCGCCAGTGAGCTGGAGAAAGAAAAGGGGGCTCAACCCTCCAGGGGGCACACTCACACCTTTGCCCGTCCCACCCTCTCCCTCCTGCATCCCTGCCCAAGGGGTTAACCAATGAGCTGCCCCCTTCCCTCCAAGCCTTTGCCGATGCTGTTCCCCCTGCCCTTCCCGGTTTAGCCGACTCCCGCTGATCCCTGAAGACACTTTCTCCTCCGAGGCTCCTCCTCAGGCCCCGGCAGATCACCTGCCCCCTCCATTGTTTCAATGTGGCCACGTGGCATGTCCTATTGGCCAGGATTCACCACTGTCACTAGATGTGGGCCTTCCGGGGACGGGCGCCTGCAGCACCGGTGGGTCACCGCGGCCGGGCTCGGCAGCAGCTCTCAGCAGCCGTCACTAGGTGCTCTTGTTGGGTAATGGGGTGGGTGTCCCCATCTGGGGGAAGGCATTCCTTTATTAACAAACTGACGTCCATCTGGGCCAGGCCCTCGGCGGGGGCGGCGGGGAGGGAGGTGGGCTGGGAAGATGGAAGTCAGCCAGGCCCAGCCCGCTGTGAGGGAGCTTTCGGAGTGCCAGCTCGGGACGAGGGTACTCTAGGGAGACAATGTGGGGCCGGGCCAGGGGTCACCAAGCCCGAAGCTTCCAGCTGGGAACACAGGGTCTTGCAACGGGAAGGGGGCTGCCATCAGAGCAGAGCTCCCCTGGGTCCCCGCATGTGCGGTGGGGTGGTCCCAGCAAGGGTGAGCTCCGGCTGGACACGGCCTGCAGGAAGCCCTGGGTGGCATTCAGCCAGTCCCCCACCTCGGCTGAGGGCTCAGGGGAAGGTCCGAGACGCTGGGCCCCCAAGTGGACGAAAATGTCCAGGACCCCAGGCGCGGGGCAGGAGCATGGTGGGTAGAGGTCCCTCTGCCCAGAGCCCTGAGCCCTCCCCACTTCACGCTCCGTCTAGCAGAGCTGGGCCCAGGCCCAGCCCAGATGCAGCGCTGCTGGGTAGAGGGTGGGGAGCCTCTGAGGGGCTCCCCTCGCTCTCCCAGCCCCGACATGGGGGCTCCCGGCGGGCAGAGCCAGGCCCCCCTGCCTCAGGGCCTTGTGGTCACCTTGGCTCCCGGGGGCTCCCGTCGGACACCCCTGGGGCTGGGCCTGGCCGAAGCTGACCCGGCACAGCCAGCCTCCCCAGCGGCCGCCACCACAGGACACCAGAGCACAGCGGGGAGAGCACCTTTATTGTCAGAGGGTTACAGGCTTCCCGCCGCCTCTGACCGCCCCTTCGTGAAGACAGGCCTGCAGGAAGCCACGTCTTGGCTCCCACACGGCCAGCCCTGCCTCAAGGTGGGCAGTCGAGGCCTCAAGGGCAGGGAGAGGTTACCAGGGCCCAGAGGGACCAGGCCACAGCCTCCCAGGCGCACCAAGGGCGGTGGGGACGAGTCGCTCCTGCCACGAGGGGAGACGCACCTGGGGCGGTGCCAGCACCTGTGAATGTCTGAGTTTGCAGCCGTCGCTGAGACAGCGAGAGAGGAGCACCAGGGCCAGTCCAGGGCACAGGGGACCCGACACCGGAGAGGCCTCGAGCGCTGTGGCCTTGAGAGCTGCTCTGGGGCACCGGGGACCTGGGTGTCCGCTGCGGAGCCTGGCTGGGACCACAGCACCGAGGGAGGGAGCATCTCTCCCCAGCAGGGCCTGGGAATCAGGCAGCAATCCCTCCTCCTCCTTGGGACATAGGACTTGCCGTGTAACGCAGAAGTGGCCAACCCTGCAGCTTTCCAGAGAGCCTGGGAGAGGGCAGGGCTGCAGGGATGGCCCCTGGAGGGTGCACATTTGCATAAATCCTCCCTCCTCCCAGCTCAGCGGTGGGAGGCCCTGGCAGGGTGGGTGGGGTCAGAGAGATCGGGATGCAGTGGTGGACAATGCCAATTCGGTCTGAGGGTCTTTGCACCCCAACGCTCCTCTCTCATGGTCTCCAAGTCCACGTGACTATTATGGGTTTAGTCAAGGTCTCCCTGGCCTCCGAGAGCAGCTACAGGCCAAGCTGCTCCCCAACCCATGGACCAGACCCCGAGCCCAGGGAGAGGAGTCGAGGAAGGAGGCCCAGGGCCCCCGCTGTCTCGTGCTGGGCAGGGCCCTGCCCTCCTTCCCAGCTGGAGCCTCAGGAGCCACCCGGCCCGACACCCGCCCTGAGTTTCCCCGTGAAGAGGGGAAGCCAGCAGGGTAGAGAGAACATGGGGTCAAACCCTGCCCCAGCCATCCATGGTCCGGGGGCCTTGGGCAGGTGAGTTACCCTCTGCAAGCCTCCGTCCCCCGTGTAAAGTCGGGGTAACAAGCCTACCTCCTAAGGGTTAAATGAGACAATGTAGGGAAGCTCCTCGGACAGGCCCAAACGATGCAGTGACCCAGTAAAAGATGAGTATTATGACTATTCTCACAGCCCACGCGGCCCACCAGACCCCGTCTCCAGCAGGGAGTGCGGGTGAGGAGGGAAGGGACCAGGGCAGGGCTCTGGCCTCTGGCCCCTGCCCCTGGAGCTGCCATCTGTCCCCAAGGCCCCCAGCCCCCAGGAGCCAGTGTCCCTGACGATCGTCCAGGCCTGGAGCCCGGTCCCACTCGGGGTGTCCTCAGGTGCCAGTGGCAGCACAGGCCCCGGGGCTGGGTCTCTGGCGGAGTCGGGGCTTGTCCTGGAGCGCTGGCCTCTCACTTCCCGCCGCTGGCCCGGCCAGCGCTCCTCTGCCCAGGGTCGGGGCCAAGCAGGGCAGCCAGGGAGCCATCGGGGGGGGGGCCACCACGCTTCATCTTGAGGTTGGCTCTCAGAGCGGCGTCCTGGCCGGAGCCCCCATCAGGGGAGGCCAGGGGATCTGGAAGGAGAGCAGGAGGGTGGGCTTGCGCAGGGCCTTGGGAGCAAGCAAAGCACCTTCACTTCCAGCCCCGCCAGCAGCGGAAGCTCTGTGCCCAGTGAGGACGCGACAAAGCAGCAGCTGGTTTCTACTCGTCACGCATCCATTCACTTACTCATTCATTCATTCATTCATTCATCCACTCATCCACGTGCTCATTTCATTCATTCTCCCAATTGCTCATCTATTCATTCACCAATTCACTCATTCACCCATTCTTCAACAACTGCTAACCAGGGCCGGGCTCCAGGCCCTGCAGAAGTGCCAGGGAGAGACATGGAAACCCCACCCCACAAGGGAACTGAAGGCTCAGCAGAGCACGGTGGGGAGACAGGAAGGCGGCTTCAGGGAGGAAGAGATCCTGGCGCAGGTCCTGAAGCGGGAGCTGGTGCTCAGGAGGCCGAGGGACCAGCCTGAGCAAAGGTGCAGAGGTGGGAAAGGGCCTGGGGTAACCGGATGATGGCTCTGTGTCACTGGACACCAGGCTATGCTGGGGAGGGACTTGGGACCTGGATGTCGGTCACGGGCAGCAGGGAGCCCCTGAGGGTCCTTGAGCAGCGGTGGGACAGGGCCAGACTGGCAGCCAGGTGAGGGGCCGCTGGGGCAGGGAGAGCAGGCACCAGAGGCAGCAGCATGAGGGCAGCAGGGAGGGGGAGCAGAGGTAGATTTGGACTCAGCGGCCACCTGTGGGCCTGCCTGTCCCCAGGTCCTGGTCACTACGCACCGTGGATCCCAATCATGTGCTCCAGGATGAGGACCCTCTCAGCCAGGATCTTCAGCGCCTCCCGCAGCTGCTGCACCCCCTCGCCCTGGGGGGGAGGAAGCAGCCAAGGTCAGGGCCGTCCTGCTTCAGTGTACTGTCCCAGCCCTCCCCACGCCCGCCACTTCCCTCCTGTCACCAACATCAGTACAGCAGCCATCATAAGGTGGACATCCTGGTGCCAGGGCTGGGGTTCACAGACACGGAACTTGATGCACAGAGAGGGTAACCAGAGTCCTGTGGCCACACAGCCTGGAAATGGCCGACCGGGGCTTCACACCCAGACCCGTCTGCCTCCAGCCTGGGCTCGTCCTGCTCCCATGGCTGCCTGCTGCTTCCTCTGTGTGCCCTTCTTTCCAGAAAATACTCTGCTGTGGGCAGAGCACCTAGTACGGGCCCACGGGTTGGGGGTGCTTTGCTTGTTTCCTTCCTGGCACTGCCCAGCCGAGAGATTTCCACAGTGTCACCCGGGCGAGAAAAAGAGAGGGAAGAGCCACGGCTTCTGGAATGCCAGCAGGAGGACGCGATGATGGCACGTCTGCATTTCTGGGACCCAGCCTACACACGGGCGAAGGACCTCGTGTGTCGAGACACGTGAATGAGCTGATTAATTGAGAAGACAGGTGACAAGGCCACTTTGAAATAAAAAGTGATGGTGGAGAGACAAGGCCCCGCCCTGGAGTCAGCAGCAAACAGGCATCTCTGGCTGGTAGAACATGACAGTTCTGTCATGACATTCAGATTAATTGAGCTTAAAACAAAAGAAAACCAAAAGCATGCTACTGAGTTACAAGAGAGAGGTCTTCCCACCATAGGCCGTGAGAAGCCGGGCTGTGGGTGGTGTCTGGGATGGGGGTGTCCCAGCGAGGAGCAGGGGGTCCAGGCCCCCTCTGTCAGGACCCGGCTAAGCCTCGGTCCCTGGGCCACAGGATGCACGCCGATGAGATGGGGCGGGGGAAGTCGTGGGTATCCTCTCTGTCTCCCATCACAAGTGACCCCCGCATCCACATCTTCCTCCCACTGCCTCCTGTGCCCAGTACGGCTGCCCTGATTCCAGCCTCTTCCCCCTTCTCCAGTCCCGCAAGGACCTCCGGAAGGTCCCCTGGCCCCAGCTTCACCCCTCCAGCCCAGCCCGCCTCCCGCAGCTGTCCGCCTCCAACGCCCACCTCCCACCTCTGCAGATACCCCCACCCCCGGCTTAGAACCTCCCTCAGCTCACTCAGTTAAGGGGCACTGTGTGCCCGCTGAGCTGGCCAGCCCGCTGAGCCCTGACACTCCCACGGGACTCATTCTCAGCTTGCAAGACCTCCCCTGCTGGCCCTACTGCCTCCGCCCCCTTTATCCATCACCCTGGTCCCCAGCCTCCTCTCCTGGTCCCAGAAGGCATGGCTCCCCACAGCCATGCTGGCACTCCATCTGTGCCCCCTCCCCGTCCCATCTTGCCCTGGCCCCTGTGTGCTCCCAACCTCACTCTTTCCTCGTCCTCTCCCACATCCACATGCCCACGTATCCTTCAGTCCACCACCGTGACCTTGGGCACACCCGTGTGCCAGGTGCTGTCATGGGAGAGTCCTGTCCCTGGAGAGGGACCCCACGGCTTGAAGCCTCCTTAAAAGAAAGGTCTTTTCTGCAGGTCCGTGTTTCCTCCGGCCCTCTCCGGCAGGGTCTCCCCCCAACTCAGGCCCCAGGCCGGTCACCCCATCTGTGCTACCCCACTGCAGCCAACTTCACCCTGTGCTGCAGTCGCTATTCACTCAGCTGTCTCCCCCGCTGGGCTGGGACCGCATTCACCCCGTGACTGATGCCCGGCTCAGGGCCGATGGTGGCAGTCCAGCTCTGTTGGGTACCCGCTCTCCTGCTGAGACACAGCCAAGGGGCAGGAGGGAAGCACGGGCCCAGGGGCACAGTTACCTCGGCGGTAGCTTTCTCCTCCTCTTCCCCCTTCCCGCCAGGCTCGCCCTGGGAAGAAAGTCATGCAGTCAATGATGGGTGCGGGGTGGGGCGTTTCTCCACCCTCTCCAGCTTCTCTCCCTGGGCACCCCTGCACAGCCTGGTACAGGGTTGATTTTAGGGGCTTAATTCTGTTTCTAGGGAGGGAGGAGTCAGGTTTGGAACCCCATGAGCTCAGGTGTTGGCCCTTCCAGGGATCAAGTCCCCTGCATCTCAGGCCTCTGCTTCCCTGACTCTAAAATGGGGCCAGTAACATCAGCCTCACAATAACACCTAGGTGGTCACTTACTCCTGTGTGACCTTGAGCAAGTTACTTTACCTCTCTGTGTCTCGATTTTCCCATCTCCAAAATGGAGCTAATAATAGCCTCATAGAGCTATTAGGAGGATTAAATAAATCAATCTCAATAATAAGCTTGGAGAAGGCATGGCTTTGGAGGCTAACACTCCTGGGTTTAAATCTTGGCTCTACCGTTGCCTAGCTGTGTGACCTTGGGCAAGTTGCTTAACCTCTCTGAGCCTTAGCTGCCAGTTCTGGCAAATAGGGAAAATAAAGCACTGTCTCATGGGGTCACTGTGCAGCTTAAACACTCTGTGGATGAAGAGGGTTTCCACATAGAAGATGCTCAGCAAAGATCCACCCCTTTCCCCCCAGCCCCATGCCCCTGACATAAGACTTGGGCACGAAGGAGGTACCCACCTCCTTGGCCCTGGAGATAGGGGCTGAGACTCATGAATTCTTATTTCCAAGAGGGGAATTAGAGGTCAGCTGTCTATGTCTCTATTCCTAGAAGGTTCAGAGAAGGCAAGGGACTCTGCAGGTCACACAGCACATTAACCCAGGGGCCTGGGCTCCCTGGAAGGGACCTCAGGACTCTCATCCAAGCCTCGCAACAGGAGGCTATTTCAGTCCTTACTTCATACGTTCAGTGAGGGGGCTCCCACCTCCCAAAGTCACCCCTTCTCAACTTGGGCAGCTGGCACTGCACCCAGGTTGCCCGTTTCTCTCCCCCCGCCCCATCCTGGCTGGGCTGGATCTGGCCATGCCTGGGGAGGCTGGGGGGCTGAACTCAGCCAGGCCGCCTGGGGCAGATGCCCGCCCACCTGGTACCCTGGGACTGCACCAGAGCCCATCGTCCTGGGGGTGGCCCATCCACACGGTCCCACACTTACAGGCGGCCCTGTCACGCCCCGCTCTCCAGCCAGGCCCTGCAGAAAATCAAACAAAGCAGATTAGGCTTTGCCTGTCCTTGACAGCCTCTCGGTCCTCCGCTGGCCCTCCCCCTGCACTGGGCTCTGGAAACCTGAAAAATGGATGGGGGGAAGAGGATGGCGTAGAGGAAACACGAAGGCCACAGCTGGGGGCCTCCCCGGTCCTGACGCCCCCGCTACTGGCCTGTGTATGACCCTGGGCCTCAGCTGAGCCCTCCATCTCCTCACCTGTGAAATGGGGCAATGCCAAGTATGGTTATCACTCAGAGAAGGGGACCGGCTGGCAAAGCACACATCCCCCCAGCACGCGAGAGAGGGGCCCTCAGAGAACGAGTGACAGCAATGGTGATCGTGAGGGTGCCTGCGTGGACACCCCATCAGCGCTGATGCCCAGCCGCAAGGCTCCCCGGGGCCCCAGACCTGTGCATCCAGCCGTCCTCCAGCACCCTCAACCGGCCAGCCAGGAGGCGCTCCCCCTCGACTTCTCCAAAGTGGAACTCCTGGTTTCCCCCCAGACCTGCCCCCACCCTGCAGTCTCTCCTCTCGGAAACGGCTCTGCGGTCCCGCAGCTGCTCCCACACACACCTTGGAGTTAACCTTCCCTTTCCCTCCCTCACCAAATTTATTCCATCAGCCAGACCTGTCAGGTTCACTTTCTAAGTATGTCTGTTCACTTTGCCATTTCCTCTGTGCTGCTGTGGCCTCCTCCCTGGTCTCCCTGCTCCACCGCCGCCTCCCCCGCCTTCCATCCCTCCCGCAATAGCCAGAGGGGCCTTGGAAAGCTGTAAATCAGGTCACGGACTCTCCCTCCCTGAACCTCGATGAGTCCCCTTTCCACTGTGACCCAAATCCACACATCAGCCCTGCAGGTAAGGCCCTGCCCAATTCCCCCCCTCATCTCTCCCCACACTCTCCTCCGCTCAGTATGCGCCACGCGTTTCCCTGCTTCAAGACCTCTGCACCTGCTCTCCCCTCTACCTGGAACGCTCCTGGCATCTCTGCAGGACTGCTCTTTCCCGTTCCTCGGGTCTCAGTCAGAATGTCACCTCCTCCTATCTGTCACCCCCTCCTGTCACCATAGGTCCTTTCCCAGTTACTCTCTATCACGTCTGCCTCCTGCACTAGACTATCAGCTACCAGAGGGCAGGGATCCCCACTTCCTTGTTCTTGTGCCCAGTACAGTGTCTGATGCAATTGAGGCCCCAGGACATACGTAGTTAATGAATAGCATTCATTAAGGGTCTCCGAAGAGCCTGGCATTCTCCACCTGTTTTCCCCATTATTTCTCACAATGAACCTACCCAGAAGGGATTTTTATCCTCATTTCACAGATGGAGAAACTGAGGCCCAGGGGCTCAGGGACTTGTTCAGGGTCACCCAGCTGGAAATTGGCAGAACCAGGCTTCAAACCCAGGGCTGTCCATCCCACTCAGGAGAAAGTCGGGACCACGTGGTCCCCTGTTATTGTCCCTTCTCGCTCTTCTTTGACCCCTGTCTAGGAGACATCCCTCCCCACAAACCGCCAATTCTCAGAGGCCTCGACTCCTTGGCAAGGATGGAGACGGAGACTGGGTCATCAGACTGGCCCCACCATCCACAATGAAGCCACGGTCCAGCCCACCTGGTGGCCGTTCTGACATTGTCAATACTGGGGCAATGGAGAATTGGAACCCAGCTCCATCCCTGCAGTGTAGGGGCCTGGGTGGGTCCTGGCAGTGGGTCCTGGAAGGGGGCTCTTCGACACCTGTTCAGTGGGGCCCTGGGGAGCCAGGGACAGGCCGGGCACTGCCTGGTGCCCCTGGCATCCCAGCCCTGGCTACAGACCCTCAGGTTTAAGGAAGGACCACTGCAAGGAGGAAAGGGGCCAAGATGCCACCAGCCTGAAGACGCCCCATGCTGATGCCCGGTCACACCGTCTCGAGCGGGGCTAGACGAGCAGCTCTAACTTGGTCCCCTTGAACCTCATTGGAATCTTGCAGGTCCTGGGTCCCCACAAGGCTGCTGTGGGCACGGTCTCCACAGCCACCCAAGGCAGCCCCGCCCGCAAGGGCCTGGAAGACCCTAAAAATCAACAAGCCGGCAGGATCAACCACCCCAAAGCACCCATTGGCACTCTGCCGTCCTGCTGTGTGACTCTGGCAGGTGACAGAGTCTCTCTGAGCCTCCACTGCCCCATCGCTGCTGGGACAGAATGATGGGATCCCTTCGCATCGCTGACCTGCCCTGTCACTGTGCGCTTGGGCCACTGGAGGAGCCCCACTGCCCTCAGCCCTTTCCGTGAGAGCATCTGTCGGCCTTTCACATGCCCTCCTCCCCCTCTTCCTGCCCTTTTGTCAGGGCTGAGCAGGCCCAGCCTGAAGGGAGGAGGGAGCCCCCAGCACCGGAGAACCAGGAGAGACCGCGTTGCTGGCACAGAGCTCCTGGCGTATGGAGCTCGGCCAGACGCCCCCTGCCAACCTCCTACAGTTCCCGGGGCCTCTCCGACCCTCACCACAGTCCCGTCACTGTCACTGTCATTCTCTCTCGCCCGCCCCCACCCCTTCTCTCTGGGGCCTGTGGCTGGGAGCCTGAGGGGCCAGGAGGGTGCTCTGGGGGGCCCCGACCCCTGGCTAACCTGGCCACCCCACCTGACTCAGGAGCAGATCAGGTCTGAAGGCCTCCTTCCCCCCCTGCAGCCACCCCCCACCCCCAGGCCCCGCCTGCCGGCCTGGTCTGTACCACATCCGCCCTGGCTCTGCCCTACGCCGTGCACCCCACTGGCCCTTCTCCTCCACGCCACATCCTCCTGGTGTGAAAACACACGGGGGACGACAGAGAGAGATCAGGAGCCGTGGGACACTGGTTCTTTGACGTCTAGAACATGTGCTCTAGAGGGCTGGCCTCTGGCCCCAGGCTCCGGCTGTGTCCTCGGCTGGCGTGGCTGGTGCCCTCCCTGTGTCTGGGGAATATTTGTCAAATGACTAAAGGGATGAATGAATGTGTGGGACTCCTGAGGTCCCAGCACCCACAGGGCCAAGGCCCGGATCCACCTCCCTTGCAGTGGGATGGGGGGCACCTCTCAGCCACTCCACCCCACCAGGGCCTGAGTTCCAGGGACCTCAGAGCCCTCGGTCTGGATGAGGCCCAGGGGAGGGGCTGCAGGAAGCTCCATGCAGACATCCCCAGACGCCACCCTTGCTGCCTCTACGTCCCGGACCCCCCCCTCCTCCATGTGACCTCCCCCCTGGGCCCCTGCAGCACAAGGCACGTCCCCCTGGCAATTTATTTCTCTTTCACTCCCTGTGACAATCCACCAGGGAGGCCCTGTACACCCCGTCTTAGCAGCTGAGGAAGCCAGAGCCCAGAGAGGCTGCCTTTCTGCCGAAGGTCACACAGCTGGGAGGCAGAGCAAGCTGGGGTTCCGGGCCGCACAGTCAGGCATCAGAGTGCCCCCCTCAAAGGCAATTCTCCTTGAGGAGGGGCCACGGGCTGGGGTGGACCTTCTGTGATCCTGGCCCAGCTCCACCACACCCTCCGGACGACCTCGGGTGGCACCTGGGTCTCAGCTCATTTATGTACCAGGAACCATGTTAGCACCTCCTTGGCATAGGCAGAGTGGGCAGCAAAGGGTCGCTGCTGCTAACAAAACCAGGACCCCATGCCTGCCTTCCCCTGAGGCCCTCGTGGACCCAGGTGGGGACCGGCCAGGTGGGCTGGCTCCTTCCTGAGCAACTGTGCTGGTAAGAAGCCAGGCTCCTCCTTTCCTGGCGAGACAATGCCCCCTCCCTTGCCAGAAATGGGAAAGACCTTACCTGGGATCCTGGTGCACCTGGGGGTCCAGGGGGACCGTGTGGTCCAGGGGGACCTGCCGGCAGAGTCACAGATGGTCACCTGGGGCCAGAGAAGCCTGCTGCCCCCATCAGCTCTGGAGAGGACCTTTCCACCCTCCCACCCCAGCCCCTGCCCTGGGTCGGTCTCCATGGGCAGCAAAGGAAGGTGCGGTGAACGAATGGTGGGGGAGGGGGGCACCCGCTCCCTTGGCCTCCCCTGCCCACCGCCAGAGCGGAGAGCCCACCTCCACCCACTCTCCCTGCAGCCCTGACACCACAACCAGAGCCCCATCCACGGGGCCACCCCGCAGCCCCTCCCCAGCCGGCTAGTCCCCCGGCAAATCTCGAGCCTCTCCCTCCTCGGGACCTCAGACCTGACCCCTCTGAGGCCATCCTTCTTGCCTGGGTTACTACAACTGCTGCCTGACCATCTGCCCTCCACGCAGCCCCCCAGAGTGACCTTTCAAATAGGTCCCTCTCAGCCCAGCCTCCTCCACCTTCATCAGTCAGATACCCCCTTCTGGAAAGTTCCTCTGCATCCGTGCTTTTGCCGATGCTGTTGCTTCCTCCTGGAGCTTCTCCAACCCCTCCACACCCCAGAAAACTCTTTGCTACTAGTCTCAGGCTAAGCATCACCTCCTCCAGGAAGTCTTCCAGGAAACTACCCCGCCTCTTCTCTAGGCAAAGCCCTGACACAGACCAGCCGCTACCTCTGGCCACTGTCGGTTTGCATGCCTGCCACCCCCATGGGCCAGGGAGTGCCCAGAGGGTCAGGCCAGGCCTGATGGGTACAGCGCAGGGAGTGGTGTTCCTGACTGAACTTCCCGAATGCTTGGAAGAGGGAGGCCTCCGTCCCCAGTGGCCAGCACAGGTCTGTGCCTCTTGGGCTGCTAGGCTGTACCATTGTGCCCCCGGCATGCTTAGGGAGGACCCGCAGGAAAGTGTACCCCTGGTGGGGTGACGATCTGGAATCAGTCTAGCTAAAAGACAAACACCCTCCCAGCTCACTCCCAAATACCACCTTTTAAATGGGGCCACCCTGGCCCAGCTGCTCGCCCAGCCCTGCTTTCTCAGACCCTATGGGATTCACTGATAGTATTTGGGTACTGTTCGCCTTCTCCACTAGAATGTAAGTACCATGAGGACGGGAATCTTTGTTTTGTTTATTTAAGTATCCCAGGAGCTTAGAACACTGCCCAGCTGAACAGTGCTTGGTGAATATTTCCTGAATTCATGAGAGAGTGAATGAACGACAGAGAATGAGTGCCCGGGTCTGGAGCCCTAATCAAGAGGTGCCCCACCCGCTGGCCCTCAGGGCCTCCGTTGCTCGTTCATTCACAGGTAGAACCTGTCAGAGGAGACTTCCACACACCTGGGTGCCAGCCCTGCCCCACACTCCCCTCCTCCCCCAGCGAGGGCCCCATCCCGTCCCCTCCCCACACTCCCCTCCTCCCCCAGCGAGGGTCCCATCCCGTCCTCTCCTCACACTCCCCTCCTCCCCCAGTGAGGGTCCCATCCCGTCCCCTCCCCACACTCCCCTCCTCCCCCAGCGAGGGCCCCATCCCGTCCCCTCCCCACACTCCCCTCCTCCCCCAGTGAGGTTCCCATCCCGTCCCCTCCCCACACTCCCCTCCTCCCCCAGCGAGGGCCCCATCCCGTCCCCTCCCCCAGGGCCCTGCTCTCTGCCTGCAGGCCCAGGGCCTCCCGTCGCTTCTGGGCACCTGCCCCGCCAGCTCCCTGGGTCTCCCGCGTGGCCCTCACACCGCCCGTGCGGACCCTGCCTCCCCATACCCAGAGAATCCCTGCTCTGGCTCACACGAGGGCAGCCCGGGGCTGCATCATGTGGGTGTCAGGGCTTGTTCTGGCAGAAACACTGTGGCCAGTCCCAGGGGAGCTGCCGCCCGGGAACAAGAGGCCCCACCTCAAGCCACTGCTGGCTGGAGCAGATCCAGTGCCCTGCCAAGGCCATGACCCCCAACTGGCCCCCTCAAGGCCCCTTGGTCCAGGCCAAGCCCAGGAGGGGTTACCAGTGGAGACCAGCCTGTGCTGTGGCCCTCTGTGCTCACCTGGAGGGCCGGGGGGGCCCCGGGGCCCTGGGACGCCCGCCAGCACCGTGTCCACGGCGGCAGAGGCCAGCTGCGTGTCTGCATCTGCGGGAAGGGCAGAGCGGCCCGTGACCTGGGGGGCAGGGCTGGCGGGGCTGGGGGGCTAGAGCTGAGATCCCCCGGAGCCGGGACGGGCATGCCCGGCCCCACTGGGCCTCACTGCAGCCCTGGTGAGCAGTTGCCACTGCTCCCACGACTCAGAGGAGCACACAGAGGCCAAGTCAGAGGGCAGGGGAAGCCCCGTGGGCTCCATTTAAAGCACAAACTCCTTCCTGAACACTCCAGGCCCTTGACTCTGGCCCCACCTTGCTTACCACCCAGGCTGGACGTTCTGCCAGGGTCCACCCCACACACCCATCCTGACGTACCTGACTAGCTCACTCCTGTGGGGCCTCCTCCAGGAAGCCCTCCCTGCCCACCCCTCTGAGCTGCAGGGCCCTGGGCTGCCTCCATCAGGGCCCCAGAGCCGGGTGGAGTCTGTCTAATGGCCTGGGTCTCTCCAGGGGGAGCCCCGTGTGACTTCACCCTGCCCTATTCTCAGAGCCAGGACCAGACAGCCAGGCTTGGAAACGTCTGGACGGGGGTGGCTGCCTCTGCCTCTCCGCAGTGCCAGATGCAGGGCGTCGCGCCCAGGCCAGGGCAGGCTGCAGCTCTTCTGGCCCCGGGATGCCGGCTGCTGAGCCCTTAGACGCCCGAGGCACTTTACACGCATCATCCATTCTCCCCACTAGGGGGCACCACTGAGCCCACCGTGAGGGTGAGGAGGTCGGGTCGTCAGGGAGTTAACACTTTCTCCTGCCCCTGTACCCACTGAGGGCAGCCCAGGCCCCTCAGTCCCCTTGGGAATGAGCCCCTCCCTCACGGCTGGGGGCTGTGTTTTCACCCCCAGAGCAACTCCATCAGGATGTATTACCACCCCTCCTCTACGCAGGGGGAAACTGAGGCTCAGAGAGGGACACTGTGATTCAGGCGCAGGTCTTAACCCTCAAGGGAGGGCTATGCTGCCGCGGGGCGGAGGGGGCTTGGGTTTCTCCGACAGCTGACAAAGCGGTCCCTGGGATGTCACCCATTCAGAATTTCAAGTCAGTCCTGCTTCTTAAAACCCTTTCCACTCCCCAGGGCCCTTAACCAAAATGATGCCCGCGTGGGCTGCCGGCCCCACCCCCACCCCCGTCCGCGGGGCCTCCCTGGAACCGCCCTCCCCGCGCGCTGGGGCGGCTGTGTGTGTGCTCAGAGGCGCCCTCTCGCGCTAGACTGTAGCCTCTGCAGGCAGGAGGCTGTTTTGCTCAGGGCTGTACGTGGCGGGCGGGTAAAAACAGAGTCCCACACGTCGTAGGCGATCCATCAACACATGTCCAGTGGCCTACAGTGAGGGGATTTGTGGAGAGGACATGGGGTAACGGATGACCCGAGGCCAGGCCAGAGAGCGGAGTGACCCGTGGGGGTCAGACCCCGGGGCAGGAGCTGAGCGCGGGTTGCCGCCCCGCCCCGCATCAGTGCCCCCAGGCGACCCCGCCCCCCACTTGGCAGAGCCGAGGCTCCCCTCGCTGACAGTCCGCTCGCTTCATGGGGTCCTCTGGGGAGGGCTGGTCCCCCTGAAGACAGGCTCAGGCCCGCTCTCCCGCCCCACCCCGCAGGCATGACACTCACTGTCCTTGTCTGTCGGCGGCTGCAGGGAGTAGAGGACGCCTTGGGGGCCGTTTGGAGGGAGGCCTGGGCTGCCTGCTGGGCCGGGGGGGCCGGGGGGGCCGGGGCGCCCCATCTCTCCAGGAAGCCCACGGGGCCCTGGCGGCCCCAAGAGGCCTGCAGTGGGGAGGAGAGGAGTCACAGGAGGGCCGGGCCTCGTGGCTGACGTAACAGAGACGAGAAGCAGACCCTGAAGGGGACGGGGCTGGCGAGGGCCGGTGGTGGCCTCCAGGCCCAGGGACACCCTGGAGGGCTCTTCCGGGAGCTAATAACATGACTCCCCTTCCCAGCCCAGTGCACAGGGGACCCGGGGCAGCTGGGTGGGAGGTGAGGGAGGCAGGGACCACAGACCCACTGGGGGCTCCGGCCAGATGCCCTCTGCCCGCTCCAGGGACCTCAGCTCTGGGGAAGGGGCGCCGAGGGTGGCAGCCAGCCTGGGCCAGCCCTGTACCTGCCCTGACAGGGCCCAGGAGGAGCTGGGTGGTCTCTGGAGGTGTTGTTTACATGGCTGAGCACAACCCCCAGCCCCCAGGAGCCCCCCCGGACACCTGTGCCCACAACTCCAGAAGCCTTCTCTTCCCACAGCCCAGGGCGAGACGGAGCCCTAAGGTGCTTGGGGTGAGGCTGCCGTAGGGGTGGCAGTGGGAAGAAGTGAGCCTGGAGCCCCCCAAGATGGCAGTCATTAGCCCCAGCAAGAAAGGGGGTGTCTGGGATGCCTCGCCTGCTCAGACAGGGGAGAAACCCCAGCCCCCTTCCCCCCGTGGACAGAGTCGGGTCGGGGCGTGTGGGGGGGTGTCCTTACCAGGAGGACCCGCTGGGCCCTTCTCTCCTGCCTGGCCCCGGTCACCTTTGGAGCCTGGGGGACCTGCAGGCCCTGGTGGTCCCGTCTGTCCCGGGGGCCCTGGGGATAGAATGAAATGAGGCCTGAGAACACTGTGGGCTGAGCTGCCCCCTGTGGCTCCAGGCTTGACCACCTGGGCTGTCCGGTCAGACATGCCTCCAGGAATCCGGCCCACCTGGGGCCCCTCACAATGGGCAAAGGGACCATCATTAGCTCACATCAGTCATTACAGCTTGCAAACCATTTTTGTTCCTATTAACTTCTATGATCTCAAGAGCTACTTGTGTCCCCACTTGACAGATGGGGAAACTGAGGCTCAGAAAGGTGCGGCCCTTTGCTCAAGGTAGCAGAGCCAGGCTGTAAATGAGTCAGAATCCTCTCTCCACGTCCTGCTGTCTCCTTGCTCAGGCTCAGGAACTGGGCTTCTGGCAAAGAGCTTCCAATGAGGTCTCCTTAGAGACCCCAGGAAGCCCCGAAGGACATGCCTGTCCAGCTTCAGGGTCTCCAGGCCCCAAGGGTGGGCAAGAGTAGATGGAGAGGCCAGAGTCCCCCTGTGTGGCCTGGGGACAGCCCCTTCTCTCCCTCTGGAAGCCCTGGGCCTGGGGAGGGTGCTCAAAAATGCCTGCTGAACTGATGGAGGCCCTGGAGCTGCCCGTTTCCAGAGAGATTCCCAGCTGCTCGCCAGGATTCCAGGACTCACCCAGGTGTCAGCATTTATAGGGTTTTTACTCCACCTGGTGGCCATTCTTGGGAACTGCACGTCCCGGTAAGAAGAAAGGTGCCCCAGGAGACCCGGAGCCTCTCCCAGCTTCCTCCCTCCCCTCCAGGGGGTGTTGGGGCCTGGGTCCTCCAGGGGATGAGAAGCTCCCCCTTCCCCCCAGCCCCCGCCCCCTCCTCAGTCCCTGAAGAAGGATCTGAAGATGAGCATGGGGCAGCCCTCTGGAAATGAGACTTTGGGGAGAGTGGCTAGAGAGGTGTGGGGGGCTGGGGGGGGGCCCAAAGTGAGACGCCCCCTCCTCTCATAGCAGGCCTAAGCTCACCCCTACACCCTCCCAGCCTCCAGAGACTGCAGAATATCTGATGCTTCCCTGGCCCCGGGACTGCCCACTGGAGGCAACTCTCCCACTGCTGGGGGTCTACAGGCAGGGGAGGGGATGGAGCGTGTGCTCAGAGCTGAGTCTGGGCAGGAGTGCTAAGAAGCTGGGGGCTCAACCTGGGGACAGGGGGAGGGAAGGCGTCACCTGCAAAGGGCTCCTCTCCATCTACTCCTGCCCACCCTTGGATATAAAAATATTTAATAACTGGCACAGCACGGATACTGACCAGTCAGACGAGATCTCAGCCTTAAACCCTTGAGTTCAGCCACACAGACAGTGCCAGCTCACCGCCCAGGGTAAAGCCCCAGCGCTTCTCCTGGCACGTGGCAGCATTCAACAATGCTGACTACTAGTATTACAGTTATTATTACTGTTCTGCAGTCCCAGGGAGCAGAGCCTAAACCAATGGATAGAAGCTGCAGAGAGAAAACGTTTACCTCTGACTTCAAAGTATGGTGGGAAGGGTGAAAACAACAGGTGAGTGGATGTCTTCCAACTTGGGTCAGAGAGTTCAGAGAGGAGCCCCCAGAAGGGGGGCAGTCAGTAAGCTGCCCTGGTGGTATGCAGGCAGGGCCTGCTGTAAAATTGAGCCAATCAAGGATGGAGCTGGGCTGGGGGCCTAAGTGCAGATGCTAAGGGGCAGCGGGGCATTCAGTGAGGACAGTAGCTGGACTGTGAGGCAATAAGGAATGGTGAGGACTGTGGCAAACTGCAGAGCTTGAACGGGATCTGCAGGGGCAGCTGTGACTTAGCTGCAGCCAATTGTTTCTCTTTTTTTTTATTTTTATTTTTTATATTTTTTTTTGGCCACACCACACGGCATGTGGGATCTTGGTTCCCTGACCAGGGATCAAACCCTTGCCCCCTGCATTGGAAGTGTGGACTCTTAACCACTGGACCACCAGGGAAGTCCCAGCCAATTGTTTCTATTAAGAGACAGCCAACCCCAATGGCCAGATCTTCCATTTTTCTAAGAGAAGCGAGAAATCCTGGTTTTTATGTGAAATCCCCCCAGGTTTTAAACATTAGCTCAGTTTTTCAAAATACCACGTGGGCACGTATGACCTCCTTGTGCAGGCCCTGGGAGGCCATGCCTCCCCTGTAGGCCTCACTCACCGGCCGGGCCCGTGGGCCTTCTCCTTTGGGGCCCGGGGTGGGCGAGAGGGAGGGCGTCAGGGAGGAAATCCTCGTTCCAGGGCGGTGGGGTGCTCTGGGGGGTCGGCAGGTCATTGTCCGGGCCCGAGGGCCGCTCTGCTGCTTCCAGAAGGAGAACCTGGGCCGGAGAAGGGCAGAGGGTCAGGCCCAGGCCAGGCCGGGGACACATGTGAATGGGAACGTGTGCCCCGGGAGACCAGCAGCTGCCCGCTGCTCTTGGGATCACCAGTCCCCTCGCTGGAATGTTCTCCCACCCCTGCCCCGCTCCCCTTCCCATTTCAGGAAGCCCTCCTGACCCTCGGGCTCAGGCAGGTCCCCTTTGGACACGTTCAGAGTCACCGTACTTTTCTCCTAGAGCGGCTGTCTCTGGGATTAGACAGTGGCTGTTGGAATAACGACCACGGCCACCTCCACTTCCCCGGCTCCTCCCAAGGGAGGGACTGGGCCCGCCTCTCCCCCACACGCCTGGCTCAGGGCGCAGACAACGCAGACAACGCAGTCAGGGAATGTTTGTGGATGAACCCGGGCGCAGACAAGGCAGTCAGGGAATGTTTGTGGATGAACGGATGGATGGAAGGAGGGAGGGAGGAAGGAAGGAAGGGAGGGAGGGAGGGGCAGAGGGAAAGAAAGGGAAGGGGAAAGGAAAGGAAAGAAAAAAAGAAGAAAGAAAAGAAAAGAAGGAGAAAGAATAAATAAATGGGCCCAGCTTGATGCATGATATTTAGCAGGAGCTCCAGAGAAACAAAGGTGGCCATGGTCACTCAGGGCCAGCCTGGAAAGCAGCCTGTCCCCTCCCCTGGAGGAAAGCAGGGGTCAAAAACCGAAAGGACCCAGGGCATCGGTGGGAGACTCTCCCTAATTCACGTGAACTGGGAGCCAGGAGGCCTCAGAGGCCCTGCTGTCCCCACAGAGGCTAGCAGGGGGCGCTGCGCGCACGGGATCCGCACAGGGCGGGCAGGCAGGCAGATGCTAGCACACAGTAGACGCCCCCAGCAGAGGGGGGCCCTGGGGTTCCCGGGCCACATCGGATGGAGCCCGGCTTCCTGTCCCGATCTGCCAGACGGGAAGGAAGAAGTCCAGTGTCTCACCTCCCCTCCAGCTCTTAGAAACCCGAATCCCGCGTCCTGCTAGAGTCTCGGACTCAGTGTGTGAGATGAAAGTGTTCTGAGGACGGGGCTGAGGGTGGCCCTGGCTGGGACCCCCCACCCCAGGCCTCCCCCACCCCCATCAGAATCACTGGCGTCTAATTCTGCAGGTGCTGCTGCCTGAAGGCATCCAAACTCCAGCCCCCTGGCCTATACCCCACCCTACGCCCACCCCAACACGGGAGTCCGTACTTCCCGGAGGGCCTAATGGGCCCCCAGGCCTCTTCCAGTGCCCCTCCGCCTGCCTGTGGCCCTCACTCGGCCCGTTGTGTCCCCCCTCCCCAGGCCTGTGGCCTCAGGCTCTGTGACAGCCCTCTGCCTCCCCCACCTCCGCCTGCCCCCTCCCTCTCCTGCAGCCCCCGGTCCCCACAATCAACAGCAGTGGGTGAGGACCTCCTGCAAAGCAAACCCCCCTAAAAACTGCCAGTATCTACTCACATGTCGTACACAGGCGCCCGCCTTGGCCTCACCTGCGTCTCTTCCACCCCGCTCTGCTCCAGCTGCTCTGAACTCTCCCAGTGCCCCTCAAGCCCAAGACCGCCCCACCTCCAAGGCCGAGCTCCTGCAGGGCCCTCCACCAGCCCTGCCCCCAACCCCGATCCCCCCCCACCGGCAGATTCTGAGATCCAGTGAGCTGTTCCCTCCTCCCTGTGTCTGGCTGACCCTCTGGGCAGAAGGGGGCCCTCCCCTCCTGTGTGTCCCCTCAGCTCCTGTACAGTCACTTTGTGCCCACGGCCAGGGCGGCGGTGGGAGCAATGCCACCAGCCCCGCCCTCAGGAGTCGGGACCACCTGGGGAGGGGGCGCCCTCCTTGCTCTCGGTCCCCAGAGCCCAGCACAGGTTAAGTGCCATGTGATGGGGGAAGCTCAGACCCTGCTACCAGCCGGGCTGGTTTGAATCCCTGCTCTCCTACTAGGTGACCACTGTGTGACCTTGTGCAAGCATCGTGACCTCTATGGGCCTCAGTTTTCCCATCAGCAAAATGGGGGTGATAACACTGACCCTGCAGGTCCACGGGAGATCGGGAGCATTCAATACATGGGCACCCTGGTTAGTCCTGCTGATGCTGGGATGGTGGGGGGGTCACGGGAACAAACGGCTGCCTTCCCAGCGCCCAGGCCTAGCTGGGCTGAGGTTTTGTGGCTGTGCCGAAAGGGTTCCTCTGCACGCCCCCTCCCACCAGTTCTGCAGTGTCCCGGGGCCTGGGTGACAGAGTCTCTGAGGACTCTTGGGAACAAAGTGGCGCCCCTGCATCAGATCTCAGGTCCCCATCTGTGTTGGGTGGGTGGGTTCCTGACCCTTGAGGCTCCGGTGACCCCCAGGGCCCCTGTCTCTCAGCCCCTCTCCTTTCTGGTCCTCACAAGGGCTCATGAGGCAGGAAGGGCCGCTGCAGCCCCATCACAGGTGAGGTGGAAATAGAGGCTCAGAGACTGCAAGTGACTTGCCCAAGGTCACCCAGCAAGTAGGTGGTGGGGCCAGGGCCACATGTGGCGCCTCACCCACCTCCCCACAGCCGGGCCACAACCTTGGCCTCAGTGGAGCTTCACGGAGGCACAGAGAAGGGGAGCAGCTGGCTCAGATCACACAGCAGCTCAGGGGTGGAACCCCCCTCCTGAGCCCCGGAACCCCCTCTAGGAAGGGAGGGTTACAATTCCTGCCCCAACTACTGACTGTCCACTGGGAAGCTGACCGGCCACGGCCAAGTAGAGGAGCTGGGCGGCAGGGCAAGGAGACTTGTCTGTCGGTGCCCTGATGTGGGACCCAGAGCCGTGGGTGTAAGGATGGAGGTGAGGAGAATTGTCAGTACCTGGTGCCCCAGGGCTTGGGGGCAGGAGGGTGGGCGAAGGCAGGAGTAGCTCCCTTGTTTCTGGCCTGGCTCCGGGGATGGTGGGATTGCCACCAGTCAAACAGGGGCACAGGAGAGGGCAGGTTTGGGGGTGAAGGTGATCAGTCCGGGGGGTGAGTTGAGATGCAGTGTCTTGGGGGAACCTCCAGGTGGATATATTTAACAGGGAGTAGCCAGGAGCAGTAGGGGGTTTGGAGCAGCTTGGAAAGATCAAGGAGGGGGCACCTGGCCTGGGCTCCTGGGGTCAGGCCCAGCTCTCCTTTTGTGGCAGAGCTCCCAGGACTCCCAAGGGGACCCGCCACCTGCAGCCTTGCCCCTGCACCAGACACCCGGCTCACTTCTTCCTGGGGCACTTCCCACGCAGACACCAAGGCCCACAGAGCCCACAGACCCGGGCAGAGCAGCCCTGGCCACGGTCAAGTTAGAATCAGCCCCCACCAGAGTCCAAGTCCTCCTGGCCTGGCCATGGCCAACCTCCCAGAGAAACTGACCCCGTTCCTGCCGGGCATGAGCACACCAGGGCGGGCAGCAGTGGGCATGGGGACTTAGCCCAAGAAAACCAGACCTCGGCCAGCCTCGGAGGGCAGTGGCTCTGATGACGTCATGGCGGCCTGGCTGATTGGCCAGGACGCCGCCCTCCTGCACCGGAGAGCAGCCGGAGTTCCAAGGCTCCTGTGACCCTCACTCAGGGAAATGCCCTCGGGCTGCCTCCCACTCAGTCTGGTCCTTGGAGTCAGAGTGTAAATTGAGGGGCAGGAGAGGAAGGAAGGCAGGAAACTTTTTCTGCTGGCCTTCCACCCCACCATCGCCCAGCAGCCATTCCAGCCTGTCCCAGGGAAAGAGGGTGGCAGGAATCTAGATGAGCTCCTAGGTCTGGGTCCTTTGGCAACTCGGGCACCGTGCAGAGTGTAAATGGAACAGTTCCTTGTGGTCGCCTGGTCTCCAACCTCCTCCTCTTCCCTGGCTCCAGAACCCCCTACTGTGTGCCTGTGGGTGTGCCCCAGAGGAGGAATCATGACTGGCCAATTACTCATTTTCCCAGCTCCCTTGCAACTAGGAGGTGGGCATATAGCCCAGTGCTGACCAATGACACATAATGAGTCTGTTGGGGTGCTTTACTTCCCCCCCTACTTCCTGCCTTTGAACAAGGTATAAAGATGTGAGGCCTTGAGCTGCAGCAGCTACTTTGTAACCATGAGGCACTGACCATGAGACCAAAAGCCAATTCACTAAGGAGGTGGAGAGGAAGACTGTGAAGAGTCTGGGTTCTTGAGCCACCAAATTAATCCTGAGACCACTAACTTCTGGACTTCCTATTGAACTAACAATAAATGGTAAGGAATAAGCTGCCAGTGGCTGGGTTTCTGTTACTTGCCGCTGAACACATCCCTTCTGATATGCCAAAACAGGTTTCTTGTCTGAAGAAGCAGCAGTTGCAGTTTCCAGGCCTCAGAGTTACTGCTCTCTTATGTCAGCTGCCTGGGTTCTGACTCCCCATCTGGGGTCTGCCTGCCCGGTTCTGCCTTCACCCACCTGACCCCAGCCCCTGACCCCAGCTCCATGTTCTCTCTGACCCCTGCGGGCTCACCTGACCTCAGCACAGCCCCTGAGGCTGCGGGGCTGTCCTGGCTGCTAGCCTGGCTTGTGTCCCCCTCCCTCTGCAGGCTACTGCCTCTCAGGGCCCTCTGACCGGGCTGACGAAGCTCCCAGGGGCCCAGTTTCTCCAGGGAACACTTGGGCATAAAGCAGGCAGGTGGGCAGCTGGAAGGTGATCCAGGTAAGACGCAGGAGTTGAGACAGGAGTCTCCCGCCCCCTACCTGGGGATCCAGAAGAAACGCAGTGGCAGCCACGTCTCTGCACACCCGTCTCGAGCTCCCTCTCCTGCTCCCCACCCAGGAGCTGCCTGAGCTCACGCCTGTCCGCCAGCCTCAAAACGACCCAGTGAGGGGCCGGGAAATGTCTCCTTCAATTTCCATTTTACAGGGCAGCAAACTGAGGCCCGGAGCTAGGAAGGGACCTGCCAAGGCGGAGCAATTACTGGGACAGCCCGACCCCCTCCTCTGTAGTCCCCTGAGGTCTACAGAGGGGTCATGACCCTCACCCTCAGGGCCAGAGAGTAAGCCCCACCCCCAGCCCGCTGCCGTGGCCTTGGCCATGGTCGTGGTGCAGCCTCTCTAGGCAGAGGGAGGTGTCAGGGTGGGAGGACCAGGGGAGGAATTGCTCATGGCTGGAGGGCATGGGCGAGGGCTAAGTGGGCGGGGGACAGCTGGCACGGTGCCAGTCCTCCCCCAGAGCTGTGACTTTTAACACCCCAGGGTACTGGGCCTGGGCCAGGGCAGGCTGTCAGCCAACGCTCTGCCAAACCATGCAGAGGTTTCAGGTGCCTGGAAAATGTCCATCAGGCCAGCCAGTCTGGGGACCCCCACCTTTTCTAAAGTCTCGGGTACCAGAAGTTCATCCCAGCATCTTCCCCAGCATCCCTCACCCCTGGGACCCTCAGGTTTCTTGCTCACCCCACTCCCTTCCCCAACCCCAGGAGACTGGCCCGGCCCAGAGAAGGTTACCCAGGACCACTGAAGCTCCAAACAGCACCCATCCCCCAGGACCAGGCTGCTCAGCCCTGCTGGGCTCCCTGGGGCTGATGCAAGCCCCTCCCCAACCAGCTCCCCAGGCCCAGTATCCCCAGACCATCTGACCTTGGCCTCCAGCGTGGTCAGCCGGTCACTCATGTCACTGAGCCGGGTACAGTTCATGCATTCTGAAAGAGAAGAGGTGAGAGTGGAGTAGATCCTGGGGAGAGAGCAGCCCAGCCACAAGGATAGCCTCTGGTCAGGCAGGCAGGGAAATCTCTGAGCTGTTGCCAGCAAAACTCCTACCCATCCTTCAGAGCCTAATCCTTAGCGTCCCCTCCTCCATGCAGTCTGCCTGACCTCTGACCCTCCTTTCTGGGTATCCACAGCACAGAGTACTGTCTGTTTACTCAGTGAATTGTCTGAGCCAGCACCTGGGATACCTCGTCAGTCTGTGGGTGCCGTATGGGCGGGGTCTTTGTCTATTTTGTTTGTTCATGAATTTCAGTGCCTGGTACAAAATAGAGGCTCAAAAAATATCTGATAGTTGATGAATGGATAGTAAATGAGACACGCTCCCTGACTTTGAGAACTACAGTCTGGGGAAGGATACAGGCAAATAGACACAGGCTGGTAAGGGCTATAAGAACAGAACATGCAAAAGAGCATCATGGGGGATGTCAAAGCCCATCTGGGGTGGGCAGTGGTCCAGGAGGGCTTCCTGGAGGCAGTGGCACCTAAGGTGAGGCCTGAGGGATGCACAATGACTGGTCAGGTTCAGCAGAAGGAGGAATAAGGGCTGAGGCCCCTAGGAGAACAGAACAGGGGAGCGTCTGCCAGCAGCCTGGCCTATCCCAGCACACCTGCGGGTCACCAAGGCTGGAGCAGTGGGCTGGGCCCTGACACAGGAGGCCTGGGGGGAAGAGCTTGGCAGTATCCTGAGGCCAATGGGCTGCTGTTGGAGGGGGTGAAAGCCAAGGTCAGATTTGCATTTTTAAAAGCTCACTCTGGCAGCGGAAGTGTCCCATGGGTGGGAGTGGGAGGGCCTGGGAGCCGGAAGGCCAATTAGGAGACCAGTAACTGTTAACCTCCCAGGCATACATCTCCCTGGGCTGTAATCATCTATTTATGTCTGTCTCCCCCAGAGACCCAGAGCTCTTTAATGAGGAAATAGATGGTTCAAAGCTGTTCTAAAGAGCTTTTATTGCTCTAGAAGTCAAGAGATGCTTAGATTCCTCCCTCAGTGCAAAGCCTGACCCTACAGGAACCCCATTCTGGTTAAACAGACACACGAGAGGTATTAGGGTAACTCGGCAGGTCCCACTTGGTGTTCAGAGGCCCCTTGGCCACAGCGAGGCCCCCATGCTCACCAGCGGGGTCCCCGGCCCCCCATCGTCAGCCTTGTCTGTCCCCCATCTCTGTCGCTGAATGCAAACCACCTTGTAAATGTCCCTATTTTAAAATAATGATTGCTTTGTGAGAGATGTGAGGAGACCACCAGGATCTTAGGACCGTGGGAGTAGGTGATTCAGGCTGTGTCCTCCCCAGGGGCGCCCAGCCTTGAGGCCAGGGGTGCTGACAGTCCCCACTTTTACAAGGCACCAGCCCTACCTGGGTTTATGTGGGCTGGCAGGGGTCCCCTCATCCTCATCTCCCTCCGCATCTACCCTGGGTTGGGCCCAGTCAGTGGTTTATAAGCCTTTTTTAGGAACAGAACTCTTTTCTCCCCCAATAAAACCTTGCCAGTAACCCCGATACATAAAAGAGATTAAAGACTGAGGCGTAAACACTGAAACTTTAAAACAACCAGAAGAATGTATACAGTTGTCTGACTCGGGGACGGGGCAAAACTTCACAAAGGATCAGCGAGAAAGGAGGCGGTTTTCTGGTTAAACATGGGGGATTGAACACACATGTTTCCCTCTAGTTCCTCCCAGGAAAGGGATGGTAAAGGAAGAAAAAGGTACAAACCACAAAGCGGGGAGATGGGCAGAGGAGACTTCTCAGTGAAAGGCAGCCAGGGGCCGTGTCCCAGGCTCGCAGACACAGGAGGGCTTGGAGATCAGGGAAAGGCGAGGGTCCTCTCTGGGCTCAGCGACCCAGCCAAGGGGAAAGGCCCACAGGCACTGATACCTGGGGAGGCCCCCTTCCCCCCGCACCCCGTGTACAATGGCCTCCAGTCAACAAGGCCAAAACACACGGAAAGCGCCCCACAGGGCTTTTAGTGCCCCCCTCCTAAATACAGATGGTCCAGGATTCCTGTGCCTCTGAAAGAGGCCCTTCATGGGAAAGACAGACATCAAAACAAACAGGGTCCCATTTGTCATTCCACCCACCCTACCCTCCACCCATCCACCCACCCACCCACCCTACCTCCACCCTCCATCTTACTTTCCACCCACCCACCTTCCCATTCATCCATCCCCCACCCCTCCCTTCACCCCCCGACGCTACCCATCCCCAACCATCCCTTCCTCCACCTGGAGGCACCGTGGCTGCCCGTGAGCCCCTTGGTGACCCCGTGCTGATCCTGATGGGTGGGTGGCAGGGCAGCATGAATGGGGTGCCTGCCCTCGCAGCAAAGGCCCAAGAGCATCTCATGGGGGAACAGGCGCTGACTCTGGAGGAGGGCTGGCCTGGAGAACTTTCCTGTTTGAGCCTCAGCTGTCCCCTCCACACACAGGAGGGCACCACCCCACCCTGGGGCCCAGCAGGAAGTGGGGGGGAGGCAGGATGGCCATGGGTGAGGTGTCAATCAGAGCCCCAGCCCCGCCTAGTGAACATTCCTGAGGCATTTAGGGGCCGTGAACACATTTCCAGGGTGTGAGGCAACAAATAGGACTCGCTGCAGGGGGGAAGGCCAGCAGAGGAAGGGGTGAGCCTTGGGCTCTCCCAGAAACCTATTTCTGGAAAGTGTGCTGGGCCCAGACCTAGTTTGCTCTGGCACCGGGCACCCTGCTTGGCCTGTGGGGAGCGGCTTGGCTGTCAGCAGGCACAGGGGTTCCAGCTCCCCAGCCGCGGAGAGGCACAGCCAGCGGGCAGGGGCGAGGTTGCCAGCTCAGTCTTCCTGTGCCACCTGCCCGGGCAGGCGCTCTGAAACCGGGCAGGTTTCATGGTTCCCCTGGCATTCTGTCATCGACAGCAATTAAATTATGCATTTGACTTTCTCTAACTATTCCTCGGAGCGGTGGAAATATGGAGATGGGCCTGGTGGGGACAATCCTGGCTGTGTGACTGGCCGAGGCCCTGCCGCCTGGCTCTGGGCCGGTTCCCCCTCCCGGAGATGCAGACTTTAACTCTCTGGGATTCTAAGGATTCCCACGTTCCCAGCACACACAGGCCCATGAGGGTTTCCTAGTTTCCTAGCACACTGGTGTGTGTGTATGTGTGTGTGTAAGAGAGAGAGAAACTGACTGCTTGGCGTGGTCAGTAGAGAGAGCACTATAGAGGCCACTAACTCACTGTGTGGCTTGCGAGGCCCTCTTTCTCTCTGCACCTCAGTTTCCCCATCTGTAAAAGGGGTTTACATTGCTCAGCTCCAGGGACCTCAGGCTCCTGGACTCTTTGCTCCTGCCCTCGCCGGCCGGCTGCCCTCTCTGCCTCTCTCTTTCTGTTCCTCTTCCCAGGGCACCCCACCTTGGTGCCTCCAGCTTCTGCCTACCTCACCCATCCCTTTCCTGCTTGGGCCACGAGACCCTGACAGGCGCAGCCAGGGCACTTGGATGGTTCTGTCCCCAGAGGCCCAGCTCCCTCTGAGAGGTCTCTGAGATGGTCTGCAGGTACGGGGCATTCGCAGGGTGGATGTCACCTGCGGCCAACTCAACGGGGCCCAGCTGGAAGAGACCCCTAAAACCCCCCGGGAGAACTTTGACCCTAGTCAAGACTCCTAGGGGAAGAAACTTCCAAGGAGGTCAATAGGGTAAGATACTGCGGGGAAAGGGGTGGGGCAGGCCAGCTAGACTGGCCATGGGTGCCCACAGGGCACCACAGGAACAAGGAGGTCCTGAGTGATCTGTTTCCCTAATGTGACAAGAGCTATGGAGGTAAGCTCCCCCCCCACCAAAAGCCTGACTCTAGGGAATGAAAATTGGGGGTAAAGAGGGGTACAGGGGACTCTCCTTTCTCACGGTAAGCCTTGAAGAGCTACTGGCCTTTTTAAAACAATGTATATATTTAATATACATAATATAATTTAAATTTTTAACTGGGTGAAAACATGAAACGTGCTTATGATGCTGTGTGGAAAATATATAATATTGTATCTATTCATGAGCTGGCAGGAAACAAGCCAGCTGCAGGCTGGAGTTCCAGAGATGGTGCCACCAAGACATGATCATTCCGGATTTTTCCAGTCCTGGTGTTTCCAATTCAGCCTGCAGCTCTTAAGTGCCCTCTGGTGCTCTGAGCCTAGCTCCGTGGAGAGCAGCGAGGACCTGGTAGGAATTTTGTAAAATACCTTCCCTGCGGGGTTTCCCTGGTGGCACAGGGGTTAAGAATCCGCCTGCCAATGCAGGGGACACGGGTTCGAGCCCTGGTCCGGGAGGATCCCACATGCCGCGGAGCAACTAAGCCCGTGCGCCACAACTACTGAGCCTGCGCGCCACAACTACTGAGCCTGCGCGCTAGAGCCCACAAGCCACAACTACTGAAGCCCGCACGCCTAGAGCCCACGCTCCGCAACAAGAGAAGCCATCGCAATGAGAAGCCCGTGCACCGCAACGAAGAGTAGCCCCCGCTCACTGCAACTAGAGAAAGCCCGTGCCCAGCAACAAAGACCCAACTCAGCCAAAAATAAATAAATAAATAAAAATACTTCCCTGGGCCTGGGAAGCCACCTTTCCACTTAACTTGTAGAGAGAAGCTTGTTCAGGTACTTGCAGACAGATCGGATTTTTCTAAGACACATACCCCAGAAGGAAGCGTGGAAAGGACAAGGCCAGGCCAAAGGCGGGGGCCCTACCCTGGGCCCCCCTGTGCTCCTCCACACGTGCCAGAGCAACGAAGCCCATCGGGGGCCGGGAGCCCGCTGGTTGGATGGAGCTGTGGCTGTTTGCCAGGCCCAGCCGCGGGGCTAATGGACAGGACAGGATAATTAAATTCCATCTTTTTCTATATCACGGATCACAGAGAAGGCCAGATATTTTTTCAAGAACTTCTGCCAAGAGTTTTTATTGAAAAGTAATTTGCGTTTCTTCTTGGAGAGGGGCAGCCTTGCAAGGGTGTCATCGCGGTAGAAACACAAATCCCCAAAGGCCCAGCTGCGCTGAAGCTGCTCAGAGCACAGTGGTAGCTGGCCACCTCCCCCCCGACACCAGCGGCCCCTGGACTGCAGAGCTTTCCAGCGATGTTCAGAGACCCCCCGCGGGGAAAAGGGACAACACTGCTGAGTGAAAGCAATTCACTAATGTTAATCAGTCACCTACAGGGTGAGAGGCAGAAATACCCTGGCATGTGTCCCTCCCTTTATGAGTGAGGATGATGAGATTCAGAGAGGTTCAGCAATGCACTCAAGGTCACACAGCTTGTCGATTAAAGGCCAGAATCAGAACCCAGGCCTTCCATTCCCATAAGGCCATGGTGGGCTGGGCTAGGTGCCCTGGCTGGGGCAGCAACTCTCAACGTGATGTGAAAACAGTGCCTGGACCATGGCTGGACACGGGTGAAGTTTGTGATTTCTTCACCCCACCATGGCCCTAAAGACTCTGCTGACCTAACTGGCCAAGTCTGTCTTCCTCCCTCTCTACCTCCACATCCAGCCCAGAGTTCAAGATTGTTGGGTCTTGTACCATGGCTGGATCACACCCCAAAGCATCTTTGCCCCAATGAAATCTAAAGAGGAATTATTGGAATTATTAAGTTAATTTAGCAAGGTTGATGGAATACAAAGACAGTTTATAAAAATCAACCATATTCCGGGACTTCCCTGGTGGTCCAGCAGTTAAGACTCTGCGCTCCCAATGCAGGGGGCCTGGGTTCAATTCCTGGTCAGGGAACGAGGTCGTGCACGATGCAACTAAAGGATCCCGCATGCTGCACGCCACAACTAAAGATCCCCCATGCCACAACTAAAAAGATCCTGCCTACAGCAACTAACACCCAGCACAGCCAAATAAATAAATAAATAAATAAATAAAATAAAAAGCTTGCCTTCAATTAAAAAGAAAATCAACCATATTTCTATAAACTGACAATAACATCATTCACAAAAGCATCAAATTATCTAGGAATAAATCTGCTGAAAACTATAAAACATCACTGAGAGAAATTAAAGAAGATCTAAATAAATGGAAAGATATGTTCATGGATTGGAAGGCCTTATATTATAGATGTTAACTCTCTCCCACTTGATCTATAAATTCAATGCAGTCCCATTTAAATCTCAGAAGACTTTGTGTATGTTGTGTGTGTGTGCGTGTAAATTTGCAAGTTGATTCTAAAATATATATGAAAATGCAAAGGTCCAAGAATAGCCAAGGCGACCTAGAACAAATAGAACAAAAGTGGAAGACTTTTAGGACCAGAAATGAGATCTATTATGAAACTACAGTAATTAAGACACTGTATTATTGGTGCAAAGATAGACAAAGAGACCCACACTTACACATTCACCTGGTTTATTAAAAAGGCACATATGAGTACAGGAGAGAAAGGATGGACTTTTCAATAAATGGTGCTGGGTCAATTGGACATCCAAATTGAAAAGTAAAATAAAAGAATCTGACCCGTAACCCACACTACACATGAAAGTCGATTCCAGATGGATTGTAGATCTAAATGTTAAAAGAAAAACAATACAGCTTTTTTTTTTTCAGTGCAGTATGGCTTTCAGCATCTTAGTTCCCCAGACCAGGGATCAAACCCATGCCCTGGCAGTGAAAGCTCCAAGTCCTAACCACTGGATCGCCAGGGAATTTCCAACAATACTGGTTTTAGAAAAAATAGGTAACTTACCTTCATGACCTCAGAATAGACAAAGGTTTCTTAGGACACAAAAAGCACTAACATTAAAGAAAATTTTGATAAAATGGATCACATTAAATTTAAGAATTTCTTTTCATCAGAAAACATCATTAAGAGAATGAAGAGGCCTATCACCGAGTAGAAGAGGTCCTTGGAATACATAAAACCACAAAATAAGATGCCAAATGATTCACCTGCCAATGCAGGGGACATGGGTTTGAGCCCTGGTCCGGGAAGATCCCACATGCTGTGGAGCAACTAAGCCCATTCGCCACAACTACTGAGCCTGTGCTCTAGAGCCCGCGAGCCACAACTACTGAAGCTCGCGCGCCTAGAGCCCGTGCTCTGCAGCAAGAGAAGCCACCGCAATGAGAAGTCCACGCACCGCAACCAAGAGTAGCCCCCGCTCACCACAACTAGAGAAAGCCCGCGCGCAGCAACAAAGACCCAACGCAGCCAAAAATAAATAAATAAATAAATAAATAAATAAATAAATAAATTTTAAAAATAAATTTAAAAAAAATAAAAACATCTTAGTGATGGTGAAGAAATTTAAAAAGAATAAAAAGGGATTCCCTGGTGGCGCAGTGGTTAAGAACCCACCTGCTAACGCAGGGGACACGGGTTCGATCCCTGGTCCAGGAAGATCCCACATGCCGCAGAGCAACTAAGCCCATGCGTCACTACTACTGAGCCTGTGCTCTAGAGCCCGCGAGCCACAACTACTGAAGCCCGCGCGCCTAGAGCCGGTGCTCCACAACAAGAGAAGCCGCTACAATGAGAAGCCCGCGCACTGCAAAGAGTATCCCCCGCTTGCCGCAACTAGAGAAAGCCCGCGCGCAGCAACAAAGACCCAACGCAGCCAAAAATAAATAAAAATATAATAAATAAATTAAAAAAAAAAAAGATGCCAAATGGCCCACAGTCATAGGCGGAGGGATCAACTCATTAGCCGTATCAGGAAATGCAAATTAAACCACACCCACAAGAATGGCTAAAATTAAAGACTAACAATGCAAGTATCAGAGAGAGTATGAGCCACTGGAACTCTAAGAGAGCATCAATGGAACGTCCATGGAATAACCACATTTTTAAAATGTGGCAGTTTCTAATAGGGCTGAGTAGGAGCAATTCCATCTCTAGATACAAAAATGAATAAATACTATTACCAAAAGACACGTGCAAGAATGAGCAGCGTTGCTCATAATAACCAAAAATTATAAATAATCCAAATTCCCATTGGTGGCCAACTGGGTAAATTGAATATTCACAAAATGGACTATTGACACAGTAAGAAGCACACGCAAACCACGTGCAGCCTCGTGGATGAACTTCACAAAGATGACAGACGCCCCCCAAAAGAGCACACACTGTGTGAGTCCATTTATCGAAAGTTCCAGCACAGGCAGGACAGGTCAAAGGCAGTGGCCTGCGGGTTAGCGGTTACCTTGGGGAGGGCAGTTACCAGAAGAGGCAGGAGAAGGGCTTCTAAGATGATGAAAATATTCTCTTTCTTGAGCTGGACGCTGGTACACAGGTGTGGTCAGTGTATGTAAAACATGTCAAGCTGCTGTCCTGCTCATCCTAAACCACCAATCTGACACGTCACCCTCCAATGCTCCCCGATGCCCTGAGGATAACCCCCACCCCTGGGATGGGCTACTTGCCATGCTCTGAGCACCTCTAACTCTTCTAGGCCTTTAGCATTTGTCTGTCTTGTCATCGCATCTAGAAATGCCTTGCAACCACCCCATTGATCAGCGAATTCCTAGTGAAGCACCACCTCCTCCAGGAAGCCTTCCTTGACCACTCTAGGCAGATTCAGGCACCCACCTTCCCACCAATTGCCATGCATCCTGTGTACACCTTGCTGACAGCACTCGGCGGCGTGGACAGGGAACCTCTTGTGTACCCCTCTTCCCTGTGGGGCCATGTCTCACCCATTCTCGTATTCTGAAAAATGGGGGCAGAATGTTCCTCCATCATATGGGGCTGCAAAGATGCTCGTGTGTCCTCTTGGGAAGCAGCAGTGCCACCCTTGGGGAGGGGGTGAGCAGATCTGGAAGGGGACTCCCAGCTCATTGTGCAGGTAGCCTGCCTTGGAGGACCTCAGGGGGCCCCGGGGGAGGGAAGGGACTGCTCTCCTCCTGCAGGGGGCCGTCTGTCCCAGGTGCACCCTGGCAGCCCTGTGCCGGGAGCTTCCTCACTGTACACGGCAAGCGCTGCAGCCCCTGAGCAGCTGTTTTCCATTTCCACCAAAGTCAGGAAAAGCGGAAGGGGTTTAAAGTAGAGATAAGGAAGATGTTTTGATGCTGAAGTTCATTATATTCTGGCTTGTGTCATGGTGGGAGGGGAGGAAGGGAGGAAACGTTCTCTTCCGATTTCACAAGAGCAGAGGGTCTGGCCCATGTGGAGCCATGCAGGTCATAATAATGATCAAAAGAAGAAAAAGCAACTGGAGTTCACGGAGCACTCAATCTGCCAGACGCTAATGGAAGGGTGAGACCTTGATGCACCGCTTTTCATGTAAATTTGTCTAATTCCCGCAACAACCCAATGAGGGAAGAACCATTATTATCTCTGTTTTACAGATGAGGCAACCCAGGCACAGAGAGGTTAGGTAACTTGCCCAAAGTCACACAGCTAGTAGGTGCCAGAAGCTGGATTCAAACCCAGGGAGTCAGGGGCTGTCACTGGCTCTTAGCCATCATCCTGGCAGCTTCAGGAACTGGCCTGCTGAAAACGCCTGAAGTCCCAGGGGTCTCCTTGGAGCCCTGCCCTCGGTGGCCCCCACCCTGCTGTCCTCTGGAAGTCCTACCCCCAGGGTTGTGGGGTGGGGCTCCACAGCCTTTCCCCAGATGCCATCCTGGCCTCTCACCCCAGCTGAGGGCACCACGGCATTTCCTTTCTAAAACATTAGGGCCCTCGACTTCTGCGGGGAAAAGACAGGAATTAAATAAATGCAATTCTTTAAGAAATGAGACCCTTCCGAAAAGTGAGTAGAGTCCCGCTGCTATGTAGGGATGACATGGTCCCTTTGCCCCCCTTTCCCAGAAGGCAGCTGGGCCCTATTGAGAAGAAACCCAATCTGGCAGTGGCATGGGGTGGGGACTGCGGGGCCAGAGGGGCTGGCATACAGGGAGGGGCATCAGAGCAGCATCAGTGGCTCCAAGAGGGTCAGGGCCCTGCTGCTGGGGAGGGCGTGGGGGAGGGGGCCTAGAGAGAGACCAACCCACAGGCCACGCCCATGTACCAGAATGCAGACATTCAAGGGTGCGCGTGGGAGTGAGCATGAGTGTGGATACACTCAGGTCTAAGGCAGGGGGTCTACATGGGAGTGTCTCTGCGCGTGGACATTTGTGTGCACATTGTGTGTGTGTCTCTGTCTGGTACTATTTCTTTCTTTCTTCTTTTTGGCCGCACCACACAGCATGCGGGATCTTAGTTCCCAGACCAGGGATCCAACCCGTGCCCCCTGCAGCGGAAGCACAGAGTCTTAACCACTGCACCGCCAGGGAAGTCCGTGTCTGGTCCTATTTCTGACATGTGGGTGGAAGCTCAGAAACATTCTCCACTTCCATGGGCCCCGGGGTTTACAAAGCCCTTTCGCATCTTTGACATCTCTTGGTACCTTTGTGGCCAGTGAGGCCCCACAATCCATGGTCCCAATTTATAGCTGTGTTAAGGGCAGCTCAGAGTGGGAGAGGACCTCCCCAGGGCACACAGAACTGCAGCAAAAACCCCAATGTGTTCTGGGGAAGGCCAGGAACCCTCCCACCCCACCTACACCCACCATGGGGACCCAAATGAGCCAGAAGAGGCTGCAGGAGGAGGAGCTGTTAAATCCAGGGGGCTGGTTCCCTGCTCTGGGAGCACACGCCTTCTGATGGACCAGGAATGGGGTCAGCATTAGGAACTGTGCTGTGTGTCCTCAGGCAGAGTGCAGCCCTCTCTGGGCCTCAGCGTCCCATCAGTCAGATGCAGGGTTGGACTGGATGCTCCCTTTCAGCCTTTTGTTCTCTGAGTCAGTAACCGTAACCGGAGCCAGAAGGCACATCAGCTGGGCATCCACCTTTCCCCTTCTCTCTCCTGTGGGAAAAGGAGCCAGGCTTTGCTTCCTGCAAGCAAATGGATCATATCACGGTGGCCCATTCCCTGGCTTCTGTGGTGAAATGTGATCCCCTGGGAAGCATCCTGTTGGGCTGGAGAGGCCACCTGGTGGGTCCAGGCAATCCACAGCCCAGGTGAGGAGCAGAGGCCCTGGTTCCATCTTGGCTCACCTGCTCCCCATCACTGGGCCCTCAGCTTTCCTCCACAATAAAATGGGACAATAGTCCCTGCCCTGTGTATTCATGAGGCCCAACCCAGACCTTTGCCATGGGCTTCGGTACTCGCGCTTGCGCAGGAAGGATATGCAGGAAGGGACAAACTCTCCTGGGTCCATGCTGGGCGGGGCAGTTGCTTGGACATCCAGAAGCCGTCAGGAGGACAGCACAGCCGGAGAGAGCACGGCGTCCTCGGGACCCTCCAGGCAGCAAAGATCCAGCCTTCTGGCCAGCAAAGCCTTTGGTATTTGGACCATTTTGGAGAGGAACTCATCTAAGAAGTACCTGACTGCCCAGCCCCCAGAGTGGAGGTATACAGCACACCTGTGCTGACCACTCACAGGGCACCCAAGTGTGGAGGGCGCTCACCCCTGAAATGAATGTCTCCACTGCACCCCTCCTTCCGCCCTCACTAACCACCGGGATTCCTGAGCCCTGGATTCTGGGTCTGGATTCATGCTCTCCCTGAGTCCTCTCTGTGTTGATGATGACCTAGTAACGAAAGCCGTTCTTCCTGGGCATCTCTAACGCTCTTCGGGCGTCACCATGTGCATTACGCATCCTCCCCATAGGTGTTTTGGTTCCTCTGTTACAGGTGATGAAAACGGAGACTCTGAGAGGTTATGAAGTCGCCCCAGGCCCCACAGGCAGGGGCAGGAACCAGATCAGAGATGCTCCAAAGCCAGTGCTCTTTCCTTAACGATTCCTGGCTTCTGATTGCTCTGGCCACGTTGGAAACCTCCTAAGCAAGGGAGTTAGAACTGTAGCGTCGGTGAGTGCACCCAAGAAAAGTGTGTGCGCTTTAGTGCCTGGACCCTGGGGCCCCCCGAGGCTGCTCCATCCCTGTCATGGCTGTCTCTGGACAGGTGAGTTTTAGCAGGTGATGGCAGGTTTGCTTGACACAATGAATGACTTTCTCATCAGCACTGCTCCCAGTGGGCTGTGGAGTGGCTTTCCTTCAGACTGGCATGGCTGGGAGAAGCCCATCCCCAGAAATCCACGGCATGAGAATGGAACAGCCAGAATCCCGCAGGATAAAGGACTTCTTGGTCCTTGGTTGGGGCTGGAGTAGGGTCCCCACAGCTGGGGGCGGTGCTTGGATGAAGGCGGCTGTGGGACCATTTGCTCAGCGGAGCGATTTCCAGCCTTCCAGGAACATTCCTCAGGACTTAAAGGGGGCTTTATCACAACAGAAATAAGAGATCCAGTCTGTGCAGCCATTTGGGGGATCGAGAAACTGGGGGGGAAGGTCATCCCTGCATAGGTTTTATCTTTCAGGGTTCACTGATCCAGCTGCTTCTTTTGGTTGGATTTCTGCGGTTCGTGTTCTTAATCTGAAGTTATTGTTTGAAGTGCTCTTCCTCTTTTTTCCTCATCCAGAAAGAAATCATAAATATCTCCAGGGTCCCACAAAGCTGGCAGGCGGCCTTGCCTGGATCTGAAAGCTGACACCAGGCACAGCCCAGGGAGACGAGCTCTGATTTCCCGACCCTCTTGGACTTGTGGCGTCAGTACTGCCACCATCACTCTGTGTCAGTGGGAAAGAACCCCTTTTAACAAGGCTCCAAGCCCAAGGTCAAGGTTCAGGGGCCATAAAGCAAAGCTTGCTGACCGAGAGCCTCCAGAATATGGGAGGGGCTGCCTGACTCTGCTGGGTAGAGCGCCCACAGCCTCGGCCCCGGGCTGGGGCCTCCCCCTCCTGCAGCGCTGGTCCAGGCTCAGGAGAGGTGATGAGCTCTCTTGGGGAAACAGATGAGGTGCCCCAAAGACAGCAAGAAGGGGCCATAGTCACTTTGGTCTTGGGGCTTTCAGAGGAAAATGGTGGCAGAATTCAAAGTCCCCAGGCGGGAGGTCTGGACGGGGCAGTGCATCAGAGGAAGCCCAGGCAAAGAGGCCTGGGAATCAGCTCTGACCTTTCCCTGCATGCACCTGGGCAGGCCCCTTCCCCTTTTGGGGTCTCTATCCCTCCAAAGGCAAGGGGAAGGCCCAAGGTGGCTTCAGCTTTTATTCAGGGGTCATCTGGGCTCCAGGAAAGGCCTTGGTCTCTTCATGGCGCCATCTGCCTCTTGATGGTTGTTTAGGGGAGCTGGGACATGAGCGTGGGATGCTTCCTCTGACACCAGGTCTCCGGAGTTCTCTATAAGAGGTCGAATCTCAGTCTGGAGGACCATGGGCCTGACCTCATGTTGGAGAGGGCCCAGAGTTATCAAATGCTCTTTTTTTTTTTTTCTTTGGCTGTACCCCACGGCATGCAGGATCTCAGTTCCCTGACCAGGGATCAAACCCGTGCCCCCTGCAATGGAAGCACAAAGTCTTAACCACTGGACCGCCAGGGAAGTCCCATCAAATGCCTTTTTTTTTTTTTTTTAATTATTTATTTATTTATTTATTTTTGTCTGTGTTGGGTCTTCGTTTCTGTGCGAGGGCTTTCTCTAGTTGCGGCAAGCGGGGGCCACTCTTCATCGCCGTGCGCGGGCCTCTCACTATCGCAGCCTCTCTTGTTGCGGAGCACAGGCTCCAGACGCGCAGGCTCAGTAGTTGTGGCACACGGGCCTAGTTGCTCCGTGGCATGTGGGATCTTCCCAGACCAGGGCTCGAACCTGTGTCCCCTGTATTGGCAGGCAGATTCTCAACCACTGCGCCACCAGGGAAGCCCCCAAATGCCTTTTTAAAAGGAAGAAGTCTTTTTCCTACACACAATAGCTTCTGGGATCCCAACAGGTAACAAGTCAAGAGAGGCTGCTCCGACTGCAGGGGGTGGGAGCCTAGAGCCCCCAAATCAGCCACCATCTGACCCCTGGGTTCAAGGTGGGCAAGAGGTAGATGGGTCTCGGTGTCCCCACCCCCGGTTCTCAGACACCCAAGGAAACAGCATGTGATGAGGCCCGTCCCACGTCCAGTGGGGGATGTAGAGCCCACACAGAAGCTTCCTGCTTCGTGACAGGGGGCCGTCTGGACTCAGCTCCCCCAGGCAATGTCTGGGGCTTACATTCTTCCGGGCCTGGCCTGCCCTCTCCCTCAGGGGCCACCATGCACTGGTCAGCTGCCCCTCCACCCTCCTAGCCAGGAGTGGGTCTGGCTGGAGCCCAGGCCCACGTGGCCTCCTGTCGAGACACGGAGGGAGGAGGAGTGGGCAGGTGACAAGACTCCTGACTCCCAGGGTCAAACCTGGACTGCATCCTTCCCAACAGGAGGAGGTTGTCATGGCAACTAAAGGACCACTTGAGATGGGGCCAGTCCCCTCATCAGGCACAGACCTTCACTGAGGATGGATTTTTCTGCTAATTGCCTGTAGTTTCCAGCCCCTGATATGACTTTCTAGATCACAAGTCAGACACAATCTGACTCTTTCTTAGAGACACTTTCCCTCTGCCGACTGTCCCAATAGCTTAAAACACATTCGAACAACAGAAAGGCATTTGTGCAGGATTTACAGTGTTTGCCTAATAGCTCAAGGCTTAGTCATCTCTCTGGGCCCTGCCCCTCGACAAGCTGTGTTACCTTGGGGAGGTTATGAATTTCAGCTGCTTTGGCCCAAACGATGAGGATAATCAAGGCCACCTCCTAGGGCCCTGAACCAGTTAGAGAGAATGCAGGATCAGCACAGAGTACGTGCAGAGAAAAGGCAGCTATTATCTGTACTCATATTAGAAAGCAAATCTCCCATACAATTGTAAAGACCAGAAGGGGCTTAGGGCTATCTCACCGGGCCCTTTCTTTTAACAGATGAGAAAACAGATCTGGGGTGGTAAGTGGTTCATGGCCAGTCACACATTTGAGGTGGTGGCCCACCCAGGGCTAAAACCCAGTTCTGGGTATGCACCTTTTCACCTTCCCAGGGCAGGCACCTCATTCCTCCCCCTTAGTCATTTACACCATAGTAAGAATGAGTCCATACTGTACCACTGGGAGCACAACACCTTACAAAGCACTCTGCCGTCCCTCTCTCCTGCCAGAAGAGCCTAAGAGGAAGATAATATAATCCCCATAATTAAGGAGGAGCAAGATGGTCCAGCCCAGAAAGGTAAAATGTGGCCCAGGATCCGGAAATGCCAATCCTCCTGGCTCAGCGGCTCCATCTGCGTGCAGATTAGAGGAGGCGGACGAGAAACCTGCTGCTCAGGCACGGAGTGCGGTTACTGGGTCGGGGTTCTTATTGGCCACATTTTCCCGCATCCAGATCCTGGTCCGGAGCAGCGGGAGAAGTTTCTTTTCCATGAACAGGGCTCATGTCCACATTGGTCCTACCCCAGGCTCCTGGGAGCCCCGCTGGACTCACCAAGTGGCAGATGGGAGAAGGCTCGGGCCAGAAGCAGAGCCGTTGAGGGGGAGGTGAGGGGACCGCCAGAGGCTGGCCTCAGTGTCTGATGCCTGCTCCCTGCTCACAGCTGGGCTGCAGTATGCGGGGAGGGAGAGCCCCACCCTCCTCCCTTCAGCCTCTCTGAGCTTTAGGGATATGGGGGGCGGGGGGGGGGGCAGGCGGGCCGGGGATTCCGGCAGATTCCAAGGAAGCGGTCTCGCAGAACCCAAGGGCCTGGGGTGGAGGGGCAAAGAGTGGAGCGGGGAGGGGCTGGGGTAGGACCCAAACAGCACCGCTTTGGGACCACTCACCGTCCCAGCCAGAGCCAAGTCCAAGGACGAAAGGAGTCTGGAATGTGCCTCCCTACTGGGAGTGCGGGGCACCCGGTCTCCTCTTCCTCCAACACCGCCCCCTCAGCCCCGTATCCAGGAGCCCCAAGAGGCAGCCGTCCAAGACTACAAAAGTCTGCCCATCTGGTGGGTGTGAAATGCTATCTCATTGTGGTCAGAATTTGCATTTTCCACACTGCTAATGAGGCTGAACGTCTTTTCATAGGTTTTGGAGCCATTTCTCCCCAGCGCCTCCCCTCCAGCCGTGAAAGGCCTGTCCGTGTTCTTGACCCATTTATCTATTGGATTTTTCTGTCTTTTCCATATTGATTCATGTGAGTTCTTTCTGTATTTCTGATACCAACCCGTTGTCAATTTTACGCATTGCAAGTATCTCCTCCCAGCCTGTGGCTTGTGTTTTTGCCTTTGGTAAGGCTGCCTTTTGTCAGAGAAAGTTTCCCAAACTACTTTTTTTTTTTTTTTTGCCACGCCATGAGGCATGCGGGATGGTAGTTCCCCTTACCAGGGATTGAACCCATGCCCCCTGCATTGGAAGCTCGGAGCCTTAATCACTGGACCACCAGGGAAGTCCCCCAAACTATTTGCTTTTAATTCCTTTAAAGGTTTCAGGTGGAGTCGTGATAGTACCTCCCTAGCCCGTTCACAACTTTAAAGGGGCAATTCTAATGACTCACTCATACTAGCGTGATATTGACTGACTCGGTAGCTGAGTTCTACACGGCCAGAAGTTCCTTCCTCTACCTTGTCTGCCAGGAGTTTCCATCATGAATAGGTGTTGAATTGTATCTCTTAAACTGTTTGTGAGCTGAATCACATGAATAGACTTTCTAAATTCTCCTTGGTTACAATCTATTACTTTTTGTGCATGGCCCGATTTAAATAGCTAATATTTTATTTCAGATTTTTCACTTGACTCATCTATAGCTCCAACCCAGAACCAACTTGGTGGTCCCAGAACTAAGGTAACTTTCAGTCCTGAACGTGTGGGAGGTTGAAGCCCAAGGCTTTGGTTTCTCAGGCTTATTTTTCCCCTTCCAAAGTCCAGACAGACAAGCTTCCTCGTTACCGCAAGTCAGGGGTGGACTTTTCCTGTCTCTTCTTTCACTACGTCTCAGCTATCGCACCCCGTGACACAGGAGCCCACCCTTTCCCCCTGTTTTGGCTCAGGTATAAACCTTGGTCCCAGATTCCCAGGACCCACTTCCCCGCCTACCACGGGCAGTCACAGCAACAGCGTCAGACCCTCTGCTTCCTTAGCTTACTGGGCACCGGAGCTTGAGGGGGCCACAGAGCCTGGATGGATGCTGTGGGCCCCCGCTTGGTCTCTGCCCTGGAGCGGAGGCACAGAAGCACCGGCAACCTCTTCCCTGCTTTTTTTCAAGCTGAAGTTCTATGTAAAATGTAAAAGAAATGCTTCTTGAAAATGCTGATGAATGAGGCAAAAGGATACAGTCTTCCTCCTAGCCAACCAGCCGATCCAAGCACAGGGTAATAATACACAGTACTTAAGTGCTGGTAGAATTCACAGTAGTCTAATGTTAAGAGGTCACCTGGGCCTGGATTATGGAGAGATCCTCTGTGTGTGAGCTCTGCCCTGGGTTCACACCTTTATGAACAAGGGCTCCTGCACCTGGCCAGAGCCAATTCCCTTGGGCCCAAAGTTCTTTACGTAGCATACACATATATAATATTTATATATATATGTGCATATATTCACAGACATATATACACACATATATATATGCCCAAGGACTGATGTCCAAGCTCTGAATGAGCATGAAGAGTCTGATGCTGGGATCACACACACACACGAACATGCACGCACATACACACACAGGCACACACATGCACATATACTCACAACACATGTGCAGATGCCCACACACATACCACTATACATCGTGACACTCTCTGAAGTCTTCCTTTTTCTTTTTTTTTTTTGGCTGAGACTTGTGGCTCGTGGAATCTTAGTTCCCAGACCAGGGATTGAACTCAGGTCCCCGGCAGTGAAAGCACTGAGTCCTAACCACTGGACCGCCAGGGAAGTCCCTGAAGCCTTCCATATAGGACATTCCAGGTTGAGACTTGACTCAAAAGCCAAGAGTTGGGACACCCCTCCATCCAGCCCCAAGGCCTGTGGCATGTGAGGGTCTGGGGGAGCCAGGCAGAAACAGCAGCCAGCTCTGGGAGGCAGGCCTGAGGCTGTATGTGAAGGGGGAGGCGAGGTTTCAGCACCGATCGGCTCCCAGAGCATTCCCCAGATGGCAATGACCCTGGAAAATTCCGGAACACAGAACTGGGCACTCAAAACTGCCCAACATTGGGAGAAATAGATAGTAAATAACCTCACAGATATTCATTTGGCAAACACTGCCCAGGACCCTGGCACTGGCCCTGGCATTCAAGATTCAGGGAGTGAGAACACAGACCCAGCCCTTGAAAGTTCCATGGCCCTGGGAGAGGCAACCTATGGGACCACTATAACAGCGAGCCAAGGAAGCCAAGGGGGGGGGCAGGGTAGTCAAGGAGGGCTTCCTGAGGGTGGCGGCCAGAATATAAAGAGTAAGTCGGAATTACTGGGAAGGGAAAGTGGTACTTAGGTAGTTTCCAAATCTAACTTGGTTCATAATTCCCCAGACTGATGCCAGGAATCCAAGACTCCAGCTCAGGCGTGCCCAGGGCTCCACCAGGTGCCTATTGGTCCAAAGCAGCAGGATCTCTCACCGACCATAGAACCTCCTTCCCAACAAGTAGGGCTGATCTGCATTCCCAGGAGTCCATGATGGCTGTAACCATAGTTGGTCCCTCAACGAACATTGAGGCTAAACTCCATCTTATCTAGATGGGGACAATGGCCCAGGGAGGGTAGGAATCTACCCAAGAAAGCCCAGCCAGTCAAGAGCAGAGCTGGACCAGAGCCTGGGGCCCACACGCCAGCTCCAGAAGGGCTCAGGCCTCTGCAAGTTCTCCATCCTGCAGTTGTCCTCAGCCCCGTCGGGGTTCCCCAGGCTGTTACCAGCTCCCTTAAGGAAAGTCTCAAATTCTCTGGACAACGGGCTCCCCATCACCTGTGGTGTCAAGTGCAAACCCCTCAGTTTGCCCTTCAACACCCTCACAGAGTGGCTCTGGACACCCCAGCCCGAATCCCCCACCTGTCCCCTTCCCCACATCCTCCCTCTGCATCACATCGCATGGTCTGCAGCTCCCAGAACAGACCTTGCCCTTCTCTGGCTCCTGAACTTCGCACATCATCTCTGTGACAGGGCCCTCCTTGACCCCACTGACGGATGCCTCAATCATGGCCGAGCAACGGACCTGGAAGGACTGGGGCCCCATGTTGGGAGGTTGGTGGTCTCGGGGGACTTTGAGGAAACCATTGCTCCTTGGTGCTTTGGGCAGGGTTGGGCTCTGCCCATATTTAGCACCACTGTTTATGAGCCGACTGCAGCCCCACCCTAGGACAAGACATGGAGACTACGGTTTTGATCAAAGGCTACAGAACCCAGACCAAGTGCAAATACAAGGAGGCACCAAAGCATCCTTCACTTTTTGAAAAAGGAGGGGGAAGAATTTTACCTTGAATAAAGATAAAGAAATAGACTCAGCAGATGCAAACTATTATATATATAGGATGGATAAACAACAAGGTCCTACTGTATAGCACAGGGAACTATAATGTCCTGTGATAAACCATAACGGAAAAGAATATGGAAAAGAATGTGTGTGTGAATATATATATATATATATATATATATATATATATGACTGAATCACTTTGCTGTACAGCAGAAATTAACACAACATTGTAAATCAACTATATTTCAATAAAATAAATTTTTAAAAATAAAATAGAGGGCTTCCCTGGTGGCGCAGTGGTTGAGAATCTGCCTGCCAATGCAGGGGACACGGGTTCGAGCCCTGGTCTGGGAAGATCCCACATGCTGCGGAGCGACTAGGCCCGTGAGCCACAATTGCTGAGCCTGCACGTCTGGAGCCTGTGCTCCGCAACAAGAGAGGCCGCGACAGCGAGAGGCCCGCGCACCGCAATGAAGAGTGGCCCCCGCTTGCCGCAACTAGAGAAAGCCCTCGCACAGAAACCAAGACCCAACACAGCCATAAATAAATAAATAAATAAAATTAAAAAAAAAAAATGAAATAGACTCAGAGACTCAAAGAAGAAATGGGAGTTAGACAAGATCACGCAAAAGAAGCCAGGGCTTGAACCCCACCTGCCTACCTCCCAGGACAATGCTCCTTCCTCCATCCACACTGCCCACCCCACCCCAGGCCAGGGGGGCTGGAGCTGGGCTCCTCAGATGGAGAGTCAGCACCGCTGGACCAGCCATCTGCAGGTCGCAGAACCCCCGCAAGCCTGCGAGGGGACAGCACCTCCAAGCTTCGTGACCTGATGATAAGAAGATGTCTCGAGAAGCATCTCCATGGGAGAGGCTTCCGTCTCCACATCTGGCCAGGAAGGGCTGCCTCCAGCTCTGTGAGTCCTTGGAGGCCCAGCAGCAGAGCCCAGCTGGGGCTCTGGGCAGCTGCAAGTGATGCAGAAGCTCGGTGGCTGGAGCCCTTGTCGGCCCGCGAAGTGAGGGAGCATCAGTCTGCTCCATTCTGGGAAGCACAGGAGACCGGGCAGCAGGCCGGCATCACGTCGCCAAGGCCATGAACCTGGAGGCGCTGGGGCTGGTGGGGAGGAGGGAATGGCTGGTCAGGGGAGTCTACATCCCACGCCCCATCCTCCCGCAGGCGGCCGAGGGCTCTGGGTCACTGAAGCTCTTGGGGCTTAGGGAGAGGAAAAGGACCGCACACTGAGGCCAGGAACAGAGGAGCCCTCAGGAGAATACGTCTATTGGAAAGGCAGCGGGTTATTCCCCTAAATGTATCACCCAGCCACACTCGGCAGAGCGCAGGATGCTCGGCTCAGCAGGGCTCAGCAGCTGTGTTAAGGCCAGTCGAGGGCTCCAGGCAGGATGGGAGCCCAGGATGCTTCTCCCTCCACCGTTCACACATTCAACCTTCCATCGTCCGTTTATGCGACAGATGCTCTACTGTGTCCTGCCGCGGGTCAGGGGCTACGGCACATAGTAGCCAGGGGGTCCAACATGCTCCTTGACCCTGAGTCTGATGGAGGAGACATGGGGTCACCAGACGGCTCCTGTGATGTCCCATGTGCTGTCACAGTAGTAGTGATGGGCCATTTGAGAACACGGAGTCATGATTTGTCAGCAGAGGCCCCCAGAGCGGGAGCAAGCAAGTGAAGATGGCAGGGACGCTGGTTAGGGGAAAGGCCAGCCCGGGCAGGGGCCCCAGAGCACAGAGAGCCCAGCACGTCCCGGGTCAGGGTAGCTAGAACACGGGCCCCGGTCTCATCATGCCGGGCCCTGCACGCCTGCTAAGGTGCCTGGGATTTATCCCCAGAGTGGCAGAAGCAGAGGAACAGTTTAAAAGAGGGAATAAGAAGCAGCAGAGGCTTCACCATGAAGCTTAGGCTTCTGGAACCTTCACTTGCAAGGAGTCCTTCAAGAGAAAAACTCTAGCCAATGTGTTCACACACTCACAGGTTTTTGTAAAATTCACCAAAGTAAGAGTTTTCTGTGTATTCTTTTTATTTAAAAGCCCCTCAAATTGGATAAGCTCAGGGCCCGTGAACCTGGATCTGCCCCTGGATGATGAGATCAGATCTGGTTGTTAGAAGGTGCTCCCAGCATAAGATGTACGACACCAGGGGTGAGCCGGAGCGTGAGCGATAGACCTTGGGTGATTAGGGTGTGTCCGTGTAGGTTCATCCATTGTGACAAATCCACCCGTCTAGTGGGGGATGTCAATGATGGGGGAGGCTGTGAATGGGTGGTAGCAGGGGGTACAAGGGAACTCTGTGCTTCAGCCCAATTTTGCTGTGACCCTAAAGCCGCTCTGAAAAAAATTAAGTCTTTAAAAAAGACAATTGCTGGGGAATTCCCTGGCGGTCCAGTGGTTAGGACGCTTCCACTGCAGGGGGCACGGGTTCCATCCCTGGTCGGGGAACTAAGATCCAGCAAGCCACACAGCATGGCCAAAAATAAATAAATTAATTAATTTTTAAAAATTGCTGTTGGAAGGTGCTGCTGGGCTGAGTGTGGGAGGTGGACGGGGTCCACTTTCTTAGAAGAGGGTCTTGCCCACTTTTTCTGGACACACAGTAGGGTATTCCAGGAACGCTTGCTGATGGAGTGAGACCTGCCCCCTTCCCTTTGGGAAAACTTCTCCCAGCCCTGCACTTAGGTGGGTTCCAAATGCTGAGGGCATTTCCTATAGACAAGCAAGATTCCCATCACTTGCTCAGCCCCCCTGTGGCCGGCGACTGTGACACCTCCCAGGCCCACACCTGACCCCATGGGACGGGGCAGCTGCAGGGAGCTGGTGACAGAGCCTGGCCTGGGAAGACCAATGGCATCTAATATTCAGTCTGACATCATCTGGCTGCAGTTCCCAGAGACTAAAATTAGGCCGAGGAAATTTAGGATGCTGCTTCAGATTTCCAAAAGAAACAGGGGTGGGGGCCAGAAAATGGATCATAAAAGAATTTTTGTGACTCAGTCCCAGCTAGGGAAAACAGACACGAGCACCACTTGTGGGAAGAGGTAGAGGAATCTTTTATCCATTCACTATAAAGGGAGACCCAAGCTCTCTGAGCTAGCACACTCCCACTAGGGGTTTCCTGGTTTAGCCCCATTTCACCAGTGGACCCGAGAGACGCCAGGCCCTGTCCAGGGTCAGTTGGAAGCTGGCTGGGCTCCATCTTGAGCCCAACTCCTCCATACACTGCTCTGCCCCCCAAGCACAGAGTTTCCTTGGGGTTTCTTCCCCAGTTATGAGCGATGGAGGGGTCCCAAACGTCCTGCTGTTCCATCAGAACTTAGTGTGTTTACCCCCAAGGATCAGCTGAGAAAGGTCTGGGCCACTCTAGTGGGTGGGCAAGTGCCTGAGAATTTGTGGGGGTTTTGTGGCTCTTTTTGTTTGTTTTTCTATAAATCCATTTATTTTATTTATTTATCTTTGGCTGCGTTGAGTCTTTGTTGCTGCGCGCGGGCTTCCTCTAGTTGTGGCGAGCAGGGGCCCTCTTCGTTGCGGAGCACAGGCTCTAGGTGCACGGGCTTCAGTAGTTGTGGCACACGGGTTTAGTTTGCTCCGCGGCATGTGGGATCTTCCTGGACCAGGGCTCAAACCCGTGTCCTCTGCCTTGGCAGGCGGATTCTTAACCACTGAGCCACCAGGGAAGTCCCAAGTGCCTGAGAATTTGAAAAGTGACCCTTATCCCATGTGAAATAGGACCCGGCAAGGATTAGGGGGGTCTCTTCTTGTTTTCCCACTGAGGCTGAAGGACCTTGGATGCAGGGTTCTTAATGAGAGATCAGGGAACCCTCGAAGGTTTTCAGTCTCTGAACCCTTGGAAACTGTAAGCAAGATGATCTGTCCTGCGCATGTTTTAGAAGAAACTGTCTGAAGTTTTGTCTAATTCTCAGAGTTGGGGATCCATGACCCCCCTAAATGTTAAGACCACTGCCTTGATTGTCCAGTTCAATCCCTCCTCTTTGAGGGAGGATTGGTTGGAGATGCTGACACACAGACATGCAGGTCAAAAACAGGTAGAAAGATGGAGCGGAGGAAATATCAGGGCAGAAAATGGAGCCAGGGGTAAGTGAGGGGATGAAAACTGGAACTGGGAAAACCACCACAACTGTCAACCGTTTGATAGTACGGGGCTCTAGGCTTTTTAAAAGGTAAAACAGAGAATCACATCCCTAGAACAGAAACCACCAGCTGCTGGAGAAAACGGAACTTGCACTTCTGGCAAAGGTCTGAGGAGCTCCTTCAGGGTCTCCCAAAAAGGAGGGTAAGTGGAAAGGTGATGTCCCCAACGCCTCCACAGCAGAAAGCCATCTCGGCACATAAGGAGCCTCTCCCAGGACCTCCCAAGGCCTCTAAAAGCAAACCTGGGCAAGGCAGCCCCCTCACCTGTCCTGTGGGCCATTCTACTGCCCTCACACGGCTATGGTGAGAATTACAGGTGCCAGCTGGCATGAATCCCCACCCCACACCGAGCCAGGCCCAGGGTAGGCAGGAGCTGTATACAGATGTGAGTTTTCTTCCTCAAAATGAAAAGAACAGGGACTTCCCTGGTGGCGCAGTGGTTAAGAATCTGCCTGCCGATGCAGGGGACACAGGTTCGAGCCCTGGTCCGGGAGGATCCCACATGCCGCGGAGCCACTAAGCCCGTGCGCCACAACTACTGAGCCTGCGCTCTAGAGCCCGCGAGCCACAACTACCGAGTCCACGTGCCACAACTACTGAAGCCCGTGTGCCTAGAGCCCATGGTCCGCAACAAAAGAAGCCACCGCAATGAGAAGCCTGCGCACCGCAACGAAGAGTAGCCCCTGCTCGCCACAACTAGAGAAAGCCCGCGCGCAGCAACAAAGACCCAACACAGCCAAAAATAAATAAGTAAATTAATTAATTAATTATTTTTAAAAATGAAAAGAACAGGACAAGTCACCATTGATGCCTGTTGCAAGGTAGGGAGAAGCCAGGTGGGCAACTGTTAGGAATTTTCTGGCATCTTCAGGACTGCAGTATTCCGAGAGCATCCCCCAACAGAACTGTAATCCTGGCAGCGCAGCAGAGACTTGGGTCTAGTTTGGGGATTTCATTTCCAACTTACTGGGCAAATGCTTTCAGAGTTGCAGAATAAATAAACAGGGAGGCGGATGGGAAAACTAACATCCTCCACCCACACCCCCAAACAGCAGATTGAAAGTCTGACTCCAACACAAGGGCTATGGAAGACTGCAGACCCGGAAGATTTTCAGTAGCTCCACCAACGGGAAAGAGAAATGTGCTCTCTGAAGAAGCCAGAGAGGGATCAGCAATAAGTGGGAGCCAGGAAAGGGCGATACCCCTCCACACTGGCAGAGCCAGCTCGGAACCGGCCTCTGCCCACGGCAATTACAGCTCAGAACATGGAACCCTTAAGGCAGCCCCACAGCCTCAGTGCTGAGCAAACCCAAGGGTTCATTTCACAAACAAGGACATGGAGGCTCAGAGAGCCTAAGGCCTTCCCCACAGCTCACACCGGGAAGTGGCAGAGCCAGGGAAAGAACCCAGGCCTTTAAAAAAGCCAGAGCCATAAGTCTTGGCCAACTGATTTTCATCAAGGGTTCCAAGATCATTCAACGGGGAAAGAATAGTCTCTTCCACAAATGGTGCTGGGAACACTGGATATCCACATGCAAAGAAGGAAGTTAGACCCCCCACCTCACGCTATATACAAAAATTAACTTGAAATGGATCAACAACCTAAATGTAAAGCTGAAACCATAAAACTCTTAGAAGGAAACACAGGGTAAGCCTTCATGACCTTGGATTTGGCAATAAATTCTTAGATATGACACCAAAAGCACAAGCAACAAACGAGAAAATAGATAAACTGGGCTTCATCAAAATTAAAAATGTTTGTGCATCAAAGGACATTATCAAGAAAGTGAAAAGACTACCTACAGAATGGGAAAAATATTTGCAAATCCTATATCTGAAAAGGGTCTAGCGTCCAAAATATCTTGCAACTCGACAACAAAAAGACAAACAACCCATTTTAAAAAAGAGCAAAGGACCTGAATAGATAGTTCTCCTAAGAAAATATACAGATGGCCAACAAGCACAGAAAAAGATGCTCAACATCATTAGTTATTAGGAAAATACAGATCAAAACCACAATGAGCTACCACTTCACACCCTCTACGATAGTTAATAATAAAAAATTTTTGGAGGAATTCCCCAACGGTCCAGTGGTTAAGACCCTCCGCCTTCATTGCCGAGGACGGACGTGGGTTCGATCCCTGGTCGGGGAACTAAGATCCCACAAGCCTCACGGTGTGGCAAAAAAAAAAAGGAAAAACAAAACAAAACAGAAAATAGCAAGTGTGTACGAGGATGTGGAGAAATTTGGAACCCATGTACATTGTTGCTGGGAATGAAAAATGGTCCAGTTGCTATGGAAAACAGTTTGCTGGTTATTCATTAAGGTAAACAAAGAACTACTATATGACTTAGTGTAACAGGGAAGAGCTAAATCAGACTCCATGTTCGAACTATTTCTTTTTTTTTTTTTTTTTTAAAAGGAAGCAAGTTTTGTTTTGTTTTTTTAATTTATTTATTTTTTATTTATTTTTATGGCTGTGTTGGGTCTTCATTTCTGTGTGAGGGCTTTCTCTAGTTGTGGCAAGCGGGGGCCACTCTTCATCGCGGTGCGCAGGCCTCTCACTATCGCGGCCTCTCTTGTTGCAGAGCACAGGCTCCAGACGCGCAGGCTCAGTAGTTGTGGCTCACGGGCCCAGTTGCTCCGCGGCATGTGGGATCTTCCCAGACCAGGGCTCGAACCCATGTCCCCTGCATTGGCAGGCAGATTCTCAACCACTGCGCCACCAGGGAAGCCCCCCCGAACTATTTCTTTGACTTTAACTTTTGCTTTTTGTTGCTTTTGTTATTGTAATCATACATAATGGCCTGCCTCAGGGAACCCTGCCCACCTGTGAATGGCTGCAAGAATAAAGAAACTAACACATCCCCTCACCAAGGCTGGTCATTCCAGGACATGTTTTGCAAGACTGATGGCCCTTTTACTTATTACTTCCTCACCGCCTCTCCCTCTCTGACTCTATAAAAGAAACTGGCACCCAGACCCAGATAAGATGGTTTTTCAGAGACACTAGTCTGCCATCTTCTCGGTCTGCCAGATTTCCGAATAAAGTCGTATTCCTTGCCTCAGCACCTCGTCTCCGATTCATTGGCCTGTCGTCCGGCGAGCAGAGCGAGCTTGGAACCGGTAACAAATTTGGCTTGGCCAGGCACGAGCCTTGCTGCCTAGCTGGTCCCGCTCAGGAAACGTTGGGGCAAGGCCCTAGCAGCTGCCAGGACCATTTGTCCTGAGGACCTTCCCTTCAAAGTTCCCTTGAAGTGGCACCAGGTACCCCAGCACTTGGCAGTTGAGGCAAGGAACCGAGAAACTTCCATTTGGGGAACTTCGGTTCCATCTGGGGCTACAAGTCGACAGACTCGATTCGATTCTGGGGGGTAAGTCGCTCTGGCGTGCACGCTGGGAACATATTCCCCCTTCAGTCTGGGCTTTTCCTTTACGGGAAAGCCGATCTGATCGGGGTACCCTGCTGGAGGGGGGAATTGTTGTTGGACTCTACCTGATTCTGGGAACCGGTTCACTGGGAACTAGTTCGTTGGTTTTGTAGGGTAAGTCTACCCGATCTGGGAACGGGTTCGTTGGTCTTGTCTTGGTTTTGTCTTGGTTTTGTGTGCATCAGTGCTAGAATTTGTGCCTTTTGTGTTGGAATTAGTCTGCGTCTTTTGTGTCTTGGTGTTACAAACTTTTAAAAGTGGAAAATATCTATCCTGAAGGAGAGCCCTTTGGGGAATATATTAGATAAATGGGCAAAACATAGTCGTGAGGCTATGACTAAGAAAGACATGATGTACTATTGTAATAGGGTGTGGACCCAATATATGTTAGGATCCGAAGAACGATGGCCCCTGAACGGCTCACTCAATTATGACACAATCTCACAGTTAGAAATGTTCTGCAAAAGAGCAGGAAGGACTTCCCTGGTGGTGCAGTGGTTAAGAATCCGCCTGCCAATGCACGGGACATGGGTTCAAGCCCTGGTCCGGGAAGATCCCACATGCGGCAGAGAAACTAGGCCCGTGCGCCACAACTACTCAGCCTGCGCTCTAGAGCCCACGAGCCACAACTAATGAAGCCCGCGCGCCTAGAGGCGGTGCTCCGCAACATGAGAAGCCACCACAATGAGAAACCTGCGCACCGCAACAAAGACCCAACGCAGCCAAAAATAAATAAATAAGTAAATAAATAAATTTACTTAAAAAAAAAAAGAGCAGGGAAAAGAGATGAGATTTCATATGTAGGAGCATTTATGCTATTGCATCAGGAGGAAAAAGAGTCAGAGGGCTGCACCTTTATGGCGCAGCGGCCTGAAAGGAAACCCAAGGGGAAACCTGTTCTACAAGGGAATAGAAAAAAATGAGAGTGGGGACATGTTATTTCAAATCTTAACCCCCCTTCCAGCCTATCCAGCTCCCCCAGTGGCTGAGCTGGCTGCACCGGCAGTTGTTCCAACTGCCCCCCTCCCGTGCCGCCAACATATTCACTGCCTCCTGTTTCCCCTACCCAAGGGGATCAAATAGAAGTTTCTATGATAACCCCCAGGGCACAGGGACCTGGTTTAGTACCACCATCTAAGACCCGACAGGGCACCCAATTTGGACCGGGAGCCGCTTCTGCAGCAGGGCAATTTCCCTTGCCCCAATATCTTGTAAGAGGCCAGGGGACTCCCTTGCACTTGAGGCGTCAGATTCTGATTTCCCCACAGGGGCCTGGGTAACATTGACAGTGGGGAACAAGTTGATTGATTTTCTAATAAATACGGGTGATCTTAAGAGGCTTGTAAATACTAAACAAAGGGGAAACAAAGTCATCCTAGGAGAAACTTGACTGTATCTTTGAGATACAAATGTCCTATCTGGTCTTCTCAAAAACCCTTATCTCTGCTGTCTTTTTAAAATGCAAATTTTGAAAAAGCGGGTACAGTAATTTAGAACTTGACTTGTTTTCCTTTCCATAAATATTAGTAGAAAGGGTTTAGCCATCTAGACAAGTGAGCTTGATTTCTTCCATCTGCCAGAAAACCAACTTTAATCCAACCTCTTGTAAACTGATGGGGTTTACATTGCCGTACCTGACTCAGGGCTGAAATTTTGAAATGAGAACTATGATGTCTCTCTGTTTGTGTGTTTGTATGTGTTTGTGTCTTTGGATAACATTGCTGAGGTTAATCTGTAAATGAGCTCTATTTAATTGGCTTAAAGAAAAGTAAGAGCTTACAAACCAAACAATTCTACATACAAGAGAAATTAGGGCTTCCCTGGTGGCTCAGTGGTTAAGAATCCGCCTGCCAATACAGGGGACACGGGTTCAAGCCCTGGTCCGGGAAGATCCCACATGCCGCGGAGCACCTAAGCCCATTCGCCACAACTACTTAGCCTGCGCTCTAGAGCCCGCGAGCCACAACTACCGAGCCCGCATGCTACAACTACTGAAGCCCGCATGCCTAGAGCCCGTGCTCTGCAACAAGAGAAGCTACCGCAATGAGAAGCTCGGGCACCGCAACGAAGAGTAGCCCCCGCTCGCTGCAACTAGAGAAAAAGCCTGCGCGCAGCAAAGATGACCCAACGCAGCCAAAAATAAATAAATTAATTAATTAATTAATTTTTTTTAAAAAAAGAGAAATTAAGCTAAATGAGTTTCAGGTTCACGTGAACTGGGAAATATATAGTATTAAATTAATACCTGGTATTAATGTTTAAGTTTGTTGATCTAATTAATATAGACATGTCTTTAGAGCCATCAACATTAAGTATAGTACTTTCACTGCACCTAGGTTTAATAAAAGTTAAATAAATCTTGTTATATCTGTTGCAAATTTGTCAGCAAGAAAAATAACTTGATATGATGAAACTTTAAATATAAATGAGATAAGAGCTTTTAGGTAAACTATAAGAATAATTATGGGGCTTACCTGGTGGTGCAGTGGTTAAGAATCTACCTGCCAATGCAGGGGACACAGGTTCGAGCCCTAGTCCGGGAAGATCCCACATGTCACAGAGCAACTAAGCCCGTGCGCCGCAACTACTGAGCCCGCGCACCTAGAGCCCGCGAGCCACAACTACTGAAGCCCACGTGCCACAACTGCTGAAGCCCGTGTGCCTAGAGCCCCTGCTCCGCAACAAGAGAAGCCACCACAATGAGAAGCCCGCGCACTGCAACGAAGAGTAGCCCCCGCTCGCCGCAATTAGGGAAAGCCCGTGCACAGCAACAAAGACCCAACACAGCCAAAAACTAAATAAATAAAATAAATTTAAAAAATAAAAGAATAATTATGTTCTAAAAATCATCGAAAATAGTTTCTCCAGATTTTGGTAACTATTACTTGCCTCTTGGTTGTCACTGGAAATTAAGGTTTTTAAGAATCGAGGATTCTAATTTAAATATATAATTAAAGCTACTGAAAATAATAAGACATTTCAGTATGGTAGAATGTGTGTTTCCAGTTAAGAAGGTAGTAATGGAATTACATTTTACTGAGAAAGTTTTATACATGGTCAGGATTAACTAAATTTACATTGAAGTTAACTAAGTAAATGGATTTTGTTAAGTAAGCTAATACAAGACTGGAATTTGATCTCTCTCTGTTAGAAGTGCTCCTTTTGATAACAGATGATCCGTATTTGTATTCTTTTAATCGTTTTGTGACTTTGGTTAAATGAATAAGTACTGTTTCACAGTGACCTACAATCCTGTTGTGTTTTAAAACCTTTTTGATATTTTTAACAAACTTCCCAAATATCAAAATCTGACTAAAGCTTTTTAGCCTCCAGCTGACTCTGGGATACTTCGAAAGAACATCTGAGACATCTCAGAGAAAAATGTCAAACTAAGTTTATTTGCTATGTTAAATTACTTCAAAAACATTGTCAAGTGATTGGAGATGAACCTTAGGTTATAGTGTACGGATAAATGTCATTTATATAGATATTCCAAAATTCATATGGAATCCCTAACATCTGATATGTCCTGATATGTTATCAATCATAATACTAGTTATTCTAAAATGTTATATCCAAGTTTCCTGCTAATTGCATTGTACTCAAATCTTTAACCATGCTATTTTAAGTTTTGTCCTGATGCTTTTACAAAATGAAGATTTTCAAGAAGACTGATTAAAAAGGAACTTTTTAACAAATATAAGTTTCTGATAGCCTTTATTTTTATTTTTATTTTTTTAATTAATTATTTATTATTTATTTATATTTTGGCTGTGTCGGGTCTTCGTTTCTGTGCGAGGGCTTTCTCTAGTTGCAGCAAGTGGGAGCCACACTTCATCGCGGTGCGTGGGCCTCTCACTATCGCGGCCTCTCTTGTTGCGGAGCACAGGCTCCAGACGCGCAGGCTCAGTAGTTGTGGCTCACGGGCCTAGTTGCTCCGTGGCATGTGGGATCCTCCCAGACCAGGGCTCGAACCCGTGTCCCCTGCATTGGCAGGCAGACTCTCAACCACTGCGCCACCAGGGAAGCCCTCTGATAGCCTTTAGATAATATCACTGGACTTGCCTGAGACCTGGGACATGACCATCCTCTCTGGCCCCACTTTTCTTTCCTGCAACAGGACTATGGGTAGGGTTGTTTTTGTTCTTGTAAAAATTCATGAGGAAGGACACACGAGGTGCTCACCATAGTGGGCAATTAATGTGCATTGTTATTATTCATTTTCCCCTTCAGCTTCCTTTTGTAAAAGGGCTTAGTTACTCCATAAACAATATCGACGAAGGAATATTTATTTTACCATTTTGAACTGAGATCCTACATGATGCTACTTCACTTAAAACCAGTATGAAACAGCAAAATGCTCGAAATGAGCTGAGGTGATTTTCAGGACAAGCTTTGGGAAGTTCCTATTCTGAGGCCAGCATTGGGCTGGGGCCTGAACATTCACACCCTAATAAAACCTCTTTCCTGCTGGCAAGGAGCTCACAGCCCAGGGACATCTAAGGGACAAGGGCTATGCCTGAGGGTCACCCAGGGGCTGGGGGAGCCTGGAGGAAGAAGGGAGGGGACCTGCCTGGTCTTGGTCAGGAAAGGCTTTCTAAGTCCTGAAGTGTGAGTAGCTGACCAAACAAAGAAGGGCAGAGCAGGGTGGGAGAGAGGCCATTCTTAGCAGAAGGAATATATGCAAAGGACCAAGATGTGAGATGATGATGATGATAATAATAATATAATAAAAGATACTAATAGCATTTCGATGCGCCAAGCCCTATTTTATTTTATTTTATTTATTATTTTGGGTGGCTGCGCCACGCAGCATGCGGGATCTTAGCTCGCAGACCAGGGATTGAACCTGTGCCCCCTGCAGTGGAAGCACAGAGCCCTAACCACTGGACCACCAGGGAATTCCCCACCAAACCTTATTTTAAACATTTTACAAATATTAACTCATTTAATCCACACAAAAACCCAGTGAGGAGGGTCTTAGTCTCATCCCTATTCTACAGATGAGGAAACTGATTGGACCCAGAAGGTAAGGAACTTGACAGCCGGCGTGTGGTAGAGCTGGGATTCTGTCTCCCGAAACATCCTTAACCACCATACATTTGGAGCATAGACAGCTCAATACCCTTGGAGGGTAAGATGTGAGCGGGTCAAAGGGGCTGGAGATATGAGGGCCCTCAGGAGATGTCTGGATTCGGGCCACTGCGCATGCACAACCCTAGGGGGCGCCATCACTGCCCGGCCATCAGAGATCCGTATACTTATTACAACCATTTTCCAGCAGATGGCAGTCAAGTGCCTTGAGGAAGAAGCACCTTTTCCTAATCTGCACAAAGACACTGCATGCACTAGTGGTGATGCTGCTTGGTTTATATCCAGAAGGGTCTCAAAGAGGGAAAGGGAATGTTTAATTTGCATCTTGGACTGGAGGCTGCCGGGGCGGTCCAGGTGTTAGGTGGGCGGAGTCTAACCAGGGGCTAGAGAAGAGAGGATGGGTTCAAAGGCTGTGAATCCACAGGACTTAGGGATCCCTGGAACTGGGGTTGCAAAGGAAAGGAAAGCATTGGGGCTTTGATGTTTCCGGACTCAACAGCCGCTAGAGCAACACGCATCCCTAAGCAAGGAGAACCCGAAGTGGTTCTAGGGAGTGGTGAGGAGTTGGCTTTTGGACGTGTAGGGGGTGAGGGGACCTTTGGAATCTAAGCAGGACATCCAGAGGGTGGTTGGACGTAAAGGAATGAATCTCAGCGCACGACCCATCAATTCGAGATGCTAGCACTCTGGCTGGGAATCCCATCTGATCCAAACCATCCTGCAGAGCTATCATGGGAAACCTGGGAGGGAGTGGGATCTTTCTGTGGTCTCAGAGCAAGTCGAGGTGAAGCCAGGATATACTTCCATCCCACCTGAGTGGGACCCTGAGTCACTGTCGCCCTGCCGTGCCAAGAAGATCCTTAAACATACTCTCTCAATGGGGGCTGCAGAGCCCACTTACTAATAAGAAGGAATCCGTGTTGCTGGGAACAAACGGAGCCCTGACACCCCAGAACACTGCAGCTGAACCAAAAAGAACAAAGAGATCCAGCGTCCCACAGCCTGGATGCAGCAGACACAGGCTGGCACCGAGGACCCACCTCCAACGTCTGGACCAGCCGCATGGCCCACCCAAGGTCTGGGGTCCCCTTCCCAGCTCCCTTGAGCCGGAGCCGCTGTCGCTGTCCATGGGGGCTGGGTGGGCAGGTCTGGCCTGGGATGGGTTTGGTTTCTGCTAAGAGGCCCCCACCAGCTCTTTGATTAGCAGCCAAGACATGCTTCTTTCCAAGTCAAAAATAAAATAAAATAAAGCATGTTACAAAGTGACTCCCTCTCCTCGGCTCATTTTAATGTGGTTTTCGGCATCAGCTTATTAGAGAACATGTGTGTGCAATATGGCTGTCACAGCCGGGATCCCGGGAGGCCGCCGGGCCGCGTAATCAAGACGAGCAGGAAGCAAGTCAAAGGCATGTCTTTGAGGATCAGGTAATTGGTGACTCTCAGACATTTGTCCTCAAGGCTCTGAATGGGTTGGCTTTTACTGTGTCCTTTCCCTTTATAAAACCAAGGCTTTCTCAAGCCTGGTGGAGGGGAGGGGGGAAGACAGAGTGGGAGAAATCAAGGGCTGTGGCTTGGGGGTGGGAGGACAGTCCCGGGTCTGGCTTCTCCTGTCTTAGGGTCCTCAGAAGTGGAACAAGGTGGGGAGGGCAGAGCCCTCCAGCAGGCGATCAGAAGACCGAAGGTCTAGCCTATAACAACGCTGTGTTATCCTGGGCAAATGTCTGTTCGGCTCTGGGCTGCTAGGTCTTGGTTTCCCCATCTATAAGAGAAGGTGTTTGACCTAAATGTCAAAAGGTGACTTCCATCTCTGACATTCTCTGGTTTCTCTCGGCTGGGGGACGGGGGGAGACGGGGAGGCAGGACAGTGGAGCAGGCCTGGTGGAGTGGCCCCAGTCCCAACTGGATCTTGTGGGGTCCCTGCAATTAAGTAGAGTCAGAAGGTGACTTAAACGCGATCAAGCCCACCCCAGTGTGCCATGTGACTCTTCGCCTCAATGTCCCCCCACCAACAAGAAGTCCACTGCCTCTCTGGGAACCTGCCAGGGGGTCATCTCTCCCTCTCTGTCCCTTGGTCCTAGGTGTGTTTGCTGGTCCTCCTTCCCCACCCATGACAGCACTTTAGATGTCCGGGGAGCAGGGACAAGCCTCCTCTGAACCCTTGGCCCAACGTCCCACTCTTCAGCCTCCACATGCAGGTCTGGTGTCCATCTGGGGCAGGCTCAGGCGAACAAGAGCCCATTCTGCTAACAGCCCACTCCACCGCCCCCTCCATGGGTGTGTCCAGAGGCAACAGGCAGAGGAGGGCAGGGCATCTCTTGAGCACCTATGATGTGCCAGGCATGCTTCCCTCACGTTCTGTCATTCACTCCTCGTGGGGACCCCTGTTTTACAGTCTTGTTACTTGCACAAAGTCGCCTGATTCGTGTGTAGCACTCAGAAGTATCAAGAGGCAGTGGAGCCCAGTGGTTAGGACCTGAGTCTAAAGATTGGCCTCACCTCTATTTAGCTGTGTGACTCCCGGCAGGTCGCTTAACTTCTCTGAGCCTCAGTTTCCTCATGAGCAAAACAGAGATAATAATAGGACCCACTTCCTTGGGCTGTAGTGGGATCTAGTTTACGTAAAGCACCTGGTACAGTGTCACACAGGGAGTGTCACAGTGCAGCGCTGAGGCACCATGCGGTGATCCCGGCTCCATCGGACTCTACAGAACAGTGGGGGATGAGCAGCCACCTGACAAAAGACTCCTTTCAGGGGCGGGGTGGGGGGCCACGAAGGTAGCATTTGCTTCTTTGTGAAATGACAAATCTCTACGGATTCTAGAACACTTCCAAGGATCGGAGGCACAGAGCCCTTGCTCCCCGGGCTGTCACACCCCACCTGGGAGGCTCAGACCGGGAGTGTGAGCCCCAGTCACAGATCCTGCCCTTCCTCTCTGTGCATCTTCCTTTTGTTCTACGGATGCTCTGTCCCAACTTAGCAGAACCTCCGGGGGCCCGGTTCCAAGGGAGCTGGACTTGCCATGGACGTCAAAATGAAAAGCAAATATTGCAGTCTGTGGTTTCCCATGGTCATCCCAGTCCCCAGGCCATTTCTGAACGGCAGGGGAGGGACAATGCCACACATGTGCTGTGTACAAACACGCACACGCATGCACACACACATGCACTCATGCACACACACGGGACTCACACGCATGGCCACATCCAGGCCCACTCAGGCCCATCCACACACGTGACTAGATACACAAGCGCACACACACGCGCGTGCTCGCACACACACTGTGGGCGGGGCTGACAGTGGCCCGAGCCCTCGCTGGAGTCAGAGAATCTGAACAATAATCAAGAGCCTAGGCTGTGACACTTGGTGGCCAGGGACTCTGAGCAAGTCACAGAGTTCCTCTGAGCTCGGGGGCCTCGTGTGTGTAATAAAAAAAGCATCATAAAAACCCTCTCCACCCCGATGGCCTCCCGGGGCCTGGGGAAGAGGACCTATGAGGCAGCAGAGGGAGATGTTTTATGAATCACAGATTCCAGCACACATATCAGAGCTCAGCTTTGGTGTCGCCCGGACAGACAGAAATGCTGGAGCCTTGGGCATGAAGAGGAGCTTGGTGGAAACCCCCTGAACTGGGAATTGCATATGGGGGGACACAGCCTGGATCCCTAAACCCTGAAGCGTGAGGAGGGGTCACCTTGAGGCAAAGAGGGGGCACTGGCTCACGTGGGGCAGTAAACCCAGGGGGGCTGAGAAGTTGGGGTCCATAGGAGCCAGATGGCCATGAGGGTTCAGGTCAAGGCCACCTCCCTTGTCCTGAGCCCGCTGCTGAGAGAAAGGGTCAGCTGGTGCCTTACACACACCCTCTTCCCAGAAGTCACTGTAAAGGCTGAACAACTGTAAAACAGGAAGGGGCAGACCCACAGTAGCCAAAACATGTTTCTACGACAGCTCCGGAGCTGTATTCAATAACCCAAAAGAAGGCTGAAGCAAAGGACTCTGTATGGACCACAGCAACACCTGCCACACACGCCCCTTTGCTCTCCAACCTGCCCAGTGCCCACGATTTCAGGCTGAAAGATGAAAAGTCCCCACGTCTGGCCTTGAGGCTCCTTCTCTGGGCTCTGTGTTTCATCAGCACCTTTGCTGCTCCAAGTGGGGTCCACAGACCAGCAGCATCACATCTCCCGGGAGCTTGTTAGAAATGCAGGCTCTCAGGTGAGGCCCCAGACCTGCCCAGTCCAAATCTGCATTTTACCGAGACCCCAGGTGATTCGTGAGCAATGAGATAGTTTGAGAAGCGCTGGTTCACACCTTATTTTCCAGCCACGGTTTCTGAGACACAAAGAACCAGGAACAGGGAGACAGGGCAGTGACAGCTGTGCCACCACCAGTGCCCTGCATCCTCAGGGCCACAGGAAGGAAAGCGTTGCAGGAACAAAGGAGAAGGGGAGCCCCGCAGAGTCTCTGCACCTAGGACGCTAGACCTGGGTCCTGCCATGAAGTCCCATCTCTGATGAGAGAAGAAATAATGAAAAAGGTGTGTGACAGGAGGGACCCAGTACATGTAGCCCAGGCTTGATTCTTTGCGGGTAATGGGCAAACTGGGGCGGTTCTGGGGGAGCAGGCAGGCGGGGTCCTGGGGAGCCACAGAAGGTACTGGGCCAGTTCACCCTGGGGAGGAGGAGGTGGCCCGGGCCAGCAGATGAGCGCTGGGGACAACCAGAGTGAGTGTGCAGACACCACACAGGGTCCCAGTCCCCTCAGAGGAGGTGCTCCCTGCAGAGAGCGGGAGGGAGGGAGGGAGCGCCCATCCCTAGAAGTAGCCAGGAAGAGGGCGGACAGCCACTTGGTGGGCATGCCGAGGGGAGGATTGATCTCCCAAGAACGCATGGGCTGAGGCGCCCATGGGCTGAGCCGCCCATTCACACGGGGCCAGGGAAGGAGGTTCCTGGCCAAGCCACCCTCCCAGGTTGCAGCTGCCAGGCCCTGTTCACGGGTCCCTGAGGACGGTGGGGCTCCAGCCCAGCTCCCACCCAAGCCCTGTCTCCTTCCTGGCAGCCACCAGTCCTTTAGAAGTCTCCACCTCCAGCTGTGAAGGAGTTTCAGAGTCGGGGCCAGGAGGTATGGAGCGCCCAATACCCCCTCTGAACCTCGGTTTCTCCATTTGAACAAAAAGGGGGTTGGACCAAATGACCTCTAAGGCTTTTCAGGGCTAATCCATCCCACGTGTATTCTTCTGGAGAGCTGTTTGAACTAGGATTGCAGAGCCATGGACACACAGCTCACACACAAGCATTTATGCACACACAGAGTCCTATACACACACATCCTACGTTCACACACGTCCCAAGCACACACATACTATGCACACAGCCCAGGCTTGCACACGAGGTGCACGTACACACCAGGCTTAGGCACACACACCTAGAATCCGAGCACCAATGTAGACCAGGGTGTGTGCTGGGCACTGTGGGGACAAACCCAACGACCATGTTGCCAAAATGGAGCGTGTGGCCGAGCAGGGGATCGAGACCTGGGGCAGAAACAACAGGCAGAGAGTGACAAGAGCTGAAAAGAGGGCAACTCCTAGAGAGAGCCTGGCTTCCACCTGGAGAGACCCAGGTAGGCATCCTGGAGGAGGTGCCCAGTGAATCCGGAAGAAAGAGTAGAAGGTTTTGGGGTGTGAAGAGATAGGCCGTCTCAAAGGGGGTGTCACCTCTGAGCTCACAGCCCCTCCTGGCCTCACCCCACCGCCGCCACCACCACCAGACCCAACGGGGTGGCAGTGGGAGCTGGAGCAGGGCCAGCAGTGAGGATGTGTGCAGGTCTGCCGGCCAACAGCTCTCACGGCCACCATCCCATTTCCTCCCTAATCCTGCAGGCTTATTTCAGTTGGCAGCTCCCTACATGATATTTAACGGCCTTGTTTAAATGATCAGGGCAATTTTCTTTTTAATAAGAATAAAAATAAAACACCTCCGGATATGAGGCCCAACTCCTGAGCCCTGCAGTGAGAATCTGGTTCTAATGAAGCGGACGACGGCCCCGCCCCAGAGGCCTGGCTTCATCCTGGAGCCGATGCTGCTGGACCGATGTGAGGAGATGGCTGGCTTACACAAAGGACATTAAAGATGAGCGTGACTTACAGAGGATCACCCTGGAAGTCTGTGATATAGGATTTGCTGTCAAAAGACCCCCTTCCTCCCCAGATCAGGGGTCTCTGCATAAGGCCAGGTGCAGCATGCTCCTTGGGCCTCACCATGATCTGGAAGAGATGCCACCAGCCCACCAGGCCCGGTTCCATGCCCACTGGGCCAACTTTCTATGTGGTTCCTGGGGCCTCCGGTACCCAAGCCCTGGGCATGTCAGCCAGTGGAAAGAGAGCCCACAGCTGGGCATTTTTACACACCCTCCTAAACACACCAACTCCCAGCAGAGGCCTGAGATCCTCGGAGATTCAGGAGGAAAGGGAGTGGTTTGCAAGAACAACCCTGCTCCTTCCAGCAAGGTGCACGTCAGTAGTTCAGCCTGTGTTAGCGTCTCGAGGCTGCCTTTGCCCCCATGGGCAGGGACATTTCCTGCACGTGAACTTTGGAAAAAGGCAGATCTCATTCTGGCCCTTACGTCTGGATCAAGGCAGAAAAGCCCAGTGGGTAAACAAAGGCCTGGCAGTGACCAGCCACCTGCTGGCTGTGTAGCCTTTGACAGGTTACTCGATCTCTCTGAGCCTCAGTTTTGTCATCTGTAAATGGGGATAACAATCGTAATAATATATGATAATATATATTGTTATGTTATATAATTACACATATATTAATGTGATGATATGAAATAAAATAAAATAAAATAAAATAATATAATATAATACAATACAATATAGCCTGCTTCATGGCGTTGTTGGGAGGATTCAGTGAGAGAACGCTGGCAGCAAGAAAGCGTTCACTAACTGTGGTATTGTTTCCACGATGAATCAGGACGTTCCCACTGGAAGTTTCCACTAAAGCACTAAGCTGTCAAATACCAAAGTGAATTTAGAAACAAACCATCATGCAGGAAGTTCAAAGCAGGTGACGGAGAACCTCTTAGCTCGCTCCCATCAGCTATCCAAGAGTTGAGAGGATTTTTGAAGTTTCATTCGGACAGGATGGGGCGTGCTGAGGAACCCCAAAGTGCTGGCCTCTCACCTCAAGTCTGGTGAGCGGGCTTCAGTGGGACGGCTGGTCCGGCCACTTGGAGAGCTTAAGGGGAGTTCCTTGTAATTACAGGACACTGAGGCTGTCAGGTGGCCCTGGCCCTGGAAATCTAGAGGGTGAGAGGCTGGCAGGCTGGCTGCTTTGGCGGCACCAACAAGAATTGTAGGATCAGCCTGCCTGGGCATGATCTTAACTCCTGTCCATCGCGGATGAACAGACCTCAACAGAAGTCAGAGGTGGCCTCTGGATTCCCGGCCGTTGAAAAGGGCAGAAGCAACTGCCAGAAGAGAGTGCATTTGCCCAGGTGATTGGGACGGGGAAGTGAGGGGTGCCCCTCCAAAAAGAAGGCAGCTCTAAGCATGGAAGCCCCACGCAGAGAAGCCATTTATGAGCATTACACAAGTAGCCGCTCTCCTGCCCTTCTGGCCTCGCCTCCACCCCACACCGCTGCTTCAACCCTGGAGAGGCCAGAAACAGTGCTGAGAGAGATGGGGGCATAGCGATGAGGCAGAGAAGGTGAGAATGCCCACTCCACTCTGAGTAGCCCAAGAGCCGGGGAAGAACTCCCACCTTGAAAACATTTTAAAGGGAGTATGGGAGACAATAATAAAGGTGCTTCCTGACCACATCCACAAGTCCTGCTTCTCACACACCTTTTGGGATAAAGGCATCTGCCCCATGGAAGGGCATGTCCTTTGTTTGTTTTCCAGCATCCTTAGAGGGATGACCAACATTCCAGTGGAGAAAGATAATTAGCATGATCATTATTAATTAATTAATTAATTAATTAACAGTAGTCAATTATGTGTCACTCATAGGTTGTGGGTGATACATGTCATGGGGAGAAATAAAGCAGAGTAAAGGAATAGGTAAAGTGGGGCAGGGGCCACTCTGCTTAGATAGCTTGATAGGAGAGTGTCCCAGCTGGAAAAAATCGTAAGTGCAAAGGCCCTGGGGTGGACGTGGGCTTCTGGTGTTGAGGTACAACCAGAGGGTCAGTGGGGCTGAGATGGAGGAGGCAAGGGGGCCTGAGAGGTGGGGAGGCGGGAGGCAGATGCCAGAAGTTGCCCTGTTCCGTGGCTGCCCCCCAGGGTGGGCAGAGGCCAAGTTGGAGAAGGGTCCCAGACCCCTGAGAACAGATCACACAAGGGTGGGACTCTGGGAGGTGGACATTTCCCGAAGCATTTCTGGGGCAAGAAGCAAGGGGCCTGGGGGGAGGCAGGAGACCGCAGTCTGTCCCCACCCAGTCTATGACTCGGACCCCAGCAAGCTCCATCACCACCATTGCTCAGCTGTAAACTGAGTCCTAACACCCACCTTGCAGGATGGGAGGACATGGAGACCACAGCTGGAGACGCAAGGTCTTGGGGTCAGCCAGTGGTCCTGCACCCACGCGGAGAGAGGGGCTGAGGGCCTCCCCCTCCCCAGCCCGACCTTCCCAGAAAGAAGCATACCTCTGCTCCCCCAATCTGGAAAGCATTGAGACCCATGGCTCCATTTCAAGAGCAATTATTACAAACCCTTCAGGGAATGTGCGTTCCAAAATGAAATCTCTCTGTCAAAACTTTCATTAAGGCGCTGTTGCTGTGCGCGGATCAGCTTACACCCATGCCTGCGAGCGTTCAATGGAGACCAGATTCTCGGGGGTGCCGCGTGCGGGGAGCCACTGCACGGCCTCTCTGTCTCCCTCGAGTTTGCAAACCCCAAAGAATCCGTCTCCAGTCTGTGTCTCCAAAAGACAATAGCCTTCGCCTTGGGAACACGTCCGCTGGGATTTCGCGAAAGCTGGTGACAAACATGTCAAGGAAAACACACTACTGTTCGCTAGTCTCCAAGAGCCCTTCCTGACCTCAAACCAGCGTCATGAAGTAACTCGTGGGTGGGTAGCATCTTGAGGACACCACGCATGTTGCAGATAGAGAAACGAGGCTTAGCGGCTGGGCGCTCAGAGCCAACATGAGAACCCGGAGCTCCCAACCCCGTGCCCGGTTCTCACACCTGGATTTCCTCTCTCAATCCCTCTGATGTGACTTTGATGGCCCCCCGGGGCAGGATGCCCAGGGAAGCACCAAGCAACCTAGCACAGGAGGCAGCCTTGGGTTTAGTTTTCCTATAAGGTGAACTAAGGGCTTTAGTTTGGGGCAATTCCTGGACCAGAAGCCTCCTTCCACCAGTTCACGCAGCTCTTCTCAAACGGACGTGGTGAGTGAGGGACAGCAGAGCAGTGACCACCACTGTCCCTGAATTCCCTCCCCGATCTGGAATCCTCCTCCTGCAACTCCACAGACTTCTTTCTGAAACGTGGGTCTGAGTTCTCCTCGCTTCCCCGCTCACCAGCCTTGAATGGCTCCCCGTTGCCGACAGGACCAAATTCCAGTCCGCCTGGCCAGGCGGCATCACCGCGTGCAGCCACGCCCCCCACGCACCCGTGCTCCAGAGCTTTCAAAGAACCACTCATTTCTCACTGAATCTGCCTCCATGTTTTTGCATTTGCTGTCCCCTCACCAAGAGGGCTTTCCCAACACATCTCACCTGGTCAATTCCTCCTCGTCTTTCCAGGTCCGCCTCCTCGAGGAAGCACTGCCCCTGGGGGAGCTGGCCGCCCCGCCCCTGAGTGCCCACAGCCTGTGTCCGCCTCTGTTATGCTACATATGAGGTTGTGTCCAGTTTATCTGTCTCTATGTCTGTCCCCTTGCTGACTGGCATGAGCTCCTCTGGGACAAAGACTGGGTCTTATTTCCCTAATTTTCCACTTATTGCCTTAGTGCTTGGGGCCATAGATCATTACAGGTTATAAGTTCAAGTCCCGACCCTGGCACTTATGTGCTGGGTGAGTTCAGGCAAACTATTCAACTTCTTTCAGCCTTGAGAGATGAGTTTCCTTGGCTACAAAATGATGCCAGCCTCTCATGGTAGTTGCAGGGATTCAGTGAAGATTAACTATCTTTAAAGGGCTGAGCCCAGTTCCTGGCACACAAGGCACTCAGCACAGGACAGACAAAATGAGACGAACACAAAATTGGATGAACTTCCTGCCGCCCTAGCCGCAGGTCTCAGCTCCAAACACTGGGAATGCAGAGCAATCGCCCACCTTGCCCGCCAGCAGCCATACAGGCAAGGTCCTACTTTGCTTCCTAAATGCTGCAGACCCATTGTGGTAACAAACTAGATCCAGAGGAAGTAAAAAAAAACAAAGGCTAAGGATGACGCACGTTTTCCAGCCTGCCAGACAGAGCATGCTGGGAGCCACAGGCACCCACCCCTTGGGGACATCTTGCTCTGATGAGGCCATGCTACCTTTGGCGCCCGGCAGGTGCACGTTCCTCCCCCCGATGGAGGCCAATGGCTGAAGCCACACTTTGCTCCTAAGACCTGATGGCTCCTGCTGGATGTGGCCTGCCATCAGCCCCATGGCCCTGGCCACAGCCCCCTGGTCCAGGAGTCAGCTGCACCGAGACCCTGCTCCACTCCAGACGGTAGCAAATGATCTTGGCAAATGTAATGTCAATTTTGCCCGCAGACATGGGGCTGCTAGAGGCCAGGTCACATGGAGGAACGCTGAGCCACTTTCTGGTTTCTGCAGAGGGACTTTGAAGGCTCTGGGCCCAGAGCGTCTGGAAGGGGTGCACAGCACCCCGGGCTGTCCACAGTGCCTGGCTGTGCCCTTGCTCCAAATCCCATCGCCAGAAGTCCCCTGGAAACTTGGAGAGCTGGACAGCTTCTCTTGGGAAGAAAGGGAAATTGAGGCCACGTGCTTTGCAAAGCCCCGAACTGCCAGAGCTTGGATAACGTTACAACCCTGTGCTGCGTGCCAGTGACAGCTGGGGGTGATGGCTCCTCTTCCCAGGCAGCTCCCTGATAGCCTGACATTCTCAGCGGATAGTGTAATGCCTCTTTAAGATAACCCTCGAAGTCTTTTTTCTCTGGGCCAGAATAGTATCAGGTCAATTAATTTCTCCAACCGTGGCAGCTCCTTCAGGCTGCGCTTGCCAGGAGGAAGGTTTAGAAGCAGGGGGGAAGCTGGGGCGTGATGATTACAGCTCCCCTCTCCCAGGGAAAAGATGAATCACAGCCAGTTTGAGGCAGCAAGTGACAAGCACTGATTCCGAAAAGGGGTCTCACTTGCAACCTGTGGTGGTCCAGACAGCCAGCGTATGCTCCCATCACAGAGCCGGGCTAAGCCAAGTCACGTTCACACCACTAAACCAGTAGAGGTGGAGGACCAGAGCCTGCGGAAGAGTGACGCCTGGCCCCCTGCCATGCTTTCCTTCACTTAATTCACTCACTCACTCACTCACTCACTCACTCTTTCAACAAACCTGCTGTTTGCTAGATTCAGCTTGTGTGCAGGGTCCAAACCAGGCACGACTCAATGTCCTGGAAATGCAGACAATCCCGGCCCTCAAGGAACCCTGACTCTGGAGCACAGGTTCTTAGCCGGGGTCCAAGGATAGAAATCAGGAGTGTATGAACTGTGATGGGAAACAGAATTATATATATTTTTTAAAAAATAAAATTTATTTATTTATTTTTGGCTGCATTGGCTCTTCGTTGCTGCGTGCGGGCTTTCTCTAGTTGCAGCGAGCAGGGGTTACCCTTTGTTGCGGTGCGCAGGCTTCTCATTGCAGTGGCTTCCCTTGTTGTGGAGCACGGGCTCTAGGCACGTGGGCTTCAGTAGTTGCGGCGTGTTGGCTCAGTAGTTGTGGCTCGCAGGCTCTAGAGCGCAGGCTCAGTAGTTGTGGCGCACGGGCTTAGTTGCTACATGGTATGTGGGATCTTCCCGGACCAGGGCTCAAACCCATGTCCCCTGCATTGGCAGGTGGATTCTTAACCCCTGCAGCACCAGGGAAGTTCCCTAGAATTACATCTTTATTTTCACCAACTTCTAACTGAAATTTGGCACTTCTTTCCATGGTGACCGTACTAACGACAATGTGAACGATGCAGAAGTAGAAGTACCTGTATCTTTGTTCCCTCCAGAACTCACAGAATTCACGTTACCGTTGTTACAGCTATCTAGAAATATTATTTACGCTCAGCACTACTTTGACGTTCTGGGAGCCATTAGGCTCGCTATTAGATCTTCCTATTTGTGTGTTAGTATAGAAACACATGGGTTAGTCTACCTATAATTTGTATTTTTTAAAAGTTGGGGTTTTTTCGGGTTATTTTTGGTTTGCCAGGAGGCTTGTGGGATCTTAGTTCTCTGACTAGGGATCAAACCTGGGCCCTTGGCAGTGGAAGCGCAGGGTCCTAACCACTGGTCCGCCAGGGAATTCCCTAAAAAGATTTTTTGATAACTGTAGCTTGCAGCAATTTGTAATCCTGATCATTTCTTTTATGCATTTAAAAACATTATCCTGAGAAAAGACCTGCAGGCTTCTGCAGACAGCCAAAGGGGTTTGTGGCACCAAAAGTGAAAAGGGGCGGCCGAGATGCCCAGCAGTGTTCACATAGTGTGGCCAGGGCTCCGATGATGGAGCAGAGCTGCCATTGCAGGACCCCCGGGGAATCTGGGGCGCTTCATGGAGGAGGTGATTTCTGAGCTGGGTCTTTGCAGAAGAGCAGAGCCTGCTGGGCAAACAGGGAGGGGCTGGGGTGGGAGTCCTTGCCTAAGCTTGGATGGAGGAAGGAAGAAGCGTGGCCAGTTTGGAGGGGAGGGGTGAGGAGGGGTGGGGAGGGGTGAGCAGGGGTGGGGAGGGGGCGCAGGTGCTGCGGGGGCAACCAGGGTGCGGTGAGGGCCAGGCTGGTCTGTCCCAGCTTCTCTCTCCCTAGTGCAGTGAGTGGGGCTCATACAGCTCCGGGTTGGACCCCAGCTCTGGCCGAATGTAGATTTTGTTGAATTTTGCAAATTCAGATCCAAATTTGATTTTGCTCCCCTGTGGAAGGGGTATGACAATGCCTGGCTTGTTTGGGCGTTAAATGCAACAAGGGGCCATAGTTTGCCGACCATACCTGGCACCTGGCAGCGGCCCAAGAAATAGTGACAAATCGTTGTCATCATTATCCATATTATTTGAACCACTACTTCAATCTACTGTTTTTGTTCTTAAGAAAAAGCAAAGAAGGCTTTTCCCAGAAGGTCCCACTGTCTGGGCAAGAAGAGAGAGTAGGAAATATCACTGCCAGCAAAGTTCAATTCTTACCCTCTTCTCTTAAATTCAGCACCCGTGCTGACCTGGATTCTGAGCCACTGGACTCTCCCTCAGGCATCCAGAGTCTCAGCCTCCAGGCCAGGGCCGCCCCCTTGTCAGCCCATCCAAACCCAGTGATCTTGCATCCTTTTACACCAAAGTGCTCTCACCCCAGAGGGGACAAGTGTCCCAAGTACAGGGCACCAAACACCTGCCATGCATTCGCACAACCTCCAGTGGCGTGCTGGCAACTGGTTAACAACCGGTTCTCCGCAGGGGCGATCCTTTATTTGTAGCGTTTGCTGGTTTCCATGGTGGAAATACTCCCCCCCCCGTGGCCGATTTCAAGCTACCAAAAGGACATCACTGAACACAAAGGTGGATGGTGATATGCAACATCGGCTCTTGTGAGCAAGTAGGAGGCAGCTCCAGTGCACAGCTGACCAGACCTTGCAGGGAAAAGCACGATCGTCCCCATTTTACAGATGAGGAAACTGAGGCTCAAAGAGCTTCCTTGGAGACTCTGAATTTATGTCTCTCTGCTGTACCACGAGGCCTCCCATAAAAGTGCATTATTTTCAGAACAACCCTGGAGAGCTGGCAGAAGGACAGATGGACAAAGAGAGGCTGTGGGGGATGTTATGATTGCTGGGAGCCAGCTGCAAGGGGAGCTCCACTACCCACAGACCCCTGGGAGGGGCCCAGCCTCGCACCCGCCCCGCACCCGCCCCACACCGCCGCCGGTGCAGCCCTGGACTCAAGGTGACCTGCCGGCTCAGACAGCTGCGGAAGGGACCAAGCCTGCAATTTCCCCCAGTGACAGATGCATTTTTTTAACCAAATGAACAGCCACCCAGCAGGCGGTATTTACATTTCCCCTGCAAACGCTTTTTATTGTTTTGGTTTTTTCTTTAACAACTCCCTTTCTTCTGAACCAAACAAAAGCCCATTGTCTGAGTGGTTCCAGGCACCCTGGAATGTGGTTTGCTCCCCTGGGGACCACTTGGGTCCCTCTGCCTCTTGACCCTCCAATGTCAGTGGGTGGACAGGGCTGGAGGCCTGGGACCCTTAGCCGCTGTCCATCTGGCCACAGTGGGACCTTGGGCTGGTCACCTGACCCTCCTGAGGCTCGGGAAGTTCATCTCCACACCTCCCAGGGATGTCCCAAGGGTCAACAAGAGCAGACGTGATGGGCCCAGAGTAGGCACTGGCACACAGGAAGCACTCAGAACCTGGCCAGATCCAAACTGGCTCCGGGGCCTTGGCAGTAACACAAGCGAGTTGGCGAGCGACGTGGTCGCAGGACCCCGTCCAGCTCTGGCTGGCTGACTGTGTCCTTGCTGTCGTTTTCTCCCAGGGTGACAGGATGGAATATATCTGACATCTCTTTCCCCAGCTCTGACAGCTGAGAAGACCCCAGGCCTTGCCCTTCCTACAGCTGGGTAAAGGCCCACCCCCAGCCCTTCTCCCCACCCCCCTCCTCTCCCTTGTGACTTTCTCACCTGTCAGATCTGAGCTCCTCACAGGTTCCCAGTGAGGCTAAGGTACAAGGAATCCCCAGCCCTGCTGAGTGTCCACGTAGTCCAACCCCATGTGGGAATGTGACTTTGGCTGAGGAATTTCAGGGGTAAACCACTTCGCCCCCAGCTCCGCAGACTATAATCTTGTTAAAGGACCAATTCTAGGGCTTCCCTGGTGGCGCAGTGGTGAAGAATTCACCTGCCAATGCAGGGGACACGGGTTTGAGCCCTGGTCCGGGAAGATCCCCCATGCTGCGGAGCAACTAAACCCACGTGCCACAACTACTGAGCCTGCGGTCTAGAGCCCACGAGCACAACTACTGAGCCTGCGTGCCACAACGACTGAAGCCTGCACGCCTAGAGCCCGTGCTCCGCAACAAGAGGAGACACCGCAATGAGAAGCCCGCGCACCGCAACGAAGACCCAACACAGCCATTCATTAATTAATTAATTTTTTAAAAAAGGACCAATTCTAACAAAAGGGAAAAAAAGCCATAGTTCTCTAACAAACATAAAATGAACATATGTCAAAGATTTTATTTAACGCATTAATTAAAGAGGGAACAAACCAGTAAGATGCTACAAGCAGTTCAAAGGAAAACTCTGAGAACCACAAGACCATGTAGGCAAATAAGGAATGCTGGGGTGAATTCACAAATAAATGCAAACCGACCCATCCCTAGGGCAATAACCAACTGCATTTCACTGGACTCAATTAATTTGTTTTAATATGGGCAAGCATCATTCGCGTTATTCCTAGTTTGGTACAGCTTTACAGAGCTGTAAAATACCTCAAAGACAACGAGAGGTGGCGATAACCCAGAAGAATACATTGGTCAGGAGACACAGTCAACTTTTTTTCCCCTTTAAAAGTCTGCAATTTAATTGGGATGATGAAAAAGTTCTGGAGATGGATGCCGGGTGATGACTGTACAACAATGTGAATGTACTTAATACCACTGCGCTGTGCGCTCAACACTAGTTAAAACGGTCAATTTGATCTTATGTATATTTTACCACAATTTTTTTTAAAAGGCTTCCACGTGAAAGATACGGCGGTAGCCCCACCAGTGACACGGAGGGTTTGCTTCGTGGCCTCGGAGACCAGTGTTGCGAAGGGCTTTGACCTGCCCCAGGGGCTCTTTTCTGCTCAGAACCTCTCCATACCCAGCTTCAGGGGGGGGGAGGCGTCCCTCACAGGGGGTGGAAAACTAAAGGGCTGCAGGTGAACATGACCGTCCCAGAGGAGGGACGGGAGCCTTGAACTCCATCCACCTCGAAGCCCCCAAAACACACCCCCAGGCAGGGCGGCTGGTCCTGAGCCCCTCCCCTTCTCGAGAAGGTGTCCAGGACGGCAGGAGAGAACACTGAACACCTACCTGGTCATAAGGGGAGAGGTTGAGGTCACATGGAGGAGACCCTCCCACCCCACCCCCTGGGGCCATGTCAGCCCCTAGCCCCCAGGGCCTGGCAGCAGGCAGAGGGGGCAGGCATGACTGGGGAGCCCTACACGGGGTGGCGGGACTCAGACTACAGCCCAGGCTGTCCGGTGAGGAAGGAGCTGCCCACCAGGGGGGGAGAGAGCTGCTTCCTCCTCAGCCTCCCTCATATCAGCTGCCCTGGGGGCAGGAAGGCCCCAGAGATCTGCCTGGGCTGTGCACCCCTGGAGTGTGTGTGGTCCCGAGGCACAGGGCACAGAAGAGACCCCTGTGTCTCCCCCACCCTCGGGGCCTGAAGGGAGAGAGTTCCCCGGAACCCATGCTCCTAGAGGCTCTTTCTCTAATTCAAACGAAGGTACCCTGCGCGGGGAAGGGACCTGGCAGAGCTGGGGGCAGGCTGGGCAGTGCATTGGACACACTCTGCACTCAGGACCAAAATCCGCAGGCTTCTCCAGAACCTGCACATGTCCACAACACTTCTGATGTGTCTCTCGGGCTCAGTGATGGCTCTGGGCAAAGAATGCCAGCCTCAGCGAGGGGCAGTGACCGTGCTAGGGTCAACCGTGAGCAAGAGCGCTCAGGTCGCCAAGCTCAGCCTCGGGTCCAGGTCTGGTGGCTCCCAGGGCAGTGTTCTTGCTCACGTGGCCTTGCCCTCCTCCGGGAGACACCTCCCTGGGGCTTCGTCCCTCCTGGATGCCCAGGGTCCAAGTTCTCTTCCCCAAGGGCTCAAAAACCCTGGTCCAGTGTCTGTGACCAGCTCCCCAGGGGTTCTGCTCATCTCTGGGTTTTTCAAACATCTTGTGCCTCCCCCTCCTGGCTCTGCATCCTCTCAGCTCCCTTTGTCCCCACCAGCACCCTCTGGCCTCCTCTCCCACGCCTGCCTGGAATTCCCTTAATTGGGAGCTGTCGGCCTGGGCTCCCTCCCTCTCCAGCCCCTGGACTGTGCTTGGGTTCCTGGTGCCTGTCTGATGACCAGGGGGGCAAACAGAGAACTCCTGCCTCCCTGGAGATTGCCCAAAGGCTTTAGAATTAATAGTACAGAGTCTGATTCCAAAATAGCATAAATTACATCCTGGAATCCATTACGTTCTGATCTGTTAGGCAGGAGGAAACGTGGTCTGTAGCAAAATAAAAGACATCCTGGAACCCATTATGGAGGCCGACAGAAGACAAAGGCAGCAAAAAAAAAGGACATTATGGGATCGAGGTGCCTAATAAACGACGTGTTGGCATCCCCCTTCCCCGGGATGTGGATTAACAACAGATGTACTACACTAATGTCGATTTGTATGCTAATCTAAAACAACTGCGTGGCCTTTGCAGACAGGGTCCTCTTCCCCGCAGCTGCTGGGGACAGAGGCTGGGGCTAGCTGGAGGAGCGCGGGTCTGGCTCCAGCCCTTCCCCGCAGAGCCGTCTCGGGGACCCCCATCTCAGGCTCAGATCCCCAGCCCGCTCTCTTCACAAGGCCTCTGCTGAGCCTCGTCTGTGAACCCCAAGACCCAGGGTGAACCCCAAGACTGCTGTAAGGTAGGCACAGGCAGACTTGGGCTCTGGAGGAGCTTCGGAATCAAGAATTCAGCTGGGTCCTCTGCGGGGTTTGATCCCTGACCAAACCTTTCCCAAGGTTCAGGCATGCCAGAAGGTGAAGACAGATCCCAGAATCCCAGAGAATCTCAGACCCGCTGGGATCACTTTGCCCCCCCAACACCACCATCCAGGTTGGGAGTCGGAGGCTGAGAGAGAGAAGTAGCCATCCCAGAGTCACACGAATGCAGCGGCCAGGCCTGGACCCACCCCAAGCCTCCCCTGTCCACTCCCCGACAGCCCAGGCAACACAGGTTTGTAACAACCTGCTCTCAAGGATGTCAGAACAGTCATTTGTGTCCCACCAAAGAGCCTTTCCTGAGGCCTCTTCAGGGTCAGGCCCTGTCCTGGACACTGAGATAAATTAGGTGAAGACCCCAGCTTCCTGACCAAAGCAGACATGCAAACAAAGGCAGCCACAGGTCAGGGGACAGAGGCTGAGATCATGAGGACCTTTCTGGTCCATGAGCTCCCAAGTGGATGTCCCAGGGGAGCCTGGGTGGCCCCTGCAAGCACAGCAGCCTATGGCACAAAGGATCCAAACTCACACTTATCACATAGCATTCATGCCTGACTTTGGAATGTGTCCACAACTACGCATGTGTCTGGCATGGCATGACTAGCCCCTGAAGCCAAGGGGTGAACCCCTCACACAGGTGAATTGGAAGGCTGATCAGGCTCCCCTGCTGCTGGGGCTTCAGGGAGAGGCAGCGTCACCTCTCAATGCCAACACGTCCAGTGCTGACCTCTGGGCTCCTCTCACCTCCCTGCGTGTCTCTGGCCCTTTTTGTCCCCTGGCAGAAGTAGATACCATGGAGTCAGAAGGTAGAATCCAAATTTTGGCTCTACCACTAATTAGAAGTGGCATCTCACATGAGTTCCTTAACCTCTCCAGCTCCTGTTTCTTCATATGCAAAGCTACCTTGAAGCACTGTTGAGAGTTGAGAAAGTAGGACACATGCCTAGTACAGTGCTGGACACTTAGAAGGCGTCTGAGAAAAGTTCCTATCTTTCCATCCTGCCTGTGGCAGAGACAGATGTAATCACCCCAGACCCCATTATCTTCATTATATTTCCTCGACTCCTTAGAGTTGACCAGTGCCACATGACTAGTTTGGGATAGTAAGTTATGAGAGATTGAGACAGTGAAAATCCATGCACAGCTTTCCAGTTCCCCACCTGTTGTACAGGGTGCAAGTGCAAGATGGTGGAACTTCTGTCAACCTGGAGCCCTAAGGAGCTCTGACATGCTGGGTCCTCTTCTGCCCTGCACTGGACATGCAGCTTGAGCAAGAAAGTAACTTTTGTTGGATCAACTTCCCCTAAAATCATGGGGCTCTTTGTTACCATCCTGACTGTTACAACATCCTATGTCATGGGGTTATTATATGGATGATATGAAACAATATATATTATTGTAATTAGCATACCATGTGAACCCTAACTTTTAGTTTTATCGCTTTTCCCCCACCTCCCTCTGAGAATAAATATGGTACAATTAAAGACCACAACCTGCATTGGGAGAAAATTAGCTATTTTATTTTCAAAGGTCTCCAGCTAGTCTACCCACAAATATCAATAAAAAGAAAAAACACATATGATATCAATGTAACAGTAATCATTATTGCTAGCATTTATTGAGTACTTACCCTGTGGCTAGATTGATTATGTAAATCTTTACTTGATCCTGATAACTCTTTGTAGAAGGCAACATTATTCCTACCTTCTAAGTGGAGAAATTGAGATGGAAGGAGATTAGAGACCTCGGGTTCTAACAAGATGGTATATGGGAAAATCAGAAAAACGCCTTTCTACAAACACTTAGAAATGTTGGATTAAAAAAAAAAGAAATGCTGGACAAAATACAACAAAGATTATTTTGAATGCATAGCTGACTTCCCAAGAAAGAAAGGAGGTATTTACAAGGATAAAGAGGAAACTGAAAACAGAGTAGCTACTATATGAGCAGATGGTCTAACTGACCTTGGGGAAGGAGTGAGAAGGTTATCACCAGGGTAACCTGGCTGCTTCAGTGTGGGGTTTCCACACCCAGGTGCTTTGAGTGTCTGTGAAGGGGGGAAGGGGAGCACCCCCCATGAAAGATTTTCTAGAAGACTATCTGCCAGTCAGCACAGGGAGGGAATAATGAAGCTCCTCTCTTTTGCCTGGATTTAAACAGAAAATCTCCCCTGATGCAGCCAACCTCAGGCCTGTGCCTTGTGTGGATCTTAGGTTTGAATTAGTATTATAAACCCAGAAGAATTTACCTAGAAACCCACAAGCCAAGAAATTAACATAAAAATCTATTCCTAGTCAGTGATACTCTGAAGTACCTTATAAAACTTTGTGGGAGAATGGTTCCACGATCCAGGCTACAAGGCATCCTTACAAAAAAAACAAGCAGTGACAAAGAAGAGCTCACCATAAAATAAAATTACAGAAGAAACAAGGAAAACAGCTACCATAAGTGAGAGAGCAAAGAAGACAACCAGGAAGAGTAAACCCCAACAATGGGAGAAAATAAAATTCCAGTAAGAAAGAAAATATGAAATATATATAAAGTAAGGATGTTTTAAAATATTAGAGTGCTAAAAGAAAGAAGTTGGAAATTGGATAGAAATAAAAATGAACTAAATATAACCTATAAAAATTAAAAATATAATCATTAAAAATGAAAATGAAATAAGTTAAAAGGCACGTTGGACACTGCTGAGGAGAAGACTGATAAAATAAAAGTTATATCTGAGGAAATTTTGCCCAAAGTGCAAAAGTGAAACATAAAGAAACAGAAAGAATGAGTGGTTAAGAGACATGGAAGACGAAATGGGGATCCTATCTGCCTAAAAGGAATTTCAGAAGCACCAAATAGAGAAAATGGTAAAGAGACAAAAATCTGGAGAGGTAATGGCTTGGACTTTTCTGGAATTGATTTTAAAATATATGGATCCTCATATATCAAAGATTCAAAGACTGCAATGAGTCCCAAATAGGTAAGTAAACCGATCCAGACCTAGACAAGTCACAGTGAATCTGCAGAACACCAAAGGCAGACAAAAACTTACAATCAACTAAGAAAAAAAAAAAAGATGAACTATCTCCAAAGACATCTTCAGTAGACCACTCAACAGCAACAACAGAGGCCAGAAGATAATGGTACAGTATCTCCAAAGTGCAGGGCGGGAAGTAACTGTCAACATAGAATTTTATACCCAACTAAACTATCATTCAAGAGTCAGGGCTACATACAAACATTTTTGAACAAACAAAACCAGAAAGAAGCTGAAACTCAGAGGTACTAGGGGAATGCAGATCTTTAAATTGATATACATTTTTTCATCTAACAGAGTACAAAAAAATCACATCTGGCAACACCAAATATTGGCAAGGACATAGAGCAATGGGGAACTTTTGTACACTGCTGGTGGAGTGGAAATTGGAACGACGAGATTGGAGAGCAATTTGACACTATCTAAAAGAGTTAAAGATCAGCATTCTCAGTCTGGGCAAGTCTTTGCTCATGTGCAGAAGGACCTGAGGGCATTCTCTGTAGTCTTGCTTGTATTTGTGAAAAAATGGAAGCAATACGTCTTTTAGTGGGAGAATGATAAATAAATTTGTGCAGTGGAGTAGTATAGTATACTCATGCAGTGGAATACTAGAAATCAAAATTGATGAACTAAGGGTAACAAAGTCATTATGAATAGAGCTCACAAATATCTTAAGTGAAAAAGCAAACTGCAAAAGGATGCATTCAGCAGAACATCACGTATGCAAATTTTAAAACACAGTCATATATATTTTTATAGATATAAATATATATAATAATTGTATAGAAATTTGCCTGAGAAGGGCACACACCAACTTGAGGTTAGTGTTTTGTCTGGGAAGGAAAAATAGAAAAGGCATGGAGGGTGGGGCTTCAGCTGTATCTGGCTTTAGCCATACCTGTTAACATTTTATGTCTTTAAGATACTGTTCTGAATTATTTCAAAGTTTAAAAAGAAAAAGAAAAAACTGTTCTGAAGCAAATATGAGATGATGCTGACGACCACTGTTTAATCTCAGTGGTGGGTACCTAAGTATCTTATGGGATGTTTTATGTACTTTTTAGTTAGTTTGAAATAGTTCTTATGTACATTTTTTAAATTAAGAGTTTAACTTGGGCTTCCCTGGTGGCGCAGTGGTTGAGAATCTGCCTGCTAATGCAGGGGACACGGGTTCGAGCCCTGGTCTGGGAAGATCCCACATGCCATGGAGCAGCTGGGCCCGTGAGCCACAACTACTGAGCCTGCGCGTCTGGAGCCTGTGCCCCGCGACGGGAGGGGCCGCGATAGTGAAAGGCCCGCACACCGCGATGAAGAGTGGCCCCCACTTGCCTCAACTAGAGAAAGCCCTCGCATGAACCGAAGACCCAACACAGCCAAAAATTAAAAAATAAAATAAATAAATAAAGTAGCTATAAAAAAAAAGAAAAGTGCTTTAAAAAAAAAAAAAAAAAAGAGTTTAACTTGACCATTCGTATGGTAAAAGAGGTACTAAGGGTTACTGAGCTAAGTTGCCCTGTGTCGTGACATGCATCCACAAAGGGACGTGCCATTTTCCTTGGCTCACCTGTTTTCAGCAGAGATGTCAGATACACGTTTATCAACACTCTCCTGAAACCCCACTAAAGTGACAGGAAGAGTTTTGGGGGTTTGGGTTTTTTAAAGATATAAATTGACAAGGATAAAGAAAATAGGAGGGGCTTCCCTGGTGGCACAGTAGTTAAGAGTCCGCCTGCCAATGCAGGGGACACGGGTTCAAGCCCTGGTCCGGGAAGATTCCACATGCCGGGGAGCAACTAAGCCCATGCGCCACAACTACTCAGCCTGCGCTCTGGAGCCCGCGAGCCACAACTACTGAGCCCACGTGCTGCAACTACTAAAGCCCGTGTGCCTAGAGCCCATGCTCTGCAACAAGAGAGGCCACAGCAATGGGAGGCCCGCGCACCACGGTGAAGAGTAGCCCCCGCTCGCCACAACTAGAGAAAGCCTGTGCACAACAATGAAGACCCAACACAGCCAAAAATAAAAATAAATAAATAAAATTTATTAAAAAAAAAAAGAAAAGAAAATAGGAGAGGAGTCAACTGCAGCAAATGTGAAAACTGCAAAACAAATGGACAAATGGGAGCTGCCCTTGCTGACTCAAGGGTGTTGAGTCCTGAGTCAGCAGTTGGACAGGCTGAGAAAAGCTCGTTTCCCTCCCCCAGAGGGCAGCGGATCAGGTACTCAGAAAAGTGAAGCTATATGGAGGTGCTAAAAATAGGACAGGTGCAAAGTCTCAGGGAGGAAGAAGTTTCTAGGTCCTCACACCCACTCAGGCATAAAACTGGAGACTTATTCTCTGGAGAGAAAAAAACAGAATCTCGTGATGGAAGAATACCAGGTGTGATGGAGGGTGAGGGAGCCATACAGAAAGCCTGCGGGTTAAGTGCAAGTTTACAGGCTGAGGGTCAGAACCTCCCCCCCAGCCCTCCTCCCCACCTCAGCTCCCAGTATGCAAGTGGCCAGACGGACACCCTCCAAGTTCAAGATTAGACATATTATCTCAGGGGAATCCAACCAGTCCACGAGAACATCACGGAGGGTTTACTACACACTCACCACACATCTGCACACACCACACACAGATAAACCTCACACACTAATGCACACATGTGCACAGACATTACACACATCATAATTCACTACACACACATACCACGTAGACACAAATACCTTACAATCCACTCGCCAAAATACACACCCCTCACATGCTCACACGTATCACAAGCACCCACCATGCATAGACAGCACACCACCCCTCACACACGCATGCACTTGCACCAGTGTTATGCATACACGGACAATATGCATAGTCACCGTACACATCCCATGCACACTAGGCGCACGCACACATTATAAACAGGACACAGAAGCACATGATATAGGCAAATAGCCCTGGTCCATGAGTCCACCTTGTGATCCAGTGGCCTGGACATCCAACCTGGCCCTTGGTCTCTGAATGAGGCCTCTGGAGACCTATCCTGATGCCAGAACAACCAGCCAGCCACCTGCTTCTCTTCATCTTGCCCAGGCCTTCTCCCCCAGCCCGAGGAAGCAGAGCCAACTGCAGCCACAGCATGACCGTGTATGTAATCATTCATTCATCCATTCATTTCCTCCTTAGTGAGTGTGGAGCAGTTCAAAGGCAAGACCAGGTTTCTGGTCCAGGATCAATCACTTACTAACCATGTGGCCTTCATCTACCCACTTAACCACTTAGCCTCATCTTTCTCATCTGTAAAATGGGAACATGGCAACGCCTGCCTGTTCCATGGGGTTACGGGGAAGGTAAAAGGAAATCGTGCCCTAGGGCCAGGTGCAAGGCAGCACCTGCTTCTTTCGGGCCAGGCACTGGACTGGTTGAGTGCTCCCAGGAGCTGGGCAGTGAGCTGGGCACTTCCAGAAGCCTCTAGAACCTCCTAAGACCCCTGCAGAGTAAGCCTTAACTTTCCCATTTCATTGCTGGGGAAAGTGAGGCTCTAGGCAATCATTTGCTTGTCCAAAATTTCATACCTAAGAAATACTGGGGCCAGATTTGACTGTAGACCGAGAGGCTCCAAACCTCATTTTTCCTCCTTTGGGTAGTGTCCTTGCAGACCAAAAAGCAGCAGAGAAAGACCCAACCCCCAGGCAGCTCATAGAGTAGTTGGGAAGATGGACATGTAGGCAATTGAGAGAAACAGGAGGAGGAGGGGAAGAAGGAGAGGGGGAGGGGCAGGAGGAGAAAACCCCAAGACTGGGAGAGAAGCGCTGAATGAGAGGCCCAGGCAATAAATAACTGTTCAAAGCAGAGTGAGGCACAGGGATTCTGGAACATTCCAACCCCAAGTCAGGAAATGCAGCCTCTCCTGAGGGGCAGCCCAGGCAATGCTTGGCCACAAAGAACATTTAGGAGGTTCTTATGGGAACAGGGGACCCAGGGCCAAATGCACCCCCTCCGCAGAGCCTGAGGGTCCCAGGGAGGCCCCTCCGCCCCCTGCAACACTTCAGCTGGAAGGAGTGAAGGTTTGCGCCATAGATTCCAGTGTTTATGGGCTCCTCAGATATGTGGGCACTTCATAAATGCGATTTGATGGTGAAACAGCTAGCTGAGGGACAGGCTGTCCTCATCCCAGCTGCTCTGTGGTCCCCTGGGGGTCATTTTCCCTGTTCAATCACATTTTCATGTGATGAACATGACCCTGGTCTAAATGTACAGGGATCGCAGAGTCCGTATCCTTAGCGCATGCAGTGTACCACTGTCTGGCATCGATGCCTTCCATGACTGAATGGGTCCACCTACACAGCAAAGGCACAAGTGCCCCGCAAAGCTAGCCACCCTGTTCAAAAGCTTGGCCATCCCTCTGCCACATGCATGACTGCAGCGGAGCCCTCAAGCTGTCAGGTACATGACATCTGGGAACAGACCCCTGTATTGTGCCCCATGGCTTCTGGCACCATGGAATGTCATTGCCAGACGCCAGGGCCTCCCCTGTCTCAAACCTAGGGCCCAAGGTGGGCCTCCTCAGCATCCTCAGTATTGTCAATCCCAGCTGCAAAGGCCTTCGTGTCTGTGGTATTATAAAATGTATATATTCGATCTCTGGCCCCAGTTCCTGGCACCAAGCTCCTAAAACCCTTGGAATTTCCAGAGTGAAGGGAGCATCTTTTGATATCCATAAGGAGCCCCTTTCAATCACACCTGAGTTCATACTAATGAGGTGACTCCTGTTGGGTCCCTAGATAACTTTAGGTTGGGGGCTGGTAGCCAAGGGAACCAACCACGTGATTAGGAGGTTGGAAATTTCGGCTGGAGGGGCTGGAGATTGAATTCAATCACCAATTGCCAATGATTAAATCAATCGTGCCTATGTAATGGAACTTCCATAAAGATCCTAGATGGTGGGGTTTGGAGAGCTGGATGGATGAACACACAGAGGTGCTGGGAGGGTGGTAGACCCAGAGAGGCCATGGAAGCTCAGCACCCTTCCCCCCACCCTCGCCCTGTGCATCTGTTCCATTTGGCTGTTCCAGAGTTGTATCCTTTATGATAAAACTGTAATGGTAAGTCTAGTGCTTTCCTGAGTTCTCTGAGTCATTCTAGTGAATTATCGCACTTGATGGGGTGTCGTGGGAACCCACAGATTTGTAGTCAGCAGGGTGGCAGAAGTGCAGATGGCCTGGGGACCTCATCTGCAGCTGGCGTCTGAAGTGGGGGGCAGTCTTGTGAGACTGAGCCCTTAACTTGTGGGGTATCCACTAACTCCAGGTAGTTGGTATCAGAACTGAATTGGAGTGCTGAACCCCCAGTCGTGGTCAGGGAGTTGGAGAATTGGTGTTGGAACAATGTATTTGGTGTCAGAAAGAAAAACAAAAACACAACAGCGTCCATCTATGCCACAAAGATATCCCCTAAATTGCTACCAGCATAACATTCAGCCTTTTTCACAGAAGGGGACCCCAGGATTTCCGGGCCAGGCCCCCTGACATCAGCACTTTTCAGCCTCCCAAGCTGTTCCTCTGTCTTGCTACATTTCTCATCACCAAAGCCACAGGAGGTAAGTCTTAAATGCAAAAAGGCATTCCTTCCGCTCCACACGCGTGTCTACTGCTTTGCTCTGCCAGGCCCTAGAGGACTGGTAGGGGGAAACGTTCGTGCAGGAAGCTTCTCTCTTCCGCTCCCATTTTACAGATAAGGAAACTGAGGCCCTGAGAGGTTGGGACTTGCCCAAGGTCCACCCAGCTCATCAGGGCAGAGCTCCAGCTACCAGGTCTCCGGAAACCAGTGCCGGTCACTTCCTGCTCTGGAGGAAGCCGCCACCTGGGACCAGAGTCTCCATGAGTCCCAAGGGCCTTGCCCCAAAGGCGGTGCCTGCCACCCACAGATGCCAGAGAGGAAGTGAAAAGGGAAGAAAGCGCCTTTCCTCCTCCTCCTCCTCCAAGAACAGTCTTTCCCAGCATATGTTGGAGTCACAGAAATCTCTCGTTAAAGTTTTACAGTCTAACCACTGAACATGCTACTTTGTCTCCATAATTTATACCTGACCTGGGTGTCTAGACATGACATCATGGTAAGGTATGCCTCGTTCTGTGGGAAGTTTACAATAACCAGAGCTCAGCATCATTGTTACAACAGCCTTGCTCCTGCTGAGGGGAGCCCAGAACTGCAGGCTTGCAGACCTCAAAGCTACACCCCTCCCCAGCAGAACAACCGTTTCCAGGGGAGAAACCGATGCGCAGGTGACTTAAAAAGGTCGCCTGGCCAGGGATAGTCACAACTTCTGGCCTTGCACCCCAAGCTCTGTCCACACCACCTGCCACCTCCCAGGTTCCATTCCCAGCATCCTTGGTGTTGATCAGCTGCCTTGAAGGGGAATTTGGTTGGACCCCAGCCCCTGGCTGTAAATTTCCACTCCCCAAAGGAGAACAGCACCTCGGCAGGTGAGATCACTCACCTGGCCTTCAGCCTAGGACACCCAGCACCGCCAGCAGGACCAGGGACCCCTGATGCCCTCTCCCTGTTGGGGCTGCTCAGAGTCACTGGTAGCTGAATGAACTCCACTTCTGTGGCCCCTAGTGCCTGGGAAACTGTGGGCCTAATTCTCATGCTGCACTCAGACCCCAGTCCTGTTCAAAAACAGCAGAGACTGAATCAAATCTTTCTCTCTCTCTCTCTCTCTCTCTCTCTCTCACACACACACACACACACACACACACACACACACACACACACACGTGCGCGCACGTGCGCGCACAAGAACAGAGATTTTAAGGTCCATTTCAGCCCTAAGCACCCGTATTTGGAAAGGAAAGACACCATAATCAGTCAATGCATATTTCTGGCATCATGTCTAGCACTGGGCAAGTTGGGAGAACAATAATAGTAACAAGAACCACTTATTAAGGGCCTCCTGTGCCCATCAAGTACTTTTTATTCATCTCATTTGATGTGCAATAGAATTAATAATTCTGCAAGACAAGTATCATTGTGCCCACTTTACAGATGAGGAAACTGAGGTTCAGAGAGAGGAAGTGACTTGCCTACAGAGCGATTGTGTGGAGCCAGGATTTCAGCCCTTGGTCTGGGTTGAAGCCTGTGGCCTTTCCACCGTCCAAGCGAATGAGGGATACAGAATCTTTCTGCAGAGATAGACTGATTGCTCCACGGTGCTGGGCATGTGAATTGTGCTGGGAGCCAAGCCTAGATCCCCTGTCTGGGAGCTCTAACTGGGAAACAGCCACCATGGGCAAAGCAGGACCATAGGAAGGGGGAGGGTGACCAACCCTCCCTTTCCTCCCAGATGGGTGGAAAGCCATTGCCCCGTGGTGCCCAGGGTGCCCTTACTCTGGGCCAGCTGGCCTGGCTCACTCCACACTCCAGGGGATCATGTGTGGTTCCTCAGGGAGGTGAGACTTTGTTCTCCACTCTGCTTGTCCTGTTTGTAAAATGACCACACTCTGCCCATGGGTTTCCGGTTACATGGGAAGGGGCCTGATGCCTTATATCACCGCAAGGTGCTTCCTGATGTCTGCGTGGGCTGGAGTTCTCCCCTCCCCTCCCCAAGCCCGGGGCCCAGGGGCTGCAATTCTGTTAAAATGGTGCAGAGAGAACCTTCCTGGGCTCCCAGTGGACCCCAATTAGGCCTTGGTCGGTCACGTGGCATTGGAAGAAAAATATTTAAATGGAGCCCATAAAGCAAATCAGACTGAAGCTCCACCCACTGGTCATGGTATAGTTCATCCACCATGGTCCCCAGGGGCAGGAGAACCAGACAGGGCAGCAAGGATGGAGGCCACGGTGGCCTGTGTGATCTCGAAAAGGATTGGGGAAACTGAGTCTGCTCAGCAAGAGAGAGGGAGAGATACTGTATGATGGGAAACTGTAAATATGAAGCAGGGCTTACACGTAGACACAGGCTCAGGGTGGGATTCAGATGAGATGTTAAAGAAGCTGCCTCTCTGAGCCCATCCACCTAGGACGTGAGGATCCAGGTACCAAAAAGTAAGATGGAGAGAGGGATAGAGGGATGGATAGATATGTCACCAAGCAAATATGGGGGGTGGGCCCCCATGATGGGATTAGTGCCTTTACAAGAAGAGACACCAGAGAGCTCTCTCCCTCTCCCTGCGTCCCCACCATGTGGGGACATAGCGAGAAGGTGGCCAGGAAGAGAGCTTTCACTGAGAACCGAATCTGCCAGTATCTTGATCTTGGACTGCATAGCTTCCAGAACTATGCAAAACAAATGTCTGTGGTTTAAGCACCCCAGTCTATGGTATTCTGTTACAACAGCCCGAGCTAAGACAAGCAGATCCAAAGAGCCTGTCATTGAGTTCATGAGAATACAAACTGTGCTGTCACCTCATACAGGTAAAGTGGGTCAAGCTTCCCCAAGGGGCACTTGGGCAGCCCAGAGGGTGGCTCTCTATCCTTCCTTGGGGGAGGACAGCCCAGCCACCCTCACAGAACAGTGCCTGACGGGGCTGCATTGTGCTCCCTCCGGGGACCCTGGACGAGCCTGCGGAGGTTGGAAGGGTGAGCTTGGCGACATCAGCCAGGACTCCAGCATCCCCACCACCTCCTGCCATGACTCCCACATGGCTGGTGAGGGTTACGGTCAGGCACCAAGAGCGCAGGCTTGCGCAGCTCTGGCACGTGCTTTGCACACACAGCTGATTCTGTGGTTCCAGGAGACTCAGCTCCCACCAGCCCCTCCTCACCAGGAAGGCCCCACCATGCTCTCAACTTCCCATCCTGAGAGCTGGGCCCTCTCTGCCCAACACTATGATCAACTGTAAGAAAATGTCCTGTCCAGCCTTCAGAAGGGCTGGACTGCCACCCACCTCCATCCTCTTTCTAGAAAAGACTGAGCTGAGCGTCAGGATGGCAGCAGGCCTTGGCAGAGGAAGCCTAGTCCAATGATCCCACATCTGTTTGTCCATCATGGCCTGTCCTTGCCACCTAAGAGGTCTGGACCACTCTTCTGGGGAAGGAGAGGGTGGTTCACAGCCGCGTCACTCTTTAAGATCATGGGTCACGGTGGGACACCCTCCCTGTAAGCCCCTCCTCAGCTCAGGCATGGGGCTCATGGTTTGCTTTGCTTAGTCTCATCCTGTGGACACCACTGTTCTCCAATCTTCAGTATACCCCAGTTCTAGGACTGTCGTGATGGGTCCAGACCTCCCCTCACCCTCCCATGTGTCACCTGGGGTCGAGACACGGAGGTCCCCAGTAAGAGTACGGGGAGCTGCTGATGACACCGCAGTCCTGGAGGTCCCAGGAGGAGGAGCAGAGATACTTAGACGATGGAGTTGTCGGGTCGAAGGTGCTCCCTGGGTGGGGCCCAGATAGCGCCATCCACCATAACCGGCCAAGGCTTCTGCCCAAGCACAGGCAGGCCCCAAACAGTCACCCCTAGACCCTGAGGGTGGGGCTGGGGTGGAGCAACAGCCTCTGCCAGCCACTGGCTCTGCCCAGCCTGGGCAGCATCGCATGTATACGCTTATGGCTGATGCCCATTGGCCAAGGCCCTTCCCCTCTCCCGGCCACAGCGCGGCTGTGATGTGCTCACTGCCTGGGACCCCAGCCCCATTTGGAAGGTTCTGGAAATGCTTCCCTGCAGCAGGCCAACCCAGTCCTCTCCAGTGCATTGGCCCTGGCAACTACTGCAGCCACCCAAAGCCAAAGTGTGTGACCTTGAGCCCCAGCATGTGGACTTGGCCCCAGAGAGGATCCTAATGAGAAGCAGGAGGAGGAGGAAGAAAAGCAACTCCTTGATCTGCTGAATTAGTGTAACTACTCCTCTCTTTATGTTTTCCCCTATTTTCCTAATACCACGCCACCCCACCCCAACTTCTCCCTGCCAACATGCAGGCTGTGTTCTAGAGAGTCCTCCACTCCCTTCCTGAGTGTTCTGGAAGGAAGCCCGCTGGCATCTAGCACGTCACTTAGGGGACGGACACGTTCTCCCTGGAGCCTCAGATGTTAATTGAGGGACCCAGTTTCCCCCACAAAGGCTGCCTTGGCCCAGCCACTCAGCGGGCAGAACACACATCTGCTGCCCTCTGCCTGGCCCCCCCTTCTCGCCCATGCACAGTTCCCTGGCATCTCACCCCATACCGGGTCTATGTGGTCCAGCCCCCAGCCTCTGGACTGGCCGATACTCACCTCTCAAAGAGGTGGTTGACTAGAGCAAGAGAGCCTGACTGTCCCAGGCTCTGCCCACCTCAGCAGAGGCCCCGATCTCCCTCCCTGTGTTCAGCACATCAGAGGGAGTGACAGGAGAGCCTTGTCTTACACCTGGAGCCTCTGCCCCGGAGAGACGCTGGATCCCTGTGGCCAACGGGAAATGTCTAGGTTTCCCTGGAGGTCGTGTAACCCTGGCCAGGAGAGTCTCAGAAAATTCACGAGCTTAGCAATCATCTCCCTTGGCATCACTGTGGCCCCTGCCATGCCCTGTGAAATGCCCATGGATGCAGAAGCAGCAGCCTCGGGGAGGGCTGAGAGCCCTCTGGATGTGCAGACAGCCCAGCAGTTGAGCAATGCGCCAGCGACCTGGGCTAGCCCCCGTGCAAGCGCTTTCCAGGAAAAGAAAAGGCAGGTGACATCTGTGGATATTTACAGCCCCACACAGCATGACGGGAGGTGCCGAAAGATGCTTGCCTGACAAGAAAACCCATCTCGATGTCTGGAACCACTCCAGGCTGGGATGGAGTATCAAAGGGCCCGGAATCTCATCAGTGAGGCCACACTGTCTGTTGAAGCAAAGAGCAAGAGCAGATGCTGAATGGAGCAGATTCATTCAGCCCATTCTCCACATCAGGTCAGGGCCGGAAGTCTACCAAAGATGCCAGAAAAGAGGCAGGTGTTATAAGCGGTTGAATGGTCAGTGCCCTAGTGGTCCTCCCAGCTCAGCCAGCCAGAGAGCGGTCAGTGGTGATGGTACTTTCTTCTTCCCATCACTCAGTCTCCAGCTCCCCCATGGGCTCCAGAAGGGCCTCACATAAATAATATCAACATTTCTCTAAGCCTCAGTTACTCGTCTCTACAATGGGGAGAATCATCCATCCACCATCTGAACCTCATATCTCACACCCATGAAAACGGCTTTTGTAATCATTCATTCATTCAAGAAATGTATTGCATTCCAGCTCCCGGCCAGTGACCGGTCACTCAGTGAAAAGACTCTCTGAGTGGTAAGTGGAGCAGAGGTTTTACCTTGCAGGTTGCAGAAGACCCTGGAAGCAAGGAAGCCAAGTCAGGGAAGGCAGGGAAGCCAATTCTTCCAAGAAGCTTGGCCAAGAAAGGAAGCCCGAGATGGGATGGTGGGTAAAGGGTGATGCAGATTCAATAAGATTGTTTTCGTAAAGATGGGAGATGCTTTATGTGCTGACGGGAAGAAACCAGTGAGTGAGAAAGATGGAACCTACAGGAACTAAGGGATGCCCAGAGGAGTGCAGACCTGAGAAAGTGAGCTGAGTTGGACCCAGAGGGTAAGGTCTTGAGCTGGAGGAAGATGGCCCCCGCCCCAATTCCGACCTCGGGTGGGTCCCAGAACACCTCTAACAAGTCTTTAGCAAAGCCTTTCTTTTGACCAGATTATCTGCTCACCCTCTATCCTCAGCACCCAGCAACACATACACAACCCCCATCTGGGAGCTCCTGAGGTCTCCTTTTCATCAATGTGACCCAAGCATCTTGCACAGTGCCTGGAACCTCCAGGCTAATTTGAATATATGGCTCTACTGGCTTGTCCCACCCTTTAGTGGCAGCCATGGTAGCAAGTCTCGGAAACATCATCAGATTCACTGAACATCATTTCCCTAAAATGCTGAGCTCTGCAGATTGGCCAGGAGGCTACAGCCTCCTCCCAAGAGAACTCCTTCTGGCTTTGAACCCTCAGCCATTCAAAACACAAACACACTCATATACAGAGCTCGAGCCAGGGGTGAAATGTCAGCATCGTCTTGGACTCAAATCAAACAGTTCAGTGCTTGGATGCACTGGCTGAGCCACCTCGCCCCAGGCCTGCCCTTGCCCATATGGAGGCCCAGAGGATTCATTTCCTGTCCTGGCCAGGACTCCAGCTCACACACACACACACACACACAGAGGAAACATCCCCTAGTTGAATGAAGCTTATCATCTCCTGATGAGTTTGAGGCAAAGCTCCTCCACGACACCAAAGCAACATGAGATCTGGCCTTTAAAACACCAGGGACCAGGCCACAGCAGGTACTGCATGAAGGAGCCAACTGACCTGTCCTTTGTGCTGGGGCAAATTTGAGTGGGATTCCCCAAGACCTTAAAGGTCACAGGTAACTAAGAGTAAGGATCATTTAATCAGGAGCAAGAGACCCAGGTTCCAATTCTGCATCAGCCACTTCTCAGCTGGATGAACTTGGCCAAGTTCCTGGTTCACAGGTGTCTGTCTTCTTCAACTGTCCTCACATGGCAGAAGGGGTGAGGGAGCCCTCTTGGGTCTCTTTTACAAGGTCACTAACCCCATTCATAAGGGCTCCACCCTCATGACCTAATTACCTCCCAAAGGCCCCTAATATACCTATATTTTGAGGAATAGGTTTCAACATATGAATTTGGGGGGGTGGACACAGACAGTATATAGCGGCATCTATACTGTGGAAATACAGAATAACGTGACTGAAGGCCCTTTTGAAAGTATAAAATACCATCTCAGAGGTGAGGAATACTGACATGATTATATGAGGTTGGTAAAGGTGTTGGTGTCACTTCTGCTGCCAGCCAGTTGAACTCACTGGAGGGACATCTACTGATGGAATGTGACTTAAGGAACACTTTTAAAATTAGTTTTAGTGATGAAGTAACGGTACTGTATCCCATGCTTAATGCTGACTCCTTTGATCAGCACTGGCAAAAATCATGTTCCAGATTCAGAGTCAGTCAACAGCCTTTACAGACCCTAAGTGCCAGGCACTGTGTCAGGTACCACAATGGGAAATTATCCTCTAGAATTTCTCAATCTGTCCACAGCAGTGTAATCAGCAACCTTTCTAGGGGCTAATTTAGCAGTATGATTAAAAAACCTTGATGTGGTGTGTATGCTCCTTGACCCAATAATTCTGCTTAGAAATTTATCCTAAGGAAATCATTAAAGGTGTGGACAAAGATTTAACAAAAAAGATGGTCGCAAAGTTCCAGTGCCAGTAAGGAAAGAGTAGCTTGTGTCAGACTAATTCCACTTTAGATAAAAATAACAAACTCTAGATAAGAAATTTTAAACAACTATTTGAAGGCACTAGAGAGCAACAAAAAGCCAGTAGAAACTGGTGGGAATTCAACCCTTGCAAAAAAGGGAATAGCACCGAGTGAATTCTACATTACATGGCTTTTCCCCCAAGGGCACACCCCAATTCAAGCAGTGCAGGGTGGCCAAAACTCAAATCAAAAACTGCAGTTGTTTAGTCTTAAGGCTGCCAGAGGACCTGGAAACTGGGGGAAGAAATCTAATTAGGGAGGAACAACATAGAGCAGAGAGACTCAAACTCTGTGTACAAACTACCCTGAAATCCTTGGCTGATCCCTGAACTGTGCATGTGTAGAGGAGATTCCAGTGAGCTCAGCAGAAAACAACAGTGGGAAGGCTACAAAAGCTGAGCTGATATATCAGCTGCTACCCAATAAAAGGAAGGTGATTTAGAGCTTGAGTCTCTCCAAGTTAAGGGGCTTAGTTAACACCTTACTAAGCTTGCCTTTGAAACCAGAGAAAGGCTATGCCTTAGGTGAAAAAGCTATATCCCAGGTCTAAGAGATTTACATATCCACCCCAATAAAGTATAAAAACCAAGCCTTCACAAATGTATAGTGATTTAACTGCTTGCTACAACAAAAATCAACACTCTCCCAAGAAACCAGAATCTCTACAAAATATCATTCAAAGGGTCCAGTTTACAAGCAAAAGTTGTTAACATGGAAGGTAGGTAGGAAGGAAGAAAGGAAGAAAGAGGGAAAGAGAGAAAGAGGAAGGAAGGGAGGACGGGAAGAAGAAAGGGGGAAATGCTACCCAAGTCGAGAGAAAAGTGTCAATACAAACAAACCATAAGATGACCCGGATGTTGGAAATAGAAGACAAGGACCTAAAAGCAGCTATTACATATACATTCTTGGATAAAAAATAAATTATATGCAGAAATCTTATCAGGGAAATATAAACAAAACAAAAAAACCACACATATACACAAGGACATTCTAGAACTGAAAAGAATAATATCTGAAATGAAAAATTCACTGGATGGCTTAACAGAAGATTGTAAAAGTCAGAAGAAATAGTCAATGAACTTGAAGACAGATCAACAGAAATTATCCAATCTGAAGAACAGAGGGGAAAAAAGATCCTCAATGACAGTATCAAGCAATCTAACATGTATGCAAATGGAATCTCAAGAGGAGCAGAGAGAATAGGGCAGAAAAATCTATTTGAAGAAATAATGGACAAAATTTTCCGAATTTCGTCAAAAACATTGACTTATAGATCCAAGATGCTCAAACAACCCCAAGCAGGATTTTTTAAATCCCACTTGGCAACATCATAGTCAAACTGCTGAAAGGCAAGGATAAAAAAAATCTTAAAACAACCAGAGGAGAAAGGGAAACAATCTTAGTGTGGAAACAATATGATGACAGCAGATTCTCACCTGAAATAATGGATGCAAAAAGACAATAGAACGACCAAACTTTAAAATAACTGAAAGAAAAAAAGAAAATCAATCCACAATTATAAACTCAATAAAAGTATTTTAAAATTAATGGAAAATGAAGTATTGTAGATAATGTGTAGAAACTGGAGCCCTTGTACTTTGCTGGTGGAAATGTGAAATGGTGCAGCCACTATGAAAACAGTTTTGCAGTCTCTCAGCAAGTTAAACAGAAAATTACCACATGACTCAGAAATCCCAATCCTAAGTATATACTAAAAAGAATCGAAAACAGGTGTTCAAACAAAAACGTGTACATGAATGTGCATAGCAGCACTAATCACAATAGCCAAAAGGTGGAAACAACCTAAATGTCCATCAACTGATGAATGAATAAACGAAAGTAGTGCATCCATATAATGGAATACTGTTCATTATTCAGATATATGCCACAACTTGGATGAAGCTTCAAAACATTATGTTAAGGGCTTCCCTGGTGGCACAGTGGTTAAGGATCTGCCTGCCAATGCAGGGGACATGGGTTTGATCCCTGGCCCAGGAAGATCCCACATGCCGCAGAGCAACTAAGCCCATGCACCACAACTACTGAGCCTGCGCTCTAGAGCCCATGAGCCACAACTACTGAGCCCGCGTGCCACAACTACTGAGCCTGCGTGCCACAACTACTGAAGCCCATGCGCCTAGAGCCCATGCTCCGCAACAAGAGAAGCCATGACTATGAGAAGCCTGCACACCACAACAAAGACCCAACACAGCCAAAAGTAAAAACAAAAAAACCCCACATTATGTTAAGTAAAAGAAGCCAGACACAAAAGCCACATATTGTATGACTCCATTTACATGAAATATCCAGAATAGGCAAATCAATAGAGACAGAAAGCAGATTTGTGGTTGCCAAGGGCTAAGGGAAGGAGAGAATGAGAAATAACTGCTTAATGGGTGTAGGGTTTCCCTTTGGGGTGATAAAAAATTCTGGAACTAGATAGCATGATGGTTGCAAAACATTGTGAATGTATTTAATGCCACTGAATTATACACTTTAAAATGGCTGAAATAGTAAATTTTATGTTATGTGTATTTTATGATATATATATATATAATATAGATAGATGATAGATAGATAAATATTAAGGCAAAATAGATACTAAAAAATTTTTTTAAGTCGAGAGAATTCACTACAAGCAGATCTGTACTACAAGCAATGCTGAAAGAACTTCTTGGGGTTGAGGAAAAAGGATTCTGGATGAAGGCTCAGAGTTCCAGGAAGAAATAAAGATCACTGGAAATGATAACTATGGAGTACAGAGAAGACTATTTTTCCTTCTCTTCACTTCTTAAATAGTAATCTGACTGTTTAATGCAAAAAAGTATAATATTGAATTGTAAAGTTTATAACATATTCATATTTAAAGCATATGAGGGACTTCCCTGGTGGCACAGTGGTTAAGAATCTGCCTGCCAGTGCAGGGGACACGGGTTCGAGCCCTGGTCTGGGAAGATCCCACATGCCGCGGAGCAACTAAACCCATGAGTCACAACTACTGAGCCTACGCTCTAGAGCCCGCGAGACACAACTACTGAGCCCACATGCCACAACATTGACACAGACATTGAACAATATGAGCACTGATTCCTGAGAGAAGGAAAACAAACAAGGTAATTCCTGGAAGCACTTTCTGCACTGGAGCACATGAGGGTGACACTAGGTAGAACACAGCAATCTCTCTGAAATGGAGAGAGAGAAGTCAGAGTACAGGGAGGCTGAGGCAAATTTGGTGAGAGGAATACCAGAGAAAAGAGAATTATGTAGAAAATTATTCATTCATGGGGTCAAAACTTATTGAACTGTATACTTCTGGGGTGTGTAAATTAAATACATGTAATGAGTTGTATGCAAATTACACTTCAATAAAGTTGATTTAAAATGTGTAAATAATTATTAAAATAAGAAATAGAAAACATGTGTGGCCCTATATAGATGAAAGAGAATGAATTTGTTATCAAAAACTTCCCCACAAAGAAAACTACAGGTCCAGATGGTTTCACTGTGAACTCAAAGTTCAATTAAACTCTTAAGGAAAAAGCAATATGATCTTTAAAAAAAAAAAAAAGATTTCAGAAAATAGAGGAGGAAAAATGCCCAAGTCTTTTTATGAGAACAGCTAAGTCCTCATAATTAAAAACTGATAGACATTAGAAGGAAAGAAAATTACAGATAAATAACAAACATGGAAATATAAAAAAGAATAATGTATCCAAAAGAAGTTTATCCCAGTAATAATCAGGTTATTCCCAGGAACAAAAAGTTAGTTTAGTATTCCAAATCAATGCAATGTGCCACATTAACATAATAAAGGATAAAAATATAATCATCTCAATATAGATACAGAAAAAGCATTTGATAAGATTCACACCTATTCCTGATAAATACTCTCAACAAACTTAGAAGTGACTGTCCTCATCTGATAAATGGCATATATAAAAAATCTGCTGCTAATCACATACTTAATAATTAATTGTGAAATATTGAGAACTTCTCCCCTATGATAAGGAACAAAGCAAGTATATCTGTTCTCACCACTTCTATTAAACATTTTACTAGAAGTTCTAGCCAGTCCAATAAGGCAAGAAAAAGAAATAAAAGGCAAAATATTTGAAAGGAAAAAGCAAAAATGTTTTTATTCACAGAAGACATGATAGTTTATTTAGAAAATCCAAACAAATCAATAAATAAGCTGCTAGAACTAATAAATGGATTTAGCATGGTTTTCAGACACAAGGTCACTATTCAAAAATCAAATATATTTCTATATAGTAACAGCAAAATGATTATAATATGAAAAATTTTAAAGTAATCCCATTTTTTAGAGGCACTAAAAATATGAAATGCTTAGAAATACATTTAATAAAAGACAAGCAAGCCCTCCACTGTGAAAACTACAAAATATTGCTGAGAAAAATTAAAGCTTTATATGAATGGAGAGCTATACCATGATCATGAATCAGAAGATTCACTATTAAGACCTCCATTCTCCCCAAACTGGTCTGCAAATTCATCACAATCCTAATCCCAATTCCAATAGACTTTTTTTTGGTAGACATTGATAAAAGGACTGTAAAATTTTTATGGAAATGCAAAAGAACTAGAGTGGTCAAAACAGTCTTAAAAAAGAAGAAATTACAATTACATACTATTCCATTCTTACCGGAACAGCTAAATTTAAAAAGACTAATAACATCAAATCTTAGCAAGAATGTGGAACAATTGGAACACTTTGCTTGTGAGAGTATAGAACGTTAACATCTCTTTGGAAAACAATTTGGCTGTTTCTTATTAAAATTAAACAACTCAGTTAAAAATAGGCAAAAGTCTTGAAAAGACACTTCACAAAAGAAGATATACAAATGGCTAGTAAGCACATCAGTTAGGCATACAAAAAGATGCTCAACATCATAAGTCAACAGGGAAGAGCAAATTAAAATCACAATGAGAAAGCATTTCATACCCACTAGAATGACTAAAATTAAAGGCTGACAACACCAAATGTTGACAAGGATATGGAGCAATTAGAACATACTTTGCTAATAGGAGTGTAACATGGTAATAAAACCACTTTAGAAAACAGCTTGGCTCTTTCTTATAAAGTTAAACATACACCACAACCAAGCAATTCCACTCCTAGGGATTTACCCAAGGGAAGTAAAAACATACATATTGATAGAAAGACATATACAAGAATGTTCACAGAAGCTTTATTCTTAAAGGCTAAAACTAGAAATATCTCAAACATCTATCCACAGGAGAATGGGTGAATAAAATTGTGGTTATTTATGCAATGGAACAATACTTAGTAACAAAAATAAACTACTGATACACATGTAACAACATGAATAAATCTCAAAAACATTATGCTAAGTGAAAGGAACTATACACAAGAATATATATTGTATGGTTCCATTTACATGAGGTTCAAGAATAGGTAAAACTGATCTCTGATGATAGAAATCAGAACAGAGGTTGCTAAGTGGGGGGAACTTTCTGGGAGGTGATGGAAACATGTATGCATTTATCAAAACTCATCAAATTGTACACTTAAAATTGGTGTACTCTGTATATGTGAATTTTACCTCAGTTAAAAAAAAAGATGTTTACAGCAATTTTTAAAATGGAAACAACTTAAATATCTTTTAGTGGGGGATAGTTAATAAAGTGTATACCCAAACTCCACACCATTGAAAATGATACGAGAGAAAGCAACCTATTGACAAGGAGAGATGTTCATGACAATTTATGTGAAAAAGAAAGTTATCAAACAGCATGTAGAGTACAACAGATATGTAAGCACAGAAAAAGGTCTGGAGGCTTTTCACCAAAGTGAGACTGGAGGTTACCTTAAGAGGTATAATTCTGGATGTTTTCACTTTTTCTACACGGAACACGTACTTGCTTTTGTAATAAGAAAAAAAATATTTCTAGATAGATGTTATAGATCCACAGATACAGTTAATTCTCCTTATTCGTGGTAGTTACATTTTGTAAAGTCCCCAGAACTCTGAATTAGTGAATACTGAACCATCACTCATGGGGGAAATACAGGATTTGGTTCCTGTGAGCGTCTGGGTCACAACATTTTCGTCAGCTAATCAATACATAACCTTGTTTTATGTGGGCTTTTATCTAAAGACATCTTATTGAATATATATTGTAGATTCACTAACATTGAACTCACAGGCAACAGCACTATAACTCATGCCGAACAAAGTTTACTTAACGCATATATTTTCTCAGGAAGGCACATCATAGTCTTTTTGCATTTAAGAACACTGGACAGCACTATGCTTGGGGACATTTTAGACAAGGGAATTGTCACAAAAAAAGGGGGGGGCACAAAAATGCAAAAATCACGGCACTAAACAGACCATGAAAAGGACACTTGTTTGCATGAGAACTGGAACGAGGAAGCAGAGGGTCACCTTGTTCAACCTCAGCTGGTAACACACGTGTTAGGCGACTCAAATTTTCTGTCACTCTGCACATAGCTGTGAATGACCACAAAAGTGGTCATTGATTTGGGGGGGGGGTAACAAATAAATTTTAGCAAGTAGGCCAAATTCACAAATATAGAATCCTCAAATAATTAGGATCAACTGTATATAGACTTATCTATGGAGGAAAGTATCCCCAAGCCTCGGACCAGCACTCCTGGGGTGTCCAGGGAGGAAAGGGAGGGGGAGACCCAGCAGGGGGGAAGCAGGCCCAGAGACAGGCCACCTGGGAGGCAGGAGCCACCTACCCCCAGGCAGTCCCAGCCCCAAGTCCTAAGACCAGAGACCTGACAGCTTGGAAGGAAAGCCGGACACAGCAGAGAAAGATGCTTCTCCTGGGGAATCTCATCTGAACCAAAGCAAAACCACAGAGGAGGGCCCCTCTGACCTGCTGGCTTTCCAGAGAGGCTGGACTGGGAACCGGGTGGGAGCTCATGGTCCAGACCCCTCCACAACCATCTCAGGAATGTGTCTGAAGTCACGGACACCGCCTTGATTTTGTCTTCTGTCATTACTGTTTCATGTTTGGGAATGCAAAGTCTTTACCGGGGCTTACAGGAGCCAGTCCCGACCTCAGCCCAGGGCCTCACGCTCCCAGGAATTCCTCAGCCCCACAGGGTTCCCAGGACCCTCGTGCTCAGAGCTGGGAAGGGGCTGCTCAACCCTGACACTCCCTGAAAGAGGCAAGCCTCATCCCATGCCCTAAGATGAACACGCATCCCTCATCGAAGTGGGCGAATCTGGAAGGTTCCTCCACCAGGGAGGGGCTGGCAGAGACTCTGAGGCTGACAGTGTCTGGAGTGGTGCCGACACCTCTTAATAATTAGCTCAGGACGCCCAGACGTTTCTGGTGAGTGCATTGATAATCCATATCCCTGTGGTCTACCAGGTCAGAGCTTTCTTCTGGAGGTGAGGTGCTAAGCTCTCAAGGGCGGGCACCTTTGGGGGCATTTGACCAGCTCACAGTTACATCTCCTCTCCCAGGAAGGATGGGCCCCCAGCCCTGCTTGAACCTACTCCTGTCCTGATGGGCAGAACCTCCCTGAGGACAAGGATTGCCCCCCACACATGCCAGGTCTGCTGCTCGCCAAATGCTGTGCTTCGTCCATTCGGTCTGCAAGAATTACCCAAAACATGGACGTGGGCAAAAAGGTGATGGCCTAACCTTTTAATGTCACGCTACAGCATTCTCTAAGGAGCCCACCCAAGGGCCATGGGACATCCTGGGGGAAGCTCACCTTGTTTACTTGCCATTCACTGTGGATTACAACCCAGGTTCTGCAAAGTTGGATGTTAACTTGTACAAAACTGGGGATATGTAAACAATTTCTGCTCAGTAGAGAGGATAACCCCAAAGGTTTTGTTTTTATTGTCCTGTAGGATCTAACGCAGTGATTTTATTTCAGGTTCTTATTTCATATATATTTAAAATATATCATAGTTCCTATATTTTCATATGTATGAAATATATGCATTATATATGCATATATTCATATATATGTGTATCCACACACACACACACACACACACACACACATATCAGTAAAGGATTAACCTAACTCAAAGAGAGGTCTGGCCTTTGCACTTGGCTCCTGGGAGGTATCTCTAAGCTCTTGAAATGTCCTATCTGGTAAGAGGGTCTGGGAGCCTTGGGCCAGATAGTTTATGCCAACACTGTGATTTCTGGGGGCATCCCTTGTGCCAGCTCAACCACCAGAGGGGCTAGAAACATCTCAGCCATGCAGGAAGCCACCGTGTATACACAACTGAGTCCCACTAAGAGCTCTGGTTCAGGGCAGCAACCTAAGCGTGGTCTTGGGGACCCCAATCTGCATATCTATCAGTTTCTCCAATCTCTTTTGAATCAGCTTTGCCATGTTGCTGGTTCCACAATCCATGAGTTCAATACAACGCACGCTCACAAGCCACTTGTGTGAGAATTATGACTTACACATTTTGAGACTTACACTTCATCTCGTGGTTCATTCATTTCTCTAATGAAGAGAGTATGAAGAGAGATGAAAAACATATACGCTCCAGCACTGCAGTGTTTCCAAGAGAGGAAGGAAGGGGCCCCATTCGGGTGCGGCTTAGTTACCCCTAGAGGAACTGGACAGCCCTGCAGGGTGGCGAGGGGTGGGGGGAGGCCAACGTGAAGACACATGATTACAGTTGGCTGAGGCGATGACGAGGTGGCGGGGGGCGGGGGGCCCTCGGAGGCTCCGGAGCTGAAAGAAGGACCCAGGAGCCTTCCTAAGGCTTAGGGAGGCTTCTAAAGTGGAGGTCTTGATGGCAAGCAGTACTTCATCGGGTAGAGCCAACGGTATTCATTTTATTGGTCACTGAAAAGCGCTGAGTCAGTTACTTAAGGGTAAATCAGTCACTGCCCTTGAACGCCCTGTCTCCCCAGCCCCTCGCAGAATCCAGAGGACAGGTCTGCTCTACTCTGTTGGAGGGACCAGAGGTCTCTCCCACAACCATGGTCCAAATCCTGGTTCTGAGGGCCTCCGGCCTCAACAAGGGACCCAGTGTGAGCCGTGGTCATTCAACACATAAAGCACAAAGTCCTGCCGCCCACGCCTTCACCTGGGGGAGCCAGGCCTCCCCTCAGCCCCTCACACCTGGGGTCCCTTCTGTTTCTCCCCAAAGAAAGGCCCAGGCAGTCCTGTGCCCCCCAAGTATGGGCCAGCCCCTGAGGCTGTCCACCTCCCTTCCCAGAATCAGGCTCACAAACCAGTAAAGGAGGTACCACTGGACTCTTCCACGTCCCAACCCCTTCCTTCAGCCCAGCTTTGGGCCACAGGCTCACTGAAACATCACCATCATTATCATTACTGCCCTTCCTGTTCTTAGGCTATTATTTGTAATCCAAAGACTTTTAGGCAGTTTACAATAAAAGCATACACATATAGAGTACTTATATTTTAAATATACATATAACTAAAATCAGTAAGTTAGGTAATAAAAAAAGATAAGAGAGGATCATTTTGTCAGAAAGTCGAGGTTGAGGAGAACTACTGTTTCCAAATTCAAAACTGACCCCTGAGCCTTGGGACTGCCCAGCTCTTCTGGAAAACCAGGTGGGCTGCAAACCTGTTTGTCAGGCAGGACCCACTGTCCCTGGATGTGAGTGCTGCGGGGATGGGCTCTGTCGCTGTCTCTGAATCCCACCTGAGCGCTGCTCTCTGGGCCCGTCAAGCTCCAGTGCCAGGCTGAGCCTGGCTCCGGGGCTCAGAGGGAAGGCTGCGGCTCTGGGTCCCGACCTCCCCTCCTCCCTCTGGGCACCTGCCCAGCAACAGGGCCAGGGCAGCAGGGTGAGGTCTTCCTGCTGCTGCCGCCCACCAGGTCCATCTGCCTTATTCTACAACCAGCGTGGCTTCAAGGCTCCTGGCTCCTCATCTGCATTTGCTCAGAGCCCAGATATCCAGCTCTGCCTGCCCCGGCTCTGGGGTAAGTCAGAGCCAGAGCAGAAGAAATAGGCTGTACATTGAATCTCCTCCCCAGGCCAGGGCTTACGATTCTCCTTCATGCCTGGCCCAAGCAGTGCACACGGGACCCCACCTCTGTGCCCACAGGCAGGGTGCCGGGCTCACCCCAGTTTGGCCAGTCCTGAGCATTTGGTTCAGAGATGCTTAGGAAAAAGAAGGAAGGAATGTGGAAGAAAGGAGAGCTGCTCGCAGAAGGAGGGCAGGGGAGGGAGGAGCATCCGTAGACTCTGAAGCTCGGCCTGGCCAGCACCCCCTCCTCTTGCCCCCTGCCCCCGGCGGACTCACCCTCGTCACAGTTGCTCCCGGTAAAGCCAGGGCAGCACCTCCACTCCAGCGCCGTCACTGTGCGGTAGGACACTCTGTACGTGGGTCTGATCAGAGTCCTGTAACTAACACAAGGGCAGAGTCAGGACAGTGTGAGCACCTACCCGCCCACCCCAGATCCCACTCCTACTGAAACCACCCAGCCTAGGGCTCTGGGAGCCCCCCAGGCAGTAGAGCCCATCATCCTAGCTCTGTTCCCACAGGCTATGCGGCCCTGGGCGAGTGACCACCCCTCTCTGTGTCGGGTGCATTGTAAAGTCCCTTCCAGCTCTGCCTTCCCACAAGTCTCCAAGGGTGGCCCCCTAGGGTGGGGAAATGACTGCTACAGACTGAATTGTGTCTCCCAGAAATCATATGTTGAAGCCCTAACCCCCACAATGTGACTGTACTTAAGCATAGGCTCTGAAGAGGTAATTAGGTTAAATGAGGTCAGAGGGGTGGGGCCCCAATCCAATAAGATTGGTGGCCTTTTAAGAAGAGGAGGACAGACAGAGATCTCTCTCTGCGTACATGCACACACTGAACAAAGGCCATGTGAGGACACAGAGAGGTGGCTGGCTGAGAAAATAAATTTCTGTATTGCAGCCATCTGGTCCATGATATTTTGTTAAGGCAGCCCAAGATAATGAATACGGAAAAGAAAAATATCATTAGAACCTGTACAACTTCCAACCACCCACAAGTCACTTAACTCCAACCTTTTTCCCAATCATTATTTCTTTTGGTTGATTCATCCAATGAATATATATACGTATTTTTTTTGGCTGCGCCCCGTGGCATGTGGGATCTTAGTTCCCCAACCAGGGACTGAACCCGTGCCCCCTGCGGTAGAAGCATGGAGTCTTAACCACTGGACTGCCAGGGAAGTCCCCAATGAATATTTATTGAGCATCAACTACATGCAATACTGTGGTCACAGATTAATAAAACGGAGTCCCATCCTTGAGAAAATCCCAGCCTGATAGATGAGAGAGAGACACTTCAGTGAAAACTTGCAATTCAGTAGTGGGGCCCTTGCAGCAACAAAATGCTCCTGCAAACTGCTGTGGGATTCCATGGTAAATTTTCACACAATTTTGAAATTTTTCTTGAAAATAAGTTTGATACTATTTTGTGAAACTCCAAGAATAGTGAATATAAAATATATGACCAAACCACACCTCACAAACAGATATCACCTCACACCTGTTAGAATGGCTATTATCAAAAAGACAAGATATAAGTGTTGGTGAGGATATGGAGAAAAGGGAACCTTCATGCACTGTTGATGGGAATGTAAATTGGAAACCATGGAAAACAGTACGGTAGTTGCTAAAAAAAGTTGGAAATAAAACTACCATAAGATCCACTTCTGGGTGTTTATCCAAAGGAAATGAAAACACTAACTCAAAAAGATATCTGAACCCCCATGTGCACTGCAGCATTATTTGCAATAGCCAAGATATGGGAGCAACCAAAGTATCCATCAGTGGGTGAGTGGATAAAGAAAATGTGGCACACACACACACTAGAATATTATTCAGCATAAAAAAGAGTGAAATCTTGCCATTTTTGACAACATGGAAAGACCTTGGACAAATACTGTATGATCTCCATTATAGGTGGAATCTAAAAACAAAAAAATAAAAACAAACCAAGCTCACAGATACAGAGAACAGACTGGTGGTTGCCAGAAGCTGGGGGACGGTGGATAAGGAGCAGTGCAAAATGGGTGAAGGTGGTCAAAAGGCACAAACTTCCAGTTATAATAGGTCATGGGATGTAACGTACAGCACGGCAACTATAGTTAATAATACTGTATTGCATATTTGAAAATCGCTGAGAGTAGATCTTAAAAGTTCTCATTACAAGAAAAAAAATTTTTGTAACTACTTGTGGTGATAGATGTTAACTAGACTTATTTGTGGTGATCATTTCACAGCATACACAAATATTGAATCACTATGTTGCACACCTGAAACTAATTCAATGTTATCTATCACTTATACCTCAATGAACACACACACACAAACACAAAAACATATGACTGATTTTCACGAGGGGCAAAAATTCGGCTTTATTATTCGATTTACATGCATCATTATAACTTGGCTGCTTGATAAAGTCTGCACAACTTCCTCTTGAAAGCAAAACTGCATGACTTCACAGAATTTGCATCTGCTGACACCAAGCAACTTAATCGTGAATGGGAAAATTATGAATTAATTGGTGGCAGCAGGCGTGACGTTTTGAGATGCACTGTTGACAGGAAAATACATAAGTCAGGTTTTGAATTTCAGAAATACTGCACTAAATCTGAAGAATCCTGCTACACTAATTTTTCTTTCAAAAAAAAAAATCCTCTCACTCATGTTTCGTAAACATTCCGGCAAACCAGCTTCCCTCTGGAGCTCTAAGTGGGAAGCGGCGGGGGGTGGGGGGGGGCGGTGGCGGGGGGCAGGGGCTGGCAGTGTGCAGCCAGGGGCTGGAACTTTCAAGTGAGGAGCCAGAAGTCTGCACGGAGAAGTGCCCAAGAGCAAATGCAGGCCTTTGGACTCTCAGATCCACGGCAGGAAGCAGCTGGCATAGGCCACTGGGGAGGGGGTGGGGGGTTGGCAGAGGACCAGTCATTGTCACCACTCCTTATAGAAGGAGCCTGGGGGGACATAAGTGGGTAGGCGAGCGTGGGTCCAAGGAGTCCAAATAGACTGTCTGTATGATAAACACACGATTTCTCACTCACATATACACTCACATGCTCACACACATGCTGTCACACACACACACACACACACACACACACACACACACATGCACACACGCTCACACCCTCTTCCTGCTGCAAATTTCCCAGCCAGGAACTGGCCCAGCTGGGAAAGGGAAGATGCTTTAATTTCAATTTAAAAAGTCAGTTTTAAAATTAATTCTTGAAAGAAGATTGTTGCTCTGGCTGAGAGGGACCAGAAAAGCTATGGAATCCCTCCCATAACCACTGCACCATGGAGGAGATGGAGCCCCGGGCTGTGGGGGCATAAGCTGAGAGTTTAGGGCCCTGCCCCTGATTCACGATGTGAATTGCACACGTTCCTTAACCTCCCTGAGCCCATTTCCGGGTCTGCCCGCTGAGGACTGCGATGCTGGGTCTGGGGCTCCCTGGGAGAGCACGTGTGACAGCAGAAAGGGACGTGTAGCTGCTGCGCTTGCGAAACACAGATCTGACCCCTTTCTTCCTGGCCAGCACCTTTCGCCTGTCCCCACTGTGGTCAGGAGAGAGTCTGAGCTGTTTAGCCACGGGGGCCAGTCCTTCTCCAGCTGCCACAGCTGCCCTCAGGCCCCCTGTGCCATAGGCTGCCCCTTGGCCTGCAGCCCATGAGCCCTCCAAAGGTGCCAGGCACTCCTCACTTCGTGCCCTGAGTGATGATGGTGATAAAATAATAATAGCTATAGTAAGAGCTTTGCACACTTACCACGTATCAGGCACCGTTCTGAGTGCTTTACATTTGCTGACTCATAACAACCCTGACAGGTGGATGTTATTACTATTCCTAATTTACAGATGAGGAAACTGAGGCACTGAGAGCTTCAGTAACTTTATCAAGGTCACACTGCTAGAAGGTGGTGGAACTTGGTTCCAAACCCAGGCAGAATTAGCAGAACCTAGTAATACTAATTTGTGTTCGTTCAGTATAGGGGAACATTGTTCCTCCCTGCATCTGCACAAGGTACTGATCTCAGGCCCCTGAACCAGAGGGAGAGCTCATCCCCCAGAGGAGGTCTCTTTCTGCCCCCTCCTTCTGAGGGCCACGGGCTGGCCTGTCCCACTGCGGGACCAGAAGCATCCTGGTGGCCTGCGAAGTCCAGGAGCAGGGCGAGCCAGTAGGTGGCGCTGCTTCCCCAGCCCAGCAGGCCAGGGCTCAGACCCTCAGATCTCTCCTGAATGCCCAGGGCAGGTGCAAGTGTTCATGCTCTGTCCCCATCGTTTCACCCTCCATGAAGAACTCCCAGCCCTTCCCCTGGGCTCCAGTCTGCAAACCCACTGATCTTTCTAAAATGCAGATCCGCTTTTGTGACTGCCCTCTCTCAAAACCTTCCATGGCTCCCATAGACTTAAGACCACACCCTTTAGGTCAGCAAATAAGGCCCTGCCTACCTTTCTCCCCTCCACTCCTCCCACCACAGCACAAACAAGCAGCTCTTCCTGCCTCTGGGCCTTTGCACATACATGCAGGCTCCTCTGCCTACTCACCCCTCCTTCTTTACTCTGCTGAGAAAAATCCCCAAGGGGTTTCAGGGTGTGACTCCACATCCCCTTCTCTGTGAAGCACCCCCAGCCCCAGCCAGAGCTGACAGGCTCCCTCCTCAGTACCCCCAACACCCTGTACACAGCTTGGTTTTACATGTGGGGTGCCTGCCATGTGCCGGGCACTGGGGATACAAGAATGAAGGAGGCAGCACGAGCTCCACTCTGCCAGAGCTGGTGGCACTAATCCTGTATCACACTCGTGAAAATGTGGCCATGCGCGGTGGTCAGTGCCAGGGAGGAAAGCGCTCAGTTCACTCCTCACATTGTAATGGATTTGTTTTCTCTTTTTAAATTAAAATATAATTTACATGCAGTAAAACACAGATTGTCCCCAACTTATGATGGTTTGACTTACAATTTTTTGGATTTCACGATGCTGCGAAAGTGATACGCATTCAATACAGACCATACTTGGAATTTTGAATTTTGATCTTTTCCCCAGGCTAGCCATATGGGGTACGGTACTCTCTGGTGATGATGGGAAGCTCCCAGTCAGCCCTGCGATCACAAGGGTAAACAACCAATACTCAACAGGGTACTGTGTTACCAGCATTTTTTTCGATACTGTGTTTCGCGTTTTCCCATCCCATTGTGTCTACAAAATGCCCATCTTTGTCTCCTGCTTCTGGTGAGAAGAAGAAGAGGAGGGCAATTACTCTTGAGATGAAACTCAAGATAACCGCCCAGCATGAAGACGGTAAGCCAGTAACAGCCATCGCAGGTGAGTTAGGACTTTGGCAATCGACGATCTTGACCATCTTAAAGGATAAGAAGCAAATGAGTGATGCAGTGAAATCATCAGCATTGGTTAAATTCACTGTCATCATGAAGAAAAGGGCTGGGCTGACGGATGACATGAAAAAAAAAAAAAAGTTGTCTGGGAATTTCCTGGTGGTCCAGTGGTTAGGACTCCGCGCTTTCACTGCTGAGGGTGCGGGTTCAGTCCCTTGTGGGGGGACTAAGATCCCGCAAGCCACACCGTGCAGCCAAATAAATAAATAAATAAGAAGAAAAGAAAAAGAAAAAAAAACTTGTCATGTGGATGGAAGACCAGGTATAGAAGTTCATACCGCTTAGCCTACTGACCATCCAGGCTAGGGCAAGAAGTCTTTCCATACACTAAAAAAGTGTGTTGATGATTCTACAAATAATGCAAATGTTTATACCAAGTTATGGCCGGTTCCAATGCTTCAAAAGGCAGCATAATTTTCATAATGTGAAAGTCAGCGGTGAGGCAGCAAGTGCCAATACTGAAGGTGCCAAAGTTTTTAAGGAAGAGCTTCAGAGGATAATTGTGGATGAGAAATATTTGCCAGAACAAATATTAAATGTCGATGAAATGAGCTTGTTCTGGAAGCATATGCCAGAGCGTAGATACATTCATCAAGAGTCCAAGACGATGCCAGGATTCAAGGCATTCGAACACCGTGTAAGGCTGCCTTGGGGTAGAAATGTTGCAGGGTTCCAGTTAAAGTTTTTCCTAATCTACCACTCGGAGAGCCCTAGAGCATTCAGATATGTGAGCAAGCATTCGCTTCCCGTTTGTTATCACCATCACAAGAAAGCCTGGATGACATAAGCATTGTTTGAAGCCTGGCTTTTGAAGTGTTTTATCCCTCAGACAGGAGAATATTGAAGGCAAAACAACATCCCATTCAAGAGTCTGCTGATCTTGGACAACACTTCAGGGCATCCACAGCATACCAGCGACACGCATCCTGATGTCAAGGTTGTGTAGTTGCCACCGAACACAACTGCACTCATTCAACCCAGGGACCAAGGCGCCACAGCTACGTTCAAAGCACACTCTTTACACCAACGGTCTGTGCAGGCTGTTGAAGAGACGGGATCTGGCCGAACACTCTGAGAGTTTTGGAAAGCTTTTAACATTCTAAATGCTACCCAGACCATCGCTGCCTCATGGGAAGAAGTCACGTGGCAATGCATGAACAGCATTTAGAAGAAAGTTTTAAAGACATGTGTGAACACGTTCAAAGGCTTTAACTAAGATTCTGCTGTGGATGAAATGGTCCCCAGATATTAGTGCTTGGGAAACAGCTAGAATTGGACATTGACGAAGAGGATGCTCGTGAGATTGTTGGTATCGAAGCTGAAGAACTTTCCACTGAGGAGCTGATCGAACTGGAGGAAGAAAGAAGGAAGGAAAGAGGAAGAAGTTATGCCTGAGGCACCAGGAAAGTTCACAGCAAAGAAACTGGCAGAGACGTTTGCTGCTATCAGCAGTGGTGTAAGGATGTTGGAAGAAATGGACGTCAATTATGAGACATTCGCAAGAGCTGACAGGCAGATACAGGATGTTCTTGCTTGCTCTAGAGAAATATAAAATGGAAAGAAGAAACAAACCGGACAGTCCAAACTTGATATCTCCCCGAAGAACACTATGCCTGCTAAACCATCAACAAGTGCCGATGCCCCAGTGCCTTCTCCCAGCTATTCTCCAGCCTTATCAGAAGAGAGAGAAATTGACGATCTTGTCGCTGTACCATCCCCATCATCCAGCAGTTAATCTTAGTTCAATGCTTCAAACATTCTTCAGGCCCAACGTGCCTTCAGCTGTGTACGGTAACGGTGGGTACCCTTCCATTCTGTTCTTCACTTTTAGTACAGTATTCAATAAATTACATGAGATGGCCAACACTTTACTATTAAACAGGGTTTGTATTAGATGAGTTTGCCCAACTATAGGTTAATGGAAGTGTTCTCAGCATGTTTAAGGCAGGCTAGGCTAAGCTACAATGTTCAGTAGGTGTATTTAATGCATTTTCGACTTGCAATGGGTTTATCGCGAATGTAACCCCATCATTAAGTCGAGGAAGATCTGTAGATAAATCTAGTGTTTCGCTCAACGAACTCTTACCTATTCAATATGTTTACACCAACATTCCCATTGCTCCAAAGTCCTTTTGTGCCCCTTCCAAACTGATCACCCAGCCCCCAGACATAACCATTCTTCTGACTTCTCTCGCCAGATACTAGTTTTGCCTATTCTAGAATTTTATATAAATGGAATCTTACAGCATGCACTCATTTGTGTCTGCCTTCTTTCACTCACTCATCATGTCTGTGAGATTCATCTATGCTGTTAAGTGTAGCACTCCTTTGTTTCTTTTTATTGCTAAATAATATTCCATTATGTAAATATACCACAATGTGTCTATTCTCCTGTTCATGGACATTTGGGTTATTTCCAGTTTTGAGCTTTGATGAATAAAGACACTATGAGTGTTTTCGTACAAGTCTTCATGGACACTTTTTCACTTCTCTAGGGTATATACCTAGAAATAAAATTGATGGGCCATAGGATGGTTATATGTTTAACTTTAGCAGATGCTACAAACACTTGTCCCAAACCTATCTGGATGAACCAAGTTCACATGCCCAGCAGCAGTGTATGAGTTCCAGTTGCTCTATAACCTCGCCAACATTTGATATTGTCAATCATTTTCATTTTAGTCATTCTAGGGTGTATGCAGTACTCTTTCATTATGGTTTTAACTTGCAATTCCTATTGACTAAAGCTGAACCCCTTTTCATGCTTGCCAGTTAGATATCTCCTTTTGTGAAGTGCCTGTTCAAGTCTTTTGCCCACTTTTAAATTGGGTTTTGGGTCTTTCTTATTGATTTGTAAGATACATGAGAGACCTTTGTCAGATATATGTATTGTGAATATTTTCTCCCAATATGTGGCTTGCCTTTTCATTTTCTTAAAGGTGTATTTTTTTTTTATTAACTTGGAAGTATTTTTGATACCAGTTTTTAAAAAAAAAATTTATTTATGTATGTATGTATATATTTATTTATTTTTACCAGGTCTTAGTTGTGGCAGGCGGGTTTCTTAGTTGTGGCATGCAAACTCTTAGTTGCAGCATGCATGTGGGATCTAGTTCCCTGACCAGGGATTGAACCCGGGCCCCCTGAATTGGGAGTGTGGAGTCTTATCCACTGCGCCACCAGGGAAGTCCCTTAAAGGTGTATTTTTAATGATCAGGTTGTAAATTTTGATCAAGTTCAATTTATCATTTTTACAATTTTACTATCTGCTGGGTAGGAGTCAAGGTTCATTGTTTTCCATTTGGATATCCACTTGCTACAGCACAATTTATTGAAAAGACCTTCTTTTGGCCTAAATTTTCCCACTAAAATTAAATTATTTAGTGCCTTGTTGAAAATCAAATGATTGTTTAAATATGAGTCTATTTCTTGACTCTCTGTTCTGTTCCATTGATCTGTTTGTCCATCCTTGCACCAAAACCACACTGTCTTAATTAATATAGCTTAATAGTAAGTCTTGAAATACAGTAATGTAAGTCCTCCAATCGTGTTCTCCTTTAAGGTTGTCTTGGACACCTAGGTCCTTTGCATTCCCATTGACTTTTTTAATTGGCTTATCAATTTCTACAAAAAAAAAAAAAGCCCACTATAATTTTGATAAGGTTATATGGAATCTATAGATCAATTTGTAGAGAATTGACATCTTAATAATTTGAGTCTTCTTATCCATACATATGGCATAACTTTCCATTTATTTAAGTCTTCTTTAATTTTTCTCAGCAGTGTGCCATCTTTTGTTCAATTTACCCCCAGGTATTTGTATTCGTCTGCTCATGCTGCCATATCAAAATATCGTAGACTGGATGGTTTAAAACATCCTCACCAACACTTGATCCCAATACATCTCTGCCCATCTGTGAGCCGTTGAGCAAGTCCTGCCTCTCTGAACCCCCTGTAAAGTCTGTCCTTGCCTCTCTGAGTCTCCTGTGAAGTCTGAGCTGAGATGCAAAAACATACAGATCCCTTGCTACCCTGAAATTCTCCAGATACAATGTGGAGTCTCCTGTCTGGTGTCTCACTAGCCCTGGTTGTTTTTTTTTTTTTTCCAAGACAGACCAATTCTAGGGACTTCTGATCTCTGTGTATTTGTTCCCTCTGTAGGGCAGATCCTGGGACTTCCCTCACTATCACTCGGCAAATTCAGGGACATATATTCTCCAGGGGGTTGTTATTCACTCAACAAATATCCATGGAAACCTTGACCCTACCCCTCTCTGGCGCCTCACACCGACGAGTCCAGGGAGATCACTCACCAAGTAGATCCTACCTGTCCACTGCTCTCCCCCACCCCGCCCTAGTCCAGCCTCCCTCATCACCCTCCCAGACAGCAGCAATGGCCCCTGACTGGTGCCCAAGCTTCCAGCCTATACCCAGAAGCTGGCTCCAGTGATGTTTTCAAAGCACAAATCTCCTCCATGCACCCTTCCTGGCTTCTCTTCAATCTTAGGACAAAAACCAAATCCTTAGTATGACCACGTAGACTTCTAACTAATGTCCACCTTGGCTGCCCCGCTGCTTGCCGCCCCCCCTCCAGGCTACTCAGAACTCCAGCAGCAATCGGCTTTTGAGTTTCTGAACCCCCAGAGCTCCTTCCTATATCAGGGCTTGTCATCTACTGTTCCCTCTGCCCAAGATGTCCACTAACTCCAATGCAGCCTCCAGTGTCGCCTCCTCTGAGAAGCCCTCCTTGATCAGCCCACCCTTCATTTCCACCCACCCCACTGCAGGCTGAGTCCCTTCAATTTACACTGTCATAGAACCCTGACTTCTAAACACTTATCACCCTTCCAAGTATATAAGGGTGATCGCACCTGTGCGATCATTTGTCTGATGTCCGTCTCCTCCACTAACCCCAGGCCTAGTTCAGGGTTTGGCACATCATACATGTTCAATAAAGACTGGTGGAATGAATAAAACAATCGCTGAATAATTTGTACCAGATGGAGTCCCAGGCCAGGAACTGTAATGCTAACCAAGACGGGGTGGCTCTCTGGAGGAGCTCAGGGTGACATCCATGGAAACTGATGGATGCAGGGAGAGGGAGCAGGGCTTGGTCACTTCCATCCACCAGGAGGGCCCAGCAAAGACTTCCCACACGAGGCGACACTTGAGGGAGCTCTGCTGAGCTAAAAAGGTGAGGAGGCAACCAGCACCAGGAGAGCCAGGAAATTTGGGTGAAGTTTGGTGCATCTGGGGGGCAGAGTGCTTGGACAGGCAGACAGGGCATTCGGGGCGGCTGTGAAAGCCTGTAGTGCAGGCAAGGAGTCTGCACTGCGTCCGTGGAGACTGGCCATGCTCTCCAGGCATCCGGGGGTGCTCCTGATCAGTAACATATTTCTGAGCCTGCAAGAGAGTCTATTAATTTATACATGTATATATACGCATATTATTTACCATCTTTGCATGTATAAAAAACAGTAGAGCTTAATTTCTCTTTTATTTTGTAGATTAAAAAATAAACAGAAGACTTGATACAGTCTTTCCACCCCTCGACAGACAGCCTTGTGTACCCACGGGGAGACCACCCTTTTCCTGGCCATGGGGAAGCCACCCAGGCACCGTGGCTCAGAGGAACATCATGATCAGATCTGCCTTCCAGAAAGAGCCCACCTGTGTTGGCACAGCAGCCGGATTGGACAGGAGAGATGCGAGGTGAGGAAGTGGGTCAGGAGGCTGGCCGAGGAAGAGGGGCCAGCAGGGATGAATGGCCGCACTTGATGGAGGGGAAACTGAGGCCAAAGAGGGGCTCAGATTCCAGGTGATAAAGCAGCAGAGGTTTGACTGAACCAGACCTCCTGATGGGAGCCCCATGTTCTCTCCCGCTCAACAACACATCGAAGCTGCCCCCCCGACCCCTCCCAGGAGTCAGAGGAGGACCTTGTCCTCTGCAGCGCCCCCGGGACCCTCCCAGTGAGCACAGCGGTCATGAGGTGCTCTGAGAGTCCTGGCCGCAGTCCTCCAGCCACTCAGTGACTGCCCTAGATAGGGTGCAGATGAGTCCTGTGTGTCCTCAAAGGTGGCCCTGGGTGCACAAGGTCATGTGAGAGGGAATATGAAGAAAGAGCTCCAGGAGGGGTGAGATGCCCGTCACTGGAGGTGTGTAAGCCCAGGCCATGGCTCTCTGGCATCCAAAGGCCATGTCCCCACAGCATCATGAGGTCCTTCAGTGGGTGCCAGGACAGGGCCATCGTCTGGGCATTGCCTGCTGGGAACGACTCTGCCAGGGCAGAGACCTCATCGGGTGGAGGCGGGGGGCCTCCCTCCCTCACTGGGCACCGCAGCTTGCAGGCCCCGGCTCCTGCCCCGGCCCCACTTCCTCAGCAGGGACCACCACGAGGAGGACCAGACTGGGAGGTACCGAGACAGACTGGAGACTCAACAGGAAACGGGAGTGGGGGTTTCAGAAAGGGAGGCAGGAGATTATTAATCTCTTGATTAATAGCAGCGGGCCGGCGGGGAGGGGGATGGGCTGTCCCACCGCAGTTCTGCGGCAGCCGGCAGGGTCCTCCAGGCTCTGGCCTCCCCACAGTCCAAGCTAGTCTTTCCCAAGTGCGGACGGAAGGGACAGAAGGCCCAGAGGGCAGTGTCCCCCGCCCAGGCCGCCGCTCCCACTCAAGACCAAGACCACGGTCCAGTCGGGGGGGAGGTGGACACATCGTGGGCTTCTCGAACCACACAGGCTGGCCGAGGAGGGGCAGGAAAGCAGGCCACGTTTTAAGAAAGCACTAAGTCCAGGACTTCATGTGGCCTTGAGGGCGGCAGGCAACCCAACCAGAGGGGGGGAGGCGGCCTGGCAGGGGGCCGTCTGGCGGAGGCAGATGAAGTTCCGGCAAACCCCTCGGCTCAGCACATCTGGAAAAGGTTGGCTCTAATGCCATCAAAGAGCTCGGAGGGGCCAGGGAGAGAGCCGAGGGCAGGAGAGCCAGGCCGAGGAAAACTTAACCCCCGAGGCCCTGGGGTTCCTCCTTCCAAATCTGTCTGGCCCTGGGGCCCACCCCCTCCAGCAGCTGAGCGGGGGCTCGAGAGGGCAGGAGGGCAGCGACGAAAACGTGCGACATCCTGCAGCAGTGAACCAGGCACAGCCAGGGCTGTGATTTCCACCCCAGAGCAAGACGGGGGCGTTTATCCCCATTTCCCAGAAAGGGAAACTGAGGCACAGGGAGGGGCAGCACCCCTAGTCCTCTCCACTGGTTCTGAAGGCCCCTCACAGGGAAGTGTCCCGGTCCAGCCCCTCACTACAAGCCAGGAGGAGAAGCCAGCAGGGAAGGGACTCCCCCCACCCCACCCCGCTCCCCTGCCCCGGCTGTTCCCTTTACCTGACCTGCACCCCCTCCCCTAGCGAAATCCCCTCATCCCCCAGATCGCAGCTCAAATGCCCCCCAGGGAAACCCCAGAACCAGGTCTTATAGCAGGACACCCTCCGCCCCCGCATAGCTGTGAGTCTTTGATTGACATGTCCCTCCCTCCACTCGCCCCCCCCCAACCCTGAGAGGGAGGGGCCGTGATCTTTTTGCACACTAGTGCCTGGCGCTTAAGTGCTCATTCAGTACCAAACAAACAGCTAAACAGACCAAACGCATGATCTGAGAAACCCGAGTCAGAGCTGCAGGTCCTGAGACCAGACCCGGCCCGGCAGGACCCCGCTCCACACCAGCTTGGACTGACTGGGCGCCGGGCACCATCCTCTGGGGCTCATGTTTGTATGTGAACATTAGGTTTGGGTGCCACCCTCACCTACATACATACAGACAGACAGACAGACAGACACACACACACACAGACACACACACTACAAAAACCCAATATAAAAAAATCATGGAATGGGAAAATCCAAGCGGGACACAGTTGTATTACAATTTTTTTTTTTCATTCAACAAGAGGATGGATACGTTTCTTTAATGAACATTTGTTAAGCAGCTTAATGTGCCCAGGCTCTGGGATGAGGACACTGTGGTCCTGCCTTTGAGGTGTTCATGGATGGGTGGAAAGAGTCAGCCCCGAAATCAGACCGTCTGGGTGTCACATGGTTGGACCCGCATGGGTGATGGGTGCCCCCCACCCCGGCGTTCTCTCCTAGTGCTGCCCTGACAAGGCCCTCCCCCTCCCTTCCGGGTCCACCCCCCACTCCTCTCACACCCCTTAACTCCCCCCAACCCCTCACTCCCCCACCTCCCCCCACCGCCACCCACCCCCACCCCCCGGGCAGCTTTGCTCCTATAGCCACCCTCTGCTCGCCTTCACCAGCCGCCTCCCCTCTCTCCCAGGTCATTGCTGGCAGTTTACAAACATGCTCCTGTATCTCCTACCTTAAAAACACACCAAAAAAACACCTCCCTGGACCTCTTACTCCCCTCCAGCTACCAAGCCCCATTTAAAAAAAAATTTTTATTGGAGTATAGTTGCTTTACAATATTGTGTTAGTTTCTACTCTATAGCAAAGTGAATCAGCAATATGTATACATATATCCCCTCTTTCCCATTTCTTCTTTTTTTAATATTTATTTATTTGGCTGCGCTGCATCTTACTTGTGGCACACAGGATCTTCGGTGCCGCGTGTGGGCTCTTCCTTGCGGCATGCAGGATCTCTTTTTTTTTTTTTTTTTTAGTTGCATCATGAGGAATCTTTTAGTTGTGGCATGTGGGGTCTTCAGTTGCAGCATATGGGTTCCAGTTCCCTGACCAGGGATCGAACCCAGGACCCCTGCATTGGGAGCACGGAGTCCTAGCCACTGGACCACCAGGGAAGTCCCCCAAGCCCCATTTCTTGCTTCCTTCACAGCAAAACTTCTTGAAAGAGTTTTCTATCCTTCGGATCTTCATTTCCTCACCGCTCGTTTTTCTCCTCCACCCACGCCATCTCAGCCTCCATCCTCACCACTCCCCAAAACTGCAGTTGCCAGGTCCCCAGTGACTCCACATTGCCAAATCCAATGGTCACTCCTCAGCCCTCATCCCATTGGCCACCCAGAAGCACTGAAAGACTCACAGTCTCCCTCCCAAAAGTCTCATCCCAGAACACTGGGTTTTCTTGATGCTCCTTCTGACCTGGCTGCTTCTTCTCATCTCCTTAGCCCTATCTCAGAGGCTGGGGCCCAGACTGTTCCGGGACCAGCACCCCTTCTCCATCTATTCATCCCCAAGTTCACCTCCAGTTCCATAGCTTTAAATACCATCAAAATGCTTGTGATTCTCAATCATCAAGTTTCCCCAATTCTAACATGCACATACTGTGACACTTTAACATCTCTGACATTGGGATTCATGTAACAGTTGATGGTGCACTATAGCTTAATTAGCAACATTCTTAGTGATCATAAGATAATGCACTTCTTCCAAACCAATGGCATCTGAGAATCCATGAAATTCAGTATGGCCCCAGGGTCTTCCTGGAACTCCAAACTTTTAAAATCAACCTCTTGCTGGATACCCCTCTCCCCGTGGATGCCCCATAGGCATCTCACACTTCACTTGGCCAAAGCAGAGCTGTTGTTTTCTGCCTCCTAGGGGTGACCTCCGGTCAGTGTCCCCAACTCAATGAACGGCATGACCAGCCAGCCAGCCACTCACACCAACAATTTAAGGTTATCCCAAATTGCTCCCACCCATAAGTGATCAGACACTCCTGTCGTCTCAGTTTCCAGAACACCTCCTGAATCCACTCACTTCTCTCCACTTCCCCAGCTATCACCCGCCATCATCTTGAGCCTGTGTCCATTTTTCCCTCAGCAGCCAGTGATCTTTCTGAAACCTAAATCAGCCCATCTCAGGAACCTCCAAAAAGCAGAGAAAAAATAAAACCAAAGCAAGCACAAGGAAGGACATAGTATACCTAAGAGCAGGAGTCAATGAAACTGAAAAGAGAAAAACAATACAGAAAAATCAATGAAACCAAAAGCTGGTTCTCTGAAAAGATTTTTTTTTAAAATGATAAACCTCTAGCAAGACTGGCAAAGAAAAAAGGAGAGAAGACACAAATTATCAATATCAGGAATGACATTGGGAAGATCATGATACACATAAATTTAACAACTTAGAGGAAAGGGACCAATTCATCAAAAAACACAAATTACCCCAACTCACTCAATATGAAATAGATCATTTGAATAGCCCTATAACTACTAAGGAAATTGAATTTGTAGCTGAAAAACTCCCCCTAAAGAAATCTCCAGACCCAGATGTTCACTGGAGAATTCTAACAAATGTTTAAGAAAAATTAATACCAATTCTATATAATCTCTTCCAGAATATAAAAGAGGAGGGAGCACTTCCTAACTTATTTTATGAGACCTTGATACCAACGTCAGACAAAGACAGTACAAAACCAGAAAACTACAGACCAATATCCATCATGAATATAGACACAAAAATCCTTAACAAAATATTAGCAAACAGAGTTCAGTATTACATTAAAAAATTATATACCATGGCCAAGTGGAGTTTATTCCAGGGATGCGATGTTGGTTCAATATTGCAAAGTTAGTCAATGTAATCACCATATTCACAAGCTAAAGAAATCACATGACCATGTTAATCAATGCAAAAAAAAATTTTGGACCAAATTCAGTGCCCATGATAAAAACTCTGAGAAAAATAATAATAGAATTTACTCAACTTGATAAAGAACATGTACAAAAACTTTACAGTTAACATTATAGTTGATGGTGAAATGCCTTCCCCCTATAACTGGGAACAAAGCATTCTCTCCACTCATTTATAAGTTCTGGAAGTTCTAGTCAGTGAAAGGTTGAGAAAAGGAAATAACAGACATACAGGTTGGAAAGGAGGAATCAAGACTGCCTCTATTTACAGATGACTTGATTGTCTTTGGAGAAAATCTCAAGGCATATACCCCAAAACTCCCAGAACTAATACATGGATTCAGCAAGGTCATAGGATCCAAGATAAACATACAAAAATCAACTGTGTTTCTATATAATAGCAATGAACTCATGGACATCAAAATGAAAAATACAATTTTACCAACTGTACCAAAAAAACCTATTTACAATCACTCCAAAAAAAAAAAAAAAGAATAGAACTTGTATGCCAAAAACTATAAGAAATCCAAGAAATCAATGAAGAAAGATGAAAGAAATCAAAAAATATCTAAATAAATGAAAAAAAAATCTAAATAAATGAAATCCATAGTTCTGGATTGGAAGAGTCAACGTAATAAAGATATCAATTTTCCCCAAGTGGATATACAGGTTTAATGCAATTCCTGTTAAAATCTCATGAAGATTTTTGGTAGATATAGACAAAATTAGTCTAAAGTTTATATGAAAAGACATAGGAACTCTAGTAGCTAAAACAATTTTGAAAGAGATGAATAAAGTGGGAAAAATCAGTCTACCCGATTCCAAGACTTGCATAGCTACAACAATCGAGACCATGTGATACTGGCAGAACTATAGACACACATATCAATGGAACAGAAAAGAGAACTTAGAAAGAGACCAACACAATTGTGCCCAAATGATTTTTGACAAACATGCAAAAGCAATTCAATGAAGGAAGGATGTTTTCAACAAATGGTACTGGTGTAGCTGGGACATCCATAGACCAATAAAATGAACCTCTCCCTAAATCACACACCTCATGCAAAAACCAACCCAACATGGATCACGGACTTATGTGTCAAATATAAAACTTTAAACTTTTAGAAAAAAAAAATAGGAGAAAATGGTCTTAGACTTGACACCAAAAGCATGAATCATAAAATGAAAAACTGATCCACTGGACTTCGTTGAAATTAAAAACTTTTACTCTGCAAAAGAGTGTTAAGAAGATGAAAAGGCAAGCCACAGAGTGGGAGAAAATATTTGCAAACCACGTATCTGACAATGGGCTAGTATCTAGAATATATAAAGACATCTCAAACCTCCAAAAAAAAAAAAAAAAAAAAAATCCAATTAGAAAATGGGCAAGAGACATGAAGAGACATTTCACAAAAGAAGATATCTGGATGACAAATAAGCACATGAAAAGATGTTCAACATTATTAGCCCCTAGGGAAATGCAAATTAAAACCGCAATTAAACAGACTACACAGAATGGCTAAAATAAAATATTGTGACAACACCAAATGCTGGCAGGGATGCATGAAACTGGATCACTCAGACTTTGCTGGTGGGAATGTAAAATGGTACAGCCACTCTGGAAACAGTTTGGCAGTTTCTTTAAAAACTAAACATGCAAATACCATATGACCCAACAATTACACTACTGGGCATTTACCCAAAGAAATAAAAACTGATGTTCACACAAAAACTTGAATGTACACGAATGTTTAAAGCAGCTTTATTCAATATAGCCCCAAACTGGAAACGACCCAGTTGTTTTTAAATGTCTTTTAACAGACACGTGGTTAAACTAACTGTGGCACATCCATACTACAGAATACTACTCAGCTATAAAAAGGAAGGAATTCTTGACACACCCAACAGCCTGGATGAATTTCCAGAGAATTATGAATAAAAAGACCCATTCCTGAAAAGTTATATACTGTATGATTCCATTCTTGAAATGACAAAATTATAGAAATGGAGAACAGATTAGTGGTAATGGTGGTTTCCAGGGGCTGGAGGGAAGGGAGAATGGGGAGTTATTGCTTAATGGGTATAGAGTTTCAGTTTTACAAGGTGCAAAGAATTATGGAGATGGATGGTGGTGATGGCTGCACAACAGTATAGACGTACTTAATACTGCTGAACTGTACACTTAAAAATGGTTAAGATGGCGGGACTTCCCTGGCAGTCCAGTGGTTAAGACTCCACGCTTCCACTGCAGGGGGCGCGGGTTCGATCCCTGATTGGGGAACTAAGATCCCGCATGCCATGTGGCGTGGCCAAAAGAAAAAAAAATGGTTAAGGCAGCAAATTTTGATTTATGTGTATTTTAACACAATTAAACTGTCTTACAACTGCTTATGAATTTACAATGACGTTGAAATAAAAAGTTTAATTTTTTTTTTAAACCTAAATCGAGACATTTATCATCAGTACTTGAAACCTTCAATGACGTCCCAGTACTCTTACAATAAATTCCAAACTGAGGCTTGTTGAGATCAGTCTCTGCCTCTGTATCCTCCTCACCTGCTCTGCTTCTGGACACGGACCTTTCTCTCTGTTCCTTCATCTGGGACCTCGCTGCCTCAGGGCCTTTGCACCAACTATCTCCACCCCATCTTCACACGGAGGCTCTTTCTCACCATTCATGACTGAGCATCAACGTCATCTCTTCAAAGAATCTCTCTCCCATGTCCTCTAAAGTAGCCCGGATTTATACTCAGTCATTACCCTATTTTAATTTCCTGAACTCGTTAGGAGGGAATATTTTTTTCTTGTTTTCATATTTACGTGAATAGAAACTCCATCAGAGAGAGGATTTGGTCTTACTCACCATCATATTACCCCCCGGGCACAAAGTAGGCCCTTAATAAATATTTGTTGAGACGCTTGAGTGGATGAACAAACACAAAGAGGCCTACGTGGAGCTCCCGGGGGAGTGGGTGGGAGCACAGGGAGGGACTGGGGACACATGCCAGTCCTCTAGTGCATTCCAAATCGGCTTCAGTGTGCCCAGATTCTGTTACACTCATGTTTTGACAACCACACCCTCCCTTCCCCCACTTGAACAGTTTTGTCATAAAAATGTCATCGGGGTGTAATGAGATAATGTGCTGACTTCATAGCGCTCAGCAAAGAGAGGCGCCACCAAGGATTATGGCCCCGCTGATCCCCAAATCTAATTCTGCAGAATTGCAGAAACCCCTTCTCCCTGTGGTGGCCCCAGCCCAGACTTCACACTGAGCAGATGGGCAGCAGGAGGACGCTGGTGCAGGTGCCCCAACCACTCGGCAGCAAACCAGCTCTGTGTCCCCTCATGAGTCACTTGATATTTATACCTCTTCTCTGGGAGTCGTAGCCAACGTACCAAGAGCATATCACCAGCAAGACACTGGCCTACACATACCATCGCCCCAGTACTGAATCCCCCCAATAACTTCATACAACACATCATTTTTACAAATGAAACAAGTGAGACCCCGATCCCCACCCCTTTCTCTTCCTACCCTCAGCTCCATCCCACACTTGGTGTGTGGACCCAGCCTGCACGTCCCAGCTCCATCCATGATCCTCACTCCCACAAATAGCCACCCCTCACCCTCCTCTTAAGGCTAGGGGTGCACCCACCACAGGCACCGTCCCCCAGATTCAAGGAAGAGGCCAGAGCAGGCCTGGAAGCCACTCAGGGCTGTTTAGCCAGGTACCCAGAGAATGGTCTAGAAGCGGGGCATAGGCTCCAGATGGACACATCCCCCTGGCCTCATGGACTCCTTGCCCCATGAGGATGGGCATGGCTGAAGGAGGGCCAGAGTGGCCTCCCTAAAGGGTCCCCTCTGCCTGGGTAGAAGGGCCCTAGGACCCAGGCACTCTGTTCTGCGGGGTAGGGGAGGGGGTGCAGGTAGGCCCCCATCATGCCTGGTCCGGCTCCATCTCCTACGGCTCCTCAGGTGGTAGAGCGTGGCCAGTCTGCTCCTCCGAGAAAACCCAGAGCTCTGAGCCAGCAGGACACTCCCCAGGCACAGATGTGATGGGTAGAGGGCTTCTCACCCAGCTCACGCTCCTTTCTGCCTCCTCCCTCCTGCTTTGGGCTCTCGCTGCCCAAGGTGCTCCCATCAAAGGAGAAAGCAGTCCCTCAGCCAGTTGTCTTGGCAGGAGGGGTGGGGAGATAATTCTATTTAACTGAAAGCTCCTGGACTAGATGCTGCAGAATCGAAGGGAAGGACCAGCTAAGCCCCAACTCCTCAGCTGAGTGCATTGGGCCTGTGGTCCCCCCACCCCTGCTTCATGGGCCCCCCTCATCTGTCATCACCCAGTCCCATGCAGGGGTCTGGAGCCCCTGAGCCCCTCTCATCGTGGCCACCAGCTGTTCTGTTTCTTTGCTGCGAGGCCCTGCCTCAGCTCAGATGTCACCTCGTCCCAGGAGCCTTCCCAAGCCCCCTGTCAGGATGAAGTGCCTGGCTTACCTTGGACCCCAGCCACCATTCAAACCATCCTTCCTCGCTCCTGGAGAGTCATCTCTTTGAAGAGAGACAGATAGCCATGCGCTCTCTTTTGGCCAGGGCCTGGCATGCAGCCGGCCTCCAGGCAAACATGAATGAATGAGTGAATGAATGAATGAATGAATGAGTGAACAAACAAGACATTCCAGGCCTCCTGGGAAGGGATATCCAGGGACAGGGGTTTTCCGAGCAGCCCAAATCATGTTACCTATTTCTAGGCAAAGCTAAGCGCACCTCTAGGAGAGTGACGAGGCCATTGCTGATCCTAGGGGTGGGAACACGGCACAGCCTGTGTGCCCCAGGAGAAGGTCCCAATATCTCCTGGACTCCAAGGAGGGGACGCCCGTGGACAGCCGTGTCCAGGTGATGGGGCAGGCCCACCAGCATCCATTTATTAAGTTCGACTCCAGATCGAGCTCACGGTGAGTGAATGGAGTCGGGGGAGAGGGACGGCCTAGCATCCGGGCCCAGACTCCGCACCCAAACTGGGGAGAAGGGAGGAGGAGACCAGCAAACAACCAGCGATGAAGACAGTGCTCCTGACTGGACCACAGGCTCCAGATACACGGGTCAGAGAGCAGCCCCTCCCCTCCCCAGGCGGCGCCCAATCACGTGCCACCCAGAGCACTTCCTGGCCCCGCCCACCGACCAGCCCTTCCCACCAGCAGGCTCACTGCCCGAGACAACAGCCAGGTTAAACCCGGACATTCCAACCCTTCTCCACCGGGGCTCGGGCACGCTCTCCTGACAACTAGGCTGGGGCCCCATGTCCTCCCTTCTGGTCACACTGTCACAGCCACACGAGGGAACTGGGATGGAGCCCCGTTTCCAAACACGGCCAGAAGAAGACAGGACGTTTAGGGTTCTACAAGCTTCCTTGTCATGTTTATTCTTTTCTGGTCCGACTGCCCACAATTCTACACAGGACCTGGTGAAGCCTGGTCCAGGAGTCTTCAGTTAAAGATGAATTCCCCTGAGGTGTGTCACACCTCTGGTGAAGGGATCCAGCTGAGGGAAACCCTTCCTTATAGGGTGGGAGCACCCCAGCCAGTGGGGGAGTGGGGGGCAGGTAGCAGAAAGGAGGGGGATGTAGGCAAAACTTTACCAAGTTCGTGATAACCTTCTCCAGGCAGACACAAAACCCCCAGAGGATCTCAGGGTGAACAGCAGACACCGCCTGCCCTCGAGGGACAGACTCCAGCAAGAGGAGAGATGGCCAGGCAGACAATTAACTAAAACAAGTCCAGCTGTGCTCTAGGAGAGGACAAATAAGATCCTGGGGGAATATAACTGAAGGACTTATCACTTCTGCTGGGAGGGTGCAGCTGGACCTCCAAGGCAAAGAAAGAATTCACTGGCCAAGGGAAAATAACAGTTAACAAATAACTGTCATTAGCATGTCCCAAAACACATCACGCACACAGCACGAACTAGCACTTTCTCTCCTGGAATCCTAACAACCGCCCTACAAGACAGGCATTGTCTCCGTTTTAGAAATAAGGCTCAGAGAGGGCAAGTAACTTGCTCAAAGTCACACAGCTGGTCTTTCTGACTCTGAAGCCCACCTTACTGTATACCCCCCAACCCCCATAACAGGCTATAAGGATGGCAAGGAGGCATGAGATGCATAGAACAAAGTAAACAAAATGCCACAGAGAGAAAGAGAGTGCAGGTGAATTATTCCCAGGACCAAAAGGAAAACTCCTCCAAGAGTCAGAAATGAAGAAGGAAATAAGGGAGGAGAAAAGCACTGGGGGGAGCCTGGGTGTCTTTAGTATGCAATGGTGAGAACAGCCTCTTCCTTTTCCAGTGAAATGTGGACAAATATCTGTTCAAACACGATCACATCATCTTAGATGACACGTTTGGGGGACATTGTGCACAAGCTAAACTATATCAGCCCCAACCAAAACATTCACGGGGATCTTGACAACTTTGCACCAGCTCTCGTGAGAATGAGTCACCCTCCCTCTTTCTCTTTCTTGTGTCGTCGTGACCAGAAATCTAGATACTGATGTAACGTGATAAGGTGTTAGCTAAGGCTACTGCAGCAATTAGACTGTAATATATAAATGTATCAACTTGTACAACTCAAACTTACACAATGTTGTGTGTCAATTATGTCTCAATTTTTTAAAAAAGAAAAAAGGTAAGAAATCTGGGATTTGTTCATGTCCTAGAGATCAAAGGGATGGTAAGATGGAGGGATGAAATGGAGAATTGGGAGAGGCAATCTGCCACTGATCACGCCACAGTCATGCGCCATCTTGTTTTCTGTGGCAAAATTCTGTGTGAACACAAATAAAGCATCCAAAATATTTCCAGAAATGAAGGGAACAACGGATTGAAATATGGCAAGACACAGCTGAGTAGCCAGGATTATAAACAAGAGAATACAGCACAAGGTGGCTATGGGGGTTCAGCTGGGGTTTGCCACCCTAACCTCAGAGTGAGAAATGCAAGCTCAGAGCACGCCCAGGCCCGAACTACCTGCTGGGAGCTGACTTGGGGTGGTTTTCCTGGGATCTGCTTCTTTACTTATTTTTTAAATTTTATTGAAGTATAGTTGATTTACAATGTTGTGTTAATTTCTGCTGGATAGCAAAATGAATCAGTTATACATATATATATATATTCTTTTTCATATTCTTCTCCATTATGGTTTGTCACAGGATATTGAATATAGTTCCCTGTGCTATACAGTAGGACCTTGTTGTTTATCCATCCTATATATAATAGTTTGCCTCTGCTAGTCCCAAACTCCCATTCCTGCCCTCCCCTACTCCCCTTCCCCGTTGGCAACCACAGGTCTGTTCTCTGTATCTGTGAGTCTGTTTTTGTTCTTAGCTGAGCCATGGCCCGGCCTCAGGTTGCATTCCCAGAGCACTTCTTACAAGCCAGGGTCTGTGCAGGACTTCCCCCACTGAACTTCAAACCATCCTCCAACAACCTCTTAAGGAGCGCTCTATCACTCCCATTTTAGAGGTGGGGAAACCCAGGCTGAGAGGACAAATCCGGGCCAATGAAACTTCAGGGGAATTAGCTGAAGGCTCTGGAAAAGACAATCCTCTCTGACAGGAAAAAACGGTGCCAAATCCCCTTTCCTCCTTTTTTGGGACACTGTTATATGAGACGTGATGCCTGGAGCTGCTGCCGCCCTTCTGTAATCTTGAGGAACCATGTGGCAGACACACAGGGGCTGGCAGAGAGGAAGATAAAGGAGGCCGAGATCTTGAGCATATCATCGGCCCAAACGGAAGCACCTCTTCCAGATTGTTGTGAGATTAATAGGCTCCTGTTATCGAAGCCTCTTTCAGCAATGTCATCTATTGTTTTCAGCCCAAGGTATTGTGAGACACAGGAAAACATGCATAAGACACAGTCTCTGCCTCAAAGGGCTCCCAGGGACCTCCCAAGCTCCTCCCACCCTGAGGCTCTGCTCTGGGTAATCAGCCCAGCACACAGACTTTTGCAGCATGCAGACTCTTAAGAAAACTGTAAAAGTATGCTTTAAAAAATTAGGCTAAGAAACAATAATCTCACTGAGACAGGGCTATACAGTCTGGAGCTTTGTCTTTATTTTTTGGCCACACCACGTGGCATGTGGGATCTTAGTTCCCCGACCAGGGATCAAACCCATGCCCCCTGCCCCTGCGTTGGAAGTGTGGAGTCTTAACCACTGGACCACCAGGGCAGTCCCTGGAGCTCTTTCTTACCTCGGAAAAGTCCCCTCACAGGATGCCCCAGCTCAGGAAAGCTCTCCCCGCGGGTCTGGGCCCCACTCGGTCTCCACACAGCACCAGGAACAGACATAACTGTGCACTTGTTACTCTGGTGCTCTGACTAGTGTTCCCCTCCCCAGCCCCACGGTCATCTCTCCAAGTCAGGAACTGGTCCGTGTTCTCACCCGCACTCTCCTGGGAGCCTCAGGGCCTGTATACAGGAGGAGGTCTACAAATGTTCATTTGGGGGAAAAGGGAGCTGGGCCTTGAAACCTCAGGAGCAACCCAATGGGGCCTGCTTGATGGGCCAGCATCAAACCCAACCCAGTCGCTGTGACTCTCCTTGTGACCTTGAGCAAGTCATTTTGCCTCTCTGAGCCTCCATCTCCTCATCGCAAGTTTGCAGACCGGTTTAGAAGACAAGAACTTTGCTCCATAGAGATCTGTGCTCACAGCTCACCATCAACGCACTCGCTGTGCACGATTTCAAAGTGTTCTGACAACTTTGATCTCATTTCAATCCTCCCGACATAGAACCATCAATTCGGTAAGGCTTTTTCAAGGTTTCTTGAGCCCCTGAACGCTAGGCACTGGGGGTACAGAAGGGAGTAAGACAGCCCCACCCCTCCCCCAGCCCCAGGCTAGAGGGCCAGGCAGACGATGACCAGGCTGACCACAGGACGAACACTGTGGGTCAGAGAGTGACAAATGCTAAGAATAAGATTAAGTGGGATAGGGCTTCCTGGTGGTGCGGTGGTTGAGAATCCCCTGCCAATGCAGGGGACACGGGTTTGAGCCCTGGTCCTGGAAGATCCCACATGCCGTGGAGCCTGTGCTCTAGAGCCCGCATGCCACAACTACTGAGCCCGCGTGCCACAACTGCTGAGCCCACGTGCCACAACTACTAGGCCCGTGTGCCTGGAGCCCGGGCGCTGCCACGGGAGAAGCTCCCGCAATGAGAGGCCTGTGCACCGCAACGAGGAGTGGCCCCCACTCGCCGCAACTAGGGGAAGCCCATGTGCAGCAACAAAGATTCAACGCAGCTAAAAAATAAATAAAATAAATAAATTAAAAAAAAAAGATTAAGTGGGATAAAGGCTGGAGAATTATGGGGGCTGAGGAAGACAGACGCTGGAGCAGAGAACTGAATCACGTAATGGAGATCCAGCTTTTCAGCTGCTCGGGGTGAAAGCAGTCGAGGCAAAAGGACAAGCAAATGTGAAACTCCGAGGAGGGATACAGCCTCCAGGCCAGCAAGGTCCGTGTGACCGGAGCCCAGGGAGCGAGGCAGCCCATGAAAGGCCATGGGGTCAGGAAGAGAACAGGGTCCATGTCACATGAGACCTTGGTTGGCCGCAGAGAGAGGTGTGGACTTTTAGGTGAGATGGAAGCTTCTGGAAGATTTGGAGTAGGGTCGTGCCATGATCTGCCAGAAGGAACTGGAGGGGGACAGGAGGGACGTGGGGACACAAGTGAGGTGGCTGCTACAAAAACAATGCATCGTATGTGAAACCAGCAGAACTGGGACCTGAAAGCAGGATGCACGTGATACCCCAGGTCACCGGGGAGCAACCCGCCACCCTCCTGCCCAGCCAGCGGCCGGAGACCACAAAGGGGGTACACCCCAGTTCTAACTCAGATATGAGTTACTGGTGAGGAAGAAAAGTGGGGTAACCCCTCCTTCCTTAACAAATAACAATAACAGAAGTAGAAATGACAATTACATCAGAAATACAGAATTCCTTGAAAGAATGGGAATTAAGTTTTCCTTAACAAAGTTCCTGCTGGCTAAGTCTTGAAGGCAGAGGGAAGGCTCGTGACAAATGCACGTCTGCTCTGATTGAACATTCTGTTCTCAGCTCCTGATGCCAAGGAGAGGGAGAGGCCTCCCTGAAAGGCCTGTAAACACCCACCCCAAAGACAAGACCCTGATGCTTCTGAAACATTATTCCTGTAATCTCTTAAGCCATAAAGTAAAGGGCATTGTGAAAATTAATGATCATTTAAACATTTTTCAGTTGAGGTCAGTAATTCAGTACTTAGCCTCGTTTGGCTTTTCTTAAAGGTGCCTTACTGTATTAGAAAATATAAAACCTCAAGCTGTAATTTGACATTAAGAAAGCCAGCCCACTGTTCCCTTCCTTCCAAGGTTTTTTCAGTAAAGGGAATCCTGACAGTTCATTCTCTAAACCCAAATACAATACAATGGCACGTGCGTGTGCGCGCACATGCGTACGTGCTCTTTTTTGCTTCCACCTTGGGAGCTGACTGTGGGGTGCACCCAACACATGGGACTGTGGCTAAAGTCGAGGCATAAACTCTTCGTGTGCCTCAACTCCAAAGACAATATGAGTTTGCTGAAGTCAAATCCCATGTCTTGTAAAGAGCCACTTCCAAGCTTGGCTCCCCACTTGCAAAAAGCGAGACTGGTGGGGTCGGAATTGTGAGACAGGCATAGCCTTGCTTCTCAGTGGCCTGAATTCTGGGACCAACCAGCAGCTTTGTTGTCTGAAGGGCAGGGCGGCCACTCCAACACTGAGCAGGAGCCACACTGTCAGGTCCACTTATAGACCAGACTCCAAAGACCCCTCTTCTCAGAAGATGCTCCCAGGATCAGGGGGTGGTGACCTGGGCATCTGACGCTCCCTGATGATAGGAAAGGCAGGAGGTTCTTGGAATTCGGCTCCGGGGACATGAGGGAGGGGGGGAAAGGCGGGGGGCGGGTCTCTGTGCCCTCTGCTGAAAAGGAAAGGGGGTCAGCATCTTTTCTTCATTATGATCCATTGGCCATCCCTCTAACACAGCATTTAAAAGCAGTCCTTTAGGGACTTCCCTGATGGCACAGTGATTAACAATCTGCCTGCCAGTGCAGGGGAACACGGTTCGATCCCTGGTCCAGGAAGATCCCACATGCCGTGGAGCAACTAACTCTGTTGCGCCACAACTACTGAGCCCGCGCGCCTAGAGCCCGTGCTCTGCAACAGAGAAGCCACCGCAATGAGAGGCATGCACACTGCAAGGAAGAGTAGCCCCCCACTCGCCACAACTAGAGAAAGCCCGCACGTAGCAACAAAGACCCAACGCAGCCAAAAATAAAAATATAAATAATAAATAAATTTAAAATAAAATAAAGTTTTAAAAAAGCAGTCCTTTGCCTTCAATTTTAATGGATGTATCCATTTACTTAGCCATCCCTCCTGCAGAATGAGAATATAAAAAACACTTGTGTACCATGCGGACCCCAACTTAAGAACCTCTACTACTAAAAAAATGATGAAAATAGAAAATCACTATTTGGCCAACACCATAATAATAATTATGGCAAGCAAGAATCACCAATGGATGCTAAAATTACTGGATGAAAGTAGGATGAGGAACAGGACATTTGCTAGACTCAGATATCTCCCCGCAATGATACTTATAAATGACAAAGGGAGAAATAATTACACAACAGTGGGAGAAACCTGGCAGACACCACCTAATCAGTGATCAAAGTTAACATCACCAGTATTGATTGATGTACCTCCTAATATGATGCCCTGAGAAAAGGTATAACATGCCTTTTACAGTCTCCTTTCCAAAAATGCATAATCTCCATCAAATAACTGGCCAGTACTTTCACAAGTGTTAAGGTTTGTGAAAGACAAAGTAAGACTAAGAAATGGCCCCAGATTAGAGGAGACTAAGGAGATATGGCAACTTAAATGAAAATGGGGGAAAAAAACCAGAAAAGTGATATTAGTGGGACAGTTTGGTAAATTTGAATAAGGTCTTAGTTTATAGTATTGCATTGTTGGTTAATTTCTTGCTTGGATAACTGTACTATGGTTATAGAAGACATTAATTTTTTTTTAAGATTTTTTTTGATGTGGAACCATTTTTAAAGTCTTTATTGAATTTGTTACAATATTGCTTCTGTTTTATGTTTTGGTTTTTTGGCCACAAGGCATGTGGGATCTTAGCTCCCCAACTGGGGATCGAACCCGCACCCCCTGCATTGGAAGGCAAAGTCCCAACCACTGGACTGCCAGGGAAGTCCCAGAAGATGTTAATCTTAGGGGTATGCTATAGACTCAATATTTGTGTCACCCCACTAAATTCATATGTTAAAACCTAATCCCCAGTGTAATGATATTTGGAGGTGGGGACTTTGGGAGGTGATTAGGTCATGAGGGTGGAGCCCTCATGAATGGGATTAGTGCCCTTATAAAAGAGACCCCAGGGAACTCCCTCATCTCCTCTGCCATGTGAAGATACATTGAGAAGAGGGCTGTCTGTGAACCAAGAAAAGAGCTCTCTCCAGACAGTGAATCTGCCAGCACCTTGATCTTGGACTTCTCAGCCTCCAGAACTGTGAGAAATAAATATTTGCTGTTTAAGCCACCCAGTCTATGGTGGTTTGATATAGCAGCCCAAACAGACTAAGACAGGGAAGCTGGGTGAACGGAAAAGTTATGCAGAAACTCTGTTTACTATTTTTTGCAACACTTACGTAAATCTAAAATTGTTCCCCAAAAAAAGTTTGAAAAAAAAAAAAAAAAAACACTTGTAGGGACTTCCTTGGTGGTCCAGTGGTTAAGACTCCATGCTCCCAATGCAGGGGGTCCGGGTTCAATCCCTGGTCAGGGAACTAGATCCCACATGCATGCCACAACTGAGGAGCCCACAAGCTGCAACTAAGGAGCCTGTCTGCCGCAACTAAGAACCAGTGCAACCAAATAAATAAATAAATATTTTTTTAAAAACACTTGTAAAAGTATTAAAATATATATAATGATGCAATTGAAGCATAGTCTGGAATGGCTAAACTAGGAAACCACTTAAATATCCATCAATTGAGGACATGGGAAATAAATGATGATACTTTTCTACAGTGGAATACTACACAGCTGTTAAAAATGAGGTGGCTCTGTGGGAATATATTTCAAAATATTTTTCTGAGGGAAAAGCAAGTTGTAGAACAAAATAACATCATTTAGTATTTGTTTAAGATACATTTATAATCAGGGACATAGAGAAGAGACTGGTGGTTGCCAAGGGTGGTGGGGAGGGAATTGGGAGCTTGGGATTAGCAGATGCAAAGTGGTATATATAGAATGGATAAACAACAAGGTCCTACTGTATAGCACAGGGAAATATATTCAATATCCTGTGATAAACCATAATGGAAAAGAATATGAAAAGAATGTATACATATGTATAACGGAGTCACTTTGCTGTACAGCAGTAATTAACACAACATTGTAATTCAACTATACTTCAATAAAACATAAATTACAAAAAGAAAAGAAAATATATTTACATATATACATATAAGTGGAGAAAAAGTCTGGAATGACATATTAATAATGGGATTCTGGAGGTGGCATTGGGAGAGGAAGACTGCTCATTTTTTACCTTATTCAGTTATTACTGAATGTTTGAACTTTTTCTGGCAGTGAGTATATATCACTATCTTCATAATAAAAACAACAATAATAATTCTGGCCCAGGACCAGACTCTCTGCCACATTTGTGGGTCCCACTAATTCATGCTGCAGGCTGATTCTGGTGTCAGCTCCCACGGTGAGCCCTATAGGGGGCAGCACTGTGTGGGTACAGGCCCTGACTCATGGGCTCATTCTCCATCTCTGGTGATGAAAACATATCCAAACTCATGATGACCCTCTGATGGTTAATTTATGTGTCAACTTGGTTGAGCGACAGTACCCAGATATTTGGTCAAATGCAAATGGATGTTGCCATGGAAAGTATTCTTTAGATGAGATGAATATCGAGGTGGTAAACTTTGAGGTAAAGCAGATTACCCTCCATAATGTGGTGGGCCTCATCCAATCAGGTGAAGGCTTTCAGAAAAAAGACTGACTTCCCCTGAGGAAGAGTACATTCTGTCAGCTGATTGCCTTCTGATATTCCTTCTGCCTTCTTCTTGCAACATCAGTTCTTCTCTGGGTCTCTGGCCCATTAGCCTATCCTGCAGCTTTTGGATGCGCCAACCTCTACCACCACATGAGCCAATCCTTAAAAAATCTCTCCATCTCCTATATATAATATCCAACACACACACACACACACACACACACACACACTTATTCTATTGGTTTTCTGGTTTCTCTGGAGAACCTTGCCTAGTACAGACCTCATGCAGTAAGTCCTTTCAGCGGAGGGCACAAAGAGCTCTCTTAACACAGAAGGGAAGGGATTTGGAGTTTGAGGAGGGTGGTCCCAGGCAGAGATGAGGAAGGGTCTTTGAGGCAGAAAACCGCAGGGCTGGAGAGGTTTGGGGGTGAGGGCGTAAGGGAAGCCAGTCCCTGGAGCTGGGAGCAGGGCCTGGAGGGGGAGAGGACAACGAGGCACTGCAAGGTGGGTCTCAGAGACCCAGAAGGTATGGTCATTCATTCAGAAGCTCTCACTTTTGAACGTCCAGGAGCTGGTGAGGGCTGGGAGAGGAAGGCACTGGCGAGAGGAGCAAGACTGTGAAAGGGGCCAGGCTTGAGGTGGGTGGGGGCTGTGGGGGCGGGCCTATGAGGGGGCGGGGCTTGAGAGGCGGGGCTTGTGGGTGGTGTGTGAGGGGGGCCTCACCTGGCCCTTCTGCTCATCAATACCCACGGATTGTGAGGACTCTTCCGTGTGGGGAGCATGTCCCTTTCATCTTTGCGCACGCACACCCCCCATGCCCCGTACACAAAAGGTGCTCCATAAATGCGTGTCCGACTCTGTTTCCGAGAGTCAACCCCCCTATCCCAGCAGCTGTGCGAGGGTTGGATTCATCCAAGGGAACAGAAAGGCAAGGCAGAGCTGGTCAGCCCCCGCGGCCTTTACTCACGAGGTTGGCGCAGGGCCCGGGCAACCGGCCAGCTCTGGTACACGCGCTGGACCACTGTCTCTGAGCCGTTCTGCACCTGGCAGGACACCGTCCGTGTCACCGTGTGATGGCACCAGTGCCTGTGGGGAGAGCAACAGTCAGGTCAGTCCTGCCTGTTCCTGAGGTGCCGACTGTGGATCAAAAGGCCGTGCGGGCCGAGGAGGGGCCCCTCCACAAGCCTGAGGGACGGTGCTCCTGGGTAAGGGGCCCACTGAGACCCTGCGTACCGGTCTAAGGGAAGGGAGAGTACCCACACCCCCAGCCATCAAGCCCCAGCATCATTCAGTCTTCAAACACTCCGTGCAAAATCAGTGATAAAGGCTGTCCCCCTGCCAGGAAATCCCACTCTGGAGGGGAAGACGCTCGGCGAGATGAAAGAGAACACACGGGAACACTGGGTCACAGGAACAAGCACAGGATGAGCACAGGAGCTATGGGGACCCAGCAGGGCCCCCAACCCAGGTCCTAAGAAAGGCCAATCAGCTGAGAGCTGAAAGGTCAGAGTCAGCAGACCCAAGTGTGGGGGCAATGAGGGGGGGACAGTTCACAGAGGAAGAGAGCAGGGTGAGCAAGGGCACATTGGTGGAGACGGACTGCAGCGCCCAGGGACCAGCATCCTGAAGGCTGGAGGAAGGGGAGTAGCCAGGAGAAAGGAGAGGCGGGGAACCGGCCAGAGGTGGGTCTTATGACATTGGTGGGGAGCCACTGAAGGACTGGGGGGTGGGTGCGGTGGGGGAATGACTCAGATGGGTCTGATTTTAGAAAAGCCCCTCTGGTGCAGTGTGTAGAGCTGAGGAGGCCTGAGCTGGGGCTGCAGCGGGGAAGAGGGGACCATGTGCAAACAATATGGTGATTGGATCAAGATGGCAGACACCTCCCCCTCCCATCTCCAGATCCTAGATATTGAAAATCTAAAAATAAGTCCCCCACTGTGACATCGGCAAGATGGTGGGAGAGGAGATCCCTTACTCAGTACCCTTCAGTAGCAATAATTGGCAGCCATTCTCAAACAAAAATGCCTTTGTGGGAGCTTGGTATTTTTGCAAACTATCTGATAAGGATTGATATCCAAAATATATAAGGAACTCATAAAACTCAATAGCAAAAAATAATAATAATAATCCAATAAAATGGCCAAAAAAATCTGAATAGACATTTTTCCAAAGAATACATCTAGATGGCCGACAGGTATATGAAAAGGTGCTCAACATCCACTAATCATCAGGGAAATGCAAATCAAAATAAGATATCACCTCACACCTTGTTAGGATGGCTATTATCAAAAAGACATGAGACAACAAGAGTTGCTGAAGGTGTGGAGAAAAGGGAAACCCTGGTACGTGTTGGTAAGAATGTAAATTGGTTGCAGTCATTATGGTAGGTTCCTCAAAAAATTAAAAATAGAACTACCATATGATCCGGAATCTCACTTCTGGGTATCTATCCAAAGGAAACAAACTCAGTATCCCGAAGAGATATCTGCACCTCCACGTTTCACTGCAGCATTATTCACACAGCCAAGATGGAAGACAACCCTCAGTGTCCCATCTACAGATAAAATGGAATAAAGAAAATGTAATGTATATTATACAATGGAATACAATTATTCAACCTATAAAAAAGAAAGGTAACCCTACCATTTGTGACAACATGGATGAACCTAGAGGACATTATGCTCAGTGAAGTAAGTCCAGACAGAGAAAGACAAACATCTGTATGATCTCACTTATAAGTAGAGTCTGAAAATGTCAAACTCATAGAACCAGAGAGTAGAATAAGGTGGTTGCCAGGGGAGGGGGAGAATGGGTAGAGATGGGGAGATGTTGGTCAAAGGATACAAAACTTCAGTTATAAGATGAATAAGTTCTGGGGATCTAATGTACAGATTAGATCTGTACATAGTGATTATGTTCATAATACCATATTGTATACTTGAAATTTGCTAAGAGAATAGATCTTAAGTGTTCTTACCACCACACAATAAAAAGAGGTAGCTATTGAGATGATAGATGTGTTAATAATCCATGGTGATCAGTCACGATGTATATGCAATTAAAATCATCATGTTTTAAACCAAAAAAATCAAGTTGTACAACCTGAATAAAACACTTTTTAAATTGTCAATCGGAGCTCAATAAAGCAGAAAATACAAATAAAATAAAAATTAAGTCCTAACAGCATTGGAAAACAAAAAGCAGTGGCCAGATATTTTGAGGAATCCCTTGAGAGACTAAAAGCACATGGGAATAAATTGAAGGAGGAAGCACAGTCCAAAACACGCAGGGAAGACTGGGGCTCAAGGTGGGTGCAACATAGGAGCAGCAGAGGTGACTGTCAAAGACCATGGTAGAAGGAGCCAGACAGGTAAGACCAGGATCCCTATCCCGGCTGGTGTCAAGATCAGGCAGATTGAACTCATTGTTTTTGTGGCAGGTGTGGTCAGAATGGGTGCCTCAAAGGCTGATGGACCTCCAGAAGAAACAGGGACCCTCTCAAGGTCAGACAACTGAATTCTTGCACATTCTTTATCCTATACCACCAACCCTCCAAGAGGCAAAGCAGCAGTGAACAGAGAAACAGAGACAAGCTAATGGAAAACCCCAAATGGCCAAGAATTTCAAATTATTTAAGAAAAAGGCCAATACCCTAAAGAAAGGCACTGACTCAACAGATAATAAATCACACTTCAAGAAAAACAATTAATGAAGCAAATATGGAGACAGTTTTTTCAAGCACAATTAAAGGTCCTTAAAGAGATAGAATTTTTCACTCATAAGAAATATTATGAAATCAAAAAATTAGATATGTTAGAAATGAAATGTATGACTGTGAAAATAAAAGGCTCAACAGATGGGCTGAAAACACAGAACAGACAAAGCTAAGGAACGAGCTGATGAGCTGGAAATCTGAGCCGTGACTTTCCAAGGATATACTGCAAAGGGACATAGAGATGGAAAATGTGTGAGAAAAGGTGAGGTACCTGGAGGACAGACCAAATTCCAGCATACATGGAATTTGTAGCCCCGGAACGGGAGATCAGAGAGAGCACAGGGAAGTATAAGACTTGAAGCATAATAGAGAATATTTCCCAGAGCTGAAGAAAGACATGATTCTTTTGTGTGTGTGTGAATAATGTTTATTTTTTATTTTTGATTGAGAGATAGTTGATTTACAACAATGTTTCAGGTGTATAGCAAAGTGATTCAGTTTATATATACATATTCTTTTTTCAGATTCTCTTCCATTATAGGTTATTACAAGATACTGAGTATAGTTCCCTGTGCTATACACTAGGTCCTTGTTGTTTATCTATTTTTATATTGTAGTGTGTATCTATTAATCCAGATTCCTAATTTATCCCTCCCCCCACCTTTCCCCTTTGGCAACCGTAAGTTTGTTTTCGAACGTCTGTCAGTCTATTTCTGTTTTGTAAATAAGTTTCATTTGTATCATTTTTTAGATTCCACACATAAGTGATATCCTATGATATTTGTAAAAAGACATGAATTCTTAATTCAAAAGGGCCCCACTGAGTGCTAAGCAAGATGAACAAGAGACTATTTCGGTGAAATTTCAGAACACTCAGAAATGAAGAGAAAATACTAAACACTGAAGAAAGAAAAGAAAAAACAAATCACCTACAAAAACTGAAATTAGATTTCTTATGAGCTATATCAGAATCAAGAATATAGTGACACAACCGCTTTAAAAGTTTTGAGGGGAAATATTTAGAACCCAGAATTCTATAACCTGAACAAAACTCTTCTTCAAAGGTGAAGGCAAAATAAAGACATTTTCAGATGCACAAGAACTCAGAAAGTTTACCAGTCACCTTTTCTGAAAGAATTACTAGAGGACGTATTCCAACAAACTAACGGACATAGGAGAGCATAGGAGGAATATATTAAATATGAGGAGCCATTACAAACAAGAAACAATAATAAGATTTAAAAAAACAGCCTAGAATCTAAAATCCAAGTGATCTCAATATGGACAATGCAAAGAAAGGGGCAGAAGGAACTAATATTTGCTGAGATTTTTGTCTTGTTTAAGGAAAGGCTATAGAAACTGTGCAACTTTAAGTGCAGTAGATAAATATGCAATTAAGTTTTTAAAAATTTTTTAAATGTAAAGATAAATAACTAGGAAGCGTAGGAGAAGGACATAAAAACTGGCAAACCATGAAAGAAAGAAGTAAAACAAAGAAAATTTGATTAAACCCAACAGAATGCTAGAAAAGCAAGAAAGTACAACAGAAGACACAATAATTAGAAGACAATGGAATTAGAAAGGAGAAGAAAGGAATTAACAAAGATGGAAGCAGAAATTAATGAAATAGGGCTTCCCTGGTGGTGCAGTGGTTAAGAATCCCACCCCTCAACGCAGGGGACACGGGTTCGCTCCCTGGTCGGGGAAGATCCCACATGCCGTGGAGCAACTAAGCCTGTGCACCACAACTTCTGAGCCTGTGCTCTAAAGGCCTCAGAGCCACAACTACTGAGCCCATGTGCTGCAACTACTGAAGCCCACGCACCTAGAGCACGTGCTCCGCAACCAGAGAAGCCACCGCAATGAGAAGCCCGCGCACCGCAATCAAGAGTAGCCCCCACTCGCCCACAACTAGAGAAAGCCCGCGCGCAGCAAACGAAGACACACACAGCAGCCAAAAATAAATAAATTTTAAAAAAAAAGAAATTAATGAAATAGATTACTATTCAAAAGTGAATCAACAAAATCAAAACAGCAGGTTTAACAAAATCAAATAGACAAAACCTAGACAATTTTTAATGAGAAACAAACAAAAGACATAAGAAGACATTAAGAGCAAGAAAAAAATCCATATAGAGATTAGAAATTGTAAATAAATATTATGTCTGATCTTACATCAACATTTTTTAAAATCTTGACAATTGGACAATTTTCTAGGAACATATATTGGCACAGTCAAAAATACCATGAGAGAACATGAAAAAGTAATCAAAAGTTGATCCCTCTCCCCAAAGGCATCAGGAGACCTGGTTCTGCCACCAGTCTGCTGTGTGACTTGAGCAAAGTGATGTTCCCTCTCTGAGCCTCAGTTAAATGAAAAAAATTCTACCTCTCAAGGTTATTGTGAGGACTAAATGAGCAGATCCATGTGGCACTACCTGCCCCAAGGTGTCATGATTGATTAGCTGGCTACTGAAACCCCACCATGTTCATACAAGTGTAAGGACTGTCCTTCCTATTTTGCAGATGGGAAAAGAAGTACTGAGAGATGAAACCTCACTGACCATGGCTCAATCAGAGGCCGAGCTGGGAAGGGAATCCAGCCTTCCTGCCCAGGCGGCCAGTAGGGGTCCCACCTGTACATGCAAAACCACTGCCTCTTCTAGTTACTCAGGGAAATTGGGCCTGGACCCCTCCTCCATCTCTACCAGGGGAGCTTCAGCACCACCTCTGGCATTCAGCATGATCCTCTTCGGGATGACCTGCTGTCCAATCCAAGGACAATGCTCCACCCTGAGGTCTGCCCCGGCCATCTGGAACAACAGAGTCCAGCCACTTCTGGGTCACAGCTTTCCTATAGGGAAATGAGCTATGAAATTGGAAAAACATTTTAAATGCCTTGATTCATCATCTCCAGACATTGATCTTTTAATGGGCTCTAAATGGCTTCCCAAAATTAAAACCTGGCCAAAAACAACGAAGAAGGCAGGCAGAGACAAGGAAAGAGGGCTCCGGGCCTTTTCAGATGGAATTCTAAACCCCATTCATCTCCAGGCACCCGCAGTTCCAGGGAATCTCGATGTCAGGCACTCTGCTCCCATATGGGGTCCCCCTTAGATCCCCTTCTCCTGAGGATCATATCTATGTCTCCTGTTTTGTGGGTGGCATCACAGACCACCGGCCCACCACCACCCCCACCCCTGACCATGGTGGTGCACAGTGATGGGTGAACAGGCTGTAAGGGCTACGGGATGACTCCGCCCACAGACAGGCTTGGCAGGAGAATTTTACATCGCTCTGTGACCCTGCTGGAGGGACGGGCCCAGGGGCAGAGATTTCGGGAGTGTCAGGGCTGGTCTTCAAACTGCCTAAGAAGTAAGGTGGCCTCAGCAGCCTTCAATCAGGATGGGGCAGGACTGGCTTTATTTGGGGGCATCATCTCAGCGACATCCCTTCATCATCTCCCCCCCCCCCGCCCTCCTCAGCTGAGCTCTCATGGAGGGTCCCAGGATGGGCAACTCACCCCAGCCTTGGGGACGGATCTGCTCCCCTCCAGGTCCGTTTCCTTATGAGGAGAGGCCCGCTCCCTGATGGGAAGAGCAACTGAACTTGCCCTACGCCACCAGGCCTGGGGGGCTGCTCCTACAGCAGCTTTTGCCCGCTACGTGTCTGGCTCTGTGGCTTGGCCAGCCGTGAAATCCTTAATTTAGAGTCCTTTGGGAAAACAAGTGCTAAGTGCTTTCAGGAAATCATGTCATATGAAGGAGGGGTCTTCAGGACACCGCCAGCCCATGCCCACCTCTGAACATAACTAAGCAACCCTTCTATTTCAGCCGGGGGATGCCACCACATCAGCCCTTCTCCCCTTAACCCTGGGACCCCCCTCCCGCACCGGCCCATGAGCCCCAGTTCTATCTGAGCTTTGCTTTGGGACCTGATCTCACCTTCCCCTCCACCCCCAGGACCCTGAGCCTGAACCAAGCCTGAGGGCTTTGACAGTGATCTCCCTCCCCATGAAGACCACCCAGTCTGCCCCCATGTCACGGTCCCATGCTCTGCTCCACCCAATGTGGCATCACCTCAAATCTTCCTCTTGAACCCCAACATATGTGCCCCACTTGCATGGACACACATCCTCATAGCCCATGGAACACCTCAGACACACAACCATGTTCAATCATCCACTACGGAGACCATCGCTATCACCCCTTCTTGCTCCATCTTGGTGACCAGCACCACTAAGTTCCCGGTCCCCTGACCCAGAACCCCCAGGGGCAAATCGCCACAGAACCCACATTTTCCCTCCCTTACTCTCCACAGCTGAGCAGCCCCCACGTCAGGCAGTCCTGCCTGCATCCCAGCCCTGGTCCCGTAGCCCTGATTCCCACAGCCAGGCCCCTGCTGGTAGGCCAGCATCCACCCTGTTTCCCTGCAGGTCTCCTGAGGTGCACCAGAGGGCGCTCCCTAAACCACAAATCTGGCCCTGTCACCTGCCTCTGGAAACCCTTTCCTAGCTCCCCATCCTCCACGGTTTCCCACCCACCTCCCCGTTGTCACCATCCACCACACGCTCCATCTTGCCATTTAACCCTGTCACTTTGTCCTCCCTTGGCATGCCATCCCCCCCTTCTTCACTCAGCCAACTCTTACCCTACCCGTCTCCATTCAGAGCTCTGTCCCCTCCTGGAAGCCCTCCCTGACTCCCTGACACCCTGCCCTCCCTGTATGCCTCTATCTTAACCCTCATCAACACCTGAAAGACCACAAGCTCCGGAGGACAGCAGGCTCAGGGCAGGCCCCATAAAGTGTGCTCATCTGACCCCAAGCCCCACATCCCAGAGGGACCTTTTCCCGTCCACATTCACTCACTCTCTTACCAAAACGGCTTCTCGGGCTCAGCACCGTGGGTTTGCTCCTGTGGCTGCAGCACCCACCTCAAGGTTGGGGGTGTCCTTGTCAGGGGTGCCCCTCTCCACCTGGCCCTCACTGTTCTATTACCTGACCACACCTGCCTGACCCCTACAGAGGCCAATTCCAGGGGGTTGCCTGCCAGCTTGGCTCAAGAAAACTCTGTGAGAACTGAGGTTTGCGACCTAAAGGCCCATGGCCCAAGTGATAGGCAATTCGGATGAACGCTGAGGCGGCCACACCCATGACAAAGAGCCCACAGGGCCTGGGCTGGTCCCTGAGAGATGCAGGTAGAAGAGGCCAGCCCCAGCCCCTTCCAGGGCGGGAAGAACAACTCTGGCGCAAATAGAATCAGCCTGCCAGGACCCTTACCATACAGAGACCTCTTCTGCGGGCAGAGTCAGGCCCGGTACCCCAAGACCCGTTTTATGGTTGCAAAGCAGTTTCACATACTGTTATAGGCTGAATTGTTCCCCCTCACACACAAATTCATCATTGAAGCCCTAACCCCCATTACCCTCAAAATCTGACTGTATTTGGAGATAGGGTCTTTAAAGAGATAATTAACATTAAAAGTGAGGGCCTTCGCGACAGTGAGAGGCCCGCGCACCGCCGATGAAAGAGGGGCCCCCCGCTTGGCCGCAACTGGAGAAAGCCCTCGCACAGCAACGAAGACCAACACAGCCCAATAAATAAATAAATAAAATAAATTTATAAAGTGAGGGCCTTAGGGTGGGTTTCTAATCCAATAGGACTGGTGTTCATAAGAAGAGGAAGTTTGGATTCGAATGTGAACACAGGGAGAAGGTGGCCACCTGAGAGGCCCTCAGGAGAAAGCACCCCTGTCAGCACCTTGATCTTGGACTCCAGCCTCCAGAACTTAAGGAAATTAACTTCTTTTGTTTCAGCTGCCCCCTGTGTGGTACTTTGTTATGGCTGCCCTAGTCAACTCACACACCATACGTGACCTTGTTTAATCTTCTCAACAAGTGTCAGGTAGGAATTCTACAAAGAAGGAACCCCAGACTGCAGGGGAGACTCGAGGTCACACAGTGATAAGTGATCAGTTTAGGTTCTTTTCTTTTTTTTTTTTTTGAATTGAAGTATAACTGACCTACAAACACTATGTTAGTTTCCAGGTGTACAACATAGTGGTTCAATATTTCTATACATCACAAAATGATCACCACGATAAGTCTAGTTACCATCTGTCACCATACAAAGTTTTTACGATATCATTGACTATATTCCCCATACTGTACATTTTATCCCTGAGATTCGTTTATCTTGTACCTGGAAGTTTATACGTTTTATCTTAGGTCTTGAAGATCAGCCTTCTAATTCCAAACCCCAGGCTGTATCCACCTTGCCAGTGAGGACAGCAGAGAGTTAGACAGCAAATACAGCATCCCCTGGCAGGCCCTTACGAGCCGTGTCCCTCAGGGGACCACCTCACATGCAAAACAGCAAGCAGAGGGGACGGCCCCCACCTCATGCGTGAAACCACTGGGACAACTGTTGAGGGCAGTTCAGGCCACAGCAGGGCTCATAGGGTGGGCTCCGAGCCGGTCCTGTCCCCTGCCCCCTCCTCCTTGCGGTTACCTAAGTCAGACCTCCATTCAGCCTCACACAATCCTGGGTGGTCAGAACGGCTGTTATGCCAGTTTTCCAGGTAAGGAAACCGAGGCACATCCAAGGCCACCCAACAAGTCAACAGACAACCAGATTCGAGCCGAGCCCTTAGCCACCTGGCTACCCTGCCGAATTGACTTAGAGCTCACCCTGAGTGCGTGGGTCTTGGCATACGGCGGTCTGTCCACCTGGGGCCGTGCTGGCCAGGAGAGGGGCAGTGCCACAGACCGTGATGAAGGCAGCGGGGCTGCTGAGAGAAACTGCGGAAGACCAGGAGCTGGCAGGTGCAGGGCCCTGGGTCTTGGGAGGGGGTCAGGGATCCAAGCTAGATCTCCCCAGCCCAGAGCAAGGAGCCAAATCTAACAAGATGAAACATGACCAGGCAATGTGGAGTCCTGCACTGCAGCCTCAAAACCCAGCGCGACAAGCCCCAGATGGGGCGCAGTGGTTCTCGCCAGCAATAAAGTTCACCGTGACTCAGAGGTGTGTGCAGCTTCCAGAAAGCAAAGGCAATCTCAGGCCGTCTTAATAGCAGAGTAATGTCGAGAACAATCCCTGCTCGCCTCTGCACTGGCCCACAGATGGTGGACCCTGGGCTGTGCCACCCAGATCCCCCTCGATGAAGGGTCTGTAGACCTCAGCTGTCCAGAACCACCTCGCCCAAGGCTCGGCTCTTCCTGGGGCCCCGTCCAGTGTCCGGTCCCTGCACAAGATGAAAGGCTCAGTCATATGGACCTCAGGACAACTCGAAGGGCCATTGTAGGTGCAGGGCCCCCGGGAGGTCAATGGTAGTTGTCACTGGGTCCACATCAAAGCTCAACTTCTCCTTCTAACTCCTGCTTCTGCCCCTCCCTTCCACGGGCATCAATCTTAAGAGGCGCCCCCCCCATACACGTCCTCCCTCTTGGACCGCATCTCGGAATCTGCTTCCTGGAGACTCCACCTGGTGTCTGCCATGAGCCCCAACAGGAAAAGGAAACAAACTGAGACCAGTGCGCTGGGAGGAGAGGGCTGCGACCGCTGTCCTCTGAGCAGGAGACACCAGGGCTGGGAGGAGGGGAAGGTTGGCCTGCAGAGCAGTGAGTGTCCATGGAGGAGGACAGGTCAGAAGCCCAAGATTTGGTGACGTGGAGGGGAAGGCCCATGCCCCTCGGGTCCACACCCTGCCCTCTCCAGCAGCGGAGGCCTGTCGACAATGCAGCGTTCAGATATACTGAGTAGAAAGTAAGCTGAGGGCCCTGGTGGCGGAAGGCAGCTCTGGGAGGCCAGCTTTCCTTCCCCCCCCGCCAAGATAAGTGCAGGGGAGCTAGACAACACTTGCTCGTGGGGCCGCAGAGGGGCCCGGAGTCGGGTCAGAACACGACATCCACCAGAAGGCAGACTTCCACTCAGGCTGGGGAGGGTACCTGCTTCCGGAGGGTGGGCCGTGGGTGCAATGAGCTGCCCGCACGTTTGTAGTGGGCGCCCCGTCCTGGGAGGGGAATGGGGAGCAGAGGCAGGACACCCACTCGCTGGATGGAGGGTGAAGATACACAATTGACCCTCAAAGAGCATGGAGACTCACCCTATTGGAAAAGAGGAGATAAGACATGGAAAGATTTTTGGGTTTTTTTGGCTGCGCTGTGCGGCTTTGCGGGATCTTAGTTTCCCCAACTAGGGATCGAACCCGTGCCGTCGCAGTGAAAGCGCTGAGTCCTAACCACTGGACCGCTAAGGAATTCCCAAGACTCGGAAGATTTTAAATGAGAGGGGAACCCGGTTGGTGGGGTTCCAGGAGGAACCCTCTGATGGCAGGGGGGAGGGCAGAGGCTGAGCCCATTTGGGATAAACGGGCACAGACCATGAAGGGACCAGCCGAGGCCCTGCGGAAGCCCCTGAAATGGTCTTTACCACCTGGATCCAAACGGGGCCAACGCATTTACCACTAACGCGGTGTCTCCCAACAAAGTAAGCATCTCTACGGCTGACTTTGCTCTCCATCGTCTCATCTCTCATCCACCTAAAACCACTGTCCGGAGTTAGGGTTTTGTTTATGTAAGGATAACTGGCTGTATGTTTACACTAAGGCCTGATGGGTTTTCAGGGCACAAAAAACCAGTAGGAGTGTTTGGATAAGCAGATCAATTTGCCTGTATCTCCTGACAGTCGTTTTTACTGGAACGGTAACGTTTCAAGGCAACACTGGGGAGGAATTTAAGTACATTTAAGGGTCACTGACTTTTAGAGTACAGGATGTTGATCCGAAAGCCCCGCGGCAACTGACCAAACGTTTCTGTAAAAAAGGAGAGCGATGGCACAGACTCCAGGGTCCCGCACGCACGGAGGCTTGGAGGGCAAAATGCAGATTTGCGTGTCTGGGGGGCTGGAGAGCCGGCAAGGCCCCAGGGAGCACGGCTGTGCCATAGCAGCCTCTGGGCTTCCTCCCACTTCATTATTGTCTGCATTCATCCTCTCTAGCACCTTCCACAGCGGAGAATTCCTGAGGCCTCCCCCACCTGAGAGGAGGCTGGAAAGAACCCAGCACAGAACATCAGCTACTTAGGGGTTGGATTTCCCATTCAGAGGAGGGCAGCTAAGGGAGTATATGATTTGGCCGAACAGACCATGTGGTTTTGAGCATTCTGGTTCTGCCACAAGTTGTGAGAAGATGGGGCCAAATGCATTGCACGGGGTCAGCGTTCCTGCCCACGTTAGGGGGACCACGTGCTGAGATGCTCTCTGGCTAAGCAGACCCCATGACCAGCACTTTTCATCACGAGAACCCCTGAACCTGGCACATCGTAAGTGCTCAGTAGACGTTACTCTTATTCCTGCTTTAGCTTCCAACTTCCTTCAAGTGGATAGGGTCACCTTCCTTACTCAGCATCACCCGGAACCTGTTACACATGCATATTCCTGGTGCCCGTCCTCACAGAATCTGAGTCATTAGGTGGTTTTGAGAGATGGTGCACTTGAGAAAGACCATGAAGGACCGTGTCTTTTGAGAAAGACAACTGCTAGATCCTGTCCTGATCTTGGACACAAGAAAGCTCCGCTTTCCGCAGAGGTCACTCACTGACCAAATGCATCCTGGTGCCCCAGTGGACACCGAGGACCGTTGGCAGGTCCAGAACAAAGGCGCAGCACCTTGCTGACTCATTGCGGGGATGAGTAACGTTTACTGAGCGTTTACGTTGATTGTACTTCATAATGGAAATATAATCATGATCCTGAACTAGCTCTACCTTTTCTGGGACAAAGAAAGACTTTGCTCTTTACCCAATGGTATCCGCATTCTTTTTCTCCACTAGATGATGGACAGTTTCAGAGACTTTATCTGGGTCTGTGAGGGTCAGACTGCTCTGGCTTGACCAGCTCCTTGGTTGGGGTTTAGGATCCTTGGGGATTTAAATGTTGCACTTCCATAAACAATCAGCATAGCATGTGCCCCAAGACTCCTACTGTTGACTGCCACCATGCGCTGCTCTGCATGGCGGGGCCAAGGGGGCATCACTCCGCCGATTGGCACAAATGTCCATGAGCCCCCTGCCTCATGCAAGGCCCCTGACTAGCTGCGTGACCCCACACACTATGGGGATGTGGAAAGTGCCCAGGATGTTGGTGGCTCAGGAGAGCTGGGCTCCAGTCCCTGGTTCTGCTCTGCCTAGCTGAACGGGCTTCATGGCACCTGAGCCTCTGTGGCCTCCTCTATAAAATGGGAATAATAACATGCAGCCTGGGATCCACAAAAATAAATGAATGCGTAAGCAGTTTGTCACTTGTAAGAGGAACATCAGTGGTAGTGACCGCCATGGTTACTGCTGCCAACAGTTACGGCCAAAGGCCATACAGCAGACTGCCGGGCAGGGAGGTGCAAACTACTGGAACATTTCCCTGAGGGCCCAGCCCCTTGGAAACTCAGAATGCCCCATCTCTGAGAATCTCTGCTGCAACATTCAGGGAAAGGAACGGTGCCCCCGTGAGGGAGGGGACACATGGAAAGGGTCACCACTCCTAAGCTCCACCACTGCAGATGTGCTAAGAAAATTCTCTTGCTTGGTGAAGCAGTCGGAATGTTGTTTAGGTGTATTTTCTCAGACAGCATCTCACTATGGACTTGGATGGAGGATTACAAAAGCTTTGTACCACAAGAGGTTTTGCAAAGATCATCTTGTCCCAACCCCCTCTCTTTACAGGTGAGAAAAGAAGGGAAGGACCCAAGGTGGATGGCAAGCTGGTGGCAGAGTCGGGACGAAGCCAGACTCCTGTTTTTAATTTTCTCCCCTCCTTCTGCAATCAGCGGGGAGAGTGGTTTCCAGTGTTACACTTGAGGAAAAAAAAAACTGATAAGAATCTGAGGAATGTGACGGCTGAAAGGGACTGACTGTGGAATTTGGCATTTGATACCCGCCGAGGATCACACACAATTACGACCAAGCGAGTCTCCTGTGAGCAGAACACCTTCTGGACCTGCATCCGTTTCCAAAGGAAAGGGGTTCCGGCTCTAAACACCAGGCCCAGCTGGGTGGCCCATGACACCCAAGAAACCCACAGCTGTCGGAGTCTCTAAGGAATGCCTCAGTTCCCCTGCAAAGGGCAAAATCCAGGAGAATGACTGCAGTGTTCCGAATTACACCCTGCCGTTTGTGAAGTCTGCCTTTTCTTTGGGGTCACCACTTCTCGAATCTGCCTTTGCTTCTTACCTCTTAGAGGTATCTTGCTATCAGCACTAATCATTGACGGCTCATTAACCCCTCCAGCAGGTAGCCGGCAAACATGGGTAAACACCAGTGGATCCTGCCCTTTCCATCTGAGGTCAGCCAGTGGGTTCCAGGGGTCTTCCTCACAAGAGCTTCCAGAGCTGTGGATTGGGGGGGGGGGGGGGTCCAGCTGCAGGAATTGCTGTGTGACTTTGTACAGGCCCCATCCCTCTATGGGCCTCTGCCTCCTCCTCAGGCAGCAGATGGAACCCACAAGGCAGCATCAGAGCTGGGGGACTGTTACAGAGGCCATCACCCCCACCTTGGCAGAAGGGCCCGAGCAACACTGCCTCTCGCCCAGAAGCCAGAACAGTTGGGGAACCGGACTGGCCAAGCAAGGTACCACGTCCTCCAGCCGGCCAGGGCCAGGCTTCTACCACCCACAGGACTGGCGGTGTCAGGGAAAGCCTTAGCCCTACATCCTTTCCAGGCAGGTAGTTCTGCAAACACCTGGGTCTCCAAAATCATCCCCCAGCCAGGGGCTCGGAGAGAATTTCCAGCAAAGCAGAGCCACCCGTGTGGGGCTCGTCAGGCACAGATGTGAGCGGTTGTCCACCTCCCCCGTCTAACTGCGGCTTCCAGAGCAAAGACACTCGAGCTCCTCATGGTGGTTCTAAGCCATTCGGTCCATTAACTTTTTTTTTAATATATAAATTTATTTATTTATTTTTGGCTGCATTGGGTCTCCATTGCTGCGCACGGGTTTTCTCTGGTGCGGTGAGCGGGGGCTACTCTTTCGTTGCGGTGCACGGGCTTCTCATGCAGTGGCTTCTCTTGTTGCGGAGCACGGGCTCTAGGCGTGCAGGCTTCAGTAGTTGTGGCACTCACGCTCAGTAGTTGTGGCTCGCGGGCTCTAGCGCGCAGGCTCAGTAGTTGTGGCGCACGGGCTTAGTTGCTCCACGGCATGTGGGATCTTCCCGGACCAGGGCTCAAACCGTGTCCCCTGCATTGGCGGGCAGATTCTTAACCACTGCGCCACCAGGGAAGTCCCCGTCCATTAACTTTTATTAAGCCCTCTCTAGGCACCAGCCCCTGACATGGTCATTGGCTGACAGAGCAGGAAGGAGACCTGCGATCTGGGGGAAGGACACAGACGATGCGAAGGACCACAGAAATAGGGGGCAGGTGATGAGAACAGGCCAGGACCTGGGATGCTGGGGGAGCCCTGAGGAGGAGATGCCTGGCTCTGCCGGGGAGGGATGGTAAGGTCAAACCACCCCGGCCCTGCCCCACTGCCCAGGGACTCTGATCCCCCAGAGCCACGTCCTGCCTGGGCAGGGCCCTCCCTGCCGGTGGCAGCTCAGTCTTCCCTGGTCCCACCCAAGATGCTCTGCTGTCCCTCCCCCTCCCTCCTCCTCCTTTCCCCCCACCTGCAGGCCGCCCACCTCCCAATCCACTGAGAACGCTGAGCCCACAGGCGCACACTCCCTTGGCTTCTTCCCCAGCCTCCTCCAGGCTTACCAGGGCTGAGTCCTCCCCCTCCCACTCACCTGGAAGCAGGTGGCCTCTCTGCCTCTCAGCTCACCTGGGATCAGGAGGCCATGCCAGGTGTCCCCCCACCTCCCAACCCCTATATATTCCCTGCTTTCATGTCCATTCTCCACTGGATCTTACTCCAGTGACCTGCATGTTCCAGGCTCTCGCACCAGATCCGGGTCCCCACGCCCAGGGTTCGTCCTTCTCTCCCCTCCTCTTCTTCGGGGTCGCGGTTCTCAAAAGAGGAGTCCACACGCCCGCGTCTCAGTCCCCCGTCTCCCAATCTCCGCTCCTGACTCTCTGAACCCGTCAGCTCCTCCCCTTCCTCCTCCCTCTCTGAGCCTATCTAGATGTCGGGGTACCGCAGATCCATGAACCCTCCCCCGTCTCCCTCTGTGCCCGCCTGGAGGGAGCTCGTCACTTCAGACCTCTACCGGGAAGGCCCCGGTCATCTTCTCCAGGACTCGCAGGCACCTTGCACCCCTCCCCAGGCTCAGATGCAAACCCAGCATCACACACCAAACCGACTTCCCCTTCCCCACACCCCCGGCCCTTCGTCCAGCAAACAGCGCCATTCCCCAGCATCTCGGCCCCCCGCCTGCACCAGGGCTTTATGCCGTCTCCTCAGCACCACTGGGCTGCTGCATCACCCTCTCACTCCTGCTGCCACTGGTCCAGGCCTCCCAGGCCCCTCCCAGGATGCACACACAATCCCGGGCGGATGGGAGGACCCCCAGCACCAGCCTGACCTCCGAGCCGGGGCTGAGGAACGTTCACGAGGAGGATGGTCACTTGCCAAAAGCTTGAAAGCGCTAGAATTGCCAGAGAGCGGTATGCTGCTGGAGTGGCCTCGGGGTTCCAGGCCTTGGCCTGAGGCCGGGGGAGGCCTCAGAACAGTTTTGTAAGCAAGGGCAGGACGTGAACACAGCTAAGTTCCAGAAGGTTTTCTCCTGAGCCCCTGTGTGCACGACCCCAGGGCTGAGACCCCACCCGAAGGCTGCAGCCTTCAGAGAAGCCCGTCCAGTGTAATTCCTCAGCCCACTTTGTTCTCCGCTGTGACTGAAGGCAGAATGTCCCCCTGCTCGGGCAGCCCACCTTCCCCTCACCTTTCCCCTCTCATCCGCGGCTTTGCACAAGTCCTCCAGGCACCACAGGGCCGGCCAACAAGAAAGACACAAATCACCGGAGAAGAATTGCCCCCTCTCCCCTGGCATCCGGCAGAGAGGCGCACTTTCAAGTTCTTGTTTGTTTCTCTGCAGTGCCATTGTCCTCCAGTCCGCTGATGAAAGGGCTTTCCTCCCAGGAACGCCCGCGACAGGTGATTCCCACAGAGCAAACTCAGGAGGCCCTTCCATCTGCACCTACTCCATCCCAGGAGCACGGCCGCCAGGACCAGACCGGCTAATGCGCTCCTATTTGTGGTTTTGCCATGGGATCAAGACAGAAAATTAAAATCCATCACAAGCTGCAGGATGCTGCGAACCAGGCCTCCCAACGGTCGTTCACACAAGAAAAAGCTGAAACTAATGACTTTGCAAGTTTTCCTGCTAGAAAGGTTCTCTTTTAATCAGGCCTGTGGTGGGAATTGCCGAACTTTGGGTTAGAATTCCTCTGATAAGGGTTTCTCCCTCCAGAAGAGACCCTCACAACCGTGAGGCCTGGAAACCCCGCTTCTTTTGGTTTTCTAAACCTTTTAATTGAGGTATGATTGACGTACAAAAAGCTGTACATATTTAATGGATACAAACTTGATGAATTCAGAGGTAAGTATATGCTAGGGAAACGATCACTACAATTCTATGTCACAGACATATCCATTACCTCCAAAAGTTTTCCTCCTCTGCCCTATTTATTATCATTATGATTATTACATTATTTTGTGGTAAGAACACTTACACAAGATCTACCCTCTTGGCAAATTTTTTAAACACAACTACAGCATTGTTAACTACACAGCATTTCTAGAACTTACTCATCTTTGTAGCCTTTGACTAGTACCTCCCCACTGCCCCTCCTCCCACCATTCCACTCTCTGCTTCTATAAATTACTTCTATAATATTTTAGGTCCCATCCTATAAGTGGTCTCATGCAGTATTTGTCCATCGGCATCTGGCCTATTCCATTTAGTATTCTGTCTTCCAGTTCCATCCATGTTGTCACAAATGGCAGGATTTTCTTCTTTTTAAAGGCTGAATAGTATTCCACTGCACATCAATACCACATGTTCTTTATCCATTCATCCGTTGATGGGCAGAAACCTGCTTTAGGTGACAGAAAGTTCCAGCAACAGCCCAGAAGAGCGGAAGGTCTCCTGCTTTCTGATCCCCAGAGCCTTGGAGTCAGGACGTGGGTGCTGTGACCATTCTCCAGATGAAAAGACTGTGGTTCAGAGTGGGGACATGGTGTGTTGGTTGTGTGCTAGGGCTTGCTGTGACAAATTACCATCAACTTAGCAATGTAAAACGATATATATTTATTATCTTACAGCTCTGGAGGCCAGAAGTCCAAAATCAGTCTCACTGAGCTAGAGTCAAGGTGTGGCGGGGCTGGACATCCGTGGGGCTGGTCCCCTCTGGAGGCTCTAGGGGAGAATCTGTCCCGAGTCTTTCCAGCTCTGGAGGCTGCCGACAGTTCTTGGGCTCAAGGCCCCTTCCTCACATCACTCTGACCTCTTAATTCCGTCGTCACACATCTGCCCTCCTGCCCTGCCTCCCTCTTAGAAGGGCGCTGATTAGCTTGTGCTCACCCTGGAATCTAGGAACATCTTCCACATCAAACAGCGCTCATTTAGTCACATCTGCAAAGTCGCTTTTATCACGTAAGGTAACATATTCACAGGCTCTGGGGAGTAGATGTGGGACATCTTTGGGGGATTTTATTCACCTCCTACACAGGGTTGGCCCCAGGCCACACAGCTGAGCAGTGGCCACACCAGGCCTGTGGGGAGGGAGGTACAGTTCAGACAAGTGGGAACTGGGTCACAGACCTTTGCCACCTTTTCGAGGTTCCCAGATGTGACCATAAGCCTGGTTTTGGGAAACTTGGTCCCTAGTTAATACAGAAGGCGTGCAGTACAAAACAACAGATATGAAAAGAAAGGAACTATTGGAAGGTGCCTACAGACAGGACGCAGGGGCTGGGTGAGGATGACTCAAAAGGGCCAGACCCGCTGCCCTCGGGGCGCCTCTGCTCCTGCTGTTTCCACAATCTGGAGAACCCTCCCACCTCGGCACCCACCTCCACATCCAGCTTGCTGTGAGCCCAGAGTGACTTCTTCCCTCCCTGGGCCTCAGTTTCCCTGCCCTAGAAATGGGGATAATACCAGCACCTAACCTGCGGGGTCATTGTAAGGAATGAGTCAATATACGAAACACAGGAAGAAGACCTCCTGGCACAGAATAAGCACGAATGAAGTGTTTGCCATTGTAATTAGGCATCGAGGATGTTCCAGGGACTTCAGTGAGCAGGACAGACCCTGTCTCTAAGCTCTAAGGCCTCTGGAACTGGGTCCAAATGCAGAGATTGCTCCCTCCCCCAGAGAGCCTTGGAGAAGACGAAGACTCTCTTTTCCGCCTGAGGTCTCCTGGTCCAGCTGTCACTTCAACCAGATCTGTGCCGACACACACCCAGGGTACACAGGAACTGGGGGGGGGGTCACGGCCCCTGCCCGGGATGAATTCACAGCCCAGACAAAGTCAGGCCTTCAGAAGGTAAACAACAACCAGAATCCCCAGCAGGCCCCAGCACTTCCAGCAAAAAGGGGGTGACCCCACATACACACACACATTCCCACGTGTGCTTGTGTGCAAGCAAACTCCCGAGACTGGAGAAACTCCCCTCTTGTACTGGAACCGGACCCCCGGCGAGGCAAACAAGCCTCTTTTCTTCGCCATCTGCTCCGGCTCTGAAGGCTGGGGCCCTCCCCATCCCCCTTTCCTTCCGCTTCCCCATCCCCCAGGCATCCGCCAGGCAGCGCTGACCTTGGACAGAAGGCTTTGGTTAGCAGGTCAGGCTGGGGAGGCAGGGTGGGGACAAAGGGCACAGGCCAAAGAGGAGACCTACAGAAGGGGGATACTCTTCGGAGGGAATCCTGGAGCCACAGGGGAGGAGAGAGGGGAGCGGAGCTCTGGGGGTGTGTGGGAGGCCCCAGCTGGCCAGGCCCTTTCCCACCCCTCCGCCCAAGGCCCTCTGCAGCGGGCCCTCAGCTTCCCAGCCCCAGAGAAGGAGTTCCCAATTCCTAAGACCTCACCAGATATTTACATTGAGGGCTGTCTCAGGAATTTTCTGGAAAACTCCTTCTCCGCCCACTCCCACTTCAAAGAAAAAAGCAAGAACCCCTAAAGCTGGTGGCCTCTGTGGCTTATTTAAAGTGGGCTTCTGGAAAGCTGATCTGGTGGGAACAAAGCACAGAAGAGGACTTTACTCCAGGATCCCTTGGAATTATAGACTGCCCCCAGAGGAGAGGTGAGGCCAGTGCCTTCAGTTTTCCCGGAAGATGGTGGGTCAGGCGTTCACTTGTGTGTTCACTTATTTGTCCCTTGCTTTTGTCCCCGGTTGTTTTGTACCTGTGACTGGGCTGAGGTTTGAGTCTTGCTCCCAGTGGGTGTCTGACCCATATGAGCCCCTGCAAAGTTGACTTTGGCCTCAGTCAACTCCATAGTTTCCTGGCACTCACAGGCCCCACCTGGAGTGTTTGAGTGTGAATTCCCTACAGGCTATTTTCTCTGTGGCCTTCGGAGAAAGGCTCTGGTTCTTATCTTCCCAGATGGGTCCCCTCTTCCCCTCCCCAACCCAGAGCCCTTATCTTGTGCACAAAATCCTTCCTGGTTCAGCACAACTAATGATGCTGGTTAAAATATCAAAAATACATATTACTGAGTGCATGCTAAGTTGGAGGGAAAGGAAAGGAATTTGTAAGAGGCCAGAAACTAATAAAAGGTATGAATTCAGAGGGATGAGCTCGCATTGCTGGGTGTATGGATCCCTGGCAGTCTAGCCTGAGGATGGTGGGAAGTCAGTGGGAGACCCTGGTGCAAAGCCCCGTGGACAAGGCAGGCAGGAGAAATATAATGTCTCAGCCTTGGCTCTTGGGTAGAACACCTAACCTTAAGCCTCGTAAACCATGCCACCTTTCTCAGAAAGCTACTGGAGGATGTGTTCCATCACAATGAGGGAGCAAACCAAAAAGAGTGGATATGAACTGTAGGAAAGAGGGTGCCCAATACAGCGAGGAAGCTTGGGCAAAGGAAATCCCCATGTTGTTGGTGGAAAAGCAATCCCAATATTGTAGGTTTCTACCTGCCCAGATCGCAGCAGATCAGAGGTTCAAGGAGCAACTGCTGAAGAAGATGAAAGTAATGGAATATCTCATGCAGTGTCAGGAGGAAATCTGCACAACTGGGAGAGAGTTTGGAGATGAATTAATAAAAACACAGAAAAGCTAAGTGAACAAAAACAAGAAGGGTCAAAATGTGTTCAGGAAAAGCCATCATAGTACACTACATGGCTCAGCTATCACTTGGCATAGAATGTAAGACCTGAGTATTGTGCTAACTAGAATTGTGACATAAAGTGTCTTGGGAAAATGGGGGCACAGGAAATGTGTGTGAAGGGGAGGGCAGCGTGTGGAAGATGCTCCGCTCTCATCTTTCATAGTGGAAAATTGATACCTAATGCCCGAAACAGAAAAATCAAGTTGTAGCAATGTAACTACGTATCTTAGAGATGTGGGTGCAAATACTAAAAATTTGAAAAGTTAAAAGAGTTGGAGTGGTTGTCTCTGGAGAACATGAGAAAGGAAGTGGATGATGGAGGGCTGTTGTTTTTCATTTTAAGCCTTGTAGAACTATTTAGTTCTTGAAACTATGTACATATGCAACTTTCATAAAAATTTACAGGGCTTCCCTGGTGGCGCAGTGGTTGGGAGTCTGCCTGCTAATGCGGGGGCCGCGGGTTCGAGCCCTGGTCTGGGAGGATCCCACATGCCGCGGAGCAACTGGGCCCGTGAGCCACAATTGCTGAGCCTGCGCGTCTGGAGCCTGTGCTCCTCAACAGGAGAGGCCGCGATAGTGGGAGGCCCGCGCACTGCGATGAAGAGTGGCCCCCGCTTGCCACAACTGGAGAAAGCCCTCGCGCAGAAACGAAGACCCAACACAGCCAAAATAAATAAATAAATGAATTTTTAAATAAATAAATAAATAAAATAAAAGTTTACAAATGAAATTAAAAGTTAAAACACATGATCCAAGATGGATAATACCAAGTGCTTTAAAAGACATTTCTTGTTTAATCTTCTCCTCCGGGACTTCCCTGGTGGCACAGTGGTTAAGAATCCACCTGCCAATGCAGGGGTCACGGGTTCGAGCCCTGGTTCGGGAAGATCCCACATGCCACAGAACAACTAAGCCCGTGCGCCACAACTACTGAGCCCGTGTGCCACAACTACTGAGCCTATGTGCCTAGAGCCCTTGCTCTGCAACAAGAGAAGCCACTGCAATGAGAAGCCGGTGCACCTCAATGAAGAGTAGCCCTCACTTGCCACAACTAGAGAAAGCCTGTGCGCATCAACAAAGACCCAATGCAGCCAAAAGTATAATTAATTAATTAATTTAAAAAATAATAATAATTCCTAATGTGATAAATTATATTGTAAATCTTCTCCTCCACTTTTGGGGTAGATATGATGGTTGTCCCCACTTTACAGATGAGGTAATCGAGGCTTGTGGAGAAGAAATGGTTTCTCCTAGGTCACACAGCTGGCAGATGGTAGAGGCAGGACTCAAACTACGAGTCAGACCCTTGGCCACCAAATTATACTACCCTCAGAAACAAACCCCCAGGCAAGATCACCTCCCCTGTGCTACATTAAGCCTCAGCCTCCACAGGCCTTGAAAGAGGGTGGTGGTGAATTGTGACTGGTGAGATATTCTCCGGAAGGTTTTACCATTTGCCATTTTACCATTTTACCGTATGCCAAGCTGTACTCATCTCTCTGCAGACTGGTGACATAGCATGAGCCCCTGACTTTATATGGCTGCAAGGCTCTGATGGGCGTCATATCTGGTGGCCCATATCACTCCACTCCAATCCTTCCAGACCTCCAGAGTCTCCTCATGGCCCCCAGGATGAACCATGCTCACCTCAATCCTTGCTTCTGTCTCTCGTTCTCAGAACCCAGGGCCACACCATGCCAGGCCCCCTCCCACCCTCTTGCTGGGCCTTTGCTCACTCCTTGTTCTCAGTCTTCCCCATCTCTGCCTCTTCTTCCTCCAGAGCCACCTCAAATGTCACCCCCTTTGGGAAGCCTCCCCAGCTGTCCTGGGTACCACATTGCTCCTGCCTCTGTTTCCTTGTATCCCTTTGTCCAGACTTTTGTGACTCCAGACCTCCTGTGATAATTGTTCATTTAGTCTCCTCTATTGGACTTTGAAGACAGTGACCTTCTCTGAACCATTTCTGCACACTCAGCAACCGTTTAACAGTCCCTGCTAAACCCTGGGCATCTGGAATATCTACATAATGACTGAAGACTGCTTCATTGAGGCTTCCAGGCAAATGTGTTAAAAGGCAGGACCCGGGGCTTCCCTGGTGGCACAGTGGTTGAGAATCTGCCTGCCAATGCAGGGGACACGGGTTCGAGCCCTGGTCTGGGAAGATCCCACATGCCGCGGAGCAACTAGGCCCGTGAGCCACAAGTACTGAGCCTGCGCGTTTGGAGCCTGTGTTCCGCAACAAGAGAGGCCGCGACAGTGAGAGGCCTGCGCACCGCGATGAAGAGGGGCCCCCACTCGCCACAACTAGAGAAAGCCCTCGTACAGAAACGAAGACCCAACACAGCCAAAAATAAATAAATAAATAAATAAATAAATAAATAAATAAAATTAAAAAAAAAAAAATTCTGCAAAGCCCAATTAAAAAAAAAAGGCAGGACCCAAGACTAAATATATTGACTTTCCTCCTTAACAAATCCTGTGTGATCTCAACTGTGCAAAACTATACATATATATATATATATTATATATATATATATATATATATATATATATATATATATATATGCAAGCACACAGCAAAGACCAAAGGAAATATGCCTCTCAAAAATGGAATTATTGGGAAAGGACAGTCTTTTCAACAAAATGTGTTGGGAAAATTGTACACATGTAATAGAATGACGTTGTAATAGAATGACGTTGTAATAGAATGACATTGAACCCTTACCTTACACCATTTACAAAAATTTACTCAAAATGGATCAAAGACTTAAATGTAAGTCCTAAAAGAATAAAACTCCTAGGGCAAAATAGAAAAGAAAATGTAGGGCCAAAGCTTCTTGACACTGGATTTGGCAATGATTTCTTGGATATGACATGAAAAGCACAGGCAACAAAAGAAAATATAGATAAACTGGACTACATCAACATTTAAAACTTTTATGCATCAAAGAACACAGTCAACAGAGTGAAAAGGCAACCCACACAATGGGAGAAAATATTTGCAAATCACATATCTGATGAGGGGTTAATATCCAGAATATATAAAGAACACTGACAATTCAACAACAATAACAACAACAAAAAAAACCTGATTCAAAATTGGGCAAAGGACTTAAATAGACATTTCTCTACAGATGATGAACAAATGGCTAATAAGCACATGAAAAGATGCTAAACATCACTAATCATTGGAGAAATACAAATCAAAACCACCGCTTCACACCCATTAGGATGACTACTATCCAAAAAAATTTACAAAATAACAAGTGTTGGTAAGGATGTGGAGAAATCGGAACCCATTTGCACTGTTAGTGGGAACATAAAATTGTGCAGCCACCATGGGAAACAGTATGATGGTTCCTCAAGAAAGTTAAAAATAGAACTACCACATGACCCAGCAATTCCACTTCTAAGTATCTAGCCAAAAGAACTGAAAGCAGAGACTCAGAGAAATGTGTACACCCATGTCCTTATCAGCATTATTTACAATAGCCAGAAGGTGGAAGAAACCCAAGTGTCCATCAACAGATGAATGGATAAACAAAATGTGGTCCACCCATATGATGGAATATTATTCAGCCTTAAAAATGGAGGAAATTTTGACACATGCTAGAGCATGGATGAGCCTTGAGGACATTATGCTAAGTGAAATACGCTAGTTACAAAAGGACCAATACTGTATGATTCTACTTATACAAGGTACCTAGAGTAGTCAAAACCATAGAGAGAGAAAGTAGAATGGCAGTTGCCAGGGGCTGGCAGGGAGGAGGAAATGGGGGGTTAGTGTCTAATGGTTGCACAGTTTCTGTTTTGCAAGATGAAAAGGGTCTGGAGATGATAGTGGTGATGGTTGCACAGCAATGTGAATATACTTGATGCTAGTGAACTGTTCATGTAAAAGTGATTAAGGTGGTAAATTTTAAGTTGTGTGTATTCTATCACAATAAAAAGAATTAAAATTTTTAAACCTACAAAAATGGAATTATAAATGATTTCTTTCTTTCCACTTTTCCATATTTTCCGAATGATCTATGATAAATATAATCAGGGGGAAAATAAACCTTTTTTGAAAGAAGATGTCAGGCCTCTTTCACCTAAACATCTGTGCTGGCCACCGGAGCCCCAACCCCTGCTGCTCCCAGCCTGCTGGGCCTAGAGCTTCCATCAGCTTTCTCTACCTGACACCAACATTTGGTTTCCATTCCCAACGCTTCACATAATTCTTGGAGATCAGCTCCTGCCGGTTTCGGGTCCAGCGGAAAGAAAGCGGCCCTTGGGAGGGTCAGCTTGCATCCCGTCGGGGTGCATTTGGCTGGGCCCACACTGAGCTGTCTTGCCCAGACACCCCCCAGCCCCCAGAGCCCATCCATCCTGCCGGCTACCCACCCACTGTCAGTGGGGCAGGCGAATTTCCTGGTGCGCGGTAACCCAAGCCCCTCTCTGCTCCCCACGGGCATGGCCAGGCTCTGTTATTAATCTTGGGGCAGATCCTATGTCCGAAGCTGAGACAGCTGTCCCCACATGCAGCTGCCCCGGGCCAGCAGGCAGACAACTTCCAGCCCTCCCGCCTCCCTTCCAATGGCCAGCCAGGGAATTGAATTTTCCTTCCAAACCCCTTGCTCGTGCAATGCCTGGACTCTCACACTGCGTCATGGCCCAGCGGGCCCCTGTTCACTCCCTGGTTCATTCCAGGTTAGAGTGCAACTCCAGGATCCTGAGTGACTTGGACTTCTTGGCCTAGAAAGCAACTGTGGTGTCCCAGTTGGGCTGCGGTTGAATCAATAAGGGATTGTTTGAGCCCACGCTCCATGCTCAGCCCCGGGTTACCTGCTGGGGCAGACAAAGCCATCTAGGATGGGACTCCTGACCCCGAGGGGCTCAAAGCCCAGCTGCAGAACAAGCACATGAAACAAGAATAAAGCAAGCCAGGACAGGACCTGGGGAAAGCTGCCCGTGGCAGCCACATGGCCAGGTGCTCCGCCATCCAGAAGGCAGAACAACCCACCCCAGGGGCCACTGTTCACTCTAGATTCCAAGTAGAACACACAGCCCTGATTCAAACAGCTCATTGAATGCTCCCACAGGAACTGGCTAGGATTAGTCCCATCTCACAGATGTGTAAACTGATGCAAGGTAACAGGAACTTGCCCACAGCTAGACAAGGGGCCAAGGTTCTGATGTCAATTTGCCTGACTCCAAAGTTCTGAGTATTAGGTCTGTCCTTTTGGGACCACCCACCGCAGCCCAACTTGGCTGAACCTTTATAAACTGACCTGCCTACCTACTCACAGATGGCAGATGCCCACCCAGCATGAACCTACTTGGCTTTATCACCTATTTCTGGCTCCATATGGGCAGATTCCAGGGATATGGCGATAACCAAGGCAGACAATCCCAGGCCCCCCAAAGCTTCCCTGCTAGGATGTGCCAAGATCCCAGGCACTGATGACTTTGGCCCTCTGTATTCTCTGGGACACAGCTGTGACTCAGTCTTAGCTGTCCCTGTGATTCCCCCACCAACGGGTGCAGAGGACCAGAGTCGGCCCACACGGCCAGCCCCGGTCCATACACAGCAACTGGACAGCTAACACATGGACTAAAATACAGCTGGCATCAGCCTATAAAAGAGTGTCATGCCAGTCCGAAACATTGCTCTCTCGCCTTGGGAATGCTTTGGGCCACCTGTGGTTTTCAGGGAACACCATCTACCTGAGTACCAGTGTGGAAGGACATAGGTTCATGTTCTTGGCTCTGCTAAACAAGATGGCCCTTGGTTTTCATTTTAACTGCATTTCCTGGCATAGGACAAGCTGGGTGGGAGAAGGGAGGAATTCACATGCTCCCCACTCCCAGCTCAGCATCTGCCTCCCCACCCGCTTCAAACAGATGCTGGTTTTGTTAGAGAAAAAGAGATAGACCAAACAGAAGCTGACAGCTCATGGTCTAGGACCAGGGCTGTTTTCAGGAAGAATAAGTTGTCACTGATGGGGAAGGAGAGGGCAGATGCGTGATAATGGCAGAAATAATTTAGCCTCTTCAGAATGACTGGTCCTACAAGGAGTCTAGAAACCGCAGTCTGTTATTATGCTATTTGTTTAATAAAGGGGGGATGAAAGGGAGGGAAAGGTGGGTGAATCCTGGGTCCTCGGACTCCAAAAATATCCTATCTATAAACCAAGAAGTGAGGCAAATATACCATCATCTTTTAACCACGTCCAGGACCCACACATTGTCTGCCTCTCTTCAGAGTAAACAAGGAGGAAAAGAGGGAGCAGAGAAGATGACTCTGGGGGAGACCAAACCAAAACCCACTTTCCTTTCTCTCTCCTCAGAGCCCTCTACCTCACCATCCTTTGTAAGAAAGATGAAGCCTCATTCTTCCAACTCAACCAAGATGTTGGCTTACACAGTGACCAACACACACACGCATACACACAAACATACACACGCACACACACACACAGACACATTGGAAGACTATAGGATTCTCTACCTCAAAAACCCTAGAGAACCACCTGAAAAACCATTAAAATATTTTTTTTAATGCCTTATGGTAGCAGGACATAAGATCAACGTACCCCAAATCAACAGCTTTCCTATTTGCCAGACATCAACATTTAAAAGTGTCAGGGAACAAAAAGAACTCATTCACGATAGCAATAAAAACTACAAAATGCCTAAGAATAAATCTAACAAGCTCTGGATAAATGGAGCAGAAAGACTGAAAAACACACAGTATTATAAACATTGAATTCTATTAATCCATTAAGTCAACACACCCTAGATCAAAATCCCAACAGCATGTTTTATAGAACAAGAAAAGATGATTCTAAAATTCACCCACGATCTTTCAATTGTGTTCGCTGCTGCCGCCGCGCCACTGTCACTCTCCAATGCCAGCGCTGCCTCTAGCTCTCGGAGCTCCAGCGGAAGGAGAAGGGGGGTAAGTCAGGAGGTCTCTTTACCATGGCTCGTACAAAGCAGACTGCCCGCAAAGCGACCGGTGGTAAAGCACCGAGGAAAAAACTGGCTACAAAAGCCGCTCGCAAGAGTGCGCCCTCTACTGGAGGGGTGAAGAAACCTCATCGTTACAGGCCTGGTACCGTGGCGCTCCGTGAAATTAGATGTTATCAGAAGTCCATTGAACTTCTGATTTGCAAACTTCCCTTCCAGCGTCTGGTGCGGGAAATTGCTCAGGACTTCAAAACAGATCTGCGCTTCCAGAGTGCAGCTATTGGTGCTTTGCAGGAGGCAAGTGAGGCCTATCTGGTTGGCCTTTTTGAAGACCCCAGCCTGTGTGCTATCCACGCCAAACGTGTAACAATTATGCCAAAAGACATCCAGCTATAGCGCGCCATGTATGTGGAGAAGGTGCTTAAGAATTGACTACGATGGGAAACATTTCATTCTTTTAAAAGAAAAAAGAAAAAAAAAATTTATCTTCCTGTTATTGGTAGTTCTGAACGTTAGATTTTTTTTTCCCCCATGGGGTCAAAAGGTACCTAAGTATATGATTGCAGGTGGAAAAATAGGGAACAGAAATCAGGTATTGGCAGTTTTTCCATTTTCATTTGTGTGTGAATTTTTAATATAAATGCGGGGACATAAAGCATTAATGCAGGTCAAAATGTTTCAGTGAACAAGTTTCAGCAGTTCAACTTTATAACAATTATAAATAAACCTGTTAAAGTTTTCTGGACTATGCCAGCATTTGGATTTTTTTGGATTTTTTTAAAACAGGTAAATTTCTTATTGACTGCAACTAAATGGTGTTTGTAGCACTTTTATCATACAGTAGATTCCATCCATTCACTATACTTTTCTGAGTTGTCCTATATGCAAGTACATGTTTTTAGTGTTGTCTGTCTTCTGTGCTCTTCTTGTAAGTTTGCTACTAAAATACATCAAACTACTAAAATAAATAAATAAATAAAATTTAAAAAATAAAATTCACCCAAAAGAAAAAGTGTACAAATGCTAAGAATATTTTGATAAAGATGAACAGCAAAGAGGAATTGCTCTATCTACTAACAAAACATAGAATAAGAATATAGTAATTAAAATAGTGTAGTTTTGGCTCCAGATCAGATTAAGAGTTCAGAAAAAGGGCTGTGTACATAGGGAAGTTTAGTATGTGATAAAAGTGGCATTTCAAATTATTGGGAATAGATGGATTATTCAGTAGAAGCATGAGGGGAGGTTTGTGGTGAAAAAAACAGAAGTTAAATCCCTACCTCACAGCCTCTGTAAAAACTTCAGTGGGAAGGCCATGCCCTCATCAAGACTCTTTACACAAGGTTGAGTCTTAACAGGTTTTTGAGGCTCAAAGCCACTTTCAGTCTTAATACTGTTTGAAATCTAACATCAATCCAACTCTTCAAGGCCCCAAATCTTTCCCTTTTCATTTCCATTTGTGCTGTAGGCTAAATAATGCCCCATCCCAAAAGATGTACTCATCCTAATCCCAGGAACCTGTGAATACGTTATCTCACATGGTAAAAAGGACTTTGCAGGTGTGATTAAACTAAGGATCTTGAGGTGGTGAGCTGATCCTGGATTATCCAGTGGGCCCAACCTAATCACAAGGGTCTTATAAAATGGAGGCAGGAGGATCAGAGTCAGAGAGGGAGGTTGGAGGAGGCCCTTTGAAGATGGAGGAAGGAGCTATAAGTCAAGGAGTGCCAGCAGCCTCTAGAAGCTGGAAAAAGGAAGGAAATGGATTCTTCCCTGGACACTCCAGGGAAGGACCAATCCTGCGAATACCTTTTATCCCAGTGAGACCCACTTCAGACTTCTAACCTTGAGAACTGTAAGATAATAAATTTGTGCTGTTTTAAGCCACAGAGTTTATGGCCATTTGTTACAGCAGCAGTAGGAAACTAATACAGCTTGCAAAGTGGTTAGTCCTTTCCTGGATACTCTCTGTGATCCGGGCACTCTGCAAGAACCAAGAGATACAGCACCAAACCAGATCCCTGCCCTCGGAGAATTTACAGTCTTAGCACAGAAAACTATTAACTAATTATCAATCAATTAATTATAGGATTGACTTACAGTTATCATGAACTTCTAAGTAGGAGAGTAAGCTCTGAGGGCATTTAACAAAAGGGCCTTACCTTACCTTGTGGAGGGGGGGCCAGCAAAAGGTTCCCTGAAGATGTGATGTTTAAGCGGATCTCTAAGCTTTGAGCAGGAACTAGCTAGGCCAAGAAAAAGCAAAAACTGATCAAGGCAGTGCAGAAGCCCTGAGGCAGGAAGCAGCTTGAGATTAAAAGGTAGCCAGTGATGAGCGGAGCACCCAGAGAGACAAGAAGCAGGCTAGACGGGGTTAGACGGGGCTGATATAGGGGTCTCTCCCATCAGTTCAGCTGCCTCTCCAGGAAGGTACGTATTCAGAGCTCTTGCATGAAGACTTTCAGGATCTGAGCTAATTGTCATCGTCAGCCAGGGGACAAAAGAGAGAAAGAGCCTGGCAAACCCTGTAGAGGCCCAGGATCCCATGACCCCAGAAATAGAGGGTGTCCGGGCAGGTTGAGACCTCTCAGAAGGGAGAATCAGCCGTCTGGCCAAGTCAATCAGGGAGGGGCAGGAAGAGGTAAGTGCTGATTCCCCAGATAAGCCCTTGCAGGAATGACAAAAATGTCAGATGCCAGAGGCAACTGGCGGGGGTGCAGACAGCTGGAGCCAAATCAGAAGGAAACTGCCACCTTCTCCCCAAAGGCCTTGGCGCCTCCGGGGGCCAGCAGGGCCGGCAGGGTCAGCGGGCAACCTGCAGCAGGGCCAGATTCCAGAAGGTACTCTCTGGGGAAGAGGGAAGCCTGAGCCTTTCACAATGGCTCCAAGCAGAGAAGCCCCTCTGCCGGGCCTCCTGAGTGCTAGGAACTGGGGGACCTCTCAGCAAATGTCACACAGTCCCTGACCTTCCAGAATGTGGAAGGGGGAGGGGACCAGACCCTTTCAAAGACATAAAATGTTTCAGCTGCAAACTGCAGCCAGGCATGGGCACAAACACACACACACACACACACACACACACAGACACACACACACGCGCGCGCGCGCGCGCACGCATGCAGCAAACATGTCGGGCTGGAGGGAGCTGCAAAGGTGGGGCCCTCAGCCAGTGAGCAGACTGCGCTAATAATGAGCCCGCATATTTAATAAACACATTTCCTCATTTGATCTCAGCCCAATCCTATTAGTTTCAGGTTACTTGTGAGGCGCTGAGTCAATGAAGGGAAGCGCTGGCCTGACTGTGGCTCCCCCGGTCCCTTCTCCCCCATCCTGGGGCCACACAGGGTCCCCTCAGCTGTCACACTCCCGGGACACAAAGCTCCTCAGAACGCCTCAGCCTCTGACTCGCCACGGGCATCTCAGGACCCCAGACCCTCCAACCTGCTCCCCAGTCATATTTTGAGAGCGACCCTCTGTGTTCATCCACCGCCCCACCCCACCCAGTGGTGGAAGCTCTGCTGGGAGAGAGGACCAGCCCCCATCCCTCACTCTTGTCCTTGAAAACCTGAGTGGGCTCTCAGGGATTCCGAAACGCTGACAGGACCCTCCCTTCTGTGCTTCTCCGGCTCCTCCACAGCCCCAGGGTGGGCAACTGCAGGGCAAGGTTGCAAATGACCCCAGCCAGAGGGCCTCTGCAAAAGGCAGAGGGCACCATAACTGCTGAGGCATTTAACCTTGACCCACTAGGCCAGCGTTTCCCAGAGCACCACGTCTGGAACACCAACCAAACAACACGCTCCCCAGAAAAGGATCCAGTGGTCCCAGATGTCTGCGAAACTCCTCTTTTCCCCAAGCTTTGCAAGGTCCATCATCACACTGCCCACTCTGGGAAAGCCTTTATCATTTCACGGGGCTGCACAGAGTGTCTACTAGATACTGTTCTAAGCCCTTTATGAATATTAACTCATTGAAGCCCCAGAACGACCTGAGGAAGTAAACCCATGCCCATTTTACATATGAGGAGACTGAGGCACAGAGAGGTCAGATGATTCGGTCAGGGCCACCCAGAGCGGGGATGCAGACCCAGGCTGCCTGCCTCCGGAGGCTGCTCTTCACACCCTCCCTCTTTCTTAAGGAAACTCTTGAGCTTGGTTCACCAGCATTTCCCAGGCTGCTTCTCGTAACTTCCATTAACACCTGACGGAACAAGCTTGGCAACATCGTTACGGGCAGCAGGGGAGCTGGCAAAGGTCAGCAGTCAGCTGGCCAGCTCTGACCTTCCCGCCCATCACTCCGGAGGCGACTGGGGGTGGGGCAGACAGAGGCCCAGAGGGTGGGAGCCCCCGCCTCTTGCCCAAGTGTTACAGAATTAACCTGCACTGGGTCCAGCTTCTTTCAAGGTGGTTTTGTCCAGGCCACCAAAGAAACATCTAGACCCTGGTTTCAGGGAGGCAGGGAAAGGAAGCCCAGGCAAGGAAGCGGGGGACCCCTGACTCTTCAGAGAGGAGAACAGCGTGCCGTGTGTCTCCTTCCATAGGATCAGCTTCAGGATTCCTGAAAATCCTCTAACAGTTAGTTATTGTTACTCTATTCCCCTGCTCCAGGCAGAGCTGGTCTGGGTCCAGCTTGCACACTCCCAAAGCGGCAGTGAAGTGTCGGACCAGTTCAAGCCAAGAGAAGCCTGCAGCCGTGTTCTTATTGCCATAGGAATTGTTTCTCTGGGAATGGATTTTAAAATAACAGAGAAGCTGAGGGGGGAGAGGACAGCCAGAGGAAGGGCGAGGAGATTCAGAAAACCCTGGGGCCTTAAGAAAAGGCCTTACCAGATATTTACATCGAGGTCATTCCATGTGATTTTCCACCCAATCCTACTTCAAAGGAAGAAGCAGGACCCCCTAAAGCGGGTGGCCTTGGTGGCTCCCCTAAATGTGGCTTCCAGAGCTGGCCTGGTGGGGGGTAGAGCACAGAGAAGGACCTCACTCCAGGACCTCTTAGAACGACAGAACTGCACGGGGGCAGAGGTCACCCCCTCGGCTTCCCAGAGGACAGAGGTCAAGGCACTTGTTCATTCACTTGCTCAAAACGCAACCACGGAACACCTGATACGCGCAAGCCTGCGCTAGATGTTAAAAATACAAGTATTTTACAAAAACACAAGGTGCGTGAACACCACGCTTTGTTGCCTTTTCAAAGCTGAGAAAACACTGGGGAGTCTTTGCAAGGTTCCAGGAAGCAAAACAGCCAGCTTCTGGCATCCCACGGGCACCGGGAAAGTCCAGGAGCCCCAGGCTGCAACCTGTTCTGCCTGTCCGCGGTCCAGCAAGTGGCCGGCCGCTGCCAACTGCACAGACTCTGAGCTCTCGTCACTCGGCGGCTCCATCCCCACTGCCCCAGCCCTGTTTCAGGGTTCCTGACACTGCCTGTTAGCTGCCGCCCTCCTCCGGCCCCATCTCCTCCACACCAGTAACGCTGACACAGGACCCACTGTGACCAAGCCTCGACCCAAAGCCCAAGCTCCTTCGGGCTGGCAGAAAGGGGGCTTCACCCTCAGGCTCCGAAGGCCCCACCTGCCCCACACTCGCAGCCCTTGGTCCAGCCACTCTGAACCCAACTGCACAAACCATACATGTCAGGCACCGTCACGCCTCCCAGCCCTTACACAGCTGTCCTGTCTGCCTGAAATGCCCCCCCCCAGTCACTGCAGAGAACAGCCCCCCTCACCCTACAAGACCCACTTCAAACATGATTCCTCTAGAAAGGCCTTGGCATGTAGCCTTGGTCCACCAGGCCAGCGTTTCCCAAGGTATGGAGTCTGGAACGCCATCCCAACAAAAGGATTCCACAGCCTCATATGTTTGCGAAACCCCCCCTTCTTGGCAATCTTTGCAAGGTTAGCACACTATACACCACAAGCACGAACAGAATGTTTAGTACATATTTCTCGAAGCAATTTATTAATTTTAACTCATCTAAGCCTAGAATAACCTTATGAAGTAGATCATCCCCATTTTACAGAGGAGAAAACTGAGGCACAAAGACACTCCAAACTCCCACACACCTAACTCCCCTAAACAAGTACTTGTTCATACGCCCCTTGCCTACCTGGCCCACTTTGCACACATTTGTGTCACAGCAAATTCCACACTTGCTCCTGGGTCTTCCCCAACCAGCCTCTGAGCTCATCAAGGGCAGAGGCTGAGTCTGAATCAGCAATCATCTCACTACCCCCAGCACCAAGCATGCAGTAGGTGCTTGTAGTAACTTCCTGAATGTAAGGCTCCAGGGAACCTGGATCCAGTGGCAGGGAAAAGGTCCACAGGTGGCGGGGGGGGGGTGGGGGAGGTGGAAAGGGGATCATTCACCCCCCTGGAGTTTACAAAGAACCCCTCCCATTCAGGGCTCAGGGCAGAACACCCCTTCCCCCATGGTTCAGCCCCCAGCTTCAGCCTCCAACCGACCGACTGTGGGATCGGAAAAGGTTGGGTGGTTAAATGCCCAGCCTGGATAAGCTCCCATGTCCAAGAGGAAGGGGTGGATGGCAGGCAGCCCAGGCTCAGGGCACAGGCCCAGCTCATGCACTCATGTCCCAGGTGGGCCCGTGAGGGCCATGCTAGGGAGGAAACAGGTAGGAGAAATGATTCCATCTGCGGGGAAGGAGAGCAGGAAGTGAGTTCTCGGTACAAAAACCACAAGCAATCACAGATACAGGAGGCGCAGGGAGCTGCCCACAGAGAGGGGAGCAGAGCAGTCCAGGAAGACTTCCTGAAGGAGGGGGTGTGTGACTGCCCCCAGAAGAGGGTGGAGCCGAGGTATGGGGTGGGGAGGGCACAGGCCAAGCACCTCAGCTCAGCAGAAAGGACAAGAAAGAGGTTTCGGAGTCAGAGTCTAGAGAACCAGGCAGGGGAACTGGGGTGATGGGGCCAGAAGACCCCTGAATTCCCCCAAGGCACGGAGTCTCCCACTGCTGGTCTTAAGCCAGAGGGGCTGTGGAATCAATTTTCTGAGTCTTGGCAAGCACTTTTTTATGAACTAGATAGAGTACCATAAAAAAGAAAGTATCACATATGGTAATAGTAAGCATGATTTTGCGAAACTTATTTCAGGGGTATGTGCGTGTGCATTTGGGGGGGTGTGTGTGTATGAATTGTGCGCGCATGGACTCAGGCACCATATAAAAGGTATTTCCTACTACGGGTCATGATGAAAGAATCTCAAAAAATTCTGTTCTCCACGCAGTGCTTCCTAAACCTGGTGGAAAAAAAAAAAAAAAAAAAAACCCACTTGGGGAGGCCATTAAATACAGCTCTCCAGGACCTAGACCTCCTGAGTCATGTGTGGGTCTGGATACCCAATTCTTTAATCTCCCCAGTTCATCGTGATGAGCCAATCAGCAACCTGCTGTATCTAAGACCAGCTAAATAATCTGTGGGACTCATGGCAAACTGAAGTTAAGGGACCCCTCATTCAAAAAGCTGGGTCATTAAAGATAGTAGAATACAAAGTGTTTTCCTCTCTTCTGTGGTCTCTGTCTCTCTGTCTCTCTCGATCTGTCATTTGTTTAGTGTTTCATGTGTGCTCCCTTGTGCACAGGGATCCTTGGGGGGCAAGTGCAGACCTCTCCCTGCAGCTCCATGGTGTGTAAGTGCGCGTGCCACCCTTCCCACCAGCCAGCGGGCTGAAGCACAGCGCCCCGGTCCGGAGCAGGGAAGTCAAGCCAGGCGTATCCCCTTCCCAGGGGCCCACCATTGTACGACGGATGGGCAACGCTTCAGGGTATTGCAATCTCTCCCCAGGACACACTAGGATCGGTGTGGCCAGAGGCTCTCCCCTGCTGAGTCACCCTTTGAGCACACGGTAGCACTGCCAGCCCAGGGCGGGGACTGCAGCCGCCACGTCCCACTCCAGGGTGGCACAGGGTGCGGGCACCCAATCCCAACCCTCTCTGAGCCCACACCCAGGCTCTGGCCAGAGGCAGAGGGTGGCAGCAGGCACTGGGCGTGTGGAGAGGGGGAGGCCAGGTGGACCTGGGGTGCCAGAGGGGTGAGGAGTGAGTAGCGGAGAACCCGCCCCAGGGAGGCAGTAGGAGGTGGTGAGAGGTGGGTCATGGTCAAAGCCGAGGATCAAGTTCCTGGTGCCCCATGGTCCCATCGGACTTCACTTACAAAGCACACGTTTAAGAATAAGAGTATCGAGAATTTGGAGATGGTGAGCGCAAAGCATTAAGCTCCAAGCATGGACCCTGCTGAGCGTTGCGCCCTGGCCTCTGCACTGGTCAAATGGCCCTGCCTGGGAAGCCGGGGGTGGGGATGGGGAGGCTGGACCAGGAAGAACGGGGAGGAAATAGCGCGGTCCAGCACTGTCATGATAGCAGGGGTCAGACCCTTTCCAAAACTGACTCCCAGAGAATTTCTCAACGGAAAACCATAAGCAGTCGCATGTTCTGAAATCCATCCCACCATTTCTTAGAATAGTCTGAAAATGGGTAAATACCCTAACGTCAGGCCAGAATACAGCTGTGTTTCTAAAAGAACAGGAGTAAGTCCCTGGGAGCCACCCTGAAGCCTCCTTTCCCAAAGCTCCCCATCATCTCCGAAAGGGGTCTTCACATCCACGGAGAGTATGTGACCCGTGCCACTGGGGCTGCAAAGTGACCCCCCGTAGGACCCACATCCGCTCTGGATTCAGGGCTTTGGTGGGTCCTTGGTGGATGCGATCCGGTTCACTCCACACCACCGGCAGAGCCCGACTCCATTCTGGGCCCTGGGCTGGGTCGCAAACAGGTGGGCGATGTCCCACCTGGCGCTCACTGTCTCACGGGGGACATGGCAGGGAGGACACGGGAAGGGAACATATGGACACAGTGTAGCTCTGTCACCATGATGCAGCCTTTTTTGACCGTGGACATCTGGGGAAAGGCTGTCCAACTTTTGAGGATTCAGGGTACACGTGTCCTTGCTCCATCCCCAAGACTCACTCCACATCCCCCCAGAACTGCCTTAAACCTGGGCGAGAGGAGCCCCATCCTGGGCGCTGAGGTTTCAAGGACCCCAATCTGGCCCCTCTCCAGCCACACCCCACCGCACAGGGCGAGGAGACCATGGGGCCGAGGGGATGTGACCCTCCAGAGACCACAGCCCCCCTCATGGAGCAAAGGTGGGTACCCAGGGGCCTGGAACTCCCTCCCCAAACAGCTGGGCACACTCAAGCAGGAGGTATGGCCAAGTGGCAGTTGTCAGGGTAAGGAGAGGGGCTTCTGGGCTGGACTAGAGTGTCCACGGGGTGTGGGTGAGGCCTGACCAGGGCCGGGTATCTGGAGGGACAAGGAGGGAAGGGGAAGGTGGCTCTTCCTGCACCGCCAAACTCCCACACAAAATTCATGGAGGCAAGACTTCTAAACCTGAGCCTCGACCCCCACCCCCAGGTCATGAGGAGGGGGTGTTTGTCAAAGTCAATGACAGAATTTATTTTATTTAACAGTCCGTAAGCTTGAATTATATCTTTTAAATATTTAGACATACAATGTGTGGGCTTCCCTCTGTACCCTTGCCCCAGACCCCTCAAATGTGAGGAGTGGGTCAGGTTGGCAGGTGGTATAGGCCAGGGAAGGCCGCTCTCATCCCCACAAGGCTATTTTGACCCAGCATCATTGAAGTGTCATCTTCAAATGTATCCCAAGAAAAACCTGCTGATGGGAATACAAAATGGTGTAACTTCTATGGCGGGAAATTTGACACTATCTGGCAGAATTACGCATGCATTTACCTTTTCACTCAGAAAATCCGCTTTAAAAAAATGCATCCTAAAGATTCATTTGCAAAAATATGAAATGAATAACTCACAAGGCTATTTAATATGGCATTACACGTGACACAAAAGGTTAGAACAACACGATGTCTATCAGTAGGGGACTTGCTGAAAAAACTACAGTCATTGGCACCACCGAGAACTACATAGCTACGAAAATGAATACAGGAGGGAATTCCCTGGAGGTCCAGTTGTTAGGACCCAGCTCTTTCCCTTCAGGGGCCCGGGTTAGATCCCTGGTCGGGGAACTAAGATCTCGCAAGCCGCAGGGCGTGGCCAAGAAAAAAAAAAAAAATGAATGCAGGAGATGAACATTCTGGTGATGGCTGGACAACCCTCTGAATGTATTTAATACCACCAAACTACACTTAAAGATGGTTAAGATGGTAAGCTTTATGTGTATTTTAACCACAAATTTTTAAATCGTGAAAAACAAAATGAATGCAGAAGCTATCTATGCCCTGATCTAGAGCAATCCCCACAGTACAACGTGAAACAAAAAAAGCCAAGTGCAGAACAGGGTAACTAGTACACCACCTCTGCATAAGAAAAAAAGGAAGGGATAAACAACAAGGTTCTACTGTATAGCACAGGGAACTATATTCAGTATCCTGTGATAAACCACCATGGAAAAGAATATAAAAAAGAATTCTGTATATGTATACATATATATGAATCACTTTGCTGTACAGCAGAAATTAACACATTGTAAGTAAACTAAACTTCAATAAATTTTTTTTAAAAAAGAAGGAAGATACACCCACTTACATTTGCAAAATGAAGCAATGAAAAGATAAATTAAAAATGAATTCAAAACATGATTCCCTACAAATAGTAGATAAGCGGGAAATTATTTATACAAGTATTCCAGTAATTAAATGAAAAAGAAATGTCAGAATTAGAATAGGACCGTTTTGTAACCCTTAATGAAATAATGACCTAGGCAGTGATCATCAACAACTGTTAACATCAGAAGAGGAGAGATGACAAGATGTTGTGTGATTCCTGATATGATTCTTAATGGAAGAATGCTATACAACCATAGAGGTAATTTTGCCCAAACAAATAATAATAATAAGGAGGAGGAGAAGGAACCAAAATCTAATCGAGCCTCCCTATCCAATTCCAATTTTCTGGACACACTGAGGACAGGGGAACACGTTAACAGGCACCAGGAGGATATAATCAAACAAATCCTGAACAAGGAAAACGCTATCAAAGCCTAGTTTCTTCGAAATAAATTGCAAAGTAAAGAGAGCAAAGAAGGAGGGAACCTATAGGCAGTGGTATTCTGGTGAAGGTTTGACACCCAGCTCTCCAGGAGAAAAAAGTCATGCCCTCCCATATTAGTCAGCTCAGGCTTTCATAACAAAACGCCAGAGACTGGGTGACTTAGGCACCAGACATTTACTTCTCAGATCTGGAGGTTGGGAAGTCCAAGATCAAGGCTGATTTAGTTCCTGGTGAGGACCATCTTTTTGGCTTGCACACAGCAGAGTTCTCTCTGTGTATTCACATGGGAAGGAGAGAGAGAGAAAGAGAGAGAAGGCACTCTGGTCTCTCTTCCTCTTCTTATAAGGACACAAATCCCATCATGGGGACCCCACCTTCATGATTTCATCTAAACCTTCATCTTCATAATTACCTCCCAAAGGCCCCACCTCTAAACACCATCACATTGAGAGTCAGGGCTTCAACATATGAATTGCGGGATGGAGGGAACATAAGCATTCAATCCATAACACCTCCTGATATGATATAACACGATCCACTGGACCAACTATAAAGCGTTCTTGTCCTCCCCCACCACCATCAAAAAAAAAAAGATCCTAAATCTAATCAAACATTTACACCTAATCTCTAACATAGAAGAGATACAGGGCATAGAGAATCCAATTATTTACACCACTGGGAAGCAGTCAGCCAAATCTAGAACCTGGGATTCTACAGGACAACTGGCCTTCTTCACCAAGTCAATGGCAGGGGGAAAAGCCTTCTTTTATTAGTTTTTTAAAAGTATTTATTTGTTTGGCTGCGCCGGGTCTTAGTTGCGGCACACGGGATCTTTAGTTGCAGCATGTGATATCTAGTTCCCTGACCAGGGATCGAACCCAGGCCCCCAGGCCCCCTGCATTGGGAGTGCAGAGTCTTAACCACTGGACCACCAGGGAGGTCCCTGGAAATGCTTTCTTTTAAAGGAGAGGATTCTCCCACAATGAAAAAGACTAAAGAGTCACAACAAGAGACACAATGAAAAAGACTAAAGAGACACAGGAAGTTGAAGGTCAAAAAGCAGTGAAGATGGCTGGGCCGTGGGGAGCCTTCCCCCTGCCACCACTTGCCAGAGCAGAGAATTCTAAAGCGTCTAAGAATTCCTCATTTGAACTTGGCTTTCCAGGTCACTGTGAAGGTATTACTCATCAAGGTTAGAGGATAGGACCTACTTATTTAACCATCCGTTAGCTTGATTCATAACCTGTAGATATTCAGCCCTATAGTATGTGGTCTCTCTTTGTTCTCATGCCTCGGGTCCTGTACAGAAGGAATAGGTTTATGGAATGCGTGCCACTCTTCAGGGGAGAAGCAAAAAGCAACTCTGTCCCTCATCCCCTGCCCCACGAACCCGCCCTCTGGGTGTATTCATTCCTTCCCCTGCTTAAAATCCAGGCAGGTCCCACCACTCTTCTGGTTTCTCTTAGAAGAACATTCCCACTCCAAGAATTAATATTAACTTTTATCCAAATTAAAACCTCTCCATCAACAGCTGGGAGATGTGCACCCCAGATGGGGTGCGGGTCCCCCTTTCTGGTTCTCACTCCTCGTGCCCGGATGACTCGCTGCTATGTTGGACCCTTTAGGGTTGGATACAGAGACGAGGAGCAGACAACAGACAAGACTTCTAATCACCACCTGTGAAAGGGAGGGAGGGAGTGATCAGGGGAGGGAGGCGGGGAGAAGAGTGAGATATACATTCATTAAAGAGTTTCACCAATGTGTTATCCTTATACTGGCAAGTTCTTCTGGGAAGAACAGGGCTGAGCAGCTGAGAGGCTCCATCCTTGTGCAACCCTGCCAGTCAATTAATGTTACATTTCCCTTTAGCTTTTATTTGGCATCCGAACAGCACTGTGGATGACAAAAGTCATGAGTGGCCCAAACACAGGGCTGCAAGATTCTACTGGAAACAGGCCTCTAAGGAATTGGGGTCTTCTTCTTTTTGCCAAAATAGCTTCATCAGAGGGGCCCACCCTGGGCTTGTGATGAAGGTGACCAGAGCAGAGCATCCCTGGGCAAAGCAAGATGCCCCCAGCACGTGTTAGACACAGACACCCAGCCCAGGAAGGTAGGTACAGGTACACACACATACACACACACACATACACACACATACACAGAAAGGAGAACACAAACTGCCAACAGGAGCAACAACCATGAAATAAGACTATTTGTCAAGAAACAGCCCTGTAGCCCTGCCCATCAGCTGAAACCAAGCCACTGTAAACACATGTATAGAGCCAAGCAGAGGCCAAAGCTGTGAAGAGCCCTGTGCCAAACGCCGTCCCCAAGGCTTCTGCTTCTGGAGCGAATAAGACACAGGAACATGTGACACCAGGCCAGCTCCAGCCCATAACTCGCCCAGACCCGAATCAGGTGCCTGCAGTGCCCACGCAGGGCTTTGCATGGAAGGGCTCAGTTACGGTCCGGAACACCCATCTCAAGCATCTGGAACCCGCCCCAAGTCCTTAACACCCCCCAATATCCTATTCAGAAATCCATTTTCCACAAATTCATCCAGATCCTCCCTGAACCTAATTATACCTTCTCCCTGCTCCCATCCTGGTAGAAAGAGTTCTGGAAGATTACATTTGTTTGGGCTTCTTTTTATTTGTGCTAAAACTATCCTTTCCAAGTGTCTCTGGAGGTCCCCAAGTTCCAGCCCACCAAACGCCAGAACCCCTGTCCCCATTCACTGGCTCCCTTCACGGACTTCCCCTCTGGCCCCTCTCTGCATGCAGAGTCCAGGCTGCCGGAGCCTCCCCCCGCCACCCCCACTCCCAGCCCCCAACACACACACACTTTTGAATTACAAAAGTAATACATGAATGTACCCTCCTTGTAAAACATGCAAACAAAACACAAGCAGAGGGGCTTCCCTGGTGGCGCAGTGGTTAAGAATCCGCCTGCCAATGCAGGGGACACGGGTTCGAGCCCTGGTCCGGGAAGATCCCACATGCCGCGGAGCAACTAAGTCCGTGTGCCACAACTACTGAGCCTGCGCTCTAGAGCCTGCGAGCCACAACTACTGAGCCCACGTGCCACAACTACTGAAGCCCGCACGCCAAGAGCCTGTGCTCCACAAGAGAAGCCACTGCAATGACAAGCCAGCGCACCGCAACAAAGAGTAGCCCCCGCTCAATGCAACTAGAGAAAGCCCGCGCACAGCAACGAAGACCCAACGCAGCCAAAAAATAAATAAATAAATTTATAAGGAAAAAAAAGACACAAGTAGACAGGGAAAAAATGGGAGTCCTCTTTCACTCTCTCCCCTAGTCCAGCCCCAGGTCTCTCCCTATAGGTAACTGCCAAAAATGGTTTCCTACCAACTTTTTTTCTGGATATATATATATATATATATATATCTAGACATAGATCAATTTTTTTCATAAGTGAGATCATGCTAGACATATCATTCTGCGATTTGAGAAGCTTAGTTTTTAAAATATGTTCCTATGGAAGTGTGCAGAGTCCACACTACTGTGGGTGTTTGGAGAGTAATACTAATAGAAGCCTTGGAGAAGTACAAAATGAAGGAAATAAACAAACAAACAAAATTTCCAAACAAAATGAAGGAAATAAAATTGCATGCAAAATTTTCCTGAAGCACTTTAAATGCTCTTCTGAGAACGGCCTTATCCAGCCATTAAGTGTACCGCTCTTCTCAACACAAAACACCCCTGTCTCCTTGATGCAAGACGCTGCCAGAATTCATCTTGATAGCCCTCCCTGGCTTGGTAAACACCATGGAGGACAGAAGAACTGGGACCTGTCTCTTGCCTTGCTCCATAAACGATACGCAGAGTGGTGCCATGGAAAGCACAGGATTTGGAGAAAGAAGACACGAGGTGAGTCCTGAGTTGCCACCGAATTTGGGGACCTCTCTCTGAGCCTCAGTTTCCTCCGCTAAAGGAAAGATAATACTCTAATAGCGAACCCTGGGGTGGTTTTAGGATCAAAAGAGGTGGATGCTACCAATGCAGGTTGTGTGTTCTAGAAGGCTGTTACAGCCGTGTGAGTCGTAGTTACTATTAAATGGGAAAAGCTAAATTCGAATGAGTTACGCAGACGAGGGATTTGGCAACTTTTACTTGAGTACTTAACGCGTTTTCTGGGGGAATTCAACCACGGATTGAGAAGTTGCTGCCCTAACCGTCCTGGGGTGGCCAGGGCGCCACCTGCCGGCGGAGGAGGAGGCCGCGGGTGGGTCCGGGCACCGCGGGCTCCGTGACCCTGCTCCCTCTGCGACCCCACCACGGACTCATGCGATCGGAGCCGGCTCCAAGTTCCCAGGTGGCTGGGGAGACGCAGCCGAGGCTCCTCCGCGGGCCCAGCCCCGAAGACCGGACGGAATCGCCCCTCCGGCGTCCCTGGCGGCCGGCGTGAGAGTAGGGGGCCCGGATGCAAGGCCTTGGCATCGCGGGAACCTGCTCCGAACACAAAGCCGCGGCCGCGCAGGTGAGCTCGGCGGAGCCACGTGAGCCGGTAAACGTCCAGGAACTGAGCCACCGAGCCCCAGCCAGCCACGGTCACCCCTTCGCGCGCCCCCGCCGCAGGTCTGAGCCACCTCCACCCGGATTCGGGAGCCGAAGGGGCGAAGGTTGGGAGAGCAAGGAAAGGAAGGGGGGGTGGGCGCGGCCAGAGACCACCGCAGTCCCAGCCCCGCACCTTCAGTCTCTCCGCCCCGAGCCCCCTGCCCCCACTGTCTGTGCCCCGATCACCCCGCGACCCCAGCCCCCCAGTCCTCGACCGCCCCACGCCCCCAGCCCCCAATCCCACCTTCCCAAGCCCCAAACCCCGCCCCCGCGCCCCCAGCCCCAGACCGCCCCGAGACCCGGCAGCCCGCGCCCCCAACCCCCAATCCCAAGATCCCAAGCCCCAAACCCCACCTGCCCGCGCCCCCAGCCCCGGGCTGCCGCGCGCCCCCAGGTCCTGCCGCCCCCAGCTACTCACCGGCGGCTCCCGTAGCCGCTGCCGGGAGAGCCGGGGCCCTGCTCAGGGTAGCCGCGCTGCTGCAGGGCTGCGGCCGGGAAGGGGTAGAGGAAGCCGGCGGCCAGCGCCGACCCGCAGAGGCAGCAGCACGCCCAGGGCAGAAGCAGAGCCAGCTTCATCTTGCGCGGCCGCCCGCGGGGACCCGGAGTCCCGGGCGGCAGGACAGTCGGGAGCGCACCGACGGCCGGACCGAACCCGCGGCCCCCGCCGGGAGCCGAGCGAGCGCGCCGGTGAGCGAGCGGAGCCCAGGTCCGAGCTGGAAATGTCTGGGGGGCGCCCACGCCTCTCAGGGCCGCCTTTTCAAATTCGGCGAGGTGGGCTCTGCGCCGTCAAAGGGGGCGTGGGGCTTTCTCATTAACCCTCGGCGGTCCGGGGCCGAGGAGGCGGCAGTGGCTGCAGAGCTGGGGGTTCCTTCTCTGCTGGGAGTCCGGGGAGCCGCGCGCCCCGAAAGCCAGATCTTGTGCCTGGGTCCCCAAACACACACACTCTTTAGAACCTTCCCAACCAAACCCTCTTCGGGTCGCAAGTGCTTACGGAGCACCCACTCTGTGCCTGGCAAGTTCACCTGGGCAATGTTGTTTAATCCCTACAGCACTGCTCTCTATATAAGGTGGTGCCGTTCCCATTTTTCAGAGGTACAAACTGAGGCTCAAAAAAGTTAAGCAGAAAAAATACACACTCCTTGTCCAAGGCTCTTTTGACCAAACCATTGCACACCCAGACTTCCCCAGAATCCTATCCCCCTTTCACCTCCAGCCTCTACCTTGCCAGCTGTCTCTCTAAGCTGAGAAGCAGCTGGGAAGGAAGGAAGCATTTGATGTGGGGTGAGAAGCTGTCCCTAGACTCACAGATTCCTGAGGCATCGTATCTGGGAAGGACCTGGGGGAAGATGTAATACAGTCCCACCTTTTACAGATGGGAAGGCTGGGTCTCAGATCGCACACTGAGCCCAAGGCCAGCCTGGCCCCAAGTTGGTCTTTTTTCTGGACCGCAGGATCCCCATAGGGCTTGTACCCAGCACAAAGCAGGGGGAACCTGAAATCCACCCTGTGCCCCACTCCCCCAGGGAGAAAGTCTTTTTCTAATTCTCCCCAGAGCAACCAAGGGTTGGCAGAGGTCCTGAGGCCAGCTCTGTCCCTGCTAACAGTGGGGAGCTCCTAGTCCCGTAAAATGCCAGTAGGTCTGGAGAGAAGCCATCAGGTATGGAAGTGCTCCGTCGACTGCAACCCATTTTGTTCAAGAACTGCGGGATTGTTCTTAAAGGAAGAACCGGAAGATGCTGTTGAAAATGTGGAGGGAAAGGGCCGCTCCCAGGGCTTTTGTCCTCTTGTTTACATATCCCAATATGTATCCATATGTACATTTCCCCTATGTACCCTCTTGAGTACAAATACCAAGATATCATCTCCAACCCCCTTTATCCTCTCCCCAAACCAGCCATTCAATTCCCTCAAATCCTACCTGGGCCTTTTATTTCTTTTTTTTTTTTTTTCTTTTTTTGGCCACTAGGCATGCAGAATCTTAGTGGGATCTTAGTTCCCCCACCAGGGATTGAACCCTCGCCCCCTGCAGTGGAAGGGTGGAGTCTTAACCACTGGACTGCGGTCCCCTGCCTGGGCCTTTTAAATGGAACTTCCACACTTCCCAAGTCCAGAATTTCCATCTAGGAATCGGGATGAACAGAGCCCATCTCAGAGTGGACAGCCCCCTAATGGGAAACGTCACTTGCACCTAGGACCACTTCCTTCATCTCGCCCTCCATCCTTTTCTCAAGGCCTAAAAGATTTGGAGAATTTGGGTTATCAGGGGATTTTCAGTGCCTCCCCCAAAAGGAATCTGAACTGTGTTCCTTGGGCTGTTTTCCAACACCCAATAAATGATGAGGTCATCCTCCCCCCCCCGCCCCCCGCCAGGAATTTGTACGCATCTGTCTTCCTCCTTTCCCTCCTTTACTTGCATAGTGAGATCTTAAAGACCAGAGGAATTCCATGTTGCTGTAAATCGGCTTTATGCTGTAGACATTGCAATAAGGGAACAAGAATTTAGTTTTTATCTTAAATTCATTTTTCCAGTGCCATGGGCTGCACCCAAGCTAGAGGGACCAAGGACAGGAAAGGATACCACTCTTCCGTAACTGCAGGATTCTTTTAGGATGAAAAGCTTTAGGAAAAGAATTAATACATCCCAGAAACTTCAGGACTAAGGCAGGTCTAGTCTGGTCCTCTGTTTCACTTCTTGGACAAAAAGTTCATTCTGGCCCTGTGAACATGTATTGAGAAACTTCTGCGTGTCCAGCACTGTCCTGGTGCAGTGAACGCTCTTAGAGAAGCAAATAACATGGTTCTCACCCTCAGGATGCTTACACTATTCTTTAGGAAGCGTTAAAATGGGCTTTTTTTTTTTTTCCTTCAAAAGCCAGCAGGGGGACTTCCCTGGTGATCCAGCGGTTAAGAATCCGCCTTCCAGTGCAGGGGACGCGGGTTCAATCCCTGGCCGGGGAACTAAGATCCCACATGCTGCGGGGCAACTAAGACTGAACGCCACAACTAGAGAGCCCACGCGCCGCAACTACTGAGCCCTTGTGCTCTGGAGCCCCTGCCACAACTAGAGAGAAGCCTGCGTGCCGCAACGAAAGATCCTGCATGCCATAACCAAGACCCGAAGCAGCCAAAAATAAATAAAATTTTTAAAAAGCCAGCAGGCAGTCTGGAGAAACACTCTGCAAACAAGAGGAGGTTCCATTTAGAGGGCAAGGGATTAAAAAGACAAAGACGCAGAAAATCAAGAAATGTGATATCACACAAACCACCCAGACGCAGAAGCCCCAGGTCTGCTCCTGGTGCCCCTGTTGACTTGCTGGGCGACCTGGAGTAAACCCCTTCCCTCTCCGCTCCTCCCCAACATCTTCATTTGTAAAATGAAGAGTGGACTGGCTTGTCTCTGAAGACCTTTCCAGTTCTGGCCTTCTATAATTCACTTTCCCTTCATCCTCCACTTCTATCACCAAGGCAGCTGTGGATAAACCCAACCCTAGCAAGCCATCACTCTTGTAGGCAAGATTTCCAGCGGCAGCAGCCCCGTAAGGGAGGCCATGGGAGCCGAGAAGAATGCAGAAGGAGTCTGTGGTATCACATTCTAACCCCTCCCTCGCCCCCAGAGGACATCAGGTAGTAGAGTCCAACTCCAACCGGTACCAGCTGTGTGACCTTGGACAAGTTACCTAACCTCTCTGAGCTTCTTCATCCATAAAATCAGAATAATAGCTGTACCTAATGTATGGGTTTGCTAAAACAATTCAATGAATTATTCACACAAAGTGCTTGGAATCATGTGCCTGACACATTGTAATGCTCCATAAATGTTAATGATTATTATTTGCAGAGCTTTGGTGAAGGATAAAACTGAAGAATGGCTCCCTTTTCAAAGCCCCAAGCGGGCTCATACCCAGGAGCGCTTGGAGCTTTCTCAGGAGACTCTGGAGCCCCGGGATAAACCTGGTACATCTTTCTCTGTGGTCAACAATTTAAAATGAAACTTTATTTTAAAACAAATAAGGGAATAGTATTGAATAGAATGCGCCATTTGCATTATTTTTCAAGATAAAACATACTTGTGAGTGGCGGCAAAAGCGGGAAAGTTTGAGCAGTCCCGAACTAAAGGGCGTACTGGTGCCCTCAGAAGGTCCAGTGCCTCCTCAAACGTCAGCCACCCCGGCTGGCCTCTGATCCAAACTCCACATGAGTATTGGTCTCTGTATTTCTATACTGTGCCCGCGGCACTCACCAAATACATGCTAAAGCCCCAGGAGAGACAGAAGCCACTGTTCCCAAGAGCCCAAGAAATCAAGCATTGAAGCCTTGGAGTTGGGACTGGGGTCATAGTTCTGGCTCCCTCCTCCTCTCTTCCTTGGTGATCTTCAGGCATCATACAGCGTGCCCCCACCCCCAAACCTCGATAAAATGGAAACTGGACAAATGAGGGTCAGCAGGGCGCCACTGAGCCCTTAGCTCCTCGACCTCTCACCACAACTCTGACACAGACAATCAGGGTTCTCAGAATCTCCCCATTTTTCATATAAGGAGATGAGAGAAGTGATCTGTCTGCGATCTTGTGCTCTCTCCCCCGTCTGTAAGTTCAAAAGCGCCTTAGAAACAGGGTTGTTTGTACAAAGAGGGATCAGATTTCTTGGTGGAGGTAGACAAACCCCCCAACACACACACACTAGAGAAGTGGGCTCCTCCGCAACTATGTTTCCAGGCCTTTCTGATAAGAAAATATCAGTCAGCATCCTCTTGGGCAGACAAAAAGCAGATCTTCGCTTCTGCTGAAGTCAGCAGAGAGACCAACTGAACGGAGAAGTAAATACTCATCAAGCTGAAGCCAAGGTAAATATTGACCTTCTGGCATGATAAACCCTCCTGTTAATCTAAAACAGAAATCTCCCCCTCCCCCGTGAGTACCCTTATAGGACATGGATCCTGCAATTCTCCCAGAAGTTCAGGGAAGCAATAGTAGGGACAGCCTGGTTTTCATACTGATCTCTCTAACAGCCCATCCTCCCAGCTGTTCCAGATCCCAGGCCAGCACAGGAATGGGCTGGATTGACTCAACATAGCAGGACAGTTGCAACAAAGGGCCTTCTTTGTTTTGCTCCAAGATTTCTGTACTTGGCCAGGGGCAAAATATGAGCAGAATGTGGATATAATGGAAGATGCCGACTCTGAATTTTCTTCTTTACCTGGACACCCGCAAAATTCCACCCAGCCCTATAAAAGGGAACACTTCCTTGCTCAGCATACCTGTTTCCCTAAACTTTGGCAGTGAAATAGACGTTCAGAAGACAGCAAATTAAGACAAATACTTCATGCATCTGGGTCTTTTTTGCATTAACATTCACGTATGGCTTTAGCAAGTCAACTGTCTCTGTCTTCTCTTGTAAAAAATAAAGAAATGATGACACAGACACACACAAAAAAAGTAGACAGCAAATTAGATGGCTACCACCATAGCCATCACACACACACATAGCCAAACACAAATTTGGAAGGGAAAATGAAGTATTAAAAGCAAAACCTAAAAAACGTTAAAAACATGGAGTCTGCCCAACTGCCAATGCCAAAAGCCTAACTCAAACGTGGTGATAAGAAGTTTGACTGCTGACTAATGCAGCCACAGCTAAACAAATGCTTCCCTAAGAACTTAATGAGATTACTGGGAAAAATGAAGAAAGGGGATGTCTTTGTCTGGCTGGCTGCTATAACAGAATCCCATAGATGAGGGGGCTTAAAAACAACAGAAATTTATTTCTCACACTTCAGGAGACTAGAAGTCCAAGATCAAGGCGCCAGCAGATTCGTAGCCAGGTGAGGACTTGCTTCCTCATTCACAGAGAGCTGTTTTCTCACTGTGTCCTCACATGGTGGAAGGCACAAGGGAGCTCTCTGGGGTCTCTTTTATAAGGGCACTAATCTCACTCAGGAGGGCTCCACCCTCATGACCTAATCACCTCCCAATAACCCCACCTCCTAATACCAAAACCTTGGAGGTTAGGATCTCAACATATGCATCTGGGGGGAACACAAACATTCAGTCCATTACAGCTATAAAATAAAGAAGAGGCAACACCTGGGGAGTGTTGGCTTAACAAGCTTTATCCTCGCACAGGCATGAAGATGTAGGGGGTTTAGACACAATGAACCCATGTCAACGATAGCCCTCCCTAGCTGCCCCTAGCTGGGGGTCTGTGGTGGGGGCTCTGCTTAGAGCTCCCCACCCTGGTTCGCCATACCCCCTCCACTGCCCAGTTCTGCAGTTCAGCACTTGGGGCTCCTACATGAGAGCTTGTTGGTAAAACAAACCAACTGTGAGTGAAAAGGAGAGCCATCAGGGCAGGTAAGTAACAAGAGAGACGTTGGGCTTAGAAAAGGAAAGGGAAAAAAAAAAACCATGCAGGAAAAAAGAATTAAACTTGTTCTCTGAGCCACAGGGATGAATTGGGGGCCAGTGGATGGAAGATGTCAGCTGAATATAAGGAAGAACTTTGAAATAGGTTGTCCACAGTTGGATTTAGCTGCATGGTGGGTCGAGGGGTGAGTTCCCCATCACTAGCGGGATCCAGCCAGAGAGTGGGGTAGCACCTAGTAGAAACATTATAATTAAGCAGAAAGCACTACCTATGGCCCTGAGACCATGATTCTTGAACCTCAGAGGCAAGAAAGGGATTTAATTAACTGTAGAACTTTCCCTGAACAGGCATGAATAAGTATGGTAGACTTTACCAGTGCTCACCAACATCTGGATCTCCTGTCCCCTCTGGGCACAAAGAAGACCTCCCTTACCAGCCTCTCTTGCACTTAGGCAAGGTCATGTGACTAGCTCTGGCCAGTGAGCTCTGAGCAGAAAGGAGCTGTGGCACGTCCAGGACAAAGAGGAAAGAAAGAGTATGAGTTCTCTCCAAGCCCTCTCTGTCCCTGCCACAGCAGATGTTCTCCAGGCTGGGCCTTTGTCAGCCTGGATCCCTGAGTGCAGAAGACACTCCCCACCACCAAGCCTCTAACTAGCACTGAACATCCTTTGTTTTGTTCAGCCATTGGGATGTTAGGGTCAAGTTGTTACAGCATCACCCAGGCTTTCCTGACTAATACACTGAGAACGTATGTGTGGTTTGGTGCCTTGGTGCAAAGGGGCCTTTTGCCCTGCAGGAGCTGTTACAAAATGACCGCGTGAGGGCAAGGTTGGACCTTCTGATGCCTGTCCATCTGCACTTTTGCAGGACCTAGGTCGCACTTTCCCAGCTGTGTCCTTTATTCTCACTAAGTCCTAATCCATGACAACCAAACTTCATAGGTGAGGGTCGATGCTGGCCCTGGTGGTGGCCAGCCAGGTTAGGCATCACTTTCACCCTTAGTTGGACTTACAGGATCCTTAAGAAGGATGTAAATAAAGAGGAATTGCCCCTGATGCCGTATGATCCAAAGTCAGCAGCTCTGAGGAACGAGTGGGGGCTGAAGGTCTGGTTCAGGGACATCCATGCAGAGTCGATAGGCCTTGAAACAAGAGGAAGGATTTAGACCAAGCTGAGAGGCAGGGAGGGCGCTGTGAGCGGTAGCCTGGCAAAGGGGTGAAGGTGGATCATGTGCTGTGGTGGAAGGGCTGAGGAGTGGAGGGGCTGGGATGGAGGGGGAGGGGCATGCTCAGCTCAACACTCCTGTGCACACACCAGGTACACGCACGTGTGTGCAGGCACAGACCCCTCCTAGAGCTGGAGAGAGGCCATTGCCCAAAGGCAGCTGTCCAGGTGAGCGAGGGCTCTGGTCCCCGACACCTTTCTCTCCCCATCCCTGACTCTAGGAATCATCTTCAACTCAGCTCCCCGCTGGAAGCCCAGGGCTCATGAGAAAACCCATGAGGAGGAGTCGTTTGTGGGACTTTGGGGAGCCCCCAGGCTAAGGGTGGCAATAGGGGACCAAGGTCTTCTTATAAGCAGGTCTAGCGTCAGAGGGCTGAATGTGGTGAGGATTGCAGATCCGAGAGCAAAAATCAAAGGTGCGTGCAAAAGCTGGACCCTGGAAATCGCCGACAGGGCGGTGCTTCTGCTGCTCAGTCCTATTGCTCTGAATGCCCGAATCCTCTGAGCGCCACAGGCTGCTGCCACCTACTGCCCCTCGGACCGCTGCATCCTCATCTCCTGGAGGCCCCCAAACTCAGCACGTTAAAACTCAACTCGCCTCGCTAGGGCCACTGCCAGCCCATGCTTGTGCGAACTAGGGAAAGGTGCCCCCTATTTTCTGGGTGGACATAGCCCCTGTCAGGCTCAGCCCTCAGAGCCCAGGCTGGATGTCAGCTCCCACTTGTCCGTTTGGAGAAGCAGCAGGACACCTACTCACCAGCCCTGTGGGCCGGCCCCCCCGTGTCTCTTCCACCTGGAATCCGTATCACAGTGTTACTGCACCCCCCCACCACCCAAACTGAAATCCAGTCCCCCTGCCCCAATAGCTGATGGGGTCTCCAAATCCCATCTATTCTAGATAACTCTTAAATTTATTCCCTGCACACTCCCACCCCTGCCAGCTCTCACGGCCACCACCATTGCCCTTGTTCTGCCTGGCCTTTGTCAGGTCCTCTATGAGCTTTTAGAATAACTTCCTAAGAAGTCCCCTGGCCTCCTGTCTCCCCTCCCTCTGCCCTTTCTTCTGCCTGGCTGCCAGAAAGCTCCTTCCAAAACACTCTGTGATCCCCTCGCTCTTGCTGAAAGAGACATCTGCTGCCACCCCATCATCACAGGGAAAATCCTCACTTCCTTGACTGGGCACTCACATCCTCTCCCACCTGTTCCCGTCCTGCCTTCCTTGTCTGTCCTGCCACCACACCACCCCCACTTCCGCCTACCCCGCCCCCCCATGCTCCAGCCACAGAGCAACACTTGCATTCCCTCAACAGGCCGAGATCTTTCCCACTGCCATGGCTTTGCACAGATTGCTCTCTCCATCTGGCATGTTTTTGGCATAAACTGAATGTTTGTGTCCCCTCCAAATTCATATGTTGAAATCCTAACCCTTAATGTGATGGGGCCTTTGGGAGGTGATTAGGTCATGAGGGTGGAGCCCTAATGAATGGGATTAGTGCCCTTATAAAAGACCCCACAGAGCTCCCTCCCCTCTTCGGCCATGTGAGGACACAGCAAGGAGATGACCCTCTATAAACCAGGAATCAGGCCCTCACCAGACACCACGTCTGCTGGCACCTTGATCTTGGACTTGCCAACCTCCAGAACCATGAGAATTATCGTCCCCCCAGTTCATGGTATTATAGCAGCCCGAATGAACTAAGACACTTCCATCCTCACTCAGTCTCCTCCTGGTGAGCATTCTTCAGGACGCAGCTCTTCACCAAATCCCCCCAACTAGGACTGATACCCATCCTGTGCTCCCAGAGGTCTTTCCACAACCTTCTTAGTCCACACCCACTTCCACTTGCCATGGTTACTTCTTAACATGTTTGCCGTCTCCCCTACCACACACCACACACTCTAAGGACAAGGGTAGTTTCCCACCCATCTCTGTCTCCCTGGGCCTAACAGCAACACACTCAGTCCAAGCTAAATAAATATCAGCTGGATATCTGAGTAAATCAATAAACCACTTGGTTCATTTTCCCAAGCTCCCAGGAAGAGGAGGGCCGGTGTGCAAAGGTGCCCTCCGAGGGGTGGCGTCTGGAGGACATTCGTTAAAGTTGGGAACCTGAGCAACACAATTGTTTACTCTGTATTCTTCCTTCTTTGCATGTGACAAAGAAAAAGAGAGAAGCACAAATGAAAATGTCAGGTGGGTCCTACAGATGACCAGACCAAAGAAGGAACTTGCCATTCATTTCAAGAGAGACTGGTATCTACCCCACTCACATCTCTATCCAAAATTGAGTTTATCCTAACTTAAGAAAGGATTGTCAGGTGCAATCTTCAAACCAGAAGTCTCCAGATAGCCCTGTAAATACCAGCCCACCAACATCTTATAAGGATTTACCATGTTGGTCTTTGTTGTACATAATCTAAAACACCTTTCCAGTGCTTCTCGGAAGGCGTCTTTTGCTGAAAAGCAGAGAGGAAGGCAGACCATGTTCCTTAGGGTGGTTTTGCACTGATACCAAGACCCAAAACAAAGAGAATGAAAATGGTGTTCCATTTGATAAAGCCTCACTGCAGGGACTTCCCTGGTGGTGCAGTGGTTAAGAATCCGCCTGCCAATGCAGGGGGACACGGGTTCGATCCCTGGTCCAGGAAGATCCCACATGCCACAGAGCAACTAATCTCCTGAGCTACAGCTACTGAGCCCACGTGCCAAAGCTACTGAAGCCTGCGCACCTAGAGCCCATGCTTTGCAACAAGAGAAGACACCGCAATGAGAAGCCTGTGCACCACAACCAAGAGTAGCCCCCGCTCGCCGCAACTAGAGAAAGCCCGTGCGCAGCAACAAAGCCCCAACACAGCCAAAAACAAATAAATAAATAAATAAATTTATTTTTAAAAAATCTCACTTCAATTTACTATCATGAAGTATCTGTTTGAAGTCGAGACAAGTTCTAGATAAGCCCTTCATTGAGAAACCAGCAAAAAAGGGGAGGGGGGTCAGAAAGCAGCCAGAGTGGAACTCTGATTATAGAGTCATTAATTAAGACCATGACAGTCCATGGAATTGCCTTTGATTGCAAAAATAGATGACTGCAGAATTAAAGGCTTTGGGGGAAATCTTTTCATGCCTAAGGAGAGCCAAAACTTACTTCAAGGATTTTAAAATTAAGGCACTATTAAAGCTAAGGCGTTGGTTGTGACCAGAAGACCCTGTCAATTTAATCAAAGTCTTATGGGGAGGAGGGGGACAAAGTAAGTGACCCGTTTTGTTTCAAAGCCCTGTACAACTGTCTGATTCCACGCACAGGCTTTTTTTAGGCTGGCCTGGACACCCTCACAGAGCCACTCAGAGGGACCCCGCCATGGGGTCTTGGGGGGGGGAAGCAGCCCCCAAGTCCAGCGTGCACCTCTCGGTGCTATCCAGACCTGCTACCCACCTGGTGTGAGGGTGGGGCTCAGGGTGCAGCACCAGCCTGGTCCCACCCGAATCTCTCCCTGGTGTCCCCACTGCCATCTCCTGGCCCTCCAGCAAGCATCCAGGCCCAACAGAACCCCAGCTCAGACACTTAGTACAGGGTGCTTTGGGCAACTTTCTTAACCTCCCTGAACTTCAGTTTCCTTCTCTCTCTGTGAGGTGGAAAGAATACTCTCACCCAGGGTCACTAGGAAAATCCATACCTATACACATTCATACCAACAATATTTGAAAAGAACCGGGCCTATGGAAGCTCCATGTGTATTGGTTCTCTTCCTCACTTCCTCTCTCCAACCCTTCCCTAAGTGACCTTCAGAAAAGATGGTTCTAGAATGCAGATCATATCATTGCCCTCCAGGACTTTGCAGAGGGTGCCAAGGATTTAGATTTGACCTCACTTTGAGCCTGATGCTCAGACCAAAAGGCCCTCTTGGCCTCACCCCTTGCCCTGCCTGCTCTCCCGCAAACACCTGCCATGGCTCCCGACTGCCTACAGAATAAAGTCTGAACTCTCTTTGAACTGGCATTTTTCGAAGCCCTTCATGAACTGGCCTCAAACTACCCTTCTGGAATCATCTCTCACTGCTTCCTCCTTTACCAGCACGTATCCCAGAGCAAGCCATATACACAGGGTTGGGAAATTGCATGAGCTAAGATGCAACAGTGCATGGCTCAGTGCCCAGGACCCAGAGGGCTTGGGGAGACAGATAAGTGAACCCACAGATACAAGCAGCATGACACCTGCATGGAGTGTGTAGGCAGTCCCAGGAGAGGGGCTGGCTGCTGGACCAGCCTGCGGCAGTTAAAGGTGTCTCAGAAGAGGAGCTAAGACCTAGGGATGCGTAGGAGTTCACCCGAGAGAAAGTGGGGACAGTGTACCGAAGGGGAAAGGAGGAGCAGAGGCAGAGAAGATGTGGGCGAGGGCAAGAGATGAGGCCACTACAGCTGGAACGGCACAGACACATCATTAGGGGCTTAGTGGGCCAAAGCTGTCCCATTGCAGAGGATGGAGCCCCCCGGAGGAGTTTCAAGAAACAAGGGACAAGAAATAATCAGGTTTGCATTTTAGGAACATTTCTCTGGCTGCAGGATGTAGAGCAAACAGGCGCAGGGACGGTGAGAGGCTGGGAAACCAGTTCAGAGGCTCTTGCAGAAGCTTGACTAGAAGTGGAGATGGTGACGAGGGAGCAGATTAGAGAGAATCCCCCAAACTGTCTGCCCAGTTAGAGCTGCATTGCCCAGCGCAGTAGCCACCAGCCGCTTGTGGCTGTTGAGCTCTGGAGATACATCTGGTCCAAAGTGAGATGGCCTACACATCTGGCATACACAACAGATTTTGAAGAGTTAGTTCAAAAAAAATTTGTTCAATATTTATTTTGTTTATTTATTTATTTATTTTTATTTTTTTTTGGCTGCATCAGGTCTTCGTTGTGGCACGCGGGATCTTCGTTGCAGCACGCGGGATCTTTTTGTTGTGGCGCGTGGGCTTCTCTCTAGTTGTGGCATGCGGGTTTTCTCTCTCTAGTTGTGGCGCATGGGCTCCAGAGCGCATAGGCTCTGTAGTTTGCAGCACGCGGGCTCTCTAGTTGAGGCAGGCAGGCTCAGTAGTTGTGGCACGCGGGCTTAGTTGCCCCGCAGCCTGTGGGATCTTAGTTCCCCGACCAGGGATTGAACCCACCTCCCCTGCATTGGAAGGCGGATTCTTTACCACTGGACCACCAGGGAAGTCCCTAGTTCAAAATTTTAAAAAGAATGTAAAATAGGGGCTTCCCTGGTGGTGCAGTGTTTAAGAATCCACCTGCCAATGCAGAGGACACGGGTTCGAGCCCTGGTTCGGGAAGATCCCACATGCCGCGGAGCAACTAAGCCTGTGCACCACAACTACTGAGCCCACGTGCTACAACTACTGAAGTCCACACACCTAGAGCCCGTGCTCTGCAACAAGAGAAGCCACCGCAATGAGAAGCCCACACACTGCAACGAAGAGTAGCCCCCGCTCGCCGCGGGAAAAACCATGTGCAGCAACGAAGACCCAATGCAGCCAAAAATAAATAAAATAAATTAATTTTAAAAAAAGAATGTAAAATATCTCACTAATAACTTCTATATTGATTCTACGTTGAGATTATATTTTTGAGATACTGGGCTAAATAAAAGTGTTAAAATTAACTCTTCGTATTTCTCTTAAATGTTTTTTTTCTTTTTTCTCTTTTCTCTCTTAAATGTTTTTAATGTGGCTATTAAAAACTCAAAATCACGTCTAAACCTTACATTCTATTTCTATTGGGTGGTGCTGGATTAGCGGGACCGTGGAGGGGGAGGGGGTGCCTACAATGACTCTGGGTATCTGCTCAGGAGACTGAGTGATGATTAGGGTGATAGCGGGTACCACAAGCAGCCCCCGCTTCCTGGATGCAGGTATGGTCCCAAGCGCCCTGAGCCACGTGCTCTTTTCATTCCTCCCAACAATCTAATGAGGCGGATGCCAGTGTTATCTCCATTTTACAGATGGGAAAACTAAGACACAGAGAGGTCACAGGCAGAGCAGGGATGTGGAGCCAGGCAGTCTGACTCCAGGGTCCAGGCTCTTAGTCACAACCGATACTGCACTTCTAGAAGTCCCATGAACGGAGGCTGGGAACGGGGCGGCAGGCTGGCAGGGTGAGAGAAAAAAGGAATTCATTTAGGGATGCGTTGAATGTGGATATGCCTCTAGGATATCCAAGAAGGATATTTCGCTGGAAGGACAGGCCTGGAACTCAGGGGGTAAGTCCACCCTGGGGATGGAAACTACAAATCACTGCACAGATCATGACGAGAGAAACAGCAGGATAACTCTCCACACAGCCTGTCCTGAGCCCCTTCCTTCCTCCCTCACCCCCTAATGGCCCACCTCCGACATATACAGGATCATCGATTTGCTGATTCATTTGACAAATATTTATTGAGTGCCTAGGACATGCCAGGCCCTTAAGTGGGACCTCCAGTCATTATGTGCTTCACAAGATGATGCAATAACAGCATCATCCACGGAGAATCCCTGTCTCAGAAAGACATGGAACCTCAATCTCATGAAGCCTCTACGTTTAACCGTGAATTTATTGGAAATACGGGAGACAGAGGAACATGTTAAACAATACCAGAGGGAAGCAATCAGCCAAGTCCAAATGCAGGACGTTCACCAGGCCAGTTGACCTGGTTTCTCCCAAACACAAAGGGCATGAAGGAAAAAAAAATAAGGTGATTAAATTAGATCAAAATTTAGATGAAAGAGACTTAACCAAATGCTATGGTATCCTGGATTGGATCCTGGGACAGAAAAAAAGATATTAGTGGGAAAAAAACCTGATGAAATCTGAATTAACTCTGAAATTTAGTTAATAGTAATTTTTCATGTTAATTTCTTACTTTTGACAAATGCACCATGATTGCCTAAGACATTAACATTAAGGAAAACTGTGTGAAAGGTATACAGGAACTCTTGTACCAGCTTTGTAACTTCTTTATAAATCTAAAATTATTCCAAAATAAAAAGGTTTTTTTTTTAAAGAGAGACGGGCTTTAAAAGTAGAAGAGCCAAATACAGTGAATGGCCCTTGTTTGGATCCTGGTTTGAACAAATCCATTGTAAAAACGTCTTTACGACAATCGGGGAAATTTGAATATGGACTGGATGTTAGATGATATTTCTCAGGAATCGTTGTTCATTTTATTAGGTGTGATAATGACATGGTGGTTATGTTTTTTAAAAAGCCCCTATCTGTTAAACACATGTATGTACTGGTGAAATGACATGATGTCTGGGATTTACTCTAAAATACTCCGGAAAAGAAAAGTGGTGATGGTAGATAAAATGGGGGCGAATATGGTTGATAATTGTTAAAGCAAACGATGCGTATATATTTAAGTTGTCCATATTGACAAGTTAAGAAGAGGAAGGAAGCGGGGAGGAGGGGGGTGGAGGGGGAGGGGGAGGGGAAAGAAGAGGAGGAGGAGGAGGAGAAGGAGGAGGAGGTCTGTTAATGGGTTTAGAGGCGTCCCTCTGAGATGGAACAGTCTGGTCATCAGCTTGCTTTGTTTCCCTGATCAAGACTCACTGCCACTCTCAATGCAGGGGGCCCGAGTTCGATCCCTGGTCAGGGAATTAGATCCCACATGCATGCCACAACTAAGAGTTCGCCTGCCGCAACTAAGGAGCAGGTAAGCCACAACTAAGGAGCCTGCCTGCCGCAACTAAGACCCGACGCAACCAAATAAACAAATAAATATTTGTTTTTAAGTCTGCTCTTAAAAAAAAAAAAGACTCATTGCCAAGTCACCAAGTGACACACATCCTACCCTAATGATGGCACCAGCAAGGTAGCAGGACAGGGTAGCAGCAGGGAGTTGGGTCCTGGCTTCACACAGCCTTCATTCAAATCCTGGATGGCCTCAAACAGTCCCTGTACCTTGGTTCTACCTTCTATAAAATAGTAATGAAGGTAATAATAGTACCTACCTATGAGGTTGTTGAGAATTTTAAAGGAGTGGATAGGTGCAAAGTGCTTCAAGTTGGGTGTGGCGCCCAGTAAGGACTCAGCACATGTTAGCTGATTTCATTACCATTAATACACGTTTCCCAGCCACTATAACCCGGTGACCATCGTGTTCCTGTCTCCCGCTCCCCAGCCTCTCCTGGACTTTGTAACGTATCCCACATGAATGCTAAGAATTGCCTCAAGTTGTTTGGCTAGAACTGTGCCTTTTAGTTTTCACATGCTCCTAATCAGAAACAATTTGATTAATGCCCTTCACCATTTTGAGAGTCTTCAGATGGGTCAAAGACATCTCTTTTCAAGTAAGAATTTGCCAAACTCTCTGGCCTTTCCTTATAACTAGCTGATGACAGAAGCGATGTGATGGTGATCCTTGATGATTCATTTGCCTGGGGGAGAGGGGACCTCATATCCTGTGGCACCAGGCTCTCCGGCCGTCTGTGTAGGAGTGAGCACGCCTTTGATTTATGATCTGCTCTGCTGTCCTGCAGCCCAGCGTCCTGTCCAGCCTTTGCAAGACAGCTGTGCCGTGAGCTGCAAGACATTGAAAGGAATCCTTTGCTGACCCATCCTCATCCGAGCACACTTGCTCTTTGCAGGGCAGGTATGTAACTAGTCAGTTTACACGTGACGGCATTACACAACACAATCAAGCCTCTTTCTGGCTCCTCTTGTGGTTCTAATTTGTAGTACTCTTAAGTGCCTTTCTTAGCAATTTTTCATGCCTATGGAGAAAGACCATTCCACGAAAAAGCGTTACCCTGGAGTTGGCCCAGGTTTGCACAGTTCTAAAAATCTGATGGTGATGGAGCCCTTCCCAAGTACCAGGAACTGAGCTGAGTGCCTGGGGTGGGTTAGCCCATTTGTCCTCAAAACAGTCCTACAAAGCAGGTGCTGTTATTATGGCCATTTTACAGGCAAGGATACCGAGGCACAAAGCAGTTAAGTAACTGGTCCAAGGTCACCCATCTGGGAAGTTATGGAGCCAAGCTTTGAACTCAGACCGTGCAGCTTCAGAGCCCAAACTCCTTGCAGCACTGCTTTGCAGAGCAACTCACCCAACAGGGACAGCCAGGGACTATAAAGTTCCTATCTGATTTGTTGGGATGTTTTTCTGATGGCTACTGAACTGATTGGATCAAACCATTTTGTTGTTGATGATGGTAATGATGTTGTTTGGTTTGTTTGTTTGGTTGGTTGGTTGGTTGTTTTCCCTGACTGAATTAATTCTGGCTCTGATGTGTCAAGCATCTTCATGTACATTATCTCATTTTATCTTCCCAATTATCCCATGACATGCAGATTACTATTCCTATCTTACAGAGGCTCAAACAAAGACTTATGCTTACCCAAAGTCATATTACTAGTGTTTAGACAGAGTGCACAAAGCTGAGCTGCCAGTGGCTATGGGAGAGGGCCTTCGGCTCATAGACTAGAGCACATGATCCTGACCTCCAAACTTCCAGCAAGAGATTCAAAGAGAAAAGCTGGAGGCGAAACAGAGCAGGACTCTCCCAAGGCACCAATGGGAGGACAGCTACAGGAAACCTGCCTTCTTCTCCTCATGCTTCCTGACTTGCAGTCACCATGACATGAGGAAAACCATCTTCCCTTCCAAAACTTGCTATGAAGATTGATTAGATACCAGAGGCAAAGTGCTTTGAAGGGCACTTTGATGGAGGAAACACCCTGTGTTTGTGTTTGGCTTGATTCCCAAGGGACCTCAGACAACGCTTAAGGCCATTGAATGGATCTGCTCTGGTGGCTGGGCTGCTTTGTGTGAGAAAGAAATTGTTTCCCAAAACATGTCTCCTGGAAGGGCTGCCAAAGTCACCAGGCTCTGCTCCACACCCAGGCAAGTCTTCCTTCAGCCTGGCCATCACGCGAGGAAAAGGAAACTCACACAGTCAGTTCCACCACGGGCTGGTCCATGAAGTGTTGACACGTACTAAGACATCAAAGTGTGCCTTTGGAGAAAACAATTACCAAATGTTTTAGAACATGACTCCAATATGTAAATTTTATTGGGAGGGAAGAAGAAGATGAGATCAGTGGATGAGACACAGTATCAAACCACAGAATCAGGATGGAAGGAGCATCTCAGGACACTTAGTCCAACCACATCCATGGTCTATTCCTCCTCTCCCAGCCAAGGAGTCAACAGCTTGTATCTGAATACCTTACCCACTGGGCAGGTGGTATATGAATTACTAGCTGATGATAAGTAAGAGAAGAAACACATTATAGAAGTTAGCCAATGTTTTCAACATACATTTTCCTATCCCAAGCCATAGGTATCGTTAGTTTGGGAACTTTGAAAGCTGATTTTATAATATACTCTGTGGATGACACTGAAGGAAAACAGGGGCTGTCATACATTGCTGGTGGAAATGGCACAATCTAGGTAGAGGTCAAATTAGCTCTATTTATTCAAATCAAAAAGTGCACATATCCCTGGTAATCCAGTGGTTAAGACTCTATGCTTCCACTGCAGGGGTCACAGGTTCGATCCCGGTCGGGGAGCTAAGATCCCACATGCCATGGGGTGTGGCAAAAAAAAAAAAAAAAGTGCGTATACCCTTTGACCCACTTCTGGGAATTTATCCTACATATATACCAACGCATGTCAGAAATGAGATACACATAGTGTTTGTTATTCATTGCAGCACAGTTTGCAATGGTATCATGATGGAAACCACCAAGTGTACATCAAAACAGATCTGGTTAATTAAAGTATGGTACATCTACATGGCAGAATACTGTGCAGCTGTAGAAAAGAAGACAAAAGCTCTCACTACACTGATATGGAAAGATCTCCAGGCTATACTGCTAAGTGAAGAATAGAAAAGCGTGGAGGAGGATATATAGAGCATGATGCCTTTTGCGCAATAAAGGGAGAAATAAGGCCATATACTAATATTTGCTTATATGGGGAAACAATGCAAGGTGCATGAGAAATCAAGAAAAGTGGTTCTATATTTGGGAAAGGGGTTGCAGAGTGGGGGGGATGGGAACAGGTGGGAGAGAGACTTCCTCCGGATTTTTCTTTTTCTAACATTTTTATTTTTAACCATGTGAATTTGTTACCTATTTAAACACACAAATAAACATAAATAAAACAAAATTTAGCCTTAAGTTTTTTGGGAGAAAGTTGGTGAGCAGATGGTAGAGAGTCCCATTTAAGCCAAGGTCTCCTGAGCTTTCTCTTCTCCATCCCCCTCCGTAATCCAGCCTTCCAGCTCAGGGATCCACCCCTGCTTTGGAACGCTCCATTCCCTCCCCACAGGGAGAGGAAACCTTGCTTTTCTCTCCCTTCCTGGGTCTTGCATCTCCAGGGCCTCAGACTTTGTGCACAGGCTACTGAAGCACTGCCAAGGCCAAGGGGAGGACTGAGCGCTGGTTCCCAGGCTGAGGAAGGCTACTGTGGGCAGGGGGTTTCCTACTTCAGTTTCTCTATCAACCAGCATTGCAGCTAATTTCCTTCCTAATTATTTAAGAAGCAAGCATATCTCTCCAAGTCAAATAGCAATTGTTTCAGGAGACAACGTGATCTAGTCTCATAGGAGGAAAAAATATTCCTCCTGTCTCTTGGGAAATGATGACCTGGCATTATCCTGCTAGGGCACCTTGGATGCTTCTCCAGCCTGGCCTGGAGGGCAGGTGCTGCCACGAGGAAACAGCTGTTCCCGGCTCCTCTTCCCCGTGTAGGGTGCCACGCAGTACCCCCCAACGAGGGTCTTCCTGACCCCAGCTCTCCCACCTCTAAAAGAGGGACTGAAAGAGTTTTTCTGCACTCCATCACACAATAATTACATCTCCAAATACAACCTATTAACACAAGGTTTACCTGATTACTGATATAAAATAAAAAATAGTGATTCAACTGTATTGAGAGGATGCGGAGACAACAGGTGGAGGTGGTAACAAGAGAGCTAATACTGGGACTTCCCTGGCGGTCCAGTGGTTAAGACTCCGCGCTTCCACTGCAGGGGGCACGCGTTCAATCCTCAGTCAGGCAACTAAGATCCCGCGTGCCACATGGTGTGGCCAAATTAAACAATATATGTGAAAAAAAAAGAAAGCTAATACTTCACATATTATCATAACAGAAAAGTCAATCAATACACTATGTCTAAAACTGATATATTGAGAAAAAAAGCAGTGTAAGCATAAAAATTTTGTATTATAGAGATAACCACCAAAAGAAGTGGGTGGAAGTGGTTGTCTGGGTGACGGGTAGGGGGACAGTGTGGGGAACGCGCTGAGAGGTGAATTCTCACTATTTTTCATTACAGATTTTTAAAAACACATATGGATATTCCTTTCATACATTGTTTTAGCTTAAAAATTAAATGTAAATAAAAGAGAAAAAAAGGTTTAAATATACAGTATTAAAGGAACAAGTAAATCCTTCAATCCATCCATACCAAGCGGGAAAAACAGTCTATAAAAATAATGACCTTTATTGAAAGTCAAAAGGTACATTTTATAATATGTTAACTACTCTTAAGTGATGGGCTTTTGAATGAAACATGTGCTTCTGATGCTTCAACATCCAGGGCATTGCTGACTCTGGAGAGACTATCCCTCCCCGGACTAGCTAATTCCTAGAGACTGTAAACCACAGGCCTGCCTCTGAGCATGCTTTTCATATGCAAACCAACCAATCCGGAGCCCACATCCCAACCACCTCCTTTCTCTCAAACTCTGGACCACTATCCCCCTGCCCTAATCACCTGAGGGCCAGGTGCCAGGCAACTAGGGACAGCGCCTACATCCCAGAGCCCCCTGAAATTATTCAAACCAGCCAATCCTAATCCTGCTGACCCTGCCTTACCCTCTCCTTCCTACAGAAACCACAATAAAGGCTCCTGCCCACAATTTTCTCTTGCTCCCTCTGTCCTTCCACTGACCCTGGTGCTTCCCCACGTGGTCCCCCATGGGGTGCTGTGCACCCTCCTCTTAGGAATTGTGAGAACAAACTATCTTTCCAATTGCAACCATCTCCTGATCTGTTGGCCTCACCAGACCTGAATAATAAAGACGACATTTCAAAACAGCTTTATATGAGGGTGGCATTCTTTCAGAAAAGAAGGCTCTAGAATCATCTTGGTTAAATTTCAGATTAAAGTCTGGCCCCGGAAGAGACAATGCATCAAATCTGAAACTGCATTAGGAAAGTAAATCTTTGCATGAATACATAAATGTTGCACACTCCATAACACAAACCTTCTAAGCAATCCACAGGTGTATCACAGTGTTTCCCAGGCATTGTCAGCTACAGTTCCACATGCCTACATGATCTAATTTGCTCCTAAACAAAATCTCAGCGTGGGAGGTGAGTTAATGAAGACTTCTTTAGGTAATGAATGTGGCTGGAATTTGCAGCTACCCGTTGACTGGACACTAGCCTTCATTTCAAGCAAACAGAATCTGGAGCAAACTAAGTCGAGAAAGCAGGAAATTAGCTAAGTTCAGCAAGAGTGAAAAAACTCTCTATGAAGAAATTTCAACAGGAATATATCATGTGTTAGTCAAGGCATTAACTTATTTGCAATAAGTTAAACATATAAATGCTCCCTCCTCTAAAAGGAGGGGGGAGGGGTACAGCAAAGGTAGATTAGTGCTCAAAAGGTACAATCAATATAGTGGGAAAACTCTTGTGATCAAGGGCATGGAAAGAGTGCATCAAAAACATCACAAGTGTTATAAAGATCTGAGAGTGTTACAAATGATGGTAATTGCCAGATATCAACCATCTAATGTACCAGGAACTGGGCTAGATTGCTTGTACGTCTTATCTCATTCAATCCTCCAAAATACCCTATAGGATTGGTCTAGGAACGCCATTTCACTGCGTGAGACACTAAGGTTCCGTGTTATCTATTGCTACATGACAAATTACCCCAAAACTTAGCACCTTAAAGCAACAATAAACATTTATTATCTCAGTTTCTGTGGGTCAAGAGTTTGGGAGTAGCTTAGCTGGGTGGTTCAGGCTCAGAATCTCTCACAAGGTTGTAGGTAAGATGTTGGCAGAGCTGCAAGTCATCTGAAGGCTTGACTAGACCAGGAGGATCCACCCAGGATGGCTCACTCACATGGCCAGCAGGTCGATGCCAGTTGGTAGGCAGGAGGCTTCAGTTTCTCACCCCATGGGGCTCTCCACAGGGTAGCTTGTGTCCTTAAGACATGGCAGCTGGCCTGCCCCAGAACGACTGATCAAAGAGAGTGGAAGACAGAAGTTACAGTGTCTTTTTATGACCCAGCCTCAGAAGTCACATATCCCTCACTACCCTGTTGGTTACACAGGTTAGCCCTATTCAGTGCAAGAGGGACTACACAAGAGCACGAAAACCAAGAAGAGAGAGTCATGGGGCCATCTTGAATGCTGGCTCCCACTGAAGCCCAAGAGTATAAGCAATCTTCTATGGATCACACAGTTACTTTCAAATTCCAGCTTACTCCGAAATCAGCGCTCTTTCCACCACACAACTGCCTCCCCAAAGCCTGCATGCAGGACACTGCCAAATGAAGACAAAAGGTCCTAGTTATGCCACATCCCTGTTTCATTGTTTTTGCCAAAAGTTTTATCTTCAACCCCCTGGGAATTTTTTTTATATATATATTGAAAGCATAGCTCAGGCTTTCTAATGGGAATTGATGAAAAATAATTTTATCTTATTGACTTTTCCCTAAACCAAACTTGCTGAACCTTATCCTTGGCTAGAGCTTTTTAAAAGACAATAATAAAAATAAGGGATGCCTGCATTAATAGAAGACAAAATACTTCCAGGTTACAATCCATTTTGTGATCATTCTTATCTTTGAGAGTTCATCCGAATATGTTCAAATCTCTATGTTGTAGGAGGAGGTGATTGAAGGGCATTTTTATTCCCTTGAATAACAGGAAATCCATCATTTACTCTTTAGTAATAAAAACTGCTTGTGTAAGAATTGGGACCATGGAAGGTCAACTCAAATTGAAGATTTTATGACAGGGAGGTTATATTAAATCTTTTCAACAATTTATAGAAAGGATTTGAAATATGTCAAATGTATTTCTTTAAGTTTTTTCAAGTGAGAGGTTTTATTGCATCAAGTCACAGAATCAGGAGAAAACTTACTCTTAGGTCATCCAGGTCTGGTCCCTGCCAATGTCATATTGCTCCCTTCAGGACCAAAGGCTGGGTATTAAGCCATCTGAAGTCAACCTCTTCTAATTAAAATGAAAGTCATAAAGCAAAGTATTTCAGTAATCTACTATAATAATAATCCCAAATTTATATAGTACCTACATCCAAGAAATGTAAAGCAATTCACAATTTTTATTTCTCTCACCTGGAAACAAAAACTAAAGCCCCCAAGGCAAGTATAAGGGAACTTTCATTAACTTACATATTTATAGAATAAATGAATGTGCACGTGTATGTGTGTCTGCATGCGTGTGTGGGGAGAGAGGGAGATGGAACTGAAATTTATTGAGCACCTACTGTGTACCAGGCTTTGAACTGGGTCCAGTGGACCTAAACATGAATAAGATTCTTCAAAGAAGTCACAGGTTGTTAAGGGATGTAGCATCTCCCAGTAAGGCTCAGGAAACACAGGGGCTGAGGAAGCCCTGACTCTGGACCCGACACAGCTGGTGCAGACTGAGAGGCAAAGCCATTTCTGTGCACAGAGGACACACAGCATCTTTTCATACAGAAAGGAGAACCACTACAAAGCCTCATGGCTCCTGCCTCCTCCCTGACATCAATTTAGGGTATGGACTCATCACGTGCCTTTTAGTAATAGCTCCAGTCGTGAATTAAAATGAGATTATATTTGGAAAAGCACAAGGTGAAAAGCACAATACAGGTTGGTCTCCCCATCTAGACTCGAGCTCCATGTCTTGAGCAAGATGGTAAGATAGTAAATGTATAGGAGTCTACACATTTTTCAAAACTCAAAGAAGACTTAAAATAGGTATACTCTATTATATGTAAATTATAACTAAATAATGTTAATTTTTTTAAAAAGGACAGACTCAACCAGAAAAGCATATGCTCTTCCCTCTTCTTCTTTCCTTAATTGCAGGCATGATGCCTGGAGGCACAGCAGCCATCTTGTGACTATGAGGTAACAAGTATGAGGACAAAGACTAAACCTTAGGACAGCAGAGAAAAAAAGGTGTAAAGAACCTGGTGCATGAGGCCATTTTTGCGCTGCCGTACCATCTCTAGACTGTCAACCTTCACACTGGAATATAGTTTTGTTATTTCAGTCAAATTAGTTCACACCCAAAATACAAAGCCCCTCCATCCAGATTATTTCCACTCCATCTTCATTTTTCATCAACTGAGAATGCATCGCTCCTCTTCCTCCAGAACCCCAATCTAAGGATTCAAGCACATACTCTTCAAAGGTGCATTGTGAAAACAGGGGCCTACCCAAATGCCAGGGGATACAAGTTCTCTGAAGACTCATGTCTCACTTGACCCGAGATGAGCAAACAGCACGCTCTTCAAAGAAATTCTCCCTCTCTCCCTCTTCAATTTCATGACTCTTTGATAACTTCCAGGTGATGTGCTTAAGTTCTACAGAAAGGGACTAGACTCTGGGAGACACGCAACACCTATTGTCAGCCTTTCAAGCCTCAGCCAAAACTGGATAGAGTCACCTTTTAGCAACCTGTTACAGATCTCTATGTATTTAGAGCCTTGTAGAATGGGGATTTATGAGATGTATGGAGAAAAATATTGAACGATGCACCCCAGGTTGTAATCATAGCCTCTCCGTTGGGAGTTTACTCACTGTCTGTCTCTTCCCTAGAATGAAAACTTCAAGCGGTAAAGAGGGAAAGGGAGAGGTCAAGGGCGAGGTAAGGGAGCCAAACAAAAAAGAAAAAGGAGACTGCACCAAAAGAAAGTAAACGCATGATCATATTTAGCCATTTTTACAAAGCTATACGTATGTGTGGTCACGTGTTTAAAGATAGTAAGTGAAAAGTATTTTTAAAAAATGATCAATGACCTCCACCACATCTGATGGTTGATTCTTCACCTTCCTTGACTTCCTCTCTGGATCTCTTGGAAGCATCTGACAAAATGGATCACTCCCTGTCTTGCAACACCATCCTGACTTGGCTTGCACGATGCCATACTCTCCTAGTTTCCTTCCTGCCTCTCTGGACGTTCCTTTTCAGCTTTCTTTGCTAGATTCTCCTCTAAAGAGCAGAGTGTCCCAGGGCACTATCTGTCTACACTTACCTTCTCTGCCAACACTTACCCCCTACGTGTTCTCATCTAGTCCCTGGCTTTAATGGCATTCCACATGCTGACTGGTATCTCGTCCAGACTTATAGCTCTAGTCCTCACCTCACCCATCAGGTACAGAATCTTATATCCCATTTCTACCTCAACAACTAGCAGGTATCTCAAAACTAACATAACCAAAATAGAACTCTTAATCTCCCACCACAAACCCTGCCCCAGTCTTCCCAAGTCTGGAAATGGCAAACATTATTCATGTCAATGAATAATGACATTCATAAGTCAATGTCCTGGGACTCATCCTTAACTCCTCTTTCCCTGACATCTAATCCATCAGCAACTCCTGCTACCTCTACCTTCAAAATGTGTCCCAGATCCAACCTCCACTGCTGCCCTAGCCAAACCACCATCATCCCTCTCTTAAGCTACCTGAATACCCTCCTAATTGCCATGTATGCATCCACGCTTGTCCCCTTTGTCCCACACGGCAGCCAGTGACCACTTTTAAACATAAGTCAGATCATGTCAATCCACTGCTCAGAATCTTCCATGATGACTTTTTTGGCTGGCCAGTTTCCTAGCCAATATCAACTCCCCATCCCCACCCCCACTCCCACTCTGGGCCCCACTTCTTGGGAAAAGAAATGTGCAAAGCTACAATCTATATTTCCCAGATTCCTTTGCAGTTATGGAGGTTACGTGACACAGTTCTAACCAATGAGACAGAAGGAGAAATCACTGGATAGGGATTCTAAGGAAGCCATTGTTTTCCTGAGAAAAGGGAGTCTGTAGTACTCTATATCTTTTGACCTTTGCTCTTCTCCTTTGTTCCTGCCTAGAAAGCAAATACACAAAGGTGGAGCAGCCAAAAGACGTCAGGAAAGTAAGGAGAAGGCAGCTGCATCAGCCCTTGTATGCCCATCCTTGGATTCCTTGTTAGGTGAGAAAATAATAAATCCCTTATTTGGTTAAGTTGCTGTGGTGGAGTTTCTATGACACATAGCCAAATACAATCCTGGCACAGGCTTCCAATCACCCTTAGAATGAATCCCCGAAGTCTTATACAACCTCTCCAAAAGCATCTCCTACCACTCTCTTCCTTACTCTTCCTGCACCGGCGTCACAGGCCCTCTGGGCCATTTTTGGAACATACCACGTTTATTTCCACCTCAGTGTCTTTGCCCTTGCTGTTCTGCTGGATTGCTCGTACCCTAGATCTTTCACATGCTTTATTTGCGCCCTCTCTTTACTCAGTTTTCTGCTTTAATGTCACCTCTGCACCAAGGTGTTGCCTTGACTACTCCATCCAAAATTGGCTCCTTCACACTCCTTAACTCTTTAGTGATTTATTTTTATTCATAGCGTTTACCAATATCTAAAATTGTCTCTACCTGAGAGTACTTTTTTTATTAACTTGTTTACTTAATATCCATCTACTCCACTGGAACGAAAGCTTCAAGAGGTATGGGCACATCCCCAGTACCTAGAAAAACACACAGCAGGCATTCAAAAGATATTTATTCAATCAATCAGTTAAGGACATCTTGAACTTAAGGCGGACTCTTCCTTACAGTTCACCTTGTTTTTTTGTTTTGTTTTTTTTTTTTTTGGCTGTGTTGGGTCTTCGTTCCTGTGCGTGGGCTTTCTCTAGCTGCGGCGAGCGGGGGCTACTCTTCGTTGCGCTGCACGGGCTTCTCATTGCAGTGGCTTCTCTTATTGCGGAGCATGGGCTCTAGGCGAGCCGGCTTCAGTAGTTGTGGCTTGCAGGCTCTACAGCGCAGGCTCAGCAGTTGTGGCGCACGGGCTTAGTTGCTCCGCGGCATGTGGGATCTTCCCAGACCAGGGAATGAACCTGTGTCCCCTGCACTGGCAGGCGGATTCTTAACCACTGAGCCACCAGGGAAGTCCCAGTTCACCTTGTATTGCAAAAAAAAGCAGTTTGGTATTGGATTTATTTTGGTTTTGTTGTTGTTCTTGTTGTAGTTGTTATACTAGCACTTTTGGGGGACTAGCGTATTTTGTATTGGCACCCTTAGCATACAATTTCATGGCCTCACCCAAATTTCTGGACCGGCTCCGCCTCCGTAATTTAAAACTGACCTAGTGACTGAACTCAGCAGCAATGCGTTCAGACACCTGCACTGCCCGTGAACAAGGCCGGGGCATTATCATCCTTTTGGTTTCTCCCAGATTATCCAAATGACGGTGAGTGGTGAACCACAGAGACTCCTTTTCTCCCTGACCTTTTCTAGACTGGGCCAGGGATATGATAAATCCGTTCTCAATGCGGACAGTATCATGCCAGAGTGATATAGGCGTCAGATGCCTGGTTCTAACCCCACCTCACCAGCTACTTGGCCCGTTTGAGCTCTCGGGGTTACGGGGAGGAATAAAGGAGATTTGGGAACCCGCGAGCTCTGCGGGCTCCCCCGCTCACAAGCGAATCTGGATCCGGGTTTTTTACTTCCCTCCTACCCTCTTGCTTTGCCTTGCAGCCCACCTCCAACCCGAAACCCACGCCGCCCACCAGGCAGCCGGCAGACCACCCCAGAGCCCCTCGGGCGCCCGGCCGGTCCCCAACCCCCGGCAGAAACCCGCCCACTCCCGTCGGCCCCTGCGACCGCTCCCGTCTCCATGGGAACGAAGGCAGCCAACCGGCGCGGCGGCTGGCGCGGCGGCTTCCGCTCCGCCCTGACGGCGGCGAGGACTCTGGCAGCGCCTGGGGCTCCGGCGGGTCTGCGGGCTGCGGGCCGCGATGCTGAAGGCCAAGATCCTCTTCGTGGGGCCCTGCGAGGTGAGGCCTGGGCCGGCGGGGCGGCAAGCGGGGCCCGGGCGGGGGTGGGGCCCAGGAGCCGGGAGCCCAGTCCCACCGCGCCCATCCTGGTGTGCGCCGCTGGCTTCACCGTGAACTCGGTGTTCCCAGACCTCGACCCGGTTGTACTAAGGCCCGAAGGCCCAAGGTAGTGAGTGGCGTTATGGAATCAGAGCCTACATCTCATGACTCTCCTTTGTGCCTGTGGCTGTCCCTAATGAGATATGTCTGTGGAACAAGAAAACCAGGAGGAAAGACTGAACTATTACCTGGTCTTGGAACTATTAGCTTTTCATGTGGGTGGTGATGGCGGGGGATTAAATCTACCTGTGTACTTCACACCGTACACAAGAATAAAATTCAGATGGACCAAAAAGCTAAATGTGTAAAAGAACAACTGTGGAAGTAGTAAATGAATAACTCTCCAACTTAAACACCCATCAGAATTGCCTGGTGGGCAGTTGCACAACTCGCTGGTCCTATCCCAGAGTTTTGATTCAGTAGGTCTGGGAGGGACCTGAGAATTTGCATCTTGCTGATGCTGGTCGTCCAGGGACCACTTGCTGGGAACCACTGTATTAGATGAATATATGGAAAGCTATGTTTTTAATCTTGTGACAGGGAAGGTCTTAAACACAACACAAAAATGAAGAAGCCTTAAAAGAAATGACAGCAAAGTTAAAGCCAGGGGAAAGTATTAGCAAAATGCATGACAAAGAAAGGATTCATAGGTAGAACATACAGGAAAGTTTAAGAATCAATAAAGAAAAGAGAAGCAACTCAAGATAATGTAGCAAAGTCTGTGTACAAGAAATACAACTGACCAATAAGTATGAAAAGATGCTCAGTCGCACAGTCACAGAACACAGAACAAACAGATGGCACTTATTTGCTCATCAGTTTGGATGAGAAAAGTTTAGAATATTGATAACATGCAGTGTTAGAATGCTTTCAGGGAAAGGAGTATTCTGGGATTGCAATTTTAAATGTGCACAGCTTTTAGCGTGGCAATTACATTTCTCAAAAGCTACTGTAGCTAAAGACTCCTCCACGTTCCCCATGAGTCCTATACAATATTGAACAGATGGAAACACCCTCGGTGCCCATCAATGAGCAAATGTCTGAATAAACTAAGGTACATTCTTACTTTGTGCAGCAGTGAAACAAAATAAGGCAAATCCATGTAAACTGACACAGAGAGCTCTCCAAGACATAAATTGTTAAATAGGCAAGTAACAACAATATGCTTGGAATTATGAAAAGCAAAACAAACATAGATATCTTTTTTAAATGGAAATTCTCAAACATATACAAGGGGAGAGAGAACAGTGAACCCTAGTATCCATTACCTAGCTTCCAACAACAAAATAATTTCTGCACATACACATCTCCCTCTCCCTTACTACTCTTCTAATTTACCAGCCTTTCTAGTCCTTAAATGTGCCACGTCCATTCCTGCCTGGTGCCTTTGAACTAGCTATTCCCTCTGCTTGGAAGCAGGTAAAGTCACCCAGCGGCAGAGCCAGCACTGAAATCTGTGCTCCCTGCAACCCAGAGCAGGCTGTGCCCACCCAACCAGAGAGAGCCCTCTGCCCTGGTGATCTCAGGGTGGCCGTGGCCTCTACTGCATCCCACCTGGGTCCAAGCTGGCTATTGGAGGGCCTGCTTATGGTTTACTTTTCTGGTCTTCAGCAACGATCTTTCACTGTCTTCATTTTCACAGAGTGGAAAAACTGTTTTGGCCAACTTCCTGACAGAATCTTCTGACATCACCGAATACAACCCAACCCAAGGAGTGAGGTGAGCCCTGACCAATCCGCGTCCCATGGAGTCCCTGACCATCACCCACCCCTGACTTTGGTGCTGGTGGCATCCGCAAAGTATAACGTTTCCTAAGGAGAGGTGCTGCTCTTGTTTTTATGTTTAGGATCCTGGAATTTGAGAACCCACACGTTACCAGCAACGACAAAAGCACGGGGTGTGAATTTGAGCTCTGGGACTGTGGTGGCGATCCAAAGTACGTTTCCTTTAGAGCATTTGTTCCATCAAATGATTCAAAAATCAGCTGCCTGCCAGGCACCTTGGACTTGGGCCTAGCGAGCGCCCTTCCTAGCATGTGTTAGGGGCTCCATCAATTACTGATGACATGCATTGCTCTTGAAACTTTAGTGACTGGGTTATGATATAGTGAGAGGTCATCCATTCATGATTAATACTGAGACATTATTTTCAGAGTCCACAGTTAGAAACCAGAACCATTGCTTATACATGGAATCTAAAAAAAATGGTACGAGTGAACTTATTTACAAAACAGAAATAGAGTCACAGATGTAGAAAACAAACTTACGGTTACCAGGGGGGAGAGTGGCGGGCGGCTGATGAACTGGGAGATTGGGACTGACGTATACACACTACTGTGCATAAAATAGATAACTAACAAGGACCTACTATATTAGCACAGGGGACTCAATACTCTATAACGACTTCTATGGGAAAAGAATCTAAAAGAGAGTGGATGTGTGTATATGTATAACTGAATCACTTTGCTGTATAGCGGAAACTAACACAACAGTGTAAATCAACTATACTCCAATAAAAATTAAAAACAAAACAAATGCAGAAACCAGAGCCACCTACCCTTCACGCTGCATCCTTTTCTGCCATGCAGGTTCGAGTCTTGCTGGCCAGCCCTGATGAAGGACTCTCACGGGGTGGTGATCGTCTTCAGTGCTGACATCCCAAGCCACCTGAAGGAAATTGAGATGTGGTATTCCTGCTTCGTCCAGCAGCAGTTTTTACAGGATACTCAATGTCTGTTAATTGCACACCACAAACCAGGCTCTGGAAGTGACAAAGGAAACCTGGCTTTGGGTAAGGAGCCTGGACTTCTCCTTTCTGCTGTAGTCTGAAATGCTCTGGGCATTTGTATATTGCCCTGTGTCTTGGAAACCAGCAGCCCTGTGCAGTTAAAGAGCACTTGCTGTGTCCTAGACATTTGTTTTTCTTACCACGTAAATCAGAACTGCTGGGTTGGAAGATCTGCTGTACCATCCAGTCCAGCATGCAGACACTTTAAAAGTAGGCAGACACTAAGAGGGGAAAAAAACCTGGTTTTAGCCACTCATCGGTACTATTAGGGACACTCTTTCCTGACTTGCCTTTAAGCTCCAATTTGCATGTGACACACACCATTACAGAGGTGTCAAAGTGATCATAAAAAACAACTCAAAATTCAGAAATGCCTCCCTCTGGTGTAAGAACAAAGAAGGCCTGGAAGTGGCTTGGAGAGCTGTGATCCTGTTGCCGGGTGGCAGCGTGATGAAACCTTTCTCTGTTAAATTGTGTCAAGCAAGGCACAACTTTATTTTTGGACTTGGGAAAGTTAAACAAATTGGCTCCTGTAAGACTCAGGTCCTGGGACTTCCCTGGTGGTCCAGTGGTTAAGACTCCTCACTCCCAAGGCAGGGGGCCCGCGTTCGATCCCTGGTCAGGGAACTAGATCCTGCGTGCCACAACTAAGATCCGGCTCAGCCAAATAAATAAATAAATATTTTTTTTAAATAAAATATAAAAGACTCAGGTCCTTTGGAGCTAGAAATAGCCCCTCGCTAAAAGTTCATGCCTAATTACATCATTTTCCTTTTTAAGCGCCACCCTTGAACAAGCTGAAGCTGGTGCACTCAAATCTTGAGGATGACCCAGAAGAGATCAGAATGGAGTTCATAAAGTATTTAAGAAGCATAATCAACTCAGTGTCTGAGAGCAGAGACCGGGAGGAGATGTCAATTATCACCTAACCGGCCTTCACCTAGACGCTTCCGCATCCCAAATGAAGTCAATTTCAGTGCAGATCTGAAATCCATCCACCTACTAAGGTTCTCATCTCCCTTTGGCTGTAGAAGACATTTTCCTTATTTGGCCAAAGGTAACAGTCAGCCAGGGAGTTGACTCATACCATCTATTCTCTGTCTTCAGTTCAGCTGAGAAACTCCTGTTATTGAATTCTGATTCCTTTCCCCAGATCTCTCCAGAGAGCTGGAAAACTGAGGTGGTTTTTTTTCCCCTTCACATTATGTCATACTATAAAAGTTGTGGAATTGTAACTGTCATAGCCCAGTGATACCAACAGTAGTTTAATCCACGTAGATTGGTTTAAATGTGATTTTCATTCCTTAATCTGTACAATTTGCCTAGGATATTTTTGAAAAATATTAGCATTTAACCTCTCCAAGATTTTATTTTTATTTAGATGTCCTTGATATCTGGACACCATATCACACTGGAAGATGGAATACATATACATCTCCTAAAAACGTTTTTTATTATCTCAGGGGAATTTAATTCTTAAATATTATTTCATGTAATACAGGGGAAAACAATGTTTTGTTGTCATAACAACCATTTGTAAAACTAGTCAAAAGATTTAATGCTCAGGATAAGCAAATATGGTGAGTTTATAGCTTATTGTACAAGTGAGTTTGTTTTAGTGATCTTATGAATTATTGTTCTTTCATAATTTGTACTTTTTGAATTTTTTAATACAGCCAACCTGAAAATATATTAAGTAGATCAAAAGTTAGATGTAGGGACTTACCTGGTGCCGCAGTGGTTAAGAATCCACCTGCCAACTCAGGGGACATGGGTTCCATCCCTGTTCCGGAAGATCCCACACGCCACAGAGCAGCTAAGCCCATGAACCACAACTACTGAGCCTGCGTGCCCCAACTACTGAAGCCAGTGTGCCTAGAGCCCGTGCTCCGCAACAAGAGAAGCCACCGCAATGAGACGCCCGCGTACCACAACGAAGAGTAGCCCCTGCTCGCTGCAACTAGAGAAAGCCTGCCTGCAGCAACGAAGTCCCAGCGCAGCCAAAAAAAAAAGTTAGATGTAGGTCTTTTCAACTGAGAGTGGAAGAAAAGTAGAGACACAAGAGATGAAAAATATGCTTGGCTGCGTTTCACTCTTACAATGAAGAGGGCTGAAATGCAGCTGTGTGGGCAGTCTGCTTGAGAGAGTGGTGTTGGCAGATAATGACAGTTCCCTGGTAAATTATTTATTTGTTTATTTATTTTTAAATTTTATTTTTATTTATTTATTTTTGGCTGCGTTGGGTCTTCGTTGCTGTGCGCGGGCTTTCTGTTGCGGCGAGCAGTGGCTACTCTTCATTGTGGTGTATGGGCTTCTCATTGTGGTGGCTTCTCTTGTTGTGGAGCATGGGTTCTAGGTGCACTGGCTTCAGTAGTTGCGGCACACAGGCTCAGTAGTTGCGGCACACAGGCTCATTAGTTGTGGCTGATGGGCTCTAGAGCTCAGGCTCAGTTGTGGCACACAGGCTTAGTTGCTGCGCAGCATGTGCGATATTCCTGCACCAGTGATCGAACCCATGTCCCCTGCATTGGCAGGCAGATTCTTAACCACTGTGCTACCAGGGAAGCCCCCCTGGTAAATTTAGATTGAACTACAGTCAACTTTAGTAAACTGCCTGGATTATCCATGAGCACATTTTAGGCCCAGGTTAATTTCCTTCTGCCTGACCTGCTCTCAGTTGGAACTTTTGCAAGGAACACAAGATTATGTTAATGCAAACTGTAGTAAATCTTCTTTACGTAATAGCTGCAATAATAATAATTGATCTTGAGACTACAGCTCCAAAACAGAGATTATTTTTATCTGATTTTTAATGATTATCCAAGAGCTCAATAGAAAAATTAACCCAGCAGCTTTCATTTATGTTCATAGCCAGAGTACAACCCTTGTGAGCCCTTGAATCGAGAAAAATGTTTAAAATTTAAGAGGCCACATGTGCACAGGTTACAAGAGACCATTTAGTGAAGAAGTCTCCCTGTCTTCCCTGTCCCCAAACCCCGTTCCTGTGCACATACGATTGTGCTTTATTAATGGAAACAGTAGCAAACTATTCACACTTTTTTACAACTTTTTTCACTTTTTTTATTTGGAGGATTTGTGTAACTATATACAGAGCTGCCTTTTTCTTTTTTACAGCTGCGTAATATTCCACTTAATCATTTATTTGGGAATTTTATATTACAATTACTAACAATTTATGTTGAAATATTATATTTTTATTGATGGACATTTAATGGCATTGAAAAACATGATTTGGGACACAAGTACATTGAATGTGGAATTTTACGGAAGTGGTTTCAACCGTCAGCGCTTTTGAGGGAAAGATAAGACGGCTGCTCTTAGAATCCTACTTCTGATTTACAGTGTCACAGAACCATTTTCTAAGTGCACAATGATTTTTGCTGCATGTGCTGGCATATGGTTAAAATTCCTTTCTCTGTATCACAGATGTGACAAGGCACATGAAAGCCACAGAAGCATGAAACAGCTCAGACGTGTGGGAAACTCGGTAGTGGATCGTCACTCAAGGCTGTGTGGAGGAGGGAGTGTCTGAGTGAGTGAGGTGGAGTGTGTAGAGGAGGGGAGTGGAGGTGGGTGGGTGTGCGTGTGGGTGAGGAGAGAGGACCAGGGGTCAGATGGTGAAGGGCTTCTTACACCCGGCCAAGGTGTCAGGGTTTGAGCTGCCACTGAAGGATGTTCACTGCAGGTTGATGTGGTCGGATCTCCATGGTAGAAAAGCCCCTCTGACCGCAGTGTGAGGGCTGGATCGGAAGGAGGACGAGTGTAGAGGTGGCTGCTGTCATTCCTTGGTTTGTGGCTCCATCACTCCAGTCTTCAAGGCCAGCATCTTCAAATCTCTCTCTGCTCCATCTTCACATTGCCTTCGCCTCTGTGTATCTGACTCAAATCTCCCTCTACCTCATTCTTGTAAGGATACTTATAATTGCATTTAGGGCCCAGGATAATCTCCCCATCTAAAGATCCTTAATTTAGTCATATGTGCAAAGACGCTTTTTCCAAGCAAAGTATCATTTACAGGATGTGCACGTTACTGGGAGTGGGGCCTGATGTCTTTGCGGGCCGTTATTCAGCCTACCACAGATGCTGTTCACTGAGGCGTTAATGGAAGAGGAGGAGCAGGTTTTGGGGGGGTGACAAATGACTAGTCAAGGTGACTCAGCAAGTTAGGGACAGGGACAGAACTGGATCCCATGCCCCCACTCTTTCCACTGTCTTGTGTAACTGGGCAGATGAGTCTACAAGTGGACCTGGCTAAGAGTCTCACCCTTTGAGACTGAACCTAGTAAAGCAATAACAACCACAGCAACAACAGCAGGGCAAATAACCATTTTTGGAGCTAAACCACCCAGAAAATGGTTTGCAAGTATGTTGCAGATATATATAGCATCATATTTCTTGAAACCAATCAAATGACCAAGTAGTATTCTGAAGCTCTGTTGTAAAGAAAATTACAACTTATATTGTAACCTGAATGTCCGTATCTCAAAATTGTTCAGGAAAGCTCCTGGAGATCATTATACATTTGCTGGAATACCAGAAGACCCTTATGTCCAAAGTGTAGGCTAAGTTGCTATAACAACAGATGGAGCTTTGCTGGTAACTGAGAACATATAAGAGTTAATAAAAGAGCAGTGCTCCTGATACCCATTGAAAAGGTAACTGCATTGGTACCACTTAAGAAAATCATTCTGAACTGTGGCCCTTCTAGATCTTGACTTCAGCCTTCCCCACCTGATTCCTGAGAACTACATGAATATCCTGGCCTTGGCTGATGCTTTTTCAACAAACGTACTCTTTCCTCAGGCAAGAAATGAAGGATTCTACATTTTAAAAACCAAAGCCAAAGAAATTAAATAAATGAGGAAGATGGAAACTCTGCTTTTGAATGTTAAGAGATTACGTATTTTTGACTGTGACTTCTAAATGGCTTTATCAGTTAAATAATTCTCTATGTTTATGATCTGGGCCATTCTTCCTACCGAAGTTAAAAGCTAATGGAAATGTTCTGTCTGCCAAGTATTCCCACTTCACAAGGAAAGTTTCTTGGTGCTTTGATGTGGGCAACACCTCATCTGTCTTCTTACACGTACAGTTCATTCCTATCTGGGCTTTCTGATAGCCTTTAAAAGTATGCCTCCTTTCTCTAAAGCCTCAGGCAGATTCACTCCACGCTTACAGCTCTTTGGATCAAGTGTATAGATCTTAGACTTTCAAAGTGTTGTATAAAAAAAAAAAAAAATCTATTAAGACTGTTTATAATCCTACCGGAGTTTTGTGATAAGTAATTCATACAAGAACCATCGTGTTTTTGATTTTTGTTTTAATCTTTTGTGTGACTTTACAAGACCTGGAAAACACCTAGGTGTGAATTAACCAGATCATGTAATGAAATATTTTGTTCAGAGAAATAAAATCCTAATTTTATCAAAGTATGAGGAACTTGGTTTCTACTGATAGAAACCTATTTCAAGTACTTTTCAAGAATATTTTGCAAATCCAGCTACACTTGGAATGTATCACCCTTTTGGGGGGGCAACTGTTAAAAGCAAGAAGTTGTGCTCTGCAGTTTTAAAAAATGGTGGCAATGGCTTTAAGATGTCAATCACAAATGAGATGAACAATCTAAAGAGAATGGTTCTTACATATGAGGAGACTAGTGGGAGACAGTAGGTGAGAGGGCAAATATACATGCCAGCTGGTTAATGTGGACTTGGTTCTATTAGCTGTGTAAGAGCCCTAAGAGAGCAGGGACAATTACTTTGGTGGCCGTGAGGAGAACAGATTTAAGGGAGTGTCTGAAATACAGCACTGAGGGTTGGCACGAAGAGAAAGGGAGAGATTCTGTACGCATTGGGGAGGTAAATATTGTGCTTGAGTGGAAAAGAAGGGAGAAGCAGGGAGGATTCAATCCCGTATCCTTACTGTAGGTGCTCGAGGTAGTAGCTGTTAATCAATGACTACATTTCCCATGGCCCTTAGGGCAGCGCCATCTGCATTTCCCAGAGGGCTGTGCGATGCTCACGCTGGCCCTGAGCATTGGTGGAAACAAAGTTAAACAGGAGGGAGTGTACTCTTTATGTTGCTTTCTAAACGAATTTCCCATCCTCATTCTCTCTTCTATCCCTCTTCTCTGTCTCCAACTCCTCTGTCCACGGGCTTCAGGGGCCCAAATACGCCGGGACTGGTCTTCTTGGCAACAACTCGATGTTACCTTTTCGGTGCCCCGCGTGAGCGTGCCCGGAGGCTTCTGGAAAATGTAGTTCAGCCTCCCGGCGGCCCAGACCCAACCAAATGGCTCTGCCTCCTCGGGCCCCAGAATCAAGGGCTGGGTGGCGGGCGCGCGTGGCCGGCCCGTTTGGAAGCCGTGGGGGTAGAGGCTGTTCTGCACACGGCCACCCGGAGGCCCAGGCCACGGACAGTCTCAGAGCCGACTATCCCGGCCCGTCTCCGTGGTAACCGGCTGGCTGCAGAGGGCTGTGGAAAGTGTAGTTGGGCAGGGCCGGCCCGTGCGCAAGGTCTCTGCCTTTACAGCTCGCTGCCGCGGTCAGAGCGATTTTCCGGCGTCCGGGCGAGCTCCTCCCGTTTTATCTCGACCTCCTAGCACCCCGACAGGTGGGCGGCCGCCCAGAAAGGTAGGGTGTCGGCCCGGCCTGCCCCCACCGGCGCCGCTCGGTAGGGTCAAGGCGAGGGTTCCCTGGGAGTAAGTTTGACTGCGGTTCGCGTAGACCCACACAGTGGATCCTAGAGATGAGATGGGGATCCGAGTGAATCAGAGTGGAGCCTTTAGAGAGCATCTAGTCCAATCCTCTTCTGTTAAAGAAGCGGGTACTGAAGCCCAGAGAGAGTCAGTGATTTGCCCCAGATCTGCTCACGCCTTTATTTCCAGCACAAAACACAGTGCCTGGCACAGAACTGGTGCTCGAGCATTGTGTCATTCCGTTCTAAGGACAAACTGTTGAAATACTTCAACAAATTACTAGATTTAAAAAAATATATTTTTTAAGAGGGAAGTGGACCTGAAGAGACTATCAACCAAATGCAACCTGTAGACCTTATTTGGATTATGATTCTAACAACCAACTGTGAAGTTTTTTAAAATCAGGGAAATGTGAACATGGATGATATTAAGGAATTACTGTTTAAAATTTTTAGTTGTGATAATGATATTGGGGTTATGCTTTAAAAAGGAAAAGCGTTTTAGAGACACATACTGCCGATTTTATGGGTGAAATGATGTCTGAGATTTGCTTGAAAAATATCCATTGTGGTGGGAGAGGGGAGAGCAGATGAAAGGAGATTGGCTGGTGTCTACTGGAGGTGGAGATGGGTACAGGAGATCACTAAACTATTCTGTTATCATACATATTCCCCCCAAACGTCAAGTGTAATTTAATTATCTGCTAGAGATACATACTGAGTTACCTATCAGAAAAAAAATATACTGTCTGAGATTTACTTTAAAATACTCCACAGACACATACACACACAAAATGTGGTGAGGTGTGGTGGAAACAGGAATGGCAGTAAATGAATAGCCATGAAGGTTAGGTGATGGGAACATGAGAGTTCGTTGTATTATTATATTCTCTTTAGTGGGATTGAAAATTTCTATAATGAAGGGGTTTTATTTGATTTTTTAAAAAACACATTTTACGTATTTCAGAAGGTTTCTGGAATTAAGCTCCTGAGGAGTTTCTTTGCAATGTAACCCTCCCACGGCACAAGTGAGCCTCCTTGGGAACTTCTCCAGTCAAGAATGACCCTAGCAATGATGGGGGCTGTGTCCTTGGCCCTCCAGATCCAGTCCCTTAGACCAGCATCAGGGAACTTCCTAGAGGGGAGGCCGAGGAGCTGCCCCGCCCCAGAGAAGAGTTTCAAGCAGGAGAGAGAAGAGAGGAGTTGGGAAGGTGACCAGAGTGGCCAGAACTGCCGGCCAGGTGAGCTGCTTGTCTCCAGCCAGAAAAGTTGTCCAGGCAGAGACCCCATGGATGGAACACGCGTGGCTGTAGTTTCTGAGCAGACCCAGCCCTCATTACAAGCCAGAGACCACGCAGAAGAGAACCCTCCAGTGTGAGCGTGTGGAATACACTTCCAGGTCACCCAGAACCTGGCGGCTGGGGCCACTGCGAGACCAGGTCAGGAGGGTGCTACTCTGATGGGAGAAGGATGAGCACATGCGAGAAAGGCAGAGGGGCAGGGACCCCGAGGCTGGGTGTGTGTGAGCTGAAGGACGCAGCTAGAGAGAAACGGCCAGGAGGGCAGCCTCCAGGAAGCCTGGTCCCCAGCACGGACCTTCTCAGCGTGGCTCGTGCTCCACAGGTGTGAAATGCCCAGGGCTGCCCGGGCAGCAGCTTCTCACCAAGCCACTCAGCTCTCGCACTAGCCACCTGGCCTCCACTTCAGTACCCCCTTGGGGCACTTTTCTGTCACTTCTGCTCTTTTTAAAAAAAAAAAAAATACATTTTTTTCTCTTATCAACAAAAGTAATACATGACCAAGTTTTAAAATACGTATAAACGCGATGAAAAATTTAGTCACCTATACCAGAATCACTGGTAACACTGAGTGTCTTTCTAGCATTTTCTTTCTAAGCATATATATACATTTTCTCCACTGTTCAGGTTTCTCAAAAAACAAACAAAAAAACAGGTGGGAACCTCCTGGGGTCCACAGCTCCTTGCAGCCCCAGCTTCATTTCACTGGGCTTCCCCAGCGAGAACCTAGAGCCTGGCCAGTTTGGGAACACGGGTGCAGTACCTCTTTTGGCCACAGGAGGGGGGTGCCTGCCCACGCACGTCCGTCCCAAAGCTCTTGTGGGGACCTTCAGGTCTGCCCTTCACGCACCAGAGGTTTCCTCCTTGGGATCAAGCCACCTGCATTCGGCCCTAGCTTTACTGCTCACTCGGCTCACCGCGCACCTGTTGGAAACCTCCTTGGTTCATGAGGAAAAAGGACAGAACTCACACGCTCACTCTGACCACATCTGCCCTAGTTTAGACGAATCCTTGGACAACTCTCTCCTGGCGGTTGCAGCCCTGGGCTTCCGAGGGAAGGGATAAACTGCAGACTGCTCAGGGCCTCCCCGCGATTAACATTCTTCACGGCTTCCCTTTTTTCTTAGGGTCCAGTCTGGGCTCCTTCTAAGGGCCCTGGATGACCTGGTCCCTCCTCGCCTCCCTCCATGTCTCGCACTGTTTTCCTCACATACATGACACTGGCCCTCTTTCGGCTCATCACCCACAGACCTGCCGGCGCGGTTCTCTCTGGAAGGCGCTTCCCAGCACACACCAGGCTGATGCTTATTCTTTCAGCTCTTACCTGACGCGTCAGCCCTTCCCAGAAGTCAGTCTTAGCGGTGCAGGTCGAGGTTAGGGTTCTCCTCTGGCTTCCCCTTCAAAACGCGTAGCCTCCTGGATCGCCCGCCTCCTTCTAGAATAGAAGTCCCGTGTCCGTCTTCCTCACTCACATCCCCAGCACCGAAGCACAGCGCCCGGTCCTCCGCAGGGCTCGGGAGAGATTTGCCTAGTGGATAAAGGCGGAGTGAATGAATGAGTGTGCCTTTCTCTGCTCCCTAAAGTAGAGTCTGCCAAAGCCAGTCCCCTTCTCCCCTTCCATCCCCTTTCCTCCCGCTTCACCAGGGGCCTCCCACTGTCCCCGAGGCCTCTGGCAACATCGCCCAAGGAATGGTGGCACTAAAGGACCCATTCTCTCCCTGTGGTGATGGGAAGACACTGGGATCAGGAGTGAGACAGACCTAGACCAGCTGTGCCGCCTGCTAGCTGTGCATGCACCTGATTTTCTTTACAAAGTGGGGACCACGGATGCCACGCACGCAGGGGGCTCGGAGACAGCACATGCTAGCCTGTCACGTGGGAGGCAGTCATTAGATCAGAGTTCTTCCTCCCTGCCTCCCCAGCACTCTCTCCAAAGCCCCCCTCTGAAACCAGGGACACAGACACCCCTGCAGTCTCGAAGGTGCTCCTGGTTTCCTGATTCCCCTCTCTCTTCCCCAGGGTGGCCCGAGCCACTTGTGGCTGACACCTCCTTTTCCCCTGTCCTTTATCCCAACACAAACAATGTGCCAGCTACAGAGTAGAGGAGATGCTTGAAAGGTATTTGTTGAATGAATGAAGGGACAGGTCACAGCAGCATCCCTTGGGGCGTGTTCGCAAGTTGTCAGATGAAATGGTGGTCATCACACTCTTGGTGGGCAGATGGCCTCCTGCCCCCTGAGCAGCACCAGTGACAGGTGGGCACGTGGCAGACACAAGGCCAGGACTTTACTGAGGGGAGAGGAAGGAGGAGGGACCATGAAGAAACATCGACATCGAGGCCCTGTGGAAAAGGAAATTGCTGAGAGCTCCGGAGCCTGGCTTCTTCTCCCCTGCACAGCACTAGGTCCCTGGGCAAGTGGACCCCACGGGCTGCAAGCGAACGACCGTGTCCCCAGAGCAGACTCTCTCCCAAGGGGTGTCTGCATCCCTTCCAGCCCAAGTCTGTCGTTCCATTACAGGTGCTAAAAGTGCACGTTCCAACAAAATCGTTTTCTAAATTTGCCCTTTCATCATGTTTTCCTCTTCCATGACCATTTGATACGACGTGTGCTCTGAGGTCCCTCTGACAGTCCTCCTGGGGCCCTGCATGGTCTCCGTGTTTCCTGAGGCCGGAGAACCCCCAAGAGCCCCCTCATTTATGACGAGCATCTGCCCTCTCTCCAGTTGGAACCTTCGGGTGATGAATGAGGGCTGATTTCTCTTGAAATGATCACCACCCCTGATTCATTACATGAATGAATCTGCAGAAGGGCTTAGCCATTGTTGGGTGAGGGTTGTGTTTTCTCGGAGCGCCGTTGTGCTCATGAGGATATAGGTTTTCTCCCGTGTGATGGGCTCCAGGCTGAGCTCTTTGTTTGCGCTGTCTTTGCTTCCCGTGCCCCCAGCCCTCCCCCTGTGAGTTCTCAACTGTGATAGTGGCTGCCTCGCTTGGAGGATTTTCCTACATTGGTGCCATTCATAGGGAATCTCTCTAGTATGAATTACGAGATGAATGGAAATTTCCCCTTATTCAGAATATCCAAAGATTTCCTCTGCCGAATGAATTCTTTGATCTTCTGCCAGAATCCGGTCCAAGTGTTTGGCCACGTGTGTCATGCCGGTGGAGCGAGGTTTGGGCTTAGAGTCTGTGGTTTCCCAAAATGATACCTTCAGCATAAAGGCTCCAGATCCTGGCCTCTGAGGAGCAGCGGTCCCCCAGGATGGCCCCCGCCGTGCTGCTTTGGCACAAAGGCTGAGCACAGGTGCTGACAGCATGTCCTTGGCCCTGGCCTCACGCTGTGATGACACCGTAGGAAATGAGAGTGTCACAGGCCCCCACTTCGGCCACACAAAGCTCTATGCCTGCACGAACCCTCTAGCCTCTGGCTGTTGTGATTACAGCAGCGAGAAGAGGAACCACTGGCTGAATCCTCTGTTTCACAAGGGGGTGATGAGGGAACCATGTTCTGAGCACCCACGGTCATGGCTCACGTGCAGCTCCCCCAGGAATGCAGCCGCCACCACCATCCCTCCGAATGCTGCCCACCCTTCAAGCCTGGCCCAAAGCCCACCTCTTTCATGAAGCCTTCCTGGGACCCTGCAGGCCTGCGGTTGGGCTCCCAGCCTGCACTGTGCTCACCAGATCCACTGCCCCTGAGCCCCGTCTAGCACCCCGGTAATGCTCTGGTCCTTCGTGGCCTTCTCATGCCTTTTTCTTCTCGTACAGACAGAAAGCTCTTCAAGGAAGAACCACATCTTGTCCTTTGTATTCTCCACGGCACCTATGAGCACCGAGGGACTTGGACGACTTGGGGATTGGCGACTGTATGCGGCTGTGGACACCGCAGTGGACGCAGAGAGATGGATTTGTGGTTCAGGGCCATCTCAGATGGAGATGCGCTTACCCTTGACTGAAGACATAGCCTGCCTTCTCTGGGATGGCTGTCGGCCATTCTCCTCCAGGTCACACAGGAGGAAGGTCAACTTGTCCTTATTGCCACCCCTTCCCCCCGACCCGGAAGCCAGATTAGCCCTGATGTCCATAAGGTGGCAGATGCTTGGTCCCCATTGCCTCGGCTCTGCCTGGGAGGCGTTGCTGGCTGCCGTGCATTGCGCTAACCTTGGGAGTGACCTTGAGCGGGGGAGGCAGGGAACAAACAAGAAATCAGGATGTTGGAGAGCTCGCCAGTGTCCTGGATAGGGATGGCTGGCTCAGGGTCCACCCTCAACATGAAGTTGGAGCTCTTTGAGAACAAGGCCTATGTCTGAAGCATCTCTGTATTCACAGTGCCTCGCTGAACACCTGGCACTGAGTGCTCCTGTAGTTACCAGCAACCAAGGTTACCAGCGCGGAGGTAACCAGGAGAACGGATGTTGATGACTGTACTGAAAGGTCCCACCTGTGCCACCCCCGCCACGAGTGCATCATCCTTTCGTACACGGCGAAGCTCTGGGTCCCAAGCACGAAATGCAGGAACATCCCTTGTCTTTTGTTAGCTGCAAAATCTCTATCTCCCCTACCAAAAAAGGGGACAGATTCTGTGTATATCCAGGGATTTATATAGCCATGGCGCTCTCTTCTAAATTTCTTTAAAAGCTAGTAAGTTAGAAATGTTCGTGGTGGGGTTGATAAGAGTTAATGCCTAGTGTTGGCTCTGCCCATAAGAACTGCATTTCCTAGAAAGCGAAGGCTGCTTCTAAACAGCTGAACCTCGAACCTGGTGAAGATGTGAGCAGATTGTTGAGCAATAAGGAGAGAAAGGGAGGGCCCTTGCCAGCTGCCTCTTTGCCTGCTTACCCGAGGCTTACGAGCTCACGCACGCCGCTGTCTCTGGGCAGGAGGACAGCTGCTCACTGGGTTTTCGTGCTCCTGACTTGAAAGTGTATAGCTGGAACGTCATTTACACTGGATCTCCAGAACACCCTCTCAAATCACTCCTCTAAGGACTATCCCAAGACCAAATCTTATCACCCTTAAATAGGGTGACCCGAACATCTGGATTCGGCTGGGCAGGTTCAACTGCGGCCATAAGTCAAGGGCCTTGGTTCTGTCTGCCAGCCAGGTTCCTCTCCTCCACATGGCATCCACTAAAATGGGGCTGAAATGTCCAAAAATGGCTTTTTCCCTCCTGTGCCTGGTGCCTCCGTGTTCTGCCATGTGGCGTCTCTCTGTGTAGAGTGGCCTGATCTTCTTGTTTCCCTGGGCTCCAGGAACCCACTGTCTCTGCTCTTCTCCACTCCATTACACCTGCCCCCCCCCCCACACACACACAGCCCCTCCTGTGGGGAGCGGCCTCATTCAGCCCCCCCGCCAGGTGGCTGTGTTGTATCACATGACCCCCTCTCTGTCACCCTCCCCACACCACACACACAGGCAAGTCAGGGGACCAGGATCTCTATAGGCTGGCCAACAACTTTTGAAGTTACCTGACTCAAAAATATAAAGGAAACCAGTCAGGCCAGGCAGTTTCCCCTTTTAGGAAATTTGAACCCCCAAATCAGACCGTATAGGCAGTGTGTGACACGATGTCATGAGGGCAAGTAGGGCCATGTGCTGGCCAGAATTACACTGAGGAGGAAAATTGGAGACTGAAGAAAAGCAAAACAAGCTGTGACAGGGAGAAAACGCATTTCGAGTTGCGGGAAGAATGAGCCTCTTGCGGAAGAAGATAAAGGAGGGAATAACCTGAGCAGAGCTGGGACTCCGTGAAAAAGGCGGAGAGAGGAGCCAGCCCTGGAGCCGCCCTGCTGCCCGGGCTCACCAGGCCTGCCTTGCCCCGCCCCCCCACCCATGTGTTGCACTGCAGCAAGCTCGTAACTTCTTCCCTTTGCTGTCTGTTGGCTTAGAAGTGGGTGCGTGACTTAGTTCTGCCAACAAAACTTACAGGGAAATGGCTGGGGGACCTTCTGGGGAGATTTTGCTTTCTGATTAAAGAAGAGAGAGTGAAGAGGCCTGTCCCGTCTTCCTGCTTTGAACAGGGATGTTTGAGACGTGATACTTGGAGCTGTAGCAGCCATCTTGAGACCAGGAGGCAACAAAACCAAGGGAAAAAGCCAACATACCAAGCTTGGCCGAGTAGACAGACAAAAAAAAGCCTGGGTCCTTGATGATACCGTTGGGCCACTATACCTATCCTGGAACCACCTACTTCCAGTCTTACTGATCGCTAAATTGAATGTCTTTATTTTCTAAGCAGATTTCTGCTATTTGCAGCCTTTGGCATTCTTAACCAGTACAGCACTCCTCTGAACCTCTCTGTCATCAATTCCTTAGAGCCCCATGGCTCTTGGTGTAGCTCCAAATGGAAAATCAGCCCAAGTTTAGACACTGGAAATCTTACTTGCATGGTAGGAAATGCAAGTCAAGATTAGCCACAGCCTACATAGGCAAGCAACTTTAGCACTTAGTTCCAACTCCCAGGGCCTACAGGGCACCGACAAGGAAGGAAAGATTCAGGAAAGTTCAGGCGTATGAGCATGTCTTCTAAAATGGGGCTCATCTTCTAAAATGGGGCTTAATGATGAATTTTAGAACAAATCAGTGGGATAGGGGCGGGGGGGGGGTGGTATTAATCCCTGGGATGCAGAGCCTAAGCACGGGCCAGAAGGCCACGGAAGGCACACGGAAGGAGCAGCAAGTTGGAATGGGCAAGTGGTGGGTTGGGTTGGATGAATTCTAGAGAAGGAGGCCAGTCTCATGTAGCAGGATTTTATGAGCCCCACGTACTAGCTGGAAGAAATGTATGGCAGCTAGAACTAAACTGGTGCAAAACTAAGCCCTTTAGTTCCTCTCCAGCCAGCCTTAGTGACATTGCATATCCTCTTGGGAATAAGGTGCCATGAGTTGTGGCCACTCCCCACTTTCTCCATTCTTTGTCCCCTTTCCACCTGTCCCTTTTTTCTCAACCTTTTCTTCCTGTCTTCTCTGTGCAAAGCCAGGAGCCAGAAATGCACACAACCTGAATCTCTTCTCCCTCAACTGGGGAATGGATATAGTGGTGAGCAAGGATGTCTTCTAGGAGACCCAGAATCCTAGGCTAGGGGTAAGGAGTTAGGTTGGGAGGAGAGAACACAGTCGGTGGATAAGACCCTGATGAAGCTTTCTTCTGATCCAGGTTCCATCAAGCAATGTGGTTTTCGTGTTGCTTCAACACAAGAAAATGTGCCTGACCCTTCCCGCATGAAATGAGAAGTTGAACTCAAGAACTGTAGCCCTTCCTCTTTAAATGTCTAGTTTTAGATACAAAACAAAGAGAAACTGGCATCCTCCTAATGTAGCCTTCAAATACGAATGATTCCATTACATTCAGACTTGAGAAAAATCACCACCCCCTTTTCCCATCACAAAATAGTCTTCAGCAGTAAAGAGATGTGGCCCGTAGAAGTTCCTCGAGTTAATGGGGCCCGAACACGGATATGTTGCAGTCCTAGTAGAATCTGTAACCTCCAGATCCTGCCAGTAAGCCTCGCCCCCTCAACGCAGTCCTTACACGCCCTACATGACTTATGGAGTCCTGACCCCGAAGGCCCAAGCCAGGCCGACTCTGCTGTTTACCGATTGCATGACTTCATTCATTCAGCAGAAATGTACTGAATACCTACTAGAATTAGAAGTTAAGCTTATAAAAGCAAGCTTATAAGCTTATCTTCCTTACCTTCCTTAAGGAAGATAAGTCATTAGAGACAAAAAAAAAATTCTATGAGATAATCAGGGACAGAAATGAAAGCTTTGGTTGCAGTGGAAGAAGCAAAAAGTTTAAACCCCTTCTTAATGCAATTAATGCTTTAATGCGATACTTAATAAACCCTGAATCCACCCCACTCCACCCCGGCAAAGTTTCCCCATATATCACTAAGGATTCTCTGAAATCCAATAAGGAAAAGAACTGAAGGCTTTTCCTCAGTCTCCACAATCAAGGTTTTTCTCCAGAATGAATTAGCCTGATTACTGACTAAAAGCTCTCCCACAGTCTTTACAACGAGAGTGTTTGTTTCCTGTGAATTCTCCAAAGATGAGAAAGGGCTGCGCTATCCCCAAATGACGCTCCACGTTGGTTGTACTCACAGGCTTCTCTCCAGCATGAATGATCTGACGTTCAGCATACTCCACGCTTCCCCTAGACAGCTTCCCACATTCATCACACACGCCCGCTTCACATCCCGAATGAATCAGCTGACATTGTCTAAGGCTAGAACTCCGATTGAAGGCTCTTCCTCATCCATTCTGCTCCCAGGGCTGCTATCCGCTCTGAAATCCCAGATGTCTAATTAGCTCTGAGCACTGTCTAAAAGCATTTTCACAGCCATTACGTGAATATGGTTTTTCTCCAGTGTGAATTCTCTGACGTTGAATGAGCTTTACTTTTCCTGAAAGCCCTCACATTTATCGCGTTTGTAGCGTTTCTACTGCATGCGAATTAGCTGATGCCGTGTGGTGTCGGAATGCTGCCAGATGCCTCCTGCAAACAGGGATTCTCTCCAAGATGAATGTTAGAACGTTCAGTAGGCTGGGAGCCCTGAGAAAAGTGGCCTCTGTACATAACAGAGATGTTCTCTCCAATATGCATACTGTAATATTGAATGAATTCTGAATTCTGTTCTAAGAGTTGGCCACATCTATCTTATTTGTGGGTTTTCTCACTTCTAAAAAACATGTGTATAGAATTGCAGATTTTCCCATATTCATCCCATTCATGGGACGGGGTCCCTAATGGTTCTCTAGGATGTCTCTGTATTTACAGACCTCTCGAAACTCAGACCTGGTCAGTATCCCACAGGTACATTCTCAATGCATCCACCTATGAATCTGTGGCTGCAGAAAGTTCCTGTTCAGGCCAGATTGTCGTTCTTGGTCCCAGGCTCGCAATATGAAATTACAGAAAATGTAAATTTCAAATGTTGTCTCTTAAGATAAAATTTCTTGGACTGAGAATGAAAGATTTGGGGAAACTGATGATAAGAGTGCCTTTGGGCGAATATATAAAGCGATGGGTGTGACAGACTGCTGGTTTCTGATATTCTCTTTTTCTTTCTTAACCCAATTTTGGCCACAGTGAGAAGTTACCCATTAAAAATGCTCACCTTCTCCAATGACTGGGAAGGAGCACGTGGGCAGTTGCAAGGAGGTGGTTCCCACTGTTTCTTGACCTGGGTGCGGGTCAGATGGGTGTGTTCACTTTGTGAAAATCCCTAAGTGGTATACTTTTTACTTTGAAAAGTTTTTTTAAAATCACTTCCCCATCCTCCCAGGCAGCCCCAGGACAGTTCTAGCAGATGAGATGAGATCAGAATTGGGCTTCCAAGAAAACTTGTGACAGGGAGCGAACTCTGGAGCAGAAACCTTTTGCCTTTCCCCTACCTGCCCCCTTCTTTCTGCTGGATCCTGGTCGTGATGCCTGGAGGTGCAGCAGCCATCCTGTGAGCACATGCAGGAGGGCCACATGCAAAAGAAGGCAGTGAGCCTAAGGAAGGTGCCCCGTCCTGGTGGCCTTAAATTTCTCATCTCCAGACTTTTCATTGTTTTTATTCTAGTGGAAGAGAAATGATTTACATTTGATTGTGAGTAAGGTTAGGCATCTTTTCCTATGTTTTCTGCCTCTTGTTTTATTTTCTGTTTGTCTTTCCCTTTCTTCCTGTGCAAAACGTCTGTACTCATTGAAAATGTTAGCCCTTTGTGTGTCAAATGTGTTATGGATAGCCTTCCAAATGTGGCATTTGTTTTTTGAGTTTGTGTGGTGTGTGTTTGTGTGTGTGTGTGGCGTGCGTGTGCCTGTGTGTGTGTGTGTGTGTGTCTTTAAACCAGAGGTTATTGCATTTTTATTTTATGGCTTCTGAATTTTGCATAATTTTTATACTTTTCCCATTCCAGAACTGTTAAAATACTAACTCTTTTTAATAGTACCTTTATGGTTTCATTTTATTATGTTTAAATCTTGGATCCAAGTAGAATTCAATACAATGTAAAGAATTAGGTCAAGATCCAGGTTTCTCCCTCCCATCACCTCGCAACACTGTCTAGGGAGGGAATAACTATCTTTCCTAGCTATTTTGAAATGCTACCTTTATCATGTGTTAAATTCCATTTGAATTTGGGTCTTTTCTTGAATCTCTGTTTATCGGTCTGTACCTCGACCAATACATCATCATCTTAATTATTTACTTATAAGTTGTTCAATATCTGATAAGGTTACTTCCCTCATTGCTCTTCTTTTTCAAAATGCTTATGGGTGAAAATAAGGTGGGTAAGTTGGAGCTGGTGAGAGTCAGAGACGGAACACTGTCCTTGAGAGACTCAATGTGGCCAGTCATGTGTATGACCAAGACATTCAATCAAACGGAAAAGGATGTAGGAAAGGAAGAATAATGTAACATCCTCACAAATATTCTGTTTATTATGACGTCAGGGATTGCACAAAGGTTCTTTAACACAGGTAGCATTTTAACAATATCCTTATTTTAAGCACTTATCCTTTCCTCTACAATGTATTCCTGGAACCGTTTTGTAAAAAAGTCATATTTTCTCTTAATAACTCCTCATATCCAGAAACTCGGCATCAAACAAGTTATGGTTCTAATAAATAGGTCATGAAAGCCCAAAGAGAAAACTTCGGATGGTCTTTAGTAATATAAAAGGGTAACATTATGTTTCAAGTCCTATTGCATGGCCACGTGTGTACTCAAGATGATTCTTCTACAGGCCTCAATGTACTGTGAAGTCTACATAAAGCACAGACCATTCTATCTAGCCTAAAAATAGCCCCGTCTATGTCAAAAGGACAAATATAACATTAACAATTGTGCTTCCCTTTTTGGAATTTCAGAGAGTCATGAGGAAATTATATGTAAGATCCAAGACTCTTCTTAAAATAAGCTTTCTAAAGAAAACTGAAATGGCTCTATTTCTTCTGATAACTTTCCTTGAGACAAACAGAAGCATTCAGAATAATTCCACTGGTCTTATGGCTGCATATGGTTTTAGGTTTTTCCTAAAAATGGCTGTTATAGTATTTAAAGACTTCCTTAGGACATTAGTTTTGAGTGCCCAGAAGTATTAAGAGAACTAGTCTCTCAAATCATGCCTTTTTTTTTTTTTTTATTTTTTTTTTGTAAATGCTTGATATTGGTGTAATGAATATTAAAATGAAATGTTTGGGAAAATATAGACCCAGTAAATTTTTTTTTTTTTTTTTTTTTTTTTTGCTGCGTTGGGTCTTCATTGCTGCGCTTGGGCTTTCTCTAGTTGTGACGAGCGAGGGCTACTCTTCATTGCAGTGTGCGGGCTTCTCATTGTGGTGGCTTCTTTTGTTGTGGAGCATGGGCTCTAGGTGCGCAGGCTTCAGTAGTTGCAGCACGCAGCTCAGTAGTTGTGGCACACGGGCTTAGTTGCTCTGCGGCGTGTGGGATCTTCCCGGACCAGGGATCGAACACGTGTCCCCTGCATTGGCAGGCAGATTCTTTTTTTTTTTTTTTTTTTTTTATTATTTATGGCTGTGTTGGGTCTTCGTTTCTGTGTGAGGGCTTTCTCTAGTTGTGGCAAGTGGGGGCCACTCTTCATCGCGGTGCGCGGGCCTCTCACTATCGCGGCCTCTCTTGTTGCAGAGCACAGGCTCCAGACACGCAGGCTCAGTAATTGTGGGTCACGGGCCTAGCCGCTCTGCGGCATGTGGGATCTTCCCAGACCAGGGCTTGAACCCGTGTCCCCTGCATTGGCAGGCAGATTCTCAACCACTGCGCCACCAGGGAAGCCCGGCAGGCAGATTCTTAACCACTGCACCACCAGGGAAGTCCGGACCCAGTAAAAATTAATGCCTCTAATAAGTCAGAATTTGTAAGAGGAAAACAAGATCTGATGTAAGTGTAAAAAAAGATATTATAATGGCTGCATAGTGACTTCCTTCCAAAAAGCACAATATGGAAATAGGAGGAGGGGGGAACTTCACAGTGGAGAAGCCTGACAAACACTGCCTCAGCCAGGTGACGGTCAACATCACCAATGATTAGACATGTTGATAGTAGGTACCCTTGATATGATGTGATGACAGTAGCACTTCGTCTCTGTGGTCTTTTCCCCCAAACCCATAACCCCAGTCTCATCATGAGAAAAACATCAGACAGATCCCAGTTGAGGGACATTCTACAAAATGACTGAGTCCTCAAACTGTCAAGGTCATCAAAAACAAGGAAAGTCAGAAACTGTCATATCCAAGAAGAGTGTGAAAAACATGACAAAATGTAATGTTGTATTCTGGGTGGCATCTTAGAACACTGGGTAAAAACTAAGGAAATCTAGATAAAGTATGAACTTTAATAATATATTAGTATGGGTTCATGAATATGACAAATGTACCATAAAATGTTAGTAATAGGAGAAACTAGGTATGGGGTATATGGGAATTTTCTATCTTTGCAACTTTTCTGTAAACCTAAAACTATTCTAAAATTAAAAGTTTATTTAAAAATAACCTAAAAGTATTAAAAGAGGTCAATGATGGTTACAGACAAGATGACATAGACACAGTTTCCTCTATCCCTCCCACCAAGTACAGCTAAAACCCTGGACATAATGCATAACATTATAGGAAGAGTCTGAAAGGTAGAGAGAAGACGGCGACTATCTAGGAAACTTGAAACTCAAGGGATGACACAGCAATGAGTTACCGGATTTTCTTTTTGCTCCCTACATATCCTAGACTAGCACAGAAGAAGCCTGCAACCCAGAAAAGCCAATATGTACAGAAAAAGAAAGAAAAAAAAAAGCCCCAATCAAAGCCTGCTCTCTCTAACTAAAGGACCAGGAAAGGAGCAGCCTATCAAGACAAACTTATTTTGACAATGTCCACCCTACTCCAGACAAACGCCATGGGGAAAAAACCCACCCCAGCCCAGAATAAACAGAGATGGAGTGTGAGTCTAGACCCCCACTCTCACTTGCTACTGATGGGGTGCTCCTCCCCCTCCCCACTGTGTCATCAGTGGGGAGCCTAAGCTTTCATCTCTACCCTGTGATAATGAGGCAGCCTCCACTTTGCTTCACCAGTATGGTGTCAGCAGAGCCCACTAAAATAGAAGATTTAAATAAGATTCAGAGTCTTATGATACCCCAATTGTCCAGGATACAATAGAAAGTCACTCGTAATACCAAGAATCAGAAAAAAGTCTTCAAAATAGTTATGTTATTTCTTAAAAGAAACAATGTATTACCTGTAGGTATCAAAATTTGTGGGACACAGCTAAAGCAGTCTGAGAGGGAAATTGGTAACACTAAATGTTCACAAAAAGATCTCAGATCAATAATTTAAGCAACCACCACAAGAAACGAAAAAAAGAAAAGTAAAATAAGGGGACTTCCCTGGCGGTTCAGTCGTTAGGACTCTACACTTCCAGTGCCTGGGGGCCCAGGTTCGATCCCTGGTCAGGGAACTAAGATCCTGCAAGCTGCATGATGTGGGAAAGAAAGAAAGGAAAGGAGGGAGGAAGGAAGGAAAGAAGGAAGGAAGAGAGGGAGGGAGGGAGGAAGAGAAGGGAAGGGGAGGGGAGGGGATGGGAGGGGAAGGAGGGAGGGAGGAAGGGGAGGGGAGGGGAGGGGAGGGAGGGGGGAGGGAGGGAGGGGGGGAGGTGTGAGGGGGAGGGAGTGGGTTATTTCGAGGGGAGAGGGGAGGGGGAGGGGGAGTGTGATGGGGTGGGTTGGTGCGATGGGGTTGGCGGCTTTGATGGGTTTTTCGGGGCGCTTAGCTTTTTCTGCCCCTCCCGCCTTCCCCCCAAACAGAAGGAAGGAAATAATGAAGAGCCAAAATCAATGAATGAAAACGCTAAAAACAAACCGAAAGGCATTTAAACAAACAAAATAAATGGTTCTTAAAACTAAAAAAACAAAAAACTGGTTCTTTCCAAGACCACTACACCTCTCATAAAACTGATAAAAGAAAGGACGCACCCAAATTGCCAATCTCCAGAATAACACACTGAAGGCTTCTGCACTGGTGAATCTTCTTGGACGAGCAAGCAGGCATGTGAGGGTCCGGGCAGGGAACCGCACGCTAACTCTAGTCCAGGTCGCACGACGTTTCTAAGTTCCTAAGCCCAGGCCTGCCTACCAGGGAAATGGAAGTCCTCATCAGAAGAGCCTGGGGTGAGAATGATGTCCCGCACCCAACGTCACCTCCGATGTGCCAAAAGCAGTGGCTGAACACGTAGCCAGAGAAGCAGCAGGTTGGGGCATACAAGACGGTGCCAAGGTAATGGCCCACCAGGATGCACACAACACGCCACGCAGCACCATGGTAATAATGCCTGTGGGGCGTAGTGGCAAGTCTGTGTTAGGTCCCACCTATCCCCCTTTAGCAATTTCAGAGGAATTAGCCCAGTTTCTTCCAGACCCAGGGCCTCCAGCAAAACAGTCTCCCCCGTCTGTTGTCCAGAAAAACCTACAATAAAAATATACGCATCATCGCTAAGCTCCTTAGGTCTTAGGTCTACCCCTTAAGTCTGCCCCTCACCTTGGATAGAAGAGAAGATCCACAAACCTTTTCTGAACAAACTACCTACGTAGTTCTACCCCTTGAGAGAAATTCCTGATAATTCTCATCACTTCACCAGTGCCAAGGCCAGGAAATCAATGTCCCACATTTCTGGGCACCCACGCCAAGCACAGCACAGAGCAGACCAAAGTATGGAGGAAAGTGGAAGACATCTGTATGGGTAGTTTTCCAGCCATTGTCACCCTGGTCAATCATCATCTCATCCAAGTCGTACTGAACCGGGTCATTTCCAAAGCATGCACGTGAGAATCACAGCCACAAAACCCACTAGTAAAAACATAAGCACCATGGAGCTGATGCTGGATGACCAATAGATTTCCAATGTTTGGGGAAAAAAACCTCCACCAGCATCACCACAACACCTGTCACTCCAACACTCCACTGAAGCCTCAGACCAGCACACGCTGTAAGTGTGGGTGAGGCTGTGACCCACCCAGGCTGTTGGGTTTGACGTCCCACACCGAGATGCTGGCAAATGTAATTCAGTATCCGTGGAATTCTAAGTGCAAGTCCAAGAGGTCCAAAGCCCTATCCTGTGGTTGTGTGGCAGGAAGCCACTCCCCCTCCATGTAGCCCACAAAGCCATGGATTGTCAAGTCATTCACCACAAATTCAAAGCAATACAGCCTTGATGGCCTGGCACAGCTGTGCCACCTCAAAGAGCTGGTCAGAAGTCAGACAAGGTCTCCTGAGGCATAGGCTTAAAGCAGGGTTGCTTAACCTTGGCACTGCTGACACTGTGGGCTGGATAATTCCCTGCTGTGGAGGCTGTCTTGTGCACGGTAGGCTATTTAGCAGTATCCCTGGCCTCTTCCCACTAAATGCCAGTAACCACCCCCAGTGTGACAGTCAAGAATGTCTCCAGGGGCTTCCCTGGTGGCGCAGTGGTTAAGAATCTGCCTGCCAATGCAGGGGACATGGGTTCGAGCCCTGGTCTGGGAAGATACCACATGCCGCAGAGCAACTAAGCCCGTGCACCTAGAGCCCGTGCTCCGCCACAAGAGAAGCCACCGCAATGAGAAGCCTGCGCACTGTAATGAAGAGTAGCCCCCGCTCCCCACAACTAGAGAAAGGCCGCGTGCTGCAACAAAGACCCAACACAGCCAAAAAATAAATAAATAAATAAATTAAATAATTAAAGAAAAAAAAAGAATGTCTCCAGACATTGCCCAATGTCTTTTGGGGGACAAAATTTCCTCCTGTTGAGAACCACTGGGTTAGACTTTATAATGCTGGAGTCTCCAAAAGAGCAAGTATGATTTGACCTAGAGAAAGGAGAGAGGCCAGGAATAAGAAGTTCTGGAGAAGAATAAGCAAAAGATCTCTAAGATAGGATTTGCTTTAAAAACAAAAACAAAAACAAAAACAAGCATGACATGGAAGGTTAGGTGGAGAATAAAAGAGCCAGTTAAGAAAGAGCTGAAAGATAGGTATAGAATGATACAGAACTACCTAGGAGTGATATCTGGGACCTTATTATTAACAGAGAAGCCTGGAGTCAGGAACCCTGGGCTCTAATATCAGCTCTGCAATTCCCTATACATGTAGTCTCCCTACAGAAACAGACTCATAGATACAGAGAACAAACTGGTGTTTGTCAGAGGAGAGAAGTTTAGAGGGTTGGGCAAAATAGGTGACAGGGATTAAGAGATACCAACTTCCAGTTTTAAAATAAGTCACAGGGAGGTAATGTATAGCATAAGGAATATAATCAATAATACTATAATAACTGTATGGTGACAGATGGTTACTAGACTTATCATGGTGATCATTTTTTATTTAATATATTTAAATGTTGAATCATTATGTTTTACACCTGAAACTAACATAATATTTATGTCAACTATGTTTCAGTTTTTTTGAAAAAGTATGTTTCTTTCTCAACTCAATGTAAATAATACCACGTGTCTTGCCTGCCACATAGGGTTATAGTTAGAATTCCAGTCAGGTAATTTTTCCATAAATGTGCTTTGAAACCAAAAAGAATAAAATATTGGCTATCACTACAAGCTCTGTAGAACATAAAAGGATAATAAGGGAATACTATAAACAACTCTACCCATATAAGTTCAACAACTTGGATGAAATTAACCAATACCTTGAAAACCACAAACTACCTAAACTCACTCAATATGAAACAGATAATATAAAAAATTGATTTGTAGTTTCAGAAAAACAACTTCTTATCTCAGTGGCCCCACAACTAGTTTGGTGATTCACTGAAAAGACTCACAGGACTCCATATAAAGTTATACTCAAGGTTAAGATTTATTACAGCAAAGGATGCAGTGCAGGAGCAGCAGGAAAAAGATATACATAAGCAAAAGCTGGAGGGGTCAAATGTATACTTTCTTATCTCTCTACAGGGATAGCACAGACACACCTTCTCCACGTGCAAACTGCAGGGACATATGTGAGACGTCCTTGCCTAGGAAATTCTACTTGAGTCTTGGAATCCAACATTTTTTAAAAATTTTATTTAGTTTTGGCTGCACTGGGTCTTCGTTGCTACGCACAGGCTTTCTCTAGTTGTGGTGAGTGGGGGCTACTCTTTGTTGCGGTGCACAGGCTTCTCATTGTGGTGGCTTCTCTTACGGAGCACGGACTCTAGGCGTGTGGGTTTCAGTAGTTGTGGCTCGCGGGCTCTAGAGCACAGGCTCAGTAGTTGTGGCACACGGGCTTAGTTGCTCCGCGGCATGTGGAATCTTCCCGGACCAGGGCTTGAACCCATGTCCCCTGCATTGGCAGGTGGATTCTTAACCACTGCGCCACCAGGGAAGTCTGGAATCCAACATTCTTAAAGGGATTTGGTCACATACCTTCCATGTGACCAAGCATGGCCCCAAACGAGGCACCAGGGGCACAACATGAATCATTACATTTACTTTAAACATGTTGACAGCCTAGTTCTTCTCAACCCACTACTTGGGCCATATAGAATAACATCTACCCATTGCTATGTGAACATTCCAGAAATGTAGTTCTCAGAGTTTGACCAAGGGTCATCACCATGGATACAGAGACAAGTGAGAAATGAGTGAAACAGACCTGCTGCATTCAGCAGACACAGATAGTTTCACTGGAGAATTCTACCCATATTTAAAGAAATACTAACACCAATTATACACAATCTCCAGAAAATAGAAGAAGGAGCACCTTCTACCTTATATTATGAGGCCAGTATTACCATGACCGCAAAACCAAAGACTAGAGACTTATATTCCCCATAAACACAGATATAAAATCTTCAACAAAATACTAGCAGATTGAATCCAGTGCTATATAAAAACAATTTTACATCACAACCATGTAGGGTTAATTCCCAAAATGCAAGGTTGGTTCAATATTCAAAAACCATGCAACTAGAGATTATCATACTAATTGAAGTAAGTCAGAAAGAGAAAGACAAAAACCATATGATATCATATATATGTGGAATCTAAAATATGACACAAATGAACCTATCTATGAAACAGAAACAGAATCACGGACATAGAGAACAGACTGGAGCTTGCCAAGGGGGAGGGGATTGGGGGAGGGATGGAGTAGGAGGTTGGGGTTAGCAGATGTAAGCTTTTATATATAGAATGGATAAACAACAAGGTCTTACTGTATAGCACAGAGAATTATATTCAATATCCTATGATAAACCATAATGGAAAAGAATATTTTAAAAAGAATGTGTATATATATGTATAACTGAATAACTTTGCTGTACAGCAGAAATTAACACAACATTGTAAATCAACTCTACCTTAATTTACAAAAATTTTAAATGTAATCCACCATATTAACAGGCTAAAGAAGAAAAGCCATACGATCATATCAACTGATATAGAAAAGCGTTTGACAAAATTCAACACCCATTTGTGATAAAAACTCTCAGCTAACTTGGAATAGAAGGGAACTTCTTCAACCCAATAAGGAGCATCTACTAAAAACCTACAGTGAACATTATATTTAGTGGTGAAAGGCTGAATGCTTTCCTCCTAATACTGGGAACAAAGCAAAGATTTCTGCTCTCACCACTCTTATTCAATATACCGGAAGACATAACCAAAGCAATAAGGCAAGAAAAGGAAATTAAAAGCATACAGATTGAAAAGGAAGAAATTAAACTGTCCCTATTTTCAGATGACATGATTGTCTACCAAAAGACAAACCCTCAAAAAACAACAACAATTTTAAAAAAACTTCTAGAACTAATAAGTGAGTTCAACAAGGTCTCAGGATACAAGATCAAAGTACAAAAATTACAATACATGTACACAGTAATTACAAATAACAAACATCTATTATAACGACTAAAATGAAAAATACTAATAATAGCAAATACTGGAAAGAATGCAGAGAAATTGGATCTCTCCCATCTTTCCAATGGGACATTCCCTTTTGCCAGATGTCTGGGGCACTATCAAAACCAGAACCACTTTCAGCTAAATTCCCTGCTTGAGTTTTCTTATACCACCTCTGGAATGCAGATTTAGTCTACTATTCCTCAGGGAGGCTAGGTTTGGTTTACTATCTCACAGGAATCTTTTCCCTGTGCCAAAAGGACACAGGTTTACATCTGGTCTAACCTTACCCTGAATCCAAAAATGTGTTGGGTTAGGGATAGTTAGCTTTTTCTTATCTCTCACCTTAGATGTCCCTTGGACTTTCACTTCTGTCCCTCTCAAGCCATGAGGTAAGCAAAACTGTAATTCAGTTTCATAACAGTTCCCTGCTGAGTTGGTAAATACCTTCAGGGCAAAAGCAGTTTTAAGAGTTCATTCACACACTAAAAGCAAAGGCAACGAAAGCAAAAATAAACAAGTAAGACTACATCAAAGTAAAAAGCTTCTGCACAGCAAAGGAAATCATCAACAAAATGAAAAGGCAACCTATGGAATGGAAGAAAATATTTGCAAATCATATATCTGATAAGGGGTTAATACTCAAAATATATAAAGTACTCATACAACTCAACTGCAAAAAACAAACAAATAATCTGATCAAAAAATGGGCAAAGGACCTGAACAGACATTTTTCCAAACAAGACAACAAATGGCCAATGGGTACATGAAAAAGTTCTCAACATTACTAATCATCAGGAAAATGCAAATCAAAACCACAATGAGATATCACCTGATACCTCTTAGAATAGCTATTATCAAAAAGGCAAGAGACAACAAGTGTTGGCAAGGATGTGGAGAAAAGGGAACACTTGTGCACTGTTTTTGGGAACGTAAGTTAGTGCAGCCACTATGGAAAACAGTACGGTGGTTCCTCAAAAATTTAAAAATAAAACTACCGTATGATCTAGCAATTCCACTTCTGGGTCTTTATCTGAAAAATGAAAACAAAAACACTAACTCAAAAAATATCTGCACCTCCATGTTCATTGCAGCATTATTTACAACAGCCAAGATCTGGAATAACCATATGTGGTGATGGATGTTAACTATTAACTAGACTTAACCGTGGTCATCATTTCACGATATTATATACACACATATAGGATCATTGTGTTGTACACCTGAAACTAATGTCATGTTATATGTCAATTATATCTCAATTTTTTTAAAAAAATTGATTTACCACCTCTGAGTCTGTCTTCTAAATCATGGCCTGGTAATGTTTTGCTATCTTTGTTAGGTCTTTAGTGTTTTCAAGATGCTTTATTAGATTTCAGCTACCATTTTAGTTGCCCTCAGTGGGAAGGTTGGCCTGAATAACCTAGGAAGTGGAAATGTCCACAGCATACAAACACCCTGTTCACTCTGTTTAAGATGACCTTCTCCACCTGACAAGCATATCCTTTATGACCCAGCCAAAACTTTCTCACGTCTTCTAAGAAGAGTTCCCAAAGCACGGCACACACCGCACCGTTACAGGCTTTGTGTTTCTCTATTGTTGGTATGAGTCTCGAGAAGTATGGTCTGTGTCTTCTTCATTCATAAAACATCAGGCACTGAGTTTGGTCGAGGACATATAAACACGAACTTTAGTCCCTGACCTCAAAGAAGTCACAGCTTTTAAAAGAGAAATAGAGAGATTTGTAATTATACATGATGGGAGCTGGGAGACTTGGGAGCAGAAGAGGCTGCAGAAATCCACAGGAGAGACGCCTCACTGAGACCAAGAGGGTCTCGGAGAAGATGCTTGAGCTGAATCTTGAAAGACATCTATGAGTTAATGGGCTAAAGAGGGAATTAGCCCTCAGCAAAGGGAGCTATCCGTGCAAAGGTCCAGAAGTATGAGAGATCCTGGTGTAAGTAGAACAGTTATGAGAGGTGAGACAGGACCAAGAAAATCTTAAACTGAGGAGTGTCAGGAACTGGTCTGCTGTTGAGAAGATTCTTCTGGTAGCAGGGAGCAGACAGCCCATGCGGTGCGGAGGGTAGTGACCCAAGACAAAGAGCAAGTCGATAGCAGAAGTGCTGCTGAAGTTATTAATCATCTCTGTCCCGTATGTCAGTCTCTCTTCTGCTGGCACTTTCCCCACTGGTACTTGACCATGTGCAGGTCTCTTTCCAGTAATTATTAATGTTAATAATCAACTAACTATAATAAATACATATATAAAACTGAACCCACGTGTCCTCCTCTATCTGCCACCTATCTCGTTTATCCAAATGACTTCCTCCGTTCCCTCTAACTGAACCGCCACAGCACTTCCCTTTTTGCTAAATCCAAGCAATCCTCTTCTTACTTGACTTTTCAGCAGGCTGTGATAATATGGACCCTTCCCTTCTTTTTTTTTTTTTTTTTTTTTTTTTTTTTTTTTATTTTTTTTTTTTTTTTGCTGTTTTGGGTCTTTGTTTCTGTGCAAGGGCTTTCTCTAGTTGCGGCGAGCGGGGGCCACTCTTCATCGCGGTGCACGGGCCTTTCGCTGTCGCGGCCTCTCTTGTTGCGGGGCACAGGCTCCAGACGCGCAGGCTCAGTAGTTGTGGCTCATGGGCCTAGTTGCTCCACGGCATGTGGGATCTTCCCAGACCAGGGCTCGAACCTGTGTCGCCTGCATTGGCAGGCAGATTCTCAACCACTGCGCCACCAGGGAAGCCCTGGACCCTTCCCTTCTTAAAAACTCTCTTTCCTTGGCTTAGGCATACGTATTCCTGGTTCTCCTCCCATCTCTCGGGCTACTCTTCAACCTTCACTTAAATGGGTTTCCGACTATTTCCCTAAGCTCACCTCCTTCTCACTCTCCAGTCCAAGGGAGCAGCTGCTTTCCTCCCATCCTGATGCTGATGCCGCTTGGATCCCCACACCCTGCACAGCACATCCTCATGATTTTTAAGCCCATCATCCCCAGCATGTGGCTCACGGGCTTAGTTGCTCCGTGGCATGTGGGATCTTCCCGGACCAGGGCTCGAACCCGTGTCCCCTACATTGGCAGGCGGGTTCTTAACCACTGCGCCACCAGGGAAGTCCCCTGAATAAAGTTTTACTGTATGGAATTCCTGGCTCTGCTACTTGCTAGCTTGTGGAAATGTAGCAAAATTATTTCACCTCTTTGTGCCTCAATGTTCTCACCTGAGCTTGTGTCTTTATCTGGAAAATGGGTATAATAATAGCCACCATGGAGAGCTGCTGGAAGGATGAAGGGAGAATTTATCTGCAGGCCGGTATACAGTAAGTGCTTAAAAAGTGATGCCTGTTATTAGACTGTAATATACACCTTCAAGAAGGTTGGCCTCTCTACCCCACCCTTAGGGCTAAACACCTTTATTAACATTTCATGCGAATCACCTGGGACTGGGCTCCTGCGCCCCCCCCCCCACCAGCCCTGCGAGGCTGCAGGGTGTGTGGTCAGAGGAAAGACCCCTCCCCACACCCAGAGCTCCCTGCAGGGCTGTCAGGGCCAGCTAAGGGGGCCGCTCTGGATGCTGAGAGCTGAGGGGAAGTGGGGTGACCCAGGTCTGGCCAGAGGAGGGGAGGAAAGTGCATTGGGGCTCACAGGTCTCCAAGTCTAGCCCCTCACTGAGCATAAGAACTACCACCCCGCGTGCTTCAGAAAGGGCACCGAACGAAGCCCGGCTCTGTGCTCCTCCCTCCAGCCCCTCCAGACTCACCAAGTGAGGGAGCTCCCCACCCCCTGTCCCCCACAAATCCCTGCAGCGGAACACCAAGTAAGGTTATCGGAATGGTGAGGGGCCACAGATGCTAACACACCCCTGCAGGTGTGATGCCACACCCCTGACGATCACAGGAGGTGTGCAAAGACCTTTGTTTTAGAGGTTAACCTTTTGGAGTTAAGCTCCAGTATCTGAAAAACTCTCTCTGCATTCCACACTCAGAGTGAATGGCAGAAGCCATCAGAGAGGCCGGGAACGCACAAGGCTGGCCTGGGAATCAGGTCCAGAAAGCTCTGGAACAGAACCCAAGGGAGGATTGCATTGTGCACTTACCAAGGCTTCGTAAAGAATATTTTTGTGTAATTACAAAAAGAAATGAGTTTTCTCATGCAAAATGACTTTTGCGTGTTGTATTAGTTTGCCAGGGCTGCCCTAACAAAGTACCACAAACTGGGAAGGGTTCCCAGTTCTGGAGGCTAGAAGCCCAAGATCAAGGTGTTGCAGGGTTAGTTCCTTCTGAGGCCTCGCTCCTTGAGTTGTACGTGGCCATCTTCTCCCTGTGTCCTCACACTTTCGCTCTGTGTGTCCGTGTCCTAATTTCCTCATCTTCTGAGGACACCAGTCATGTTGGCTAATGGCCTCATCGTAACTTAATTACCTCTTTAAAGATCCTATCTCCAAATACAGTCATCCTGGGAGACTGGAGGTTAGGATTTCAACACATGAATTTGGGGGCTCACAATTCAGCCCATAAACCTCAGGCCATTCCACATTGAACAAAAACCTTCCAAGCACATACAGATTTATCTAAACTTCAAATTTCTTTGGGCTTTTCCACTGCTTTCATCTTCTCCCAGCTGTGAAATCAGTAAAAGTCCCAATGTTCTAAAAATACCTTCACAATTTTGACATTTAGGAAGGTTCAATGCCTTAGCTGGCTCTCAGATTTGCCCAGCTTGATATGATCTCATTTTTTTTCAGAGGAAGCAGCCTCCGTTCAGCTTTTAGTCACAGCTGGCCTTCTGGAACATCCTTTCTAGCATCTGAACACTTCCAAGTGGTGGGAGGGATGTTTCTGAGACTGGAACATTTTGAGTAATCTAGCTCACGCAGACATTCTTCTTCAAGAATGACTGAGCTACCTAACTTTCTACCAGAAACAGATGATTGTGCATCAGAATTACTTTTTTAAAAAGCTGATCTACCACACATCAAAAGAAATATTAGTGCATAGGAAAACTGCTGTGGACCGAGAACCAGGAGACCTAGGAGCTCTGAGAACGTTACTTCACCTCTTCAATCTTGTTTTCTCACTTAAAACACGAGTGGCTGGATTAAAGCTCTGCTGCTCATTCCTGCTATAAAATTCTAACCGTTAGATATAAAACAAACATGCAGCTTTCATCACACCGGCATCCTCCCAATTCACCCTAAAACTACAGATTAAATTCTGACCTTCGGCAGAGTTACCCAGCTACTACCCATCTCAAATATTCCTTAGCAATGCAGAGATGTAGCCCACGGGAGGGGCCGGGGTTATAGGGCACAACCCTGAGCACGCTGCAGTGCTTTAGAGCAAGCAGCCCCAATTCTGTCATGAGGCCTCCCCAATTAGCCAAAATGGATTCTTCCGACTTGGCCCTCGTGCTTTCTCAGTGTCTTATGGAGCCCTGCCCCATGACTTACAAAGGTCCTTGCTTTCCTATATTTATTATTTTTAGGATCTTTTGAAAACTATGGACCCATTCTTCTCCCCCAAATGTATTTGCATATATGTGTACACATTTTTCCCCACATACAATTTTGTGGAGTTCACGAACTCTTTCAAAGCCCAAGTGTAGATACTGTCACCTACCCCCAGGTCAAGGACCCTGGATGTCTGCTGGACTATTAGGGAGCAAAGAGGATGGTGTGTTCAGTGACCAACTTCATTCTACTCTTATAAAAACAGAGCTCAGTTCAAAACAGATAACAAACTATTCTAACTATTAGAAGCATGGCTATTTCTTTGTCAAGCAATTTATGAAATGTTAAAAAATAGTTTGGTTTTTAAACTATTGTACTTGTGTTTTATTTTTATTTATTTATTTATTTATTTATTTGGCCAAGTGGCCTGCAGGATCTTAGTTCCGCGACCAGGGATCAAACCCAGGCCTCGGCAGTGAAAGCATCGAATCCTAACCACGGGACTGCCCAGGAACTCCTTGTACTTGTGTTTTAAAAGGTGTTTTACAAATGAAATTTCACTTAACAAGAAGACTGATTGTGGCTATTTAGCTCAGGGTATGAATAATTCCTGCAGTTCTTGGCAGATTATGGTTAGAAATCTTTTACCTACCCCTGCACTGCAATAAATATTTTTGCTTTCTTCAACAGTAGGTGTCAAAGCAGCTAATTTTGTTGCTCTATCATTGTGTAAGTTCATGCTTATGAGGAGGAAATCACTGAAAAAGGCTTGAAACTAAAGATTATTTTGCATGAATCATGCATAGTTTATTGAATAAATGAAATCTAAAAAAAAATAAAAGGTGTTTTATACTTTTGAATAATGTCTATAGAACAATGAATGTGTGAATACATGTGTAAAAACAATGAATGCTTTAATGAAAAACATTTACATTTAAAAATATACTTTGCATCATGTTTTGTTTAATCACTATCTTAAAGTAAATGTGACCTATGTCACCTCCTCCTATTTCCCCAGGTAATCAGAAATTGATGGTGCCTTCTCACTATACTACACAGGTTTCAAGGGAATAATTAAATTATTTAAGTGAGCTGACAACTTCCAAGCATCTTTTTTCATCCTGATTTATCTACAAATAGTCACTACTTCAGCGAAGAACATTCCTATTACAAAATGACCCTCAAGGGTTTTTATTAATTAATACTAACCCAGGTCAATTTACAGTACTTGAAAGTGATAAAACTACACACTTTAAAAAAAAAGAAAAAAACTCACAACTTTTAGTGAAAGACCTACCATAATACTCTCCTCATACACTAATTAGTTTGAATTCATGTGTGAAATTAAAGTGTAGCAACCAGGAAAATACAGCCATGTAAGTGAGAAATCGGAATAATAATCTAGAACATTAAATAAACTGGATTATTTTTAATATCATGCTAGTATTGTTTAAGGGAGTGTGACATAATAGAAAATAAATGTATAGGTCTCTGCCCCCTATTCCTGGCACAGAGCTCCTAAAACCCTTGTAATTTCTTAATAAAAGCACTAGGAGCATAGGAGCATCTTTTGTTCTGATGTGTGGTGTTCGACCCTGGTTCCTGACACAGGGTTCCTAAATCCCTTGGAATTTCCTGACTGATAGGAGCGTCTTTTGTTCTAATAGGATGACTCTTGGTGAACTGAATGAGAGGCTTGTTACCAGAAAGACCAAGACATGATGAGAAGCTTAGAATTTTCAGCCCCACCCTCATTCTCCAGAGAGGGGAGACGGGCTGGAGGTGGAGTTAATGATCCATCATGGCTACATGAGGAAGCCTCCCTAAAAATCCCAAATGTTTGGGGTTCAGAGAGCGTCTGGGTTAATGAACAAGTCCATGTGCCAGGAAGGTAGTGCACCCCCAACTCAAAGGGAACAGAAACTCCTGAGCTCAGGACCCTTCCAGACCTCAACTTACGTATCTTCTCATCTGGCTGTTCATCTGTATTCTTTACTATATAATAAACCGGTAAACGTGTTTGCCTGTGTTCTGTGAGCCGTTCTAGCAGAGTCGAATCCAAGGGGGGATGCTCATGGGAACCTTCAATTTGTAGCCAAGTCAGACAGGAGTTACAGGTAAACTGGGGAACTATCACTTGAGACTGGCATCTAAAGTTGGGGGGGGCCAGTCTTGTGGGACTGAGCCTGTCACCTGCGCGGTCTGTGCTAACTCTAGTTAGCGTCAGAATTGAATTGAATGGTAGGACACCCAGCTGGTGTCACAGAGAATTGCTCGGGGTGGGAAAACCCCACACATCTGGTGTCATAAGTGCTGCGACTGTGGTTGTAGCATGAGAGTAAAGGAGAGACCCAACAGGAAGAGCGAGTTTTACACAGGCGGTGAGCCTGGGACTGAGATTATAGAAGAAATAGATGACATAAGATATGAGGAAGTTATACTCTAGGTCTTCAGCAGGCGGAGAGTGATTCAAAAGTTTAGTGAAAATATTATTTCTCAACTACCCTAATGAAAGCATTATCATTTCAAAACAAATTCCATGTTAACCAGATAGGTCCTCTGATCACTGACCTGATTTCTTTGAAAACAAATGCCCTATGTCCAGACTGGGGCTTCCCATCTTTAGAGAGGTGCAGCCCTTTTATTTTCCCTATAACCGCGTAAGCTCGGCGGCATGTTGTTGGTCAAGATCAAGAGAATAGAGATAAGGGTTTAATGATTTAAATATATAAAACGTTTTCACTCCTATAATGTGCCAATTTGCTACACTCCCTGCTGTTCAGATAATCCTGGCAAACTATACAGAAAAAGGCAGTTCAGCAGTTGTGAGCCTGGAAATAGACAAAGTAAAGCCTTCAGATGACCATAAAGGGTCCTACTGATGAGAATATGTGGACAGTGTATCTTTCTTTTTATATATGACTGACTTATCTCACTTAGCATGCCTTCAATGTCCATCTATGTTGTCGAAAATGGCAGGATTTCATTCTTTTTTTTACAGCTGGTAGTATTCCATTGTGTATTTATCACATCTTCTTTATCCATTCCCCCATATCTTGGCTATTGTAAATAGTGCTGCAATGAACATAGAGGTGCAGATAGCATTTTGAATTAGTGTTTTTGTGTTCTTCAGACAAATACCCAGAAGTGGAGATAGAAGGGTCACATGGTACTTCTATTCCTAATTTTTTGAGGAACCTCCATACCATTGAATAAAAGTGGCCAAAGTGGCCTTGTCTTATTCCTGATCTTAGAAAACAAGCTTTCAGGGACTTCCCTGGTGGCACAGTGGTTAAGACTCTGTGCTCCCAACGCAGGGGGCCCGAGTTCAATCCCTGGTCAGGGAACTAGATCCCACATGCCTCAGTTAAGAGTTTGCATGCCACAACTAAGGAGCCCGCGAGCTGCAACTAAGGAGCCCACCTGCTGCAACAAAGACCCGGTGCAACCAAATAAATAAATTAAATAAATATATTTTAAAAAATATAAAAACCATTCACTTTAAAAAAAGTAAAAGAAAACAAGCTTTCAGATTTTCACCTTTGAGTATGATTTTAGCTGTGGGTTTTTCATATATACAGGCTTTCTTATGTTGAGGTATGTTCCCTCAATACTCAATCTGTTAGAGTTTTATCATAAATGGGTGTTGAACTTTGTCAAATGCTTTCTCTGCATCTATTGAGATGATGATATGATTTTTATCCTTCATTTTGTTAATGTGATGTATCATGTTGATTGATTTCTGGATGTTGAACCGTCTTTGCATCCCTGGAATAAATCCCTCTTGATCACGGTCTATGATCCTTTTAATGTATTGCTGGCTTCAGTTTACTAATATTTTGTTGAGGATTTTATGCAGTTTCTTTTTTTAATTTATTTATTATTTATTTTTGGCTGTGTTGGGTCTTCGTTTCTGTGCGAGGGCTTTCTCTAGTTGCGGCGAGCGGGGGCCACTCTTCATCGCGGTGCACGGGCCTCTCACTGTCACGGCCTCTCTTGTTGCGGAGCACAGGCTCCAGACACGCAGGCTCAGTAGTTGTGGCTCACGGGCCTAGTTGCTCCGCGGCACGTGGGATCTTCCCAGACCAGGGCTCGAACCCGTGTCCCCTGCATCGGCAGGCAGATTCTCAACCACTGCGCCACCAGGGAAGCCCTGTTGAGGATTTTAGAATCTATGTTCATCAAGGATATTGGCCTGTAATTTTCTTTTTTTGTGGTGTCCTTGGCTGGTTTTGGTATCAGGGTAATGCTGATAAAATGTGCTGATGAAAGTAAAATGTGTTGGGAAGGTTTCCCTCCAACTAGATATTCTAGTTCTTCTTCTGGCAGCTGGAATTCATTGCTGAATAAAAACTCACTGATCCGGAAATTTCTCTTGCCTCTGATTTTTGCCTCCTTCCCTTTTCCAAATCCTAAGACCAAAGTGGTAAACAGCAAAGGCGATGTCATTCCCAGAACAGACAAGTAGGAAAATCACACCTAAATAGTTTAAGGTACATCTGTTGTTTGGGTGGGGGGGGGAACCCTTTTGTCTGTTATTGCTCTCTGAAACTCACTCATTTGGAAGAGGCACTCCAAATAAATGAAGTTATTCATTGTCCAAATGAATGGCTTTATGGATAATCACCATGGCTGAGAGGTAACATTGCTGTGGTAACTACCACTGCAGCCCTGTCTTTTCCGCTTTAGTGGCCTGGAAGAGTAAAGTCATTTCTCCATATGCTTACCACACCTCCCCCCATTCCTCATTCCTTTTAAAGTCTTTTTCTGCCCCTGTCACACTAGTGAAATTACTCTAAGCTCTCTAGGCTCTAATAACTATTATAAAATGTTTATTATGTGTGCCAAGTGCTTTACAATCATTATCTCATGTTCCCTCCTCATAATAGATTCACTAGGAAGGCATTAGTATTTTCATCCTGATTTTTCAGCTGATGAAACTGAAGCTTAACTAGATAAGGCAAATTGATCACAGTCACAAGTCTATAGAGAAATGAGGCTCAATTTGACTTTTCCGCTGTCCAGTGGTTCTCAAACTCCAGCGTGCATCGGAATCACCTACAGCATTTGTAAAAATACCGACTGCTGGGCTCCATCCCCAGATATCCTAATTCTGCAGGTGTGGAGCCGGGCTCGATAATTCGCATTTCTAAACAATTTTCAGCTGATGCCCATGCTGCTAGTCTGGGGACCGCATTTAAGAACCACTGTTTCGGGACTTCCCTGGTGGCACAGTGGTTAAGAGTCTGCCTGCCAATTCAGGGGACATGGGTTCGATCCCTGGTCGGGGAGGATCCCACGTGCCAAGGAGCAACTAAGCCCGTGAGCCACAATTACTGAGCCTGCGCTCTAGAGCCCGCGAGCCACAACTACTGAGCTCCCGCGCCACAACTACTGAAGCCCATGCACCTAGAGCCCCGTGCTCCGCAACAAGAGAAGCCACCGCAATGAGAAGCCCACGCACCGCAAGGAAGAGTAGCACCTGCTCGCAGCAACTAGAGAGAGCCCACGCGCAGCAACGAAGACCCAATGCAGCCAAAAAAACCCACTGTTTCACACCTTTGCTCCTCAAAGTGTGTTGGAGAATCCACATCAACGGCGTCCTCTGGGAGCTTATTAGAAACGCAACATCTTGGGCCTTACCCTAGACCTCCTGAATCAGACTCTGCACTTTTAACAAGATCACAGGTGATTCATGGGCACGTTGTGTGCACTCATCACATACTTTCGAGCCAAGACAGACTCTAAAGGAGGCAACAGGTAAATTTTAATTTACAGTGAGCCTCGCTGGGGCATGGGTTAGCAAGTAGGGCTTCATTCACCCCCGGGCACAAGGGCGAGTTGTGAGGTTCGGGGCTCCCAGCCCTCGGCACCACTCCTTCCACCTCTCAGTCGCGCCGCGCCGCGCCCCCTCCGCGCCCCGCCCCCTCCGCGCCCCGCCCCCCCCCGCGCCCCGCCCCCCCCCGCGCCCCGCCCCCCCGCGCCCCGCCCCCCCCCGCGCCCCGCCCCGCCCCGCGCCCCGCCCCCCCCCCGCGCCCCGCCCCCCCCCGCGCCCCGCCCCCCCCCCCGCCCCGCCCCCCCCCCCCCCGCCCCCCCCGCGCCCCGCCCCCCCCGCGCCCCGCCCCCCCGCGCCCCGCCCCCCCCCCCCCCCCGCCCCCCCCGCCCCCCGCCCCCCCCCCCCCCCCGCCCCCCCCCCCCCCCCGCCCCCCCCCCGCGCCCCGCCCCCCCCCGCGCCCCGCCCCAGGCTTCTCTCGGCTCCGCCTCCCTGCGGAGGGCGACTACTGCGCAGAGGCAGACGCCGCCCTCTTTCCCCCTCGAGGCTCCCCGGGTCCTCCGGATCACCGAGCACTTCTCCTAGAGCAGCCCCTGAGGAGGTACCTGTACCCACTTCTCCCATCTTCGGGTGCCGACCGAACCGCCACCCGGAAGTGCAAACGTCTCCGAGGTTTTTAGCCTCTTTCTTAGAACTCCGGCCGTTACTTTTTCATTCACCCCACCAACGATTCTTGGGTGCCTGCCCTTTGGCAGAGAGATAAACAAGACACGGCCTCTGTCCACATAAAGGATTGCAGGACTGGGTGATAAATGCTGTACCTCCTAGGGGCTGGAGGCGCGGGGGCCGGATAGAAGAAAGATGTCCCGGAGGGTAACGGCCCTGAGCCCGGCTGCTAGTTGCGGGCCATGTAGGGACTCAGGTGTTTGGTGGATGGAGATCTTCAGTTGGAGAACATTCCGGGTGGAAGAAAGGTGGCCGTCCCACGAAAACTCTCCGTGTGCAGGGCGCGTGGGTGCCTGGAAATGAAGCTGGAGAGGTAAGCAGAGGCGATCCTGAAGGGCTTCGTATGCATAAGAAATTTAAACAATGTCCTGAGTAGTCTAGACGGTATTTTAAACAGGAGACGTGAAGTCTGATTTGCACTTTAAAATGCAGCTGGCAGCCAGGCTAGGTTGGAGAAGGAAAACACGTGAAGGCTGTTAGAGAATGGCGACAGAAAGGAGGCAGAGGTATCTGACGTCATGTACTTATTCGATAGCTGTCTTTTCTCTTCCACTAAGATGTGACTTACATGGGGGAAGGACTATGTCTGTTTAGTTCATTTCTCTTACCCAGCACTTAGAAGGGTGCCTGGTACACAGTAGACCCTTAACAAATGTTGGTTGGATGGATGAATGAATCAATTTGCGGTTGATCGGACTCCCTAACTAATTAAATAGTAGATGAAAGTGGGAAGTAGAGGAGACAGATCACTGAAGATTGGAAGAACACAAGTAGTGGAACCCTGTTTAGTGGGTGTTTGCTGAGAACTTCTCCTGGGCTGACCACTGGCAAGATGCTGTAAGGCAGAAGTCCAGAACAGGCTCCAATTTCTGGTGTAGTCAAGGGAGGGAATCTGCCACCAAGTACCACTTCTAGGTTTTAGTTCCACCAACAAAAAATGTCCGTTTCTTTTCTGCCCACTCACAGGACTGAATCTGAGAAGTACACACTTCTTTGTTTTGTTTTGAGTATTATCAGCCACATGCCTAGAATCCAAATGACTATAACTTTAAGGCTGTTTATTATTATATTGATGTAACGTAATATTGATGTGCCATCATTTAATAAAACCATTCCCTGGTGCTTTTTTTGTTTGTTTACCTTCGAAGATATGCAGGAATGAATATCTTTTTTTTTTTCAATAAATTTTCTTTATTCAGCATTACAATTTTGTAGATTTACCACGTTGACAAATGTGTCTGTACTTCATTTTCAATGTTCTATATTCAATTCTACGTGTATATACCATAAAGTACTCATTCTTAAATTCATATAAAAGGTATTTGGGTTGTTTCCAGTTTGAGGGGGTTTTTTCTGTTACTAAAAATGATGCTATAAACATTCTTAGACATGTTTTGCCCATGTGCAAGTTTCTCACTAATGAATAGCTGGCAGTGGAATTCCTAGATCAGAGGTATTCATATCTTTTTTTTTTTGAATTTTATTTTATTTTTTTATACAGCAGGTTCTTATTAGTTATCTGTTTTACACATATTAGTGTACACATGTCAATCCCAATCTCCCAATTCATCACACCATCACACCCCCACCCCCCCACTTTCCCCCCTTGGTGTCCATACGTTTGTTCTCTACATCTGTGTCTCGATTTCTGCCTTGCAAACCAGTTCATCTGTACCATTTTTCTAGATTCCACATATATGCGTTAATATACGATATTTGTTTTTCTCTTTCTGACTTACTTCACTCTATATGACAGTCTCCAGGTCCATCCACGTCACTACAAATGACCCAATTTCGTTCATTTTTATGGCTGAGTAATATTCCGTCGTATATATGTACCACATCTTCTTTAAGGAATGAATATCTTCATGTCTTTTCTTTCTTTCTTTCTTTTTTTTTTTTTTTTTTGGCTTTTGTTGAATATTTTTTCCTCACAGGAGTAGATTACTAGTTAAATAATATTTTATCTTATAGCTCTTACTATATATTGCCTGATTCTCTTCCAAAAAGTTAATCATGGCAACAGCAATATCCATTTATGCAACAGTTACAAATTGAGTGTCTACTCGCGCTAGGCACTGAGCTCTAGGAGCATAAGATGAGCAAGATAGACAGACCCTGCCCTCCTGTCGCTTCCAGTCTAGTACAGGAGGGTGGCATTTATCAGCTCATCACACAATAATTAGAAACTAACACATAGTGTGAACTAAAAATACAGGCCGCTTGCCAAGAGGCAGAAACCAGTTTTACAACAATCTCAGCAGCACTGGTGGTGGTTTGGGGGGTTTTGTTTTCAATTTTACTACCGTGTTTTACTAAAAAAATGGTTGGTCAGGATTGCTTTGCCTGTTTTGATTTTGAATTAATCTGAATTTTTCCTTCCTCGTTCATCTGCTGCTAAAGGGAAGTCCTCTACCGTGCAAAACCAAAAAATTACAAATTTACACCTACATTTTTTAAAGATGAAAAACTAGAGAGTACTTACAAACTTGTCATATCCTTTCTTTCTATTTATTCTTTAACTGACTCTTCATCTCTGAAGCTGAAGCAGGACTCGGGTTTGAATCCCAGCTCCTCCACTTCTAGCTCTGTGACCTTGGGCAGATGACTTAAGCTTTTTGAGCCTCTGTTTCCTTATGGATCAAATGGAGCTCATACCTTCCTGGTATGATTTTGGACCACAGGTCATGTGTGAGCATTCCTTTACGGGGGAAAAAAAGAGACGAGAACAGAATAAAGTCTCTGGCTCCTGGCAGATGTTATTACCATACCCAAACCAATACTTGTGTGGCTCACAAAAACACAGGGCGAACTAAGAAAGGAATGAGCAGGTTATAGTTTTATATTCTTAAAATGTAGGACTGGTAATGCTCTGCCTCTCTACAGGAGACCTCACCTAGTCTGGATGCCAGGGAAGGCCTTCCCTAAGGAAGAGCCTTAGAGCTTAGAACTGAGGGTCAGTAGGAGCTCACCAGGTCACTCAGCGCACAAACCTATCTGTCACCCTACCTCCCTCTCACACATCCGATCCATCAGCAGACCCTGCTGACTCTCCCTTCTGACCATATACCCTTAACCCCTTCACCCCCACCGCTGCCACGGTAGACCAGGTCACCGCCGCCTCTTGCCTGGGCCACCACAGCAGCCACCAGAGGGATTCCTTTACGATGGATCATTTCACTCTGTTGCCCAAAACCCTCCAGTGCCTTCCCATCACTCATCAAATTAAATCCAGATTCCTTCCCAGAATCTACAAGGCCCTACATGATCTGCCCCTGGCTACCCCTCTGCCCTCACTTTCTAAACAACTCTTGTGCATTCCTTCCTTAAGGCTTTTGCAGCTGCCCATTTGTCTGCTTGGAATGTTCTTCCGCCATTTACCTGCATGGCTCATTCACGCCCTTCAGTTCTCTGCCCAGGTGTCACCTCTCCAGGGTGGGCTTCTTTGAGCTCTCCTCCAATAGTATCCTCTTCTCTCAATCCCTTCTCTCAATCCCTTTCCCCTGCTTTATTTGTTTTCAAAGCATTTTCAACTCCTGCCATTATTGTGTTTTTAGTTATTTACTTGTTCAAGTATTTTTTCTGTTTTCCCCACTAAAATGCAAGTTCCATGAGAACAAGAACTTTATTCAGCACTGATCCCTAGCACTTAAACAGTGCCTGGCACATAGCAGGTGCTCAATGAATATTTGTTGAATGAATTAAATCATGAATGAATGAATGAATGAGCCATATAAACAAAGGGGGAGGGGAAAGATGTTCCAGATAGAGGGGACTGCATGTGCAGAGGGCCTGTGGCCACTGGGGGTTTCAGACCTGAAAGAAGGCCTAACAGGGAGAGGCAGTGATGGAGAGATGAGGCAGAGAGGTAAGCACAGACCAGACAATGAGAAGGACAATGAGAAGCCATTAAAGGGTTCCAGATAAATTGAGAATTGTGTTTTTATAAGGTCCCTCTGACTGCTGGGTGGTAAACTGACAGTAACAGGGCAAGAATGGATGCAGGGCACCAGTGAACTGGCTGTCAGTGTCTCCCAAGGCAGAGATGACAATGGTTTGCATTTGGATGCTGGTTGAAGAAGATGGAGAAACATAATTTGGATGTAAAATTAACAGGCACTACTTCTTAACCCTGTGATCCAGGGTGGATGGCTATGCTAACTAGACCAGAGAAACACAAACTCAGACTTAGGATCTCTTCACTGGCACAGAATTGAGCCATGTGAGTAAGGCATTCCTTTCCCCCCCACAAATATACATTTAACAAACCCTGATGGAGCTTTTGCCACATGCCAGGCCCGTGCCAAGAGCTGCAACAGATACAAACATGCATAAGGGGCAGCAGGCCACCCAAAGGAAGTAACATCCTGATAGAAATAATGCCCTTTTGGCTTTCTTATATTCCCTGCCTTGCTAGTAGTTGCTCTTTGTGCTCGGTCCTGTTTTCACCCATCTGCTTCGTATTCCGTACATCTTTTTACCCTCTCTGCTTACCTCAAAGCCCAGCCAAAATTAGAAGCTCAATACATCTTTGAATGAATGTGAATTTTTCTCCTTGACTATTATGGAGCCAGTTCCCTAAACTGAGGTTTCTCTCAGTTTACTGAGCTCATATCACAGTCATTTCAACTGTCCAAGCCAAATAGAGAAGAATAACTTGCCAACTTAACTCACAAGGCTATTATGAGGAAAGAAAAAAAAAAAAAATCAAGGGGCCTTGCAAATGTAAAAGGTGTTTGGATGATAATCCTTTGCACTTGCACTGCCGTCATTACTACTGTCGGCTTCATTTCCTGTTTATTCAACGAATATTTCTTGAACATTTACCTTGTGCTCGGAACTGGAGATGCACGGATAAACAAGATACAGTCTCTGCTCTCGTGGAACTTACATTCACATGTGTACTGGAGCACTGTGGGTCAAGGTAAAAAGAAATTTGAAAATGACTGCCTACCCAGTCCCATCACTGCACAGAACACAGATGCCAGAGTGGCATGCAGCATTTCTCCTTTCCATGCTTTGTTGCTTCTCACTGCCAAGCTCCTTATTGTCCATGACCCCACATGGCAGGCCTTTCCCCCTTGGGTACACCCAGAGGATGCTTTATTAAATAATATTTAGAAGACTGGACCCTCTCTGCAAGCAGTGGCAACAGCTTTTCTTTAAATTCCCATTGATAGCATCCCCCATTATTATGTATTCCAGTCCTGGGTGTATGGTTAACAGATCAGTTTTCTTTCCTCTTGCATTATAAGAGTCAGCCGGGGCCCTGGAAACCCTGGTACTAGTTATGATTTTCTTGCCGGCACTGAGAAGTCACGTAGCCTCTAGGGTCCTAGATATCTGGGAGGGGAGAACTGGGGGGGGGGGGGGCGGGGAGGAGCGAAGGAGGGTTACACTGGTCCCTAAAATTAAGTGATTCACGCCCAGTTCCCCACCTTCTCTTTCCGCTGTTTTCAGTCTGGGGGCTAACCACCAAGACATAGTCTCAGAGTTTAGTGAGGCAGCCTCCGTAGACGGAGGCAAACGCAGGGTACCCGGGAAGACTGGCTTGAGGACAGGTCCGGCACCGCCTCCGGCCTGCGAGTCGTGGGGGAAGGAGAAGGACCTGTTGGAGCATGCGCATCACTGATCCAGGCTGCTCCGCGGCGGCGGGGGTGGGGACGGGAGGGGCGGGCTCGCGGCGGCTACGTGAAGCGATTGGCTCTGCGTAGCGGAGGGCGATCCCGCTTCCGTCGGACGCCGGAAGTGACTCTCCGCCCCGGTCAGTGGGCCATGGAGAAGGTGGCACAGTAGCGTCTGAGTTGTGAGCATTGCGGGGCCGGCGGCCATGGAGGCCGTGCTGAACGAGTTGGTGTCTGTGGAGGACCTGCTGGTGAGGCCCGGCCCTGAGGGAGGGAAAAGGAAGATTCGGAAGGGCGGGCCCTGAGGAGAGCCCGGGTAGGGGCCAAACCCTCTTCCCAGCATCAGCTTTGCCTAGGGAAGTCGAACTACGGCTCCCGGCAGCCCCTGCAGCGTCCAGCTCCTGCCCAGAGGTTCCACTTTGCCCCAAAGGCTAATGGGAGATGTAGTTTCCTGCGCCACCACGCCTCAGCCTGGGGGCCTGGAGTTTGACGGGTGCTGAGTGCATGCAGGAGCTAGGAGGTCAGGGTGCGGGCACCCGATTTTGAGTGCTCCTTCAGTGTCAGGGGGAACACAGTGACCACCTTAAACTTTCATATATTAGTCACAATCCGGCACGGTGCTGAGTACCTTTCAGGGGAGATCTCAATCTTTGTAGCTCTAGTAGGAGGTAGGCACTATTTTTATTCCCGTTTTTCAGATAAGAAAGGGTCCAGACCGGCAGGGTGAGGGTGGGGATGGGAGAAGCAGTCTCCGACGAGGGACCGCGTGGGCTGTTGTTGAGCAGTTCTGACAGCGTGTTTACTGTTCAGCCTCTCGGGGTCAGCTGCTCCGGGAGCGGTGCCTGGAGCCGCCAGCAGGTGGCATCTCCAGTCGGTACCACTAGGGGGAGGGAAGCAGAGGGGGGCCAAGACAGCCCGCCACTAAGAAGCAGAATGCCTGGGTCCCAGGGATGGAGATGGCAGAACCTGGGGTACCAGGCCCCAAGACCCGCAAGGGAAATGTGGCAGAGGGGAAGATGGAGAGTAACAGGGAAAGGGACACCCAGGTCCTGCTACAGTGTGGCTTGCCCCTTCACCTCTAAATGACTCCTCTCCTCTCCTATGGCAGAAGTTTGAAAGGAAATTTCAGTCTGAGAAGGCAGCAGGCTCAGTGTCCAAGAGCACGCAGTTTGAATATGCCTGGTGCCTGGTGCGAAGCAAATACAACGATGACATCCGTAAAGGCCTTGCTCTGCTGGAGGGTGAGGTGCTAGGCTGGCTCCCCAGCTCTCCCCTTCCCAACTGCCATCGTCCTCAACCACCGTTGGCCTGGTTCACTCCCTCCATCTCAAGTTCGGGGATCCTTTTTCAACATGGGACCTCATAGTGCAGTCACCTCGCAGTTATTTACCAGTAAACGCACTGCAAAATAAGGGCTATACTTAGCCTGACTTCTCCCACTGTGCTTTTGGCTACTTGCCACCTCATCGATGGTTGTTTTGCCAGACAGAGTCATAGCATGTCGGTCCCCACAGGACTTTGGTGATCCCGTAGTCTAGACATAAGGAAAGTGGCTTGTCTCGGGTCACACAGCTGGTTGATTTATGGCTGAATTGGGACTAGAAGCTCCTGCTTGTGTGTCCCAGTCCCATGCTCTTTGCCCCCCACCCCCACCGTGTTGCTTATTTAGCAGCTGTTGTTGAAAACCTTTTGGGGGGGCGGTGTGGAAGAAGTACAGAAGACGGTTCCCAAAACCTGTGAGCACATGGTGCTTTTTTGATCAGAATCCTATTTCCTGCTGGTTTTGGATGGGTCACCATTTGTCAGAGGCCACAATACTTGACCTTTAAATTTCTCTGTACCCCCTTTCTCTTGGTCAAGTAATGGTGTATAAGCAATCACTGTACTAGCCAAGGATGCCTGTTGTAAATCCATAAAAGTAAGACTCTTCCTTAATGCAAATCATCGCCGCCTCCATTTGTCTATTTCTCAGGTTTCCTCTACAGCAGGGCACAGCTGTAGAATTGGTCTCTAAACATGGCCAGTCTAGTTGAGGAGGCAGTACAGACACTTGGGAAGATGTGTAAACACCTGCAAAACCACTTAGCAGCAAATTCTAATGCAGAGTACAACTGAACACATGAGCCTCTGGGAAGTCACTGAACTAAGAAAGTCAGGTGGGGTCTTTCAGGGAGGGGTAACTGAAGGTGAGTTTGGAGCTGTTTTTTTAACGGGGGAAGGAGTGCAAACTGGTTTTGAACACTATTCTGGTCAGCAAGCGGCTGTAGTTAAAATACACAGCAGATGCCACAGCTGAGTAGAGATGCCTTTTGGCTTCTCCGGTGCCTTGATTTCCTTTCAGTTCACTTGGATGAACCAAAGCTGACTGTAGTGTTGATACCGGGGTGTGGATCACTGGGGCATTGGGGCAGCTGGGGTTCATGCTGCCCCAGAGCTCTGGCTGGGAAGCCCGGAGTGACCGGAGCTGAAATGGAGGCTCAGGACAGTGACTTTCTCCCAGGATCTTATAGGTATTCAGGGAGTGGAGGGGGCCTCTGGGACACAGGCACTAGGAAGGGAGAGAAGGGGTTTTTACCCTCTTCCCTCCCTCCCTCCCTAGAGCTGCTGCCCAAAGGGAGCAAAGAGGAGCAGCGGGATTATGTCTTCTACCTGGCCGTGGGGAACTACCGGCTCAAGGTAAGGCAGAGAGCTCCTTCTCCCCCTCCACCCGGCCTGGGTGGCCAAGCTCCCTCTCGTCCCTCTCCTCCATCACAGAGCCCAGGCCCTCTGGAAGGCTGAAGAGGGCGGTAGGCAGGGGGTGGTGTTGGGTACAGAGGCGCAGGGTGATAGCAGGACGCTGAGGGAAGGTGAGAGACAGAGGATCCAGGTGCCGAGGGTGTGGGGAGCAGTGTGACGTCAGCAGTGGGGTGCAGCCCCAAGCCTTGGGCTGTTATCTCCCTCGGCTTATCAACCCCACACAGTTGGGGTGGTTTGTGGACTCTACTCCACTGGGTGGGGCTGGAGGGAGGGAGGGGGGAGGTAGAGGGAAGAGCCCTGGGACCAGCGGAGGGAAGGCCCTTCTGATGGGGAGAAGGAGGGGTAGAATTCTGAGGGGGTGTGTCACTCTCCCCGAGCGTAGGAATATGAAAAGGCCCTGAAGTACGTGCGGGGGCTGCTGCAGACAGAGCCGCAGAACAGCCAGGCCAAGGAACTGGAGCGGCTCATCGACAAGGCCATGAAGAAAGGTGAAGGCCGTCCTCTCTGCCCTTCTCCCTCCGTCTCCGTCCGCTCCCCACCCTCGTGTCTCCCTGGCCCCCAGCATCCCCAGGTCCCTCTCAACTCTGTTAAGTCCTCCTCCTTCCCTCGTGCCTGGGCCCTCTGGGCTCTCTTCAGATGGTGCCCTCCAAGCAGTTCCTCCCCAAACCCCCTTCTTTCTCCATCCCTCAGGGGTCCCTCACCCCGTGACTCCAGATAGAGAGGCACGTCCTCTGTCGAGGAGCAGCGGGCGGCAAGATGGTGGCCGAGGTCCCTGCAGGGACTAGGTTTCTGGACTCGTGACGGTCTCCCTTTTCCTCTCCCCAGATGGTCTAGTGGGCATGGCCATTGTTGGAGGCATGGCCCTGGGCGTGGCGGGACTGGCTGGGCTCATCGGACTTGCTGTATCCAAGTCCAAATCCTGAACGAGACGGCATCTCTGCCTCTGCGTGGGGGTGCGTGGGAGCCCGTGGAGGACACTGGAAGAGAGGCCCACCCATCCTCGCCGTCCCTTTCTTCTTCTGCACCTGTCACTGTCCTCTGTGACCTTCAACCTCCTCTCCCCTGGGACCTGTCCCCTAGCCCCAAATCATGTGTTTTGGGATGAGTGTAAATAAAATTGGGCTTTGGCTTGGGAACCTCTGTGTCTGTGTTGAGGAAGGGGCAGGTTCTGTTGGGCCCAGGGGTGGGGGTCATGCATGGGCTTTCCCTGCTCTGTGCCCTCCTACTCCTGCCCCCCAGGCTGGTGTGGAGTTCTCCTTTGTCCGCTGAGCTGCCCAGACCCTACACCCTTCCTTCCTCCCCCGCCTCAGCCCAGCCACGTCCTTGAGCAGTGGCAGGCAGCATAGGGACATGCCCTTTGCACGGCTGTAGAATCCTGAGAAAAAGCAGTGACCAGAGGTGGAAAGGGCAGAGCTGAAGGGACAGGCAAGAATTTACGTCTCCCATCTCCTCTGACCCACTCAGCTGCCTCTCAGCGTGTGGAGTTTTCCACACCAGGGGGCCCCCACTCAGTTTCCTCCAAAACCTCCACCCTTCCCTCCCTTTGTTTTCCTGCGTCCTCCCCTTCCTCCTCCCCATCCCACTCCTTAGGGGAGGGGGGCCACTGGTGGGGGGAAGGAAATGGGCATTTGGCATGGAGTCGGCAGAGGTCTTGGGAGAGGTCAGGAACCCAGGACATCCCAGTTGCAGAAGGAACATCGGGACCCAGTCCCCACACAGCCTGCTTTGCCCAACACCCGCCCCGTGCCAGGCTCAGCATGGGCCTGACTTGCTTCACTGCATACTTCTCGTTCCTCAGCCCAGCTTGGGGGGGGATTGGGGCAGAGGCACCTGGGGGAGCACAGAGGAGTCTGACACGGGGAGGAGGGGATGGGGGACTACACCTCAGAGCAGTGATGCCCATGGGACCGCCTGGGTGTAGGACGGGCCCCTTGGACTGAGCCCCAGCCTCACCTGCCAGAAGAGAACCAGAGCTGCCCCAGCCGTGGCCTTGGGGCGGGAACTGAGACCGTCTGTACTGGGACAGGTGCCCAGCGTCGGTTTGGGGTGGGGACCCAGAGGTTTCTGATCTCTCATAATTAATAGAGCTGGTGAGAGTTCTGATAACTCTTTGCTTCTTAGCTTATCAGAGGATCATGTCCTGGGCTTGTGATTTAGCCCCCTTGAGGCCCCTTAGCAGCAAGATCAAGCTTTTTGCCGAGAGTCAAAGATCATCCCAACAAGGGGGGAAATTCAAGTTCAGGAAGTTGAAGTTTGGGGGAGAGCAACCTCCTGGTGGCCTCACCCTGGCCCTTGGGCGCCCAGACCCAGTGCATTCACCAAGTATCAAGCAATTCATACTTGTGGGGAGCTTTGATCTGTAGTCACAATTCTTAATACAACCTATGAAGTGAGGAGGAGTAGTTCTAGTTCACAGAATCAGAAACAGGCTCAAGGGGCTCAAACTTCATGCCCACATCCCTTTGGTAAATGATGGGACCTGGTTTGAATCCAGGTTGGTTGGATTCCAGAGCCATGGGTTTCTCCCAGACTCCCCATTCCCTTTTTCAACCTTCATCTTCCTTGGAGACTCAATGCCTCAACCCCTAGGTCTTTGAGTTTCTTGAATTGTTCTCACCAACATTCAGAGAGGGTGGCTCCGCTCCCTTGATCCTTCCCCACTGAAAGGTGCAGGGGACCCGTCTGTGGTCAGTCTCCGTCTCTGTCTCTTGTCCCCCATACTCCATTCTCTGGCCCCCGATTAAAGCTGAGTCAGAGGCGGACGCTTCCCCTTGGCTCCCAGTGCCTCCCGTGGGAGCCCTTCCTTGGCGGCATCCGTTAGTCCCTCCCCGGTAAGTCCTCTCCCCACACCCTCGCGGGGCGGGGAGCCCAGGGCAGCCCAGAGACTGGGGGGGAGGGGGTGGACTTTTGGCCCGTTTCGTTTATTCCATCTCCTCTTCAACAGCTGCCGTGCACTCTTGTCTCACTCCTCTGACCGACCTGCAGGGAAGCGGAGAGACCCGGAGAGAGGGAAGAGACCAGCCAGAGACAGACCTGGGCCAAGGAAGAGGCAGAGACTGCAGCCTGCCTCCCTCCCTCTCCCCAGCCTGCCTTAACCGCCCTCCTTAGCCAAAGCCCCTCCAAGTTCCCCTGGGGCTCAGTCCCTCCCCTTCTCTGGGGCCCCCGGCTCCCCTCGGGGCCTGTGTCCCACCATGTCGGTGGCTGTGGAGATCTTCGGCTTCTTCATGGCAGCCCTGGGGCTGCTGATGCTCGGGGTGACCCTGACACACAGCAGCTGGCGAGTGTCCACCGTGCACGGGAACGTCATCACCACCAGCACCATCTTCGAGAACCTCTGGTATAGCTGTGCCACCGACTCCCTCGGAGTCTACAACTGCTGGGAGTTCCCGTCCATGCTGGCCCTCTCTGGTACGGGGTGGGGAGAGCTGAGGGGAGCAGAGGGAGGCGGGAGGTTGGAGAGACCCCGGCAAGGGTGGGTGCTGCCTGCGGTCTGACCTTGGGCGCCGTACAGATCCGGGAGGCCCAATCCAGCTGGGAGACCTGGGTTCCTGAAGCCGGGAGTGCTGGGGGCAGCCCTCTGGAACTGCGGTGGAGGCCTCACCAACACGTGGCCCCCTGCTCTGACTTGACCCTCTGTCTTTGTGGCTACAAGTGCAGGCACTGGGGCCAGAGTGCTGGCTTCAGCACCTGCCTTTGGCTAGCTCTGTGCCCCGGGCAGGTGACAAAATGAGCTGCATTTGACCCATCTGTAAGATTACGGTCATAATAGCACTGGTTCACCGGGTGGTCGTGAGGATTTTATGAGATAAGATGTGCAAAATGTTAATGTGATGTGAGCATCTATATTTGCTCAATCAAATTCAGCATTTTAGTTTCAGGGTGGGAGTGCTGGGGCTCATGGGGTGAAGAGGAAACCTCATCTTGGATTCTTGGGGGTTGAGATACTTAAAAGTCTCAGTAGCTTCGCCAGGCTTCCACTGGGGCATTGGTCTCACTGCCATGGTGAGTTCTAAAGGACTGTTTTAAAGGGAGTCCTCTTGCACATCTCAGTGTCCACTGGAAGCAGGGGTGTGTGTGTATATGTGTTTGGGGTTCTCGGGTCAACGTACTTTTCTGAGGTTCTTGGCGGGCTGGAGCCTACAGCTCTTTTGGCCCAGAAAGTTCCTCCCTGGTGGCTGGAGCATCTTCCTGCTCCCTGCTCACCTATGAGTAGCACCCCCATCATTCCCCAGGAGAGTCCTTCAGTCGGCCTCTCGCCAGGCCAGGAGGGGATGACGAGGAACCCTATGCAGTGCAGCTCCCATGCCCTCACTGGGTGCTCATGGAGTCGTCATGCTCTTCCAGGCCCCCTGCTGCAGGGGCCAGGTGGTAGGGGAAAGAGCCGAGGTCAGCATGCCACGAAATCGCCCCCGTGTATGTCAAAGATGCTCTGAGCCGTTAGGGAGTCCAGGTGGGTCTCTCGTGCCCCCACTATTCCCAGAATCTCCTGAGGCAGCTGCAGGGGCTTCATGCTCTCATCCCATCCAGGATGCCCCTCCCCGAAAAAAAGCCCTCTGTAAAAGTTGAGTACAGTCTGGGCCAGACACCCAGAATGCTGGGTGGCCAGAACGGACATTGGCGGCAGCCACTCAGCAGCCCTGGCCACCCCCTTCTGACTTACCCCTCAACCACACCATGGTGTAAGGAGGGACCCCAACTTGGACCGCTGCTTGAAACCTCTCGTGAGTGTGCACGAAAGACAATGAAAGACAGGGGTGCGAGGGCGTGCTGAGGGGGAGAGCAGAGAGCGCAGCTGCCCAGGTTGAGGTTCCAGGCATCGTGCTGCATGCTTCACATGCACCATTTCAGTGCTGATAACAGCCCCGCCTTTGGCGGTGTTAGTAACCTCATCTTCCAGAAGCTGGAAAGCTGCAAGGTGGCCTGCCCAGAGCCACACAGGTGCGGGGGGGCTGGAATCCAGACTCGTGTGTATCACGAGCCAGCTGATACTTCCTTCCCAGGCTGGTTCTGGTCCTGGGAAGCTTCCTATCAATTATTCACCTCGCAGCCACCCAGCCCATGCTCTTATGGGCCCTTCAATAATCTCTCTTTGTCTACCAGAGCTACCTGAGGATCCGGAGCTGGTCTGCCCCAGGTGGGGATGGGTGGATGGATGGATGGGGAGAGGGTAGGAACTCCGGAAGGAGTGGCTGGGAATAAGAAAATGCTCCCAGAGAACTTTGTCGCTCTTCCCTGCTCCCCAACTCTGGGCCGCTTCACATCCTCCTGGCAGGGACCCAGCCTTTCCTCTTCAACACAGGTGGCACTGCCCCACCCGGTAAAGGGGTGCAAGGTCCTTGGGAGTGCTTGGCAACTACCAAAGACAGAGAAGGAGGAAGGGGGGGCCAGAAAGGGAGCAGCCTTTTTCTTCGAGTTTGAGAAAGGGGAAACAGGCACTGAAAGCATATGAGCTAGACTGACGTGGATTGGTCCTAGGCCCAGGTATCCCACGTTCCAGATAAGAAGCTGCCCTTTACCCAGTGACCCATAGGCCACTGCTGCCCCCTATCGGTCACTCCAGGAAGAGGCTCAGTTCAGGATGTCGGGCACTGCGCTGGGCACTAAATGGGACCTAGTAGATGTGGGGAAAGGGAGGGGGTGCTTGGGGGCAGTGTCTGTAATACCCAGCAGAGCACGGCGGTTCTCAACCAGGGGTGATTTTTTTGACGATGTCTAAACATTTTGATTGTCCTGTTTGGGGGGACGGCTGCTGAGGTCTAGTGGGCAGAGGCCAAGGATGCTGCTAAACATCCTACAATGCAGAGAATGCCCCCCAGAACAAAGCATTATCCGGCCAAAGTGGCAGTGGCGCCGAGGAGAAGCCCTGTGACGGCGGTAGAGGCGAAGTGCGCCTGCGCAGGCGGGAGGGTCAGGCGGCGCTAAGCCTCGTTGGCACTGAGGTGAGCTCCTGGGATGGAGGGGGGTGTGACCCCTCAGCCTGACCCCTTAGGCTGGATGGGGCCTGAAGGACAGGGAGAGGACTTGACGGCCTTTAGGGACTGAGGCCTGAGCAGGTTGTATAAGGGGCTGACTGTCATAGCCGGGAGAGTAGATGGAGGGGAAGGGGCCGGCTCTGGGACCCATGGCTGCGCCCCACCTCCCTAGGGTACATCCAGGCCTGCCGGGCGCTCATGATCACCGCCATCCTCCTGGGCTTCCTGGGCCTCTTCCTAGGCATGGTGGGGCTGCGCTGCACGAACATTGGGGGCCTGGAGCCCTACAGGAAAACCAAGCTGGCGGCCACCGCAGGGGCCCTACACATACTGGCTGGTAATTGGGGGAAAGTTACGGGGGGAGGCTGTGCCGCGGTGGGGGTGGGGTGGCCCTTGGCCCAGACTGCACGGTTGCCTCACCTTCCCCTTTGCACTGACACCTGCCCTCTCTCCCTGCTCACCCCACTCTCACCCATACTCACCAAATCCCTTGGTGAGTCCATCAAATCAGTCCATCAGCAATGTTTCTTGAGCCCGCACTAGGAGCCAGGTAGGAGTGAGGTGTGGGAGGGACTCCAAAGGTGAGAGTTTCTGCCCTCCAGAGCTTACAGCCTGGATGGGAAGAGTTAGGACATGCACACACACACACACACACTCACACACACTGTACACAATAACAGTACCATGTGACTCGCCATCCCTTTTCAATTTGCAAAACATTTCTGCACACATCACCTCACAACAAGCCTGTGAGGGAGGGCAGGTCTTGTCCTGTTCTCCAGATGTGGAAACAGGCTCAGAAAGGCCAGGTGGCTTGCTGGAAGACAAGCCCCCAGGGGGCGGCCAGGCTGGACCTGTAGTCCGGGGGCCCGGCTGGCTTCAGGCCTTCATGCACCGAGTGGTGAAGACCTGGCACAGCGCTGAGGGCTCTAGGAGGCCAAGGAAAGGGGAGTCGGGGCAGGCAGGGCTGATGGGGAAGACTGCTTGGGCTTCTGAGGACGGGTAGGACTTGGATGAGCAGATTCCCAGTGAGGAAACTATGTGGTCCAGGCGCTAGAGGTAGGAATGCCAGGGCAGGTCGGGGATAAACAGTGGGAAGAGGGTCTAAGGAGCAGAGTGGGAGACCACAAGAGATGTGGGCTGTGGTAGGGTCCTGGGGGCTGGATCGAGCAGCCTGCAGTTGACCTAGGAAACAGAAGCGTCATGAGCTGGAGAGGGGGAATGAAAGGGATCCAGTGAAACTTGCTCTTGGACTTGATGCCCACGTCCTGCTCTCTGGGCCGCCCTTCCTCCACAGGGCCTAGTGCGGTTCTCCTCTCCCTCCCCCAGGTGTCTGCGGGATTGTGGCCATCTCCTGGTACGCCTTCAGCATCACCCAGGACTTCTTCGACCCCTTGTACCCTGGAACCAAGTGAGTGTGGGACCCCCACCCACGGGAGTAATGGGTGGGCCTCTGCCCCCCCCCCCGAGCTAGCACCACCTGCTCGTCGTCCTTGTCCCCAGGTACGAGCTGGGCCCCGCCCTCTACCTGGGCTGGAGCGCCTCCCTGCTCGCCATCCTGGGTGGCATCTGCCTCTTCTCCAACTGCTGCCGCTCTCGGGACGAGGACCACGGCGCCAGGTAAGGGAGGGCGTGCCGCGAGGGGCGGGGCGCGGGGCGCGGGGCGAGGGCCGCATCTCCCTCTGACCCGGGTTCTCTCCCCTGCCAGCATCCGGCCTCCCTACAAGGCCCCAGCGATGCCCGCCAAAAGCCTCACTGCCCGCCTGCCCACCTCGGCCTCGGATGAAGAAGGCGACAGCAGCTTTGGCAAGTACGGGAAAAACGCTTACGTGTAGGAGGCCTGGCCTCCCATTCCCTTCCCACTGCCCCCAGTGGAGAGGGGTCCCTGTAAACCCGGGGCTGCAGGCGCAGGCCCCTGCTCGCGGTAACAAGCTCAGGGCCAAGCCACGCTTCAGGCTCCGCCCCGTGCCTGGAAGCCGCGCCCAGCTCTGACCTCAGGCCCCGCCTTCCCCGTCGGAGCTCCGCCCCGGTCACGCCTCTTTCGTCTGGCTCCCTGGATCCTCTCAGGCCAAGAACCCGCTTCCTGAGAACTCACCTCTGGCCCCTGAGGCTGGACCCCTCTTAACCTTCTGAGTCTGGGTTCTGGGCCGTTAAGGGGGCGGAGGCGTCCCCGAGTGTTTGTGGTCTGTATAAACACTTGCATAAATAAATTTGTATTGGGAACTGTCCAGGGGTTGAAGGTGTCATGAGGCAGTTGGCCCAGCAAGGGGTGGCTGAGGCAGCACCCAGGGTCGCCTCAGTTCCTGGATCCCAGGCTGTCACCTGTTCTCCTCTCCATCGCCTTTGGACTGTCCCATCCAGCAGAAGAGAAGAGGAGTGGCAGGTGATTTCTAGAGTGTGGCACTGTTACAACTACCGATAAGGGCCATCAAGGAGCAGATAAGGAATATCCAGCTCTAGGAACCGGAATAGCAGAGATACCCTCTGGCCAGACTGATAACAGATCACTCCTTTTACTCTGGACCTTTCTCACTGCTGTACAAGGAGACAGTTGGTCTAGAGCAGAGTTTCTTTACCTGGGCCTGAGAGTGGATATCAGAAACTGACAAGCCCTTTGAAACTGTGTCAAATCAACCAGGCCTGGTGCAAGTACAGTTTTCTGGGGACGGTTCAATAACTTCCAGAGGGACTTCCCTGGTGGTGCAGTTAAGAATCCGCCTGCCAATGCAGGGGACACGGGTTCGAGCCCTGGTCCGGGAAGATCCCACATGCCGCGGAGCAGCTAAGCCTGTGCACCACAAGTACTAAGCCTGCGCTCGACAGCCCGCGAGCCACAACTACTGAGCCCGAGTGCCACAACTACTGAAGCCCACGCACCTAGAGCCCATGCTCCGCAACAAGAGAAGCCACCGCAATGAGAAGCCCGCGCACCGCAACGAAGAGTAGCCCCCACTCGCCACAACTAGAGAAAGCTCGTGGGCAGCAACGAAGACCCAACGCAGCCAAAAATAAATAAATAAATAAATTTATTTTAAAAAATAATAACTTCCAGAAAAGGCACTGGAGGTCTGTTCAGAGAGGCTTGCGTGTTGATGGTGTGTGTGTGTGACTCAGTATCCAGCTCGGGTGTGGCACGGGGTCATGGGCATGCCTGGCACAGGCCCAGCGAGTACTGAACAGAGCGGCCAGTACACACTTGAGACAGGAAACTGAGGCCGTGAGAAAGAAGCCTGGCATCTGGTGGAAGGAGGGGGGACCAGGGCCCTGTCCTGGCACCTATCCCCTGCCGTGCTGAATACAGCGACCAGACACTTCGGGGTGGCTTGGGTTCTGACCTTGGCCCCCTCCCCTTTCTCTTTCATCCCATCTGCTCACCTGCACCAACATTCTCCTGGGTTGTAGGGACCTCCCACATCTGCATTCTAACTGGGCCCTCTCTCCGGAGCTTCAGAAGTCATGCACCCCCTGTGTGTTTTCACCAGGCTCAGTAAATTCATCACTTTTCCCCAAAGCCACAGTTGCTGTCATGCCAAGCTCTGAGTCTCACAGACTGACATCCTCAGTCATCTCTGGCTTCTCCCTTCACTTCCTCTTCACCACCTCCCCTCAGTTGGCTGCCAAATCCTATCAACTCTCCTTCCACAGAGTTTTTCCACATCCACCTAGTTCTCCCCGTTGACCGCCTGGTGTTGGGTCCGGCCCTCACCTCTCTTGCCTGGACTCATTACAGAATTCCCCTAAGTAAGCTTCTTATCCCATCTTTGTGACTCAGTCCCCATTCCTCTACTGGAGCACTGTTCATTGTCCTGCCCTGGCAGCTCCCCGGTGCCTCAGAAAAAACAAAACAAAAAAGACAGTTACAGGGCTTCCCTGGTGGCGCAGTGGTTGAGAATCTGCCTGCTAATGCAGGGGACACGGGTTCAAGCCCTGGTCTGGGAAGATCCCACATGCCACGGAGCAACTGGGCCCGTGAGCCACAACTGCTGAGCCTGCACGTCTGGAGCCCGTGCCCCGCAACGGGAGGGGCCACGATAGTGAGAGGCCCGCGCACCGCGATGAAGAGTGGCCCCCGCTTGCCACAACTAGAGAAAGCCCTCGCATGAAACGAAGACCCAACACAGCTAAAAATAAATAAATAAATAAAGTAGCTATTAATTAAAAAAAAAAAAAAAAGACAGTTACACCTTGACACACTACCTGGCCCTAGCCTGCCTTTCTGTCCCCATTTCTTACTATTCCTCCATGCAACCGTGCTCTCTCAGCGAGCTGGACTGCTCACTTGGACACACATTTGAGTCAGGGCTTCCTACTGGGCTCCGCCCAGAAACAATTATGCTTTTTGCGCTGTTCCCTACATAAAGGGTTCCATGGCCTATCCCTGCCCCTCCACCACCAATACTCTGCTTTCGTACCATTTGCGGATGTCCCCTGGCCAAGTCCAAAGTCCACGTGGAAGGGACTGTCCAGGAGCATAGACACTGGGAAGTGTATTTCATGCAGGCCCTTAGTGTAACAATCTACCAGGACAGGCCCTGGGCCACGTGATGCTGACCTGCCTCTTCTCGTCCCTTCCCCCTTTCAGGAAAACAAACCGGAGCCGAGTTTCACATTCGAGCATTTACTATGTGCCTTAATATGACCATGGGGTTAAATTTTGATTTCTTTGTCCATTGTGCGAGGGTCACATGGCTATAAAGAGCTATCGACACATGTACCTTTTTTTTGTAGTTTTTTTTAAATTGAAGTATAGTTGATTTACAATGTTGTGTCAATCTCTGCTGTATAGCAAAGTGACTCAGTTATACACATATATACATTCTTTATATCCTTTTCCATTATGGTTTATCACAGGATATTGAATATAGTTCCCTGTGCTATATATTAGGACCTTGTTGTTTACCCATGCTAAATGTAATAGTTTGCACCTACCAACTATGAGGAATCTAAAATAAGGCACAAATGAACTATCTACAAAACAGAAACAGACTCATAGACACATGTACCCTTTTCAACACTATTTTCTTCTTTGCTAGAAGCTACAGCAGCAAGACCGGGCCCCTGCCCTCAGAGAACTCACAGGCTGGGAGCAGACAGAAATGCAGACAGCTAGTTACCGTGTAATAGGCAAGGTGCTAAGGCTACTCCAGGAATCCTCCAGTTTTTGAGGAACTAGCTATGAGAAAGCTCAGCAACAAACTGCTTTAGGTCTTGGGCAATGATGTCAACAGCTGAGTACTTACCAGACGCCAGGCACTGGGCTTGGTACAGTCTCATTTAATCCTCACAGTTTCTGGGAGGTGGCTGTAACAGAGTCAAAGAGGCAAAGTGACCTGTTCAAGCTAGTAATAATTGGTAGTACAGTAATTAGTAAGTAGTGGGCCCAAGATTTGTCTGAGACTGAAGACCCAAATGGCCTGTTTCCCAGAATTCCTGGCTCTCCAAACTAATCCATGTCAATTATTATTATTATCAATATTTTATTTAGTTAGTTAGTTAGTTGTGCCAGGTCTTAGTTGCAGCAAGTGGGCTCCTTAGTTGCAGCTCGTGGGCTCCTTAGTTGCGGCACGTGGGCTCCTTAGTTGTGGCATGCAAACTCTTAGTTGTGGCATGCATGTGGGATCTAGTTCCCTAACCAGGGACTGAACCCAGGCCCCCTGCATTGGGAGTGCAGAGTCTTTTTTTTTTTTTTTTAACATCTTTATTGGAGTATAATTGCTTTACAATGGTGTGTTAGTTTCTGCTTTATAACAAAGTGAATCAGTTATACATATACATATGTTCCCATATCTCTTCCCTCTTGTGTCTCCCTCCCTCCCACCCTCCCTATCCCAACCCTCTAGGTGGTCACAAAGCACTGAGCTGATCTCCCTGTGCTATGCGGCTGCTTCCCACTAGCTATCTATCTTACATTTGGTAGTGTATATATGTCCATGCCACTCTCTCACCCTGTCACATCTTACCCTTCCCCCTCCCCATATCCTCAAGTCCATTCTCTAGTAGGTCTGTGTCTTTATTCCCGTCTTGCCACTAGGGTCTTCATGACCTTTTTTTTTTTTTTTTCCTTAGATTCCATATATATGTGTTAGCATACTGTATTTGTTTTTCTCTTTCTGACTTATTCACTCTGTATGACAGACTCTAACTCCATCCACCTCACTACAAATACCTCCATTTCGTTTCTTTTTATGGCTGAGTAATATTCCATTGTATATATGTGCCACATCTTCTTTATCCATTCATCTGATGATGGACACTTAGGTTGCTTCCATGTCCTGGCTATTGTAAATAGAGCTGCAATGAACATTTTGGTACATGACTCTTTTTGAATTATGGTTTTCTCAGGGTATATGCCCAGCAGTGGGATTGCTGGGTCGTATGGTAGTTCTATTTTTAGTTTTTTAAGGAACCTCCATACTGTTCTCCATAGTGGCTGTATCAATTTACATTCCCACCAACAGTGCAAGAGGGTTCCCTTTTCTCCACACCCTCTCCAGCATTTATTGTTTCTAGATTTTTTGATGATGGCCATTCTGACCAGTGTTAAGATGATATCTCATTGTAGTTTTGATTTGCATTTCTCTAATTATTAATGATGTTGAGCATTCTTTCATGTGTCTGTTGGCAATCTGTATATCTTCTTTGGAGAAATGTCTATTTAGGTCTTCTGCCCATTTTTGGATTGGGTTGTTTGTTTTTTTGTTATTGAGGGGAGTGCAGAGTCTTAACCACCACGCCACCAGGGAAGTCCCTAATCCATGTCAATTATATTTAAAGCTCATTGAGGTCTTTAGGTGGGAGCGCCCCAGTCTTCAGCCTTCCAGATCCTAGCATTAACCTCTTCTGCCCCTGCGGGCCCAGGAAGGGTCTGTGCTGCCCTATCACATGACACTGGATCTAGAAGCTTCTAGCCTCTAGAAGCTTTGGCATAGTGTAGATTTCCCAAAGACCAAGGTGTTTCCCAAGGTGGGGACCAAGTCTCCACTAGTACACAGGAAGCTGGCAAAAATTGCTCAAGGTTTTCCTTGAGGAGTTAAGGTTTCAAATGCGGGTCTGGAGAGCCTTCCTAGAGAAGATCAATGAATGACTTGGGGACCTAATCAGCATCAGAGCATCGGGAGCCCCTGGGGTCTGGCTCTGTCCTATCAAGGGCAGTTGGGGAAGACTGAGTGTGTCACTGAGTAGACAAATCTTACAGCAAGCGGAACCTATGTGATTCTTTTTATAGCAACAAAATATGAAACAAAGTCAGTAAATTTAGGAAATAAACCAAAGAGATTGTGCTGACTCAGTGGAAATCTGACAGGAATTCCGACGCAGGTGATCACAGTGAAGCACAGAAGGTGTTTCTCAGCCCAGAAATGGTCTTTTTTTTTTTTTTTTTTGCCATGCCTGCGGCTTGTGGGATCTTAGTTCCCCAACCAGGGATCGAACCCAGGGCCCCGGCAGTAAAAGCACCGAGTCCTAACCATGGCACCACCAGGGAATTCTATTTACTTTCTTGAGTATAATTCTTGGTGGACAGAAAAACAGAAAGGTTAGGATCTAGGAAAGTTTCCCTTCCTGAGAGCAAGATAATTAATCTAGGCCAAGAGTTAGCAGCCAGCAGACTGAATTCCTCATGTCCCAGTTACTACTGCTGTATAGCCAACCATCCCAAGACTCAAAGGCATAAACCATTTTATTATACACAGAGATTCTGCAGGTCAGGAATTTAGACAGGACACAGAAGAGACGGCGTCTGCTCCACGATGTTGAGGACACAGCTAGGAAGACTCAAATGGCTGAGGGTAACTTGATGTCTGGGGGTTGGAATCATCAGGAAGCATCTTCACTCCTATGATGGAAGCCTGGGCTGGGATGGCTTGAAGGCTTGGCTCAGCCGGACCTGTCAGTGGGAGGACCTGCACATGGCCTCTGGGTGTAGCCTGGGCTTCCTCGCAGCATGGCAGCTTCAGGATGCTTGGATTTCTTACATGGTAGCTGAAGGCTCCAAAAGCAAGTGTCCTAGGGACAAGGCAGAAGCTGCACTGCCTTTTACCACCTCGCCTTGAGTGTCATGTGATCGCTCTTCTACCATTTTCTACTGGTCCAAGCAGTCATAAGCCTGCCCAGATCCCAGGGGAAGGGGACCAAGCACCACCTTTTGATGAAAGGATAGTAAAAAATTTTACAGCCGTTTTTCAAAACCACCACACTGAGGACTGTCTCTAAACCCTGTCCTCGCCACCACCGAACACGAAGACGTCACCAACACCACCTGCCCAACCAAGTCTCCAGAGGAAGGGCAGGAAGCTCCTCAGGAAGACACTGGGAATATTTGGGCCAACCCCAAGAAAGTCCCCAAGAGTGGGGAGAAGAGCCTAAGAAGTTCCCTGACACCAGCTTGGCTGGATCCCATTAATATCCTACTGAAGTAATTTGTGCAACAAGTATTTCCTAAGCACCTGGTTTGCTAAGTTGCAACAGGGTATGGGGCCTTAAGACAGCAACTCCAAGGCACTTAAGAGCTCACAGCTTGAAATCCACTTAGAGAAGGTGTGGGCGTAAGAAGCTCTAGTACCACAGAAGTTACAGCATCCAGGGCCACCAAGAACAGGAGCCTCTATACCGTGAACTTCCTGACGCGTCCCAGAAATTTCTGGGTTCTCTCTGCTGCTAATAATTTCACACACCACAGCCCCTGGTAAGAGGGGCTTCCTAAGGACAAGTGCTCCCTCAGACGGGCAGCACCAAGAACGAGGTCCCAGTCTCTCCCATTTGGTGAAGAACCAGAGGACAAAGACAGGGCTGGTGCCTTCTGTGGTACCCTTCTATACCCCCGTCCCCACCCCTCCCCTCGCTCCACTTCCCCATCACCAGTCCTGGGAGCCAGCGGTACTCAAAAGATACCCAGAGGAACTAGAGAAACAAAATTAAGAAAAAAAAAAAAAAAAAAAGAACTAGATCGATAACCCAAATAGCGACATAAAGCAGCCAAGGGACTTCCCTGATGGTGCAGTGGTTAAGAATCCGCCTGCCAACGCAAGGGACACAAGTTCAATCCCTGGTCCGGGAAGATCCCACATGCTGCAGAGCAACTAAGCCTGTGCACCACAACTACTGAGCCTGTGCTCTAGAGCCTGCAAGCCACAACTACTGAGCCTGCGCGCCTAGAGCCCGTACTCTGCAATAAGAGAAGCCACTGCAACGAAGAATAACCCCTGCTCACTGCAACTACAGAAAGCCTGTGCACAGCAATGAAGACCCAACGCGGCCAAAAATAAATAAGTAAATAAATATTAAAAAAAAAAAAAAAAAAGCAGCAGCCAAGAAATGCAAAGACCTGGGGATGGCAGGAGAATGGGACAAAATCTTTCACGGTCAGGAACCATGAGGGGCAGATAGCGGGAGTAGGAAAAGACACAGAGCAGTGAGTTCGAGAGACAGGAGACCCCTCAGCCTCACCCCCAAAACACCACAGGACCAAACAGGCAGGCTCCTCCTCACATGAGACCTTTTATTACAACAGCACGCTGAGGGCTCGGCCCACTGCCCTGCCACAGTCCCTGGGAGTAAGACTGGTCTTCCCTGGAGGACAGGACACGAGCTTTGTTGGGCTCCTCTCTTGGTCCAGGGGGAGCGCCTTTCCTTTCGGTGATGCCCTCTCCGAGGCCAGGTGATGCACAGAAGGCCTTCCTCTCTGGGGACGCCTAGGGTCATACAGTCCACTTCAGGCACCTGCAAGGCAGAGGAAGCCCAGGATGAGCAGAGGGTCCAGGAGGCTGCGGGGGGAGGAGGGGGAGGGTGTGGACCCGGGGGAGGCCCCTCTCACCTGGTCTCCTGGTGGGTGCCCAGGCAGCGCACAGTACAGTACCGGGCGCCGCAGCTGACACAGGTGTAGGGGGAGGGGAAGCCACAGACAGCACAGAAGGGGCGCTGGGGCCGGGATGGGGGTCCTGCGCAGGCCGTCAGGTAGTTGGGGCCCTCAGCCACACTCAGGTTCTGCAGAGACAAGGGGGCTGGCCCTGTGACCCCTCTGTCCCCTCCCAGGAACACCCGCTGGGGCCAAGGATCTCTGCAGGTGCATCCCTGCCCTGTGGGGTCCTCCCCAGCCAGCTCCTCTCACCTGCTCCTCCAGCAAGGCCTGAAAGTTTTTTCGGAAGCGAAGTTTAAAATGATCACCTCGAGTTTTCTTCTTTTTCTTTCCTAGAGGTCAAGAGCAATGAGTTACTTGGCACGTGTCAAGGAAGACACTGGTTCTTTGCTTCACCGTTCCGATCCCCCGTGTCCATTCATTGCCCAGGTGCCCACCTGGGTTCTAAGCCGGCCTCTCTCTAACACCCTTCCCCGCCCCCCACTGCTCCAAGCCAAGCCTTCCTCCATCTCCACCCTCCCTACATCTAGAGCTTTGTGTCCAAGCTCAAGGGATCTCAGAGCTCGTCGGCTCCAGCTTCTTTATCCTATTGATACATACAGGAAAGGAAATGGAAGCACAGAAAGGGAGAGCAGTTGGCTCAAAGGAGCCAGAGGAGCTCCTGGATCATCCATCCCCCAGCCCGATGTCCTTACGCACCCTGACCCGGGCAGGCTCTTCCCTCTTCCTGCAGCCTTGTCTCCTGGCACCCGGCGCCCGCTCCCTCCTCCACCCGACTCACCAGTGTCTGCATCATCATCAAACTGAGGCAGCCGCTTGCCGAGCTGGGGAAGCCCTGCGTGGGGGTCGTCCTGGAAGTTGTCATTCTCCAAGGCCTCGAGCTGCCTGTTGATGCGGCGTTGCCGGGCCGCCCGGTCCAGCACCCGCCGCTGTCCAGGGTCCTGGGAGCGAACTAGATGGGACGGGGCCAGAAGAGTTATGGGGTCAGAGAAGAGAGAAGCTGGGGCGGCTTTGGCTCTGAGCCGTGTGTGGAAGACGTCCAGGGGTTGGGGAGGCACAGTTCTCCGATCTCATCCTAGTCCCCAAGCCCTTGGCCCCTGTGTCTTCTCCCAATATATCACCCACTCTGGCTGCTTCCTTCCCAGCCACCTAAGACTGCCGTTTCAGTCACTCATGCCTGTTTTCTTTTCTTTTCTTTTTCTAAAATATTTACTTATTTACTTATTTATTTATTCGGCTGCGCTGGGTCTTAGTTGTGGCACGCAGGATCTTCGTTGTTGCATGTGGGATCTTTAGTTGTGGCATGCGGGATTCTTAGTTGCGGCATGCGGGATTCTTAGTTGCGGCACGTTAACTCTTAGTTGTGGCATGCAGGATCCAGTTCCCTGACCCGGGAACGAACCCGGGCCCCCTGAACTGGGAGCGTGGAGTCTTAGCCACTGGACTACCAGGTAAGTCCCCATTCATGCCTGTTTTCTATCCTTTTGGCCCCAGCCTTTCCTCCCAATCCCAGACACAGCCAATGAAATGCCTCCTGGAGACCTCTCACTGCTGGCTGAAATCACACAACCATGCTGACGGAGACCACAGTACACTCGGGGCTTCCAGGCTCCACGGGGACCTTGATGCACTCAGCCTTTACACTCAGCAATCTCCTTTCCCACCTAAAAGGACATGAGCCACCATGGAGAGATGCTCATCCATCAGCCTACCCTCAATCATAACTGCATGGGTACCCCCCGTCCCTCCATTCCAAGTGGATGCACCCCCAAGTCCCACTGCTAAACCCAAACCCTTTACCTCTAGCTCGAGTCCTCCCCGCCTCTCGCATCTTCAACCCCTCCCACTCAACTGGTACTTTCCCCGCCATAGAAAAACCTGCTAAACTCTCACGTGTCTACCCAACTTCATACCTACTCTGCTTTGAGAGTGCAGTCCATGGTAAGTTTTATTTCCTTACCTCCCATCCACTCCTAACCAACCCCCGGCAAACCAACTTCCATTCAATGGGAACCACTCACACTCAGGACACCAGTGACCATCTAGGGCCAAATCCAGTGTGTTTGCTTGAGCTCTCCATAGCCTGAGACTGTGTCTATATGTCACATTTTAGTAATTCTTGCAATATTTCACACGTTTTCATTATTATTATCTTTGTTATGGTGATCTGTGACCAGTGATCTTTGATGTTACTATTGTAATTGTTTTCGGGCATCACAAATCGCGCCCATACAAGACGGCAAACTTGATTGATAAATGTGTGTGTGTTCCGACTGCTCTAGCAGTCAGCTGTCCCAAGTCTCTCTCCCTGTCCTCGGGCTTCCCGATTCCCTGAGACACAACAATATTGAAATTAGGCCAATTAATAACCTTACAGTGGCCTCTAAGTGTTCAAGTGAAAGGAAGAGCTACATGTCTCTCACTTTAAATCAAAAGCTAGAAATGATTATGCTTAGTGAGGAAGGCATGTCAGAAGCTGAGACAGGCCAAAAGCTAGGCCTCTTGCACCAAACAGTTAGCTAAGCTGTGAATGCAAAGGAAAAGTTCTTGAAGAAAATTAAAAGTGCTAGTTCAGTCAACACCTGAATGACAAGAAAGCAAAACAGCCTTACTGCTCATATGGAGAAAGATTTAGTGGTCTGGATAGAAGATCAAACCAGCCATAACATTCCCTTAATCCAAAGCCTAATAAAGAGCAAGGCCCTAACTCTCTTCAATTCTACAAGGGCTGAGAGAGGTGAGGAAGCAGCAGAAACAAAGTGTGAAACGAGCAGAGGTTGGTTCATGAGGTTTAAGGAAAGAAGCCAGGGACTTCCCTGGTGGCGCAGTGGTTAAGAATCCACCTGCCAATGCAGGGGACATGGGTTCGATCCCTGGTCCGGGAAGATCCCACATGCCACGGAGCAACTAAGCCCGTGCACCGCAACTACTGAGCTTGCGCTCTAGAGCCCGCAAGCCACAACTACTGAGCCTGCATGCCACAACTACTGAAGCCCGCAAGCCTAGAGTCTGTGCTCCACAACAAGTGAAGCCACCTCAATGAGAAGCCTGCGCACCGCAACGAAGAGTAGCCCCCACTCGCTGCAACCAGAGAAAGCCCGCGCGCAGCAACGAAGACCCAACGCAGCCAAAAATAAATAAATAAATAAGTAAATTTATTTTTTTAAAAAAGGAAAGAAGCCGTCTCCATAACATAAAAGTGCAAGCTGAAGCAGCAAGTGCTGATGTAGAGGGACTTCCCTGGTGACCTGTGGCTAAGACTCCACACTCCCAATGCAGGGAGCCTGGGTTCGATCCCTGGTCAGGGAACTAGATCCCACATGCTGCAAATAAGAGTTCGCATGCTGCAACTAAAGACCCGGCACAGCCAAATAAATAAATAAATATATTTTTTAAAAGTGCTGTTGTAGAAGCTGCAGTAAGTTATTCAGAAGCTCAAACTAAGGGAATTCCCTGGTGGTCCAGTGGTTAGGACTGTGCGCTTTCACTGCTGTGGGCCCGGGTTCGATCCCTGACTGGGGAACTAAGATCCCGCAAGCTGCGCAGCACGGCCAAAAAAAAAAAAATCAGAGGATCTAGCTAAGATAATTAATGAAGGTGGCAACACTAAACCACAGACTTCCAGTGTAGACAAAACTGCCTTCTATTAGAAGAAGCCATCCAGGACTTTCATAGCTAGAGAGGAGAAGTCAATGCCTGGCTTCAAAGCTTCAAAGCATAGGATGACTCTCTTGTTAGGGGCTAAAGCAGCTGGCTGGTAACTTTAAGTTGAAGCCAACGCTCATTTACCCTTCTGAACATCCTAGGGCCCTTAAGAATTAGGCTAGAATTAGGCTAGATCTATCCTGCCTGTGCTCTATAAATGGAACACCAAAGCCTGAATGACAGCACATTTGTTTACAACATAGTTTACCGAATATTTGAAGCCCACTGTTGACACCTACTTCTCAGGAAAAAAAGATACTTTTCAAAATATTACTGCTCATTGACAATGCACCTGCTCACCCAAGAGCTCTAAGGGAGATGTACAACAAGATCAATGTTGTTTTCACGCCTGCTAACAAAATATCCATTCTGCAGCCCGTAGATTAAGGAGTAATTCTGACTTTCAAGTCTTATTATTTAAGAAATATACTTCATAAGGCTATAGCTGCCATAGATAATGATTCCTCTGATGGAGCTGGGCAGAGTCAATTGAAAACCTTCTGGAAAGGATTCACCATTCTCGATGCCATGAAGAACATTTGTGATTCATGGGAAGAGGTCAAAACGTCAACATTAACAGGAGTTTGGAAGAAGTTGATTCCGACCCTCATGGATGACTTTGAGGGATTCAAGACTTCAGTGGAGGAAGTAACTGCAGATGTGGTGGAAACAGCAAGAGAACTATAATTAGAAGGGGAGCCTGAAGATGTGACTGAATTGCTGAAATCTCACTATAAAACTCATGGATGAGGAGTTGCTTCTTCTGGATGAGCCAAGAAAGTGGTTTCTTGAGATAAAATCTACTCGTGGTGAAGATGTTGTGAAGACTGTTGAAACAACAACAAATGATTCACAGTATCACATAACAGGGAATTCCCTGGCAGTCCAGTGGTTAGGACTACGAGCTCCCACTGCAGTGGGCCAGGGTTCGATCCCTGGTTGAGGAACTAAGATTCTGCAAGCTGTGTGGGGACAGAAGGAAGGAAGGAAGGAAGGGAGGGAGGGAGGGAGGGAGGGAGGGTGGAGAAAGAAAGGGAAAGGAAAGGAAGGGAAAAAACAAAGACCTTTAAAAAATAGAATATTATATAACTTACTTGATAAAGCAGTGACAGGCTTGAGAGGATTAACTCCAATTTTGAAAGAAGTTCTACTCTGGGTAAAACGCTATCAAACAGCATTGCAGGCTACAGAGAAATCCTTCACGAAAGGAAGAGTCAATCAATGTGGCAAACGTCAGTGCTGTCTTACTTTAAGCAACTGCCACGGCCACCCCAGCCTTCAGTAACCATCACCCTGATCAGTCAGCAGCCATCCACATCGAGGCAAGACATTCCACCAGCAAAAAAGGTTACAACGCGCTGAAGACTCACATGATGGCTAGCATTTCTTAGCAATAAAGTATTTTTAAATTAAGGCATGTACATTTTGAAAAGACATAATGCTACTGCACACTTAACTGACTATAACGTAAAAACAAAAAAGATTTCTTTTTGGCCGCGCCGAGCAGCATGTGGAATCTTAGTTCCCCGACCAGGGATTGAACCCGTGCCCCCTGCAGTAGAAGCCTGGAGTCTTAACCACCGGATAGCCAGGGAAGTCCCTAAACATAATTTTTATATGCACTGGGAAATAAAAAAATTTGTGTGACTCACTTTATTGCGATATTCGCTTTATTGCAGTGGTTTAGAACCGAACCTGCATATCTCTGAGATCTGCCTGTACTAAGCTCTTTGCATAAATGGAATCCTTTAATCTTTACATCAACCCTATGAGATAGGTATCATTATTATCCCCAGTTTACTGGAGTTCAGAGGTTAAGAAACCTGTCCAAAGTTTACACAGCTAATAAGCACCTGGGTCAGAATTCAAACCCAGAACTGCCCAGCATCAAAAAAGATCCTCTTGATCGCTGTACTATACTGCCTCCCTTCCAAGTACCAGGCAGTTCTGGGAATACAACCAGAGCTTACAGTCAGGTGGGGAATATAAATGATCAAATAAACAAGCCCAGTACAGGACAGTACATGCTAGGACAGGGAAGTACAAAGTACTACAAAGCACATGACAGAAACACATAACCAGGGCTTGGGGTAGTCAGGAAGATTTTCCAGAGGAAAGTAAGTCTAGGTTGAGGCCTGACTGATGAATAGAAGTTAGCCTGATTGGGATGGGGGTGGGGTGTCTTAGGCCTTGGTACCAGCATGAGAGAAGGCCTGGATGAAAGACTGCAGTGCCTTCAATAAATTTTTTAAAGTTCTGTATGGCTGGTATATAAAGTATGTGTGTGTGGTGGGGCGGGGGGAGGATGGGGATAGGAAGTCAGGCAGACCATTAAGAATCTTACCTTTAAGTATCTAAAGGAATTTGGCTTTGGGACTTCCCTGGTGGTCCACTGGATAAGACTCCGAGCTCCCAATGCAGGAAGCCCGAGTTCGATCCCTGGTCAGGGAACTAGATCCCACATGCATGCTGCAACTAAGAGTTCACATGCCACAACTAAGGGGCCCGCCGGCTGCAACTAAGACCCAGCGCAACCAAATAAATTTAAAAATTTTAAAAATAACAAAATAAAGGAATCTGGATTTGGGGATTTTATGGTGAGGGTGTTGGAGATCCAGTGAGGGGTTTAAAGATGACATGACTGGATTTATTACAAGTCAATCTGGCAGAGTGTTCTGACCCTCATCTCTTTTTATCTGGATTCCTCAACAGCTTCCTAACTGGCCTTCCAATCTCTGAACCTGCACTACACAATAGAGCAGCCACTAGTCACATGAGGCTACTGAAATTTAGATGTAGATTAATTAAGATGTAATTAATTAAGACACATAAAATTTTAAATTCAGTTTCTCAATCTTGCCACATTTCAAGTGCTCAATAGCCACATGTGGCTACCGGCTGCCATACTGAATAGTGCTGATTAAGAACATTTCCATCATCCCTGAAATTTCTACCGGACGGCGCAGCTCTAGTCGCTCCAATCCATCCTCCGCATTGAAGCTAAACTCCCTTTCTAAGAGATAAATTTGTCTGGGTCACTCCCCTGCCTTAAAAGCCCTTGATGGCTCTCCACCGCCCTCTCCAGAGAGTTCAAACTCTTCGGCAGTGTATATAATGCCTTTCAAGGATACCTTTTCCTAGCCCTCCAGCCTCTCTCCTCTGCAAGCCCCAGAACCGTGAACTTGGCTTCCTAAGCGATTTGCTTTTTCTTGCTCTCCTACCTTGGCACGTGCGGTTCCCGCTGCAGGGAAGGAGTCCCCACGCAACTGCACTGAGCTAAACTGTGACTTTCAGGACTCAATCCAAGCGTTTTCTTTCCCTCCAGTCCCCTCCTTCCCAGAAGCTGGGTTGGATGCCACTCCTCCCCGAGCCCAGGCACTCTGCATCCCTCTACCATAGCACGTATCACTCTGAAATGCAGTGGTAAGTCTGCGCGTCTGCCCAGCTCCCGGAAAGCCAGTTCTTGGATGCTAAGGATCTTTTTTCTTTCTCCATCCCCAGGGCCCGGGTTGCAGCAGGCATGAATAAAACGTGAACGGATGGTTTGGGGGTCTGCCCCGACGTCAGGACCCGAGGCCCGGGGTAGGGATTTAAGACTAATAACTGGTTGAGGGAATCCTAGGCCGGGTTCGGTTTTAGAGGAGGGTAGGGGGCCAACAGCCGAGGGCTCACATACCCGAAGTTTTCTTCTCCACCATTTTCACAACACAGCCGCCAGATGAGCCTACTGCGCACGCGTTCTAAATCACGCGCTGTGGTAGGGGCATGACGACTTCCTGTGGCGCGTGCCTCTACGCGTGCGCAGTGCAATCCACCGCTTTAACTGCGTAATGTTCCCTTAGAGACCAGAAAGCTTTCCGCCATATTTTATACGGGCAAAACTACTTCCGACCTCGGTGTAGTTGTGTATTTTGCGGGACCCTCGAAATGGGTCATTTTAAAGAGGTGTTGCCAGTGATCTTTCAAGAAACGTCATTTTCCTTTGGTCCGTCTGAAGATACAATCATCACAAAGGCATCCCCTGGAGCTTCTCCCCTGGGCGGTGAAGATGATGGTCCGGAGTACCAAAGAACTTGGCCTGAGTGGGCAATCCCAGAGGTCCCCGGTGACCCTCTGCCAAAACCTCAACCCCCAGACCCCTTGGGGCCGCAGACTCCTCGGCCTTCTCCCTCCCTGCCGTCAAACCCGCTCCGCGCGTCCCCACCGCCTCTCTTTCTGGGTCTTCCGCCCGGCTGCTCGATGCAGGGCTGTGGCAAAGACCCGCCTCCGCATCCCGCCGGACCCGCAAGGGGTCACTTCCCCTCTCCGCGTTTCACTTTCCTCAAGTGTTAGGCTGGCTGTGGGCCGGGCTGGCTCTAAATGTCCTCGGCTCGGGATCGCCAGCCCTAGTCCCCGCCCTTCCCCCGCCTCCGGGCTGGGCGCCCCCTCCGCTCGTTCAGTTCTGCTCACCGCCCGGGACAATCCTCGCCTTGTCTAAGGCCCGGCATCTCGAGTTTTCTGTAACCTCCGGGTACGCTTTTTTTTCCCCCCAGGGCGGAGCCCCAACCCGGCTCCTCCTAGCTGCGGGCCGCACAGCAGCCCGCATCCTTTTTCCCAGAGACCCTCTCCGGAGCTGGAGTCCAGGCGCACAGCCAGAGCCCGGTGCGGGCCTGTGTGCCGCTCGGCCAGCTCCCCGTCATGGCCTCGGGCCCGGGACTCCGGCTCCTGCTGCTACTGCTGCTACTGCTGTCGCCGCCTCCTGAGGCCTCGGCTTCAAATCGTCCCCGGGGCAGCGACCCTGTCAACCCAGGTGAGAACCCCGGGAGGGGCGAGTGGCGCCAGACTGACCCGGGGGAGAGGGTCGAGGCCGGCCTCTCCCACGCCCAGCGGGCTCCCTAGGGCCGAATCACACGGCCCCTCGCCCACTCCTCGCTCTGAACTGTTTCCACCCTCCGCATGGAAACTGACCCCGAATTTCTGGGTGTTACTCCCATCCCGCTTTCACTGGGGTCAGGTTTCCCTGGGTTGGAAGAGTTTAAGAGGGAATGCGGAAAGGAGGTGAGGAACAGGAGCAGAGTCAGAGGGAGGGGAAGGGGACCTGCGGTGAGTGGAGCGCGTGGGGCAGCTGGGCGAGTGGGTCCTGAGTGCCAATTCTTGGCTGGTGACAGAGAAGCTGCTGGTGATCACCGTGGCCACAGGCGAGACAGAAGGATACCGGCGTTTCCTTCGGTCAGCGGAGTTTTTCAACTACACTGTGCGGGTGAGGAGAGGAACACCCTCGTGGCTTCTAGAAGGGGTGGGGGTGGGGTCTAGCCTAGGAGTGGGCTGAGGGCTGGATGCCTGGGACCCCACGGTGAGCCTGGTCAGGGCGGTGGCACCACCTGGCCGCCTGAGCCCCTCCCTGGCATTCTGGGTCTCCTCCACAGACCCTGGGCCTGGGACAGGAGTGGCGAGGGGGCGATGTAGCCCGAACGGTTGGTGGAGGACAGAAGGTCAGGTGGCTAAAGAAGGAAATGGAGAAATATGCAGACAGGGAAGATATGGTCATCATGTTTGTGGACAGGTAAAGGGGCTGGGGCTGGGGAGAAAGAAGAGGGGTGGACAGAAAGAGGGGGTGAGGATACTGAGGTTCCTAGTGGCTGTCCTGCTCATCCTCCCCTTCCTCCCCCAGCTACGATGTGATTCTGGCTGGCAGCCCCTCGGAGCTGCTGAAGAAGTTTGTCCAGAGTGGCAGCCGCCTGCTCTTCTCTGCAGAGGGCTTCTGCTGGCCCGAGTGGGCGCTGGCGGAGCAGTACCCTGAGGTGGGCACGGGGAAGCGCTTCCTCAACTCTGGTGGTGAGTGGCAGAGTGTCCAAAAGTGGTGGGGCATGGAGTGTTCCAGGTGCCTGAGGGCTGGAGAGGGAGTGGGGACAGGTCCTGGGACCCTGGGAATCTTGGAGTCAGCACCTCCCCTCCCCCGACCCAGGATTCATTGGCTTCGCCCCCGCTATCCACCAAATCGTCCGCCAGTGGAAGTACAAAGATGACGATGACGATCAGCTGTTCTACACTCGGCTCTACCTGGACCCAGGACTGAGGGTAGGGAGGGGCAGAGGAGGGGGTCCCGACTTGAAGCTCTGGAGGTGGCAGCCCTCTCAGGCTGAATGGGAGGGAAGGGGTAAAGAGGCTTCTTGAAAGACATAAAGAGAAAAGAGTGGGAAATGATGTCCCACCCCCTCTTTAATTAACTGCCCCATCTCATCCCATCCAGGAGAAACTCAGCCTTAATCTGGATCATAAATCGCAGATCTTTCAGAACCTCAACGGGGCTTTAGGTGAGGAAAAGGCAATCAGAAGGGGTGATGAGAGGCTGCTGGGGGTCCTGAATGTGGGAGGGGCTCCTGGTAGAACTGGGGTGATCTTCAACTCACCTCGATGTTAACTTCATCAAACGTCAGAATGGCTGATAGAGTTAGTTGCACTGTGCTAATAGTAACAGAAGCAGCAATGGTCGTACCTAATGTCTGTTTGACATACTATGTGGCAAGGCTCTGGGCCAGGGTTTTACTTCTGTAATTTCATTTAACACAACAATTCTACAAAGGGCGGGTCTGTGGTTATCCACCTGTCTCAGATGGGGAAACTGCATCTTTGAGGGGCCAGTGACTTGCCCAGGTCGCACAGGTAGTAAGTGGTGGGGTGCCCCAGGGTGGCAGCAGCCTGGTCAGTGCCCTCAGAGAGAGAAGGTATCCCGTCCCTGCCCCATGGGTCACAGTCCTTCATCCTCTAGAGAAGCTGGGCAGCCCCCGCCCCCCTATATTTAGAAGCACGTGCTGTTTGGCAGCTTTTGGGGAAAGGGAGTCTGAAGCCTGGCCTTTCTTCCCCAGATGAGGTGGTTTTAAAGTTTGGTCGGAATCGCGTGCGTATCCGGAATGTGGCCTATGACACACTTCCTGTTGTGGTCCATGGGAACGGCCCCACTAAGGTGCCCCAGTTGCTTATACCCTCAGCCCCAGCCCCAGTCAGTCCTGGCCGCACAGCCCCTGCCCCAGACCTCGCCCCAGCCCCCAGGTTCCTCCAGCCCTTCCAAGTAGTGAGTCCTCCCCAGCCCCAGAAGCACGGGTGCTGGGAGAGTTTCTCAGTGGCCACCGCTCCCCATCCTGCCCTGTCCCCTGCCTGTCTGCCCCACCTCCCTCACCTCTGGCCCTGGACTCGTCAGCCTCAGCCTCTCACCGTCTCTCCCAACAGCTCCAGCTGAATTACCTGGGAAACTACGTCCCCAATGGCTGGACTCCTGAGGGAGGCTGTGGGTTCTGCGACCAGGACCGGAGGCCACTCCCGGGGGGGCAGGTGAGGAGGGGGTGCCAGCGTGGGTGGGAGAGCGCTTGGAAGCAGGGGGTGCAGGGAGGGCATTCCAGGCAGCAGTGGGTGGGGGCAAAGCCCCTGGAGACCCCCAAACCTGCCAGGGTTGTGGAGGACAGACTGGCGGGCTTTCCTCTGAGCCCCATCACGTTGTATCTTCCAGACTCCCCCCCGGGTGCTTCTCGCAGTGTTTGTGGAACAACCTAGCCCGTTCCTGCCCCGCTTCCTCCAGAGGCTGCTGCTCCTGGACTATCCCCCCGACAGGGTCACCCTCTTTCTGCACAACAACGTGAGACACCCCGACTGACAGCCTCTCCCTCCCAAGGGACCCCGCCCCTGCCCTCATCAGAACTCCCACTCCCTATCCCAGACTCCTTCCTGCACCCTTCCGCTCACCTCCTTCCCCGCTCCTGTCCCTCAGGCACCATCTTTTCTGCCCTCTCAGCCTCCCCATCTCCCCCTTCTCCCCCCACCATCTCCAGGAGGTGTACCACGAGCCCCACATTGCTGACTCCTGGCCCCAGCTGCAGGACCACTTCTCAGCTGTGAAGCTGGTGGGGCCCGAGGAGGGCCTGACGCCAGGCGAGGCCAGGGACATGGCCATGTGAGTGAGCCTCGGGTGGGTGTTGCTGGGGGGGGGGCGGTGAAAGCAGTGGGCGAGGGGCTGCCACCCACTGCATGCCCCCTTCCCTCTCCGTTCCCCATCCAGCCTCTCCTCGGCCTCCACAGTTGCGCACTCCCAGCCACTACGCGTGCTGTCCCTCCCTTGCCCCGCACAGATGGAAGAATCTGGGGGTCCTGGGGGAGGAGGCACACAGGCCTCGGCCTCCCCCTTTCCCACCCTCCCCCTCCCCCCCATCTTTTTCTCCCTCCTGTCCTCTTGCTGGTGCTTCTACCCACTTTCCTCCTCTTCTCCTCAGCGGGTAGGGGGAGTTCCACCCACTCTACAGTCCCCTCTCCCCCCCACCTGCTCCCGTTTCAGCTCATCTGTCTGTTGGTCTGTCACCTCCAGGGACATTTGCCGGCAGGACCCCAAGTGTGAATTCTACTTCAGCCTGGACGCAGACGCGGTCATCAGCAACCCGCAGACCCTGCGCATCCTCATTGAAGAGAACAGGTCGCTCGCCTGGTTCAGCCAGAGGGCCCCCAAGTAGCCCCCAGGGAACCCCCAACTCCTCCCCTGGGCACGGGGCACAACTCCGCCTGGCCCTCACCTCTGCTCGTCCACAGGAAGGTGATAGCGCCCATGCTGTCCCGCCACGGGAAGCTGTGGTCCAATTTCTGGGGAGCCCTGAGTCCCGATGAGTACTACGCGCGCTCCGAGGACTACGTGGAGCTGGTGCAGCGGAAGCGAGTGTGCGTCCTGCAGCCCCTCCCCTCCCCCGAGCTGGGCCCTCGGAGACCCCTGCATCCTGCCCCAAATCCCCAGTCTCGGGGCTCCAGTGGCCACCCATAAGACATGCTGGGGGTTGTGGGCAGGGACTGACCGTGCAGGGGGGCATGAGAGGGTTGCGATCAGCAGGGCTTGACGGGGGAAGCCAGTGGGACCTAGCAGCTCACAGCCCTCGAGGGAAGGGGCTCCTGGGAGGAACAGGGCAGGATTGTGGGGGTCGCCCACCTAGCTGACCCCGGTGTGGGTGCCTCCAGGGGCGTGTGGAATGTGCCCTACATATCCCAGGCCTACGTGATCCGCGGGGAGACCCTGAGGACGGAGCTGCCCCAGAGGGAGGTGTTCTCGGGCAGTGACACTGACCCAGACATGGCCTTCTGCAAGAGCCTGCGGGATAAGGTGAGTGGGCCTGGGGCTCGAGGCGGGGCAAGGCGCTTGCTCCCTGTCACCCTTCTCACACCCTCCCCCCACGCCAGGGCATCTTTCTCCACCTCAGCAATCAGCACGAATTTGGGCGCCTCCTGGCCACTTCCCGGTATGACACAGACCACCTGCACCCTGACCTCTGGCAGATCTTCGACAACCCCCTGGTGAGTAGGCGGCCCCTCGCTCAGAAGGTAGTTTCCCCTCCTTCCGTAAAGGAGGATGCCCCAGACCCACCGCACGCGCATGCGCGCTGTGCAGGCTCTCCTGTTGCCTGGGGAGGGGGCTTCCTGGGTGGGAGCAGATGGAATGAAGAGGGCCCGGGTCAAGGTGCGCCTCCCCCCACCCCCAGGACTGGAAGGAGCAGTACATTCACGAGAACTACAGCCGCGCCCTGGAAGGGGAGGGGTTCGTGGAACAGGTGAGCCCCACGCAGGACCCCGACCCATCACACGGCCATCACCCCCTGGGCCCACCGCCTGGATTAGTGGTGCCTCAGGGTTTTCTGCTCAGGCAAGGTGAGGGCAAAGGCTGAGCAGATAGGCCTGCCGCCCCCATCCTGGCATTAATCAGGGTGGTCCTCTCTTGTCTGTTGGGTATATTGGTGTATGGGTGAAATGATACTTTTTAAGATGAGTTTGAAAACCACTATCCCAGAACCCGGGGCTCCAGGACCCCCGTGCCGTTTGTGCCATGTTTTCAGCACTGCTCCCACCTTCTCTGGCCCAGCGCCTCCTGACCCGTCCCCACACTCAGATCCCCGTTCCTGCAGATTCTCTCATCTCCTGGCTTCCCTTTCTGCTCCCTGCTTTCTCTCCCTTCCTTTGGCTGCTTGTCCGCTCCCCGAGCATGACCCGGCCCTGCTGTTCTTGCCCTGCCCCATCCGTCCTCAGCCCTGCCCGGACGTGTACTGGTTCCCTCTGCTGTCTGAGCAAATGTGTGATGAGCTGGTGGAGGAAATGGAGCACTACGGCCAGTGGTCAGGAGGCCGGCATGAGGTGAGGGGCTGGAGCAGGGGAGGAGGGGGGACCTCAGGAGGAGGGAGGTGAAATTTCCCTGATTGAGGGAAAATGGAATCCAGAGAGTGGGAGCAAGGAGGGGTCCCCAAGGGGGAGGGGCCCACAGGAGGCACAACTGTATTCATTCATTCATCCATTCGTTCAAGAAATACTTACGGGGTGGGTCCTAGACGCCAGCCCCTGACCCGGGTGGTGCAGGTCGAGCTCTGCCCTCCTGGGTCTCACCTGCTGTCAGTAGCAGCAGCAACCCAGCTTCTAAAGGCTGTGATGGGCAGCCCAGGTGCTGCAGGAGTCTCCGGAGGGACCCTTGACCCAGACGTGGGGGGACCGAGGGGCTTCACAGGAGAGGTGACATCTTAGCTGACACTTAGAGGACAGGAGGAGTGAGTCAAGCTAAGAAGTGGTCGAGACTTCCAGACGGAGGGAATACAGGCTTTAAGGCCTGGGAGCAAGAGGAGGGGGAGGCTGGCACTGCCCTATTGGCTCAGTGCCCACTGCCCACAGGACTCAAGGCTGGCTGGAGGCTACGAGAACGTGCCCACCGTGGACATCCACATGAAGCAAGTGGGCTATGAGGACCAGTGGCTGCAGCTGCTGAGGACGTACGTGGGGCCCATGACCGAGAGCCTGTTCCCAGGCTACCACACCAAGGTGGGCCGCTGCACTCGCCACCCCCGCTCCTCCCCCTTCCCACACCCCGTCCCGGTGGGACGTCTCCACACGATGCCTTTTTGGCCCCCGTGGTGTTTGGGGCCCCATAAAATGAGATCCTACAGGAGCGCAGCCCTGGGGGAGGCAGCCCGCAGGTACCAGTGAAAACCCCTCCCCCTCCCCGGACCTGATGGCCATCCCTCCAGCCTCTCCTCCCGTGTCCCCACAGACCCGCGCGGTGATGAACTTTGTGGTCCGCTACCGGCCAGATGAGCAGCCCTCTCTGCGGCCACATCACGACTCATCCACCTTCACCCTCAATGTCGCCCTCAACCACAAGGGCCTGGATTATGAGGTGAGTCCCTACTGCCCTCCGCTTCAGGGCGCCCCCAGGGCCCCTCCCCACACGCAGGACCCTGTGTCCCGCCCCCTTACAATCCCTACACACACCCCTCAGTCACCTCCCTCCCTCTGGTCTGCCTTCTTTATATTTCTCAGTGACTTCGTGGGTATCCTCTTCTGGACCCCTTCCGGGCTGGCAGCCTCACCTTTTCTCCTGGGTCTCCCATCTGCTGATGCCCAAACCTCCTGTGTCCTGCCTCCCTGATTCCCCCTGTCGGGCTCTCCCCGCTGTCAGCCCGCCGCCCAGTCCCCACTTCCGCTCACCCTGCACTCCTGTCCCTTCTCATGTTCCCAGGGAGGTGGCTGCCGCTTCCTGCGCTACGACTGCGTGGTGTCGTCCCCCCGGAAGGGCTGGGGGCTCCTGCACCCTGGCCGCCTCACCCACTACCACGAGGGGCTGCCCACCACTCGGGGCACTCGCTACATCATGGTGTCCTTTGTCGACCCCTGACGCTGCACCACTCTGCCCAAGCTTCCCTGCCATTGTGCCTTCTTGTGCCCCCCTCCTCAGAGGGGGTCTGTCCGGCTCCTCGCCTCCTGGGTGTACGTTCCGTGTGCCTGGGACTGAATGTGTCGCCTCACTCCCCACCACACGGCCCTCAGGAAGCTCAGGGAGCCCCCTTGCTCCACCCCTCAGCCCCCAAGGGTTCCCGGGGAGAGGGATTCTGGGTGTTCACCACGTGATAAATTATTGTTTTTCAGTCTCCCTCTCAATAAAAGAGGATTTGTAATTCTCGAGTCCATTTATTCTTTCATCTACCTGTGGACCCCGTATCTCTCCCGCCACCCAGTGTAGAGGGGAGACCCGGGGTTTTCCAGAGGAAAAGAACAGAGAAGAAGAAAAGGCGGAAACATGATTTTAGAGCAGAGTGGGAGCCTGGAAGCTTCCCTGGCTCCCATGTCTAACTCCCGTCATTGCCAGAGCTGGGGGAGGACGTGAGGAGGGCCAGACCGAAAGAAGGACTTCCCTTGTTGGGCTGAGGTGAGAACCCCCCATCCCCACCCCCGCAAAGCCCGCAAGCTCTCCTCCCTGATTCTCTCCTCACCTGATAGCATCTTCTCCAGTGCATGAAGTGTGGGGTGGCACAGCCCTAAGCTGGGCTCCAGGGACATTGCTGGGGAAGTAAGTTCCCCTGGGGGCATGTGTTCTTTGAGGGAAGACAGGCTGGAACCTTACTGTGGCTTCTTGCATCTAAGCTGTTAGTTAGGTGGAATCAGGAGAGGGGAATCCTGAGGGTCAGCCCAGGAAAGCTTCCTGGAAGAGGGGGGATGGGAAGCAGCCTTGAAAAAGACAAGACCGGGACTTTTTTTTTTTTTTTACTGAGACTTCTGGTGGTCCAGTGGTTAGGACTCCTGGCTTGCACTGCAGGGACCATGGGTTCCATCCCTGGTGAGGGAACTAAGATCTCACAAGGCAAGGTGCAGCCAAAAAAACCCAAAAACAAGTGACGTTCCCTGACCTGGAAAAAGTGCTGGCTCTGCAGGCCTCTGGTCAACGTTAAACAGGGCCACGGTCACAGTGAGGACTGGCCCCAGCCCACTGGAAGGTGTGCCGACAGACCAGTGGGCTCTCTCTTGGAGGGGTTCCCCAATCCTTAGCCTTTCCCATAAAACCCTTCTCTCTGGAGGTCTCCCCACAGAGGCCTAAGCTACTCCTTAGGGAATATATCCTCCTGCAGGTCACCTACCGTTCAGGGGCCAGGCCCGGGTGACAAATGGGGAGCCCTGCTCTTCAGGGTACACACACATGGCAACCCCTGCTGACCCAGACCTCTCCCAGCCCTGCTCCTCACAGGGAGCCAGTCCTGACCTCCACAAAGTCAAATGCCTTCCTCACCCCCAGGCTCCAAGCCACAGCCCTGGTCTTTCCTTTTGGTCCTACTGGTCACAGCCCTGTGAGCCCAAATAGTGGTTAACCCTTCCATGCCAGGGTTCACAATGCTCCAATGTGCAGGTCAGCAGCGGGGGTGGAAGCGAGGGCAGAATCCAGGCCCGGGGTCAGGACCAGTGGGTTGGGTCAAAGAAGGTACGCTTCACAGCCATGGTGGCCCCTGGGTGACTCCCCTCTGCATCCTCCTCCAGCCACCTCTTCCGGGGCCTCCAAGTGTTTGCCATCCTGCAATGGGTCTTCCCCTTTTGGGGGCTCACTGAGTCCCTGAAGACCTGAGGAAACCTGCGCCTGGCACTCTGCTTCCCCATTCCAGCACGGGAGGGAGGGAGGCAGGGCAGGGGTCTGTGGGGTGGGGTCCTTCAACGAAGGAGAAAGATGTAGATAGGACAGGTGGGCCTGAAGCCATGGAACAGGGAAGGGGGCAAACAGGGGACCTGGGACTCGAACCTCCTGATCCTGAGTCCTCACAACCCCCCACGCAGCACCACCACCTCCCGCCCAGGTGTGCCTGGCTGCCTTGCTCCTTGTATTCCTGGGCCGGGCCTGGATCCTAGCGGTCCTCGACCTGGTCTGGCTCCATGGAGATAGAAACACACCTGGGGCAGGAGGCCACTGCTCTGCCTGCGTCCACAACCGGGCCATTCGCAGACATATCCATGACCACCTCCCCACCTCGGCGAGGCACTCGGGAACGGTGCGCTGGCTGGGAGCAGGGCTTCAGAATGGACTCTCGGGACCTTCACCCCCGAAGTCCAATGTCAGCTCCCCAGTAGGGTGTGCACCCTCTGTCCCCCAGCTGGTTAAAACCGCAGATCCGGATCCCTCCTGGAACTACCTCTTTGGCTTCCACCCTCACGGGGTTCTGGTCAGTGGGGCCTGCAGCAACTTCTGCACAGAGGCCACTGGCTTCTCCCACCTCTTCCCTCACCTCCAGCCCCACCTGCTCACGCTGCCCTGTTGGTTCCAGCTCCCTGTCTTCTGGGACTACATCATGTGTGCTGGTGAGGAGAGCGCTGGGTCTCAGGAGCCCCAGTCCCTGCTGTCACCTCCTACCTGCCCTCCTCCCGCATGCGGGCACTTGGTCCCAGCTCTACTTACTTCCCCAGAGCCCTGCGCCCTCTTTTCTGGAAGAATCAGGCGTCAGGTCCCCCGGCCTCCGCCCTCTCTCGCAGGATCTGTGTCCTGGGACAAGGCCAGCGCCTCCTATCTCTTGTCCCGGCCCCGGGGGGCCTCCTGGGAGTGGGAGGGGCCCCTGGAGGCGGGGGAGGCAAAGCCCGGAGCGCTGAGCTTTCGAATCCGGAATCAGAAGAGATTTGTCAAGTTGGCGCTGGAAGAGGGCAGCGCTGCCGGGGAGGAGCGCAGCGCGCCCCGGGCGGGGTCCGGAGTCAGTTGCCCCCCTGCTCCCCCAGGACCTCCCTGGTGCCAGTCTTCTCTTTCGGGGAGAACTAGCTCATCCAGCAGTTTCCGAACCCGCCGGGCTCATGGGTGCGAAGGACACAGGAAGCGCTGCAGCCACTGCTGAGAGTGGCCCTGCCGCTGTTCCACGGCCCCCGGGGTCCTCCTCCTCCCCTTCCGCACGCCCATCCACACCGTCGGCGAGCCCCGGCCTCTACCCGCTCCGCTATCCGGCCCGCCCGCCTGCTCCTCCCGGGCTGAAGGCCCCTGCACCCTCCCCGCGCCGGGAGGTGAAGGCCCCCCCGGTTGGGGCCTGACATCCTGGACTCCGGCCACGCCCCCAGGCTGCCTTCGGCAACCGCGCCAGCCCTGAACTCTGTCCCAGTTAATCGCGGCGAGCGAGAAGGTGACCTGCGAGCGGCTGCTAGCGACCACCCCTCTGGCCTCCTGTTCCGCCCACAGTGGGGGCCCCGATGCCGGCGCAGCGAACCCCGCGGCCCAGCCGGGCGCAGGTGGACGCGCAGCACGAGGTCTACTTGGAGCGGCTCAAGCAGCTGTTGAAAGAGCACAAGGCGCGCTCTGGCGTCCCCGCCGACGGGCTCCTCCCCCCACCTAGACGCGCCGCCGGCCCCCACCGGTGCCCTCGGTGACTGTGGGTGGGCACTGAAATTAAAGGTGGGTACAGACCTGCGGTGTGTGTGTGTTTGTACTTGGCGGGGGAAGTCCGCGCGCCTGGCCGGGCCTCGGAGGGGACCAGACACTCCCGGAGACCCGCAGACACACCCGGGGCGCGCGTCCAGGATCTGCCGGCCGCACTCGAGATCAAAGAGTCTCGGCGGGGACCCAGTCGGTGGGCTCTCCGGCTTCTTCTGCGACCGCTCCCCACAACGATTCCTAATGCACGCGGGGGTGGACCTCCATCGCACGGCCCCTACCCCGCCTCCCAGCCCCGCCCAGCGGCCAGCCCAGACCTACCGTCTGGAGTTCAAAGATCAGTGTGTGAAGACCTGTGGCGCTCCGGATCCCAAGGTCTCCCCATCCACACAGCCCTCTACAAGCAACCCCGGGAGGCCCCAGGGGCGTGGCCACTCAGACGAGAAAGGCTACCCCGGCTCGTACCGAAATCTTCATCGTTTGTCCTCCGGGTCCTGGAGCCCTGCTGGCAGAAGGGGAGCGAGTGGGAGTCTCCACAGCCCCGCCGCCCTCGCGCAGTATGAAAACCCTGAAGAAGCAGCGGCTAGAAGTACTGAGCGCCTACTGCTACCTGCTCACTTTCCTCTTCACGGGTGAGTGGTGCCCGGGGTCCACTGGGGAAGGAGGCAAGGGGGAGGGTGGGGGGAGAAAGGCTGGAGCCCCACCTGCCAGGATGTCCGAGGGCCAAGGGAGGGGGGAGGAGCCAGAGGTCCAGCTGGGAGATGGCCAGTGATCTCATTGGTGAGGGTGGAGGGGAGGAGCCACTGGAGTTTCAAAAGCTAGTTCATTTTTCTTTCTCACCTTTCCCCCAGGCCCCTTCTGTTCCCTTCTCCTGCTCTTCCTCCTCTTCACGTCGCTCTGGTATTTCTCTGTTCTCTACTTGGTACGGTTCTTCCTGGACCGGGACACACACCCCGCCCCCCAGGTGAGGACTAAACAAGTAGTGAGAGGTGATAAATGGTGCCTCCAGGAATTCTCCCACCCTTATCTGTCTGCCCAAGGCGGAAGGCGTTCTGAGTGGATGAGGAACTGGACTGTTTGGAAGCACCTAAGGGATTATTTTCCCATTAAGGCAACAGGTGACCCTCCAAGGAGATGCTCTGCTTCCTCCCTTTCCCTCTATGTACCCCACCTACTCACCCCTCCCTATGCTGGAGTCTGAGCCCCCCAGCTGCCTAAGTTCAGGCAATGGGGGAGGGGTGGGATGGTGTACCAGAGGGGGCCCCTTGTGCCCTTGACCCCATCGTAGGACCTTGAACTCTAACCCTAAGTTAAGTCTGTTGGTGTGGAGGGAATTCTGTTCAGCTGGTATCCTCCTGTCTATGCTTTCTTCCCCTCATCCTGCCCACTGCCCCCAAAACTGGTGAAAACAATAGAGCTGCCCCCTGACCGGAACTACCTGCTGGTCGCTCACCCACATGGGATCATGGCCATGGGAATCCTCTGTAACTTCTCCACTGAGAGCTCCGGCTTCTCCCAGCAGTTCCCCAGGCTCCGGCCCTTGACGGCCATGCTGAATGGCCTCTTCCATTTCCCAGCCTACCGAGACTACCTTCTGTCCTTTGGTGAGTCTTGAGCTGAGGGGAGGAGGCAGCCACCCCCCACCCACCCCCCCACAGTGGCCCCCACCCACCATTCAGCCCAGGGACCTGGCTTGAACATTGGCCAGGCTCACAGTGGGCGTCAGTGAATGGCTTTGGAGCAAGCGTCCTGCATCCTCGCTGGGAGAGGTGCTATAGGGCACACTGACATGGGCACAGGGGTAGGGGAGCTTGGAAGGAAAGGGATGGGGGGTTCACCCTTCCTAGGCTAAAGGGTGAGGTAAGGGACTAGGGAGCCAAGGACGGGGTAGTGACTGTTCCCACACCTCCTCGTGCCTGCAGGAGGATGTTCTGTGAACCGCCAGAGCCTGGATTTTATTCTGTCGCAGCCTCAGGTCGGGCAGGCTGTGGTCGTCCTGGTTAGGGGGCCCACGAGTCCCTGTATGCCAGCCCAGGGGAGCAGTGCCTCACTGTCCAGAATCGGAAAGGCTTTGTCCGCCTGGCACTGAGGCACGGGTGAGTGGGTGCCCAGGGGCGCTGCCTTGAATGCTCAGAAGTCACAGTGCGTCTGGGGGTCTACACTCTCTGTCCCTACACACCCGCACCCCTGTAGGTGGGCCAGTGTGTCCTCAGAGCTTACAGTGTGACCACACCTAGAGGGCGCTCTTGCCCCTTGAGTGTTTCCTCTGTGCCAAGCACCGGTGCCAGTTCCCCAGGTTCCCTCCCAGGCGGAGAGAGACAGGATCACAGTGCAAGCCACAGGACCCCGGGGCTCAGACGCCCTTGGTTCAAATTCTTTTATGACACCCTCTCAAAGGCAAGTCCTTGCACGCTTCCTTACTTGTGAAATAGGGTTAATACCTACCTGGCCACCATGTTGCAGTTGTAGACTGTATGAGAAGATGTATATAGGAAGGCCCAGTACACAGTCTTTCCTCAAGAAATGTAAATCCCTCTTTCAGATCTCTTTTGTAGCCACTGTCATTTGCTTCAAATGGCCTTGGGAAGTGGAATCATGTGAGGGAGAAATTTGGGGCACTCCTTGAGACACTGATCTGACCACCCGTCTTCTCTCTTGCCACCCCTTCCCAGCGCTTCTCTGGTGCCCGTGTACTCCTCTGGGGGGAATGATATCTTCAGAGTTAAGGCTTTTGCCCCAGACTCGTGGCAGCATCTGTGCTAGAAGATGCTGGGCTTCAAGAAGCTCCTGGGCTTTTCTCCTTGCATTTTCTGGGGCTGTGGTCTCTTCTCAGCCAACTCCTGGGGCCTGGTGCCCTTCTCCAGGCCCATGACCACTGCGGGTGAGTGCCCATCTCCAGGGAAGAAGGCTGCCATCAGCTTCATGAACAGCACCTCACCCGTGTCTCCCCTCTCCCCTCAGTGGGCTGCCCCGTCCCGGTGCCCCAGTGTCTCTGGTCCACCGAGGAGCAGGTTGACCACTCTCACATGCTCTACGTGAAGGCTCTGGAGCAACTGTTTGATGAGCACAGGGAAAGCTGTGGTGTCCCAGCTTCCACTCGCCCCACCTTCATCTAGCCCCAGCCTTAGCCCTCCCCCCACACCCACCAGCCCCCCCAGCCCCTGATCCCAGTGCCCTGAGACCCCCACCTACTGCCATGCCACTGCGCCAATAAAAGGTAGTTCTCTCACACCACTACTTCGTAGAATCGGATGCCCGCCATCGGATTCTCAGCTCCACCAACAACTGACCGTGGCCTTATCCAAGTCACTTAAGCTTTTCAAACCTCAGTTTCCTCCTTATAACACGGGGCTACCTACTTCAGAGTTGCAGGGTTTCTAATTTTTATTGAAATACAACACAGAGAAGTGCACAGATCACAAGGGCACGGCTTGATTTTTCTTCCACTGAACATACACGGGGTTGTCCTGGGAAGTGAATGAGATGTACTCAGGCTCATGGGACAGCTGCACTGGCGTTCTTGGGTGTGGATTGAGGAGAACTGTCAGCCATCGTCTTCCCACCCATCTCTACGCTTGGATTTCTCTGCTGGGTGGGTGCCCACTCACCCAGGATGGAGCCAGGAGGAAACATCTGGAAGCCTTTTCAGAGAAAGAAGAGAGGGGTCAGCACTGGGATGGGATGGGCTGGGGACAAGCCTTTTGAATGGGTAGAGGAGTCGACCCAGCAGGCTGGAGGAGGTTAGGGTCGGTTAGAGAATCATTACATCTGTTTCGGAAGCTCCAGTCCCAGACAGTGAGAATCCCACTGGGTCAGACTTCAGCCCTGCGCCCGGGGCTATCCCCACTCACCTGCCACCCATGCAGACCCTAATGTGGGCTCTTCTACAGACCTATTTCTGGTCATACTTCCAGAGCTCCAGCCCCAGTGGGTCCTCCCCTACTGCTAGTCTCTGCAGCCCTGAAAAGCCAACCCATCTGTAGACAAAACATAGCATCTGCGTATCCAAGGAGCTTAATATCCTGCACTGCCCGCTGCCACCAGACGTTATCATTCCCCAGTAACATGCTAGGGATGCCAGAATCACCTTCACCTCCTTCCTATCTCCCCACCTTCCAGAACCCCAGTCACACTTCCTGGCCTCCTGTCTTCTTCTAAGCGCTTCTTAGCTTCTTCTCTTACTCCAGGCCCCCATCCCTCCCGTGGACTTCCTCTGGGACCACTCCTCAGAGAGCAGGGGTCTTGCCTCTCATCTCCCATCTAACACCTTCTCACGCTGGCAAGATGCTCTCCCTAAAACACTGTTTTCATCAGTGTTTCCCAGTCCTATTCACTGGGACTGGATCCTCATTGTCAGAAGGTGTGAACTGCTCAGCACAGCATTTGAGGCACCCCACAAACAGAGCCCTACCCTGTAGACACACAGGGTACCAGACACACAAAAGTACTGTCTGCTTTTGCCTGGGGGCTGCATCCACCGAGACGTGGTCTTTGTGCAAATTAGACAAAGAATGTTCCAGGTTGGGCGGTGACAAACATTTGCTATGGGATCTTCTCTTTGGGGAAGTGCAGGTGCCACGTGCACAGAGAGGAGATGGATCACTAAACTGCCTAAAGGATCTATTGTATTTTCAAGAGCTCTGGACCCCACAGTACAGAGCCGTCAAGGTTCCCAGTCCCATTTCTCCTGCCGTGTATCTGGATAATAACCCCCAACACTGTGTGGTTTCTCCTCCTATCTGGAAGCGTCTAACTTGCAAATATATGAATATATACCTTAGGAGCACAGCTAATTGCCTCCTGGCAGGCCTTCTTCCTTCCCTGCCATTGTCCATGTGGCCACCAGAGGGCAACCTCTACTCACAAGGCAAATCTGTCACTCTCCTGTTTAAAGCCCTCCCCTGGCTGGCCAGTCCCCGCCTACAGGATGGGTGCAACCCAGAATTGCTTGTTCTTGCAAAGCAGGCTGTTTCTCAGCTCTGGGCTTTGCTCAGGCTTCCCCTTGCGCAGGAGGGACCCTGCCCTTCTTTGTCGTCTGGAGGGGATTTTTTTTTTTTCTTGCCTCACCCGTGGCATGAATTCCCAGACCAGGGATCGAACCAGCTCCCCCGCCCCGGGAATTGGAAATGCGGAGTTTTAACCACTGGACCGCCAGGAAAGTCCCCAGAGGGGAATTTCTAAGACGCAGTTGGGGTCTCACTTTCCTTGACCAGCCAACGTGCCAGGCTGGTCCAGGGCATCCTCTCCTCTGCATCCACGTAGTGCTTCCTGAAGATCTAGCACGATCCTCTGTGTCGCTTTAAAACATCAATTTATCCAAAAAGTTGGCTAGCTTCAACATTAATAAGGACAATAACAGCATTGGATTGCACCACATTAAGCCTGTTTAAAATCAATGAGTTCATAACGGTCTGAAAGTAATAATCGATCACCACTGAAGGATGCTGAGGAACCACCACATTATTTGAATAGTTAACAAATAAAGGGAAAAATGTAAGCATTTATCTGGTCTTTCCTTCAACAAACTATCTCTAAGGGTAATCATAGTAGAAGAGAACAAGTTTCCTTTTATAGGCATATTCCAGCTAGGGGGGGAAAAAAACCCAGAATGACAGATTAAGAATATCACCGTTTTGTAACCCCTAATAAATGATTGGATTTAGGTCGAACATCAATATTTGATAAAATTTCAGTAAGACAACCGTATTTGAGCCTTTGATGGAAGAATGCAACACCACCTATAGCTTGGACATGAAAGAACTGGAACTTTGGGAAACTTTCAATTCTGATTGGTTGAGGAAACTAGAGGTGGGTGAATGTTGGACCAATCCAAGCGTTTCTGGTGGCAGAGGGGAGTCTTCTGGTGAAAGGGAAGGAATTAGAGTGTGATCGCATCTCCTTTCAGCCACTAGTGACTTTTTGCTCCAACACCTTTAACTTTTGGAGGTCCTTTCCCACACTGGAATGTATTCCACCTTGACTGCAGCTTTGTGAAATGCACAGTGTGTTGGCAGTTTCAAAAAATCAGAAATGGGGTGAAGTCTTATTTTTAAAAAAAGGTTGAGTGACTTACTTATTGGTCTATTGGCCTTGAAGTCAAGAGATGACTCTGATCTCTTTAACTCTTGGGGTGGCTTTGTGTGTGGAAGTCCAGGAACACGATCCTCCATCTTTTCACATTAGCACAGCCAATGGGATTACCAGGTTATGGAGTGATTACCTTGGAAAGTATAAAACTGGGATGAGGTAGGTGAGAGGTCAACTTCGGTGGGAACTTTGGGAAACTTTTCATCGTGTCCTTCCTCCTATTCACTGGGACTGGATCCTCATTGTCAGAAGGTGTGAACTCCTCAGCACAGCATTTGAGGCACCCCACAAACAGAGCCCTACCCAGACACACAAAAGTACTGTCTGCTTTTGCCTGGGGGCTGGGGGGGTATGGGAGCTGGGCAGGCAGGAACGAGAGTGGAGACAAGGGGGTGGTGTCCCATCCTCCGCAGCACTTTACAGGTTTTAAAGGACATTCACATCCATCCCTTTCCTGGTTCCTCGCAGGTAGAACTGCAGGTGTTTTTATCTCACTTTATGCGGTGGGGAGGCCCCAGGAGTTAAGAGCCCGGGTCACCAGCTTGTTCAGAGTCAGCAGCAGCGCTGCAGCCACTCCGGTTCCGGGTCTGCACTGCGCTCTCCCTCCCACCCTTCGTCCACCCACCGGCTTAGCACGGGTGCCCAGCCGTGTGCACAGAGGTCTGTGTTCTTGTACTCGGGTGTCCCCAGGTGTACACTGAAGTCTTTCTCTCTGCGTGCTGCCCCACGGGGGCCTTGCTGCCTGACGGCGGGTGAGGTGCCCGCGGCTGAGATGTCCGCGGCTGAATGGAGCTGAGCCTGCCATTGCGGAGGGCGGGGAGAGGGGCGTGAGGCTGCTCGGCGACCCCCGGGGAGTGGTGGCCCGTCTGACCCGTCTTGGCCTCGCTCTGCTCCTTTCAGCTCTTGGCTGCTGCCACTTGGTGTCTCTACCCTTCCTGATCTTCATGGGTTTCCAATTTCCTCTATCAGTTTCTCCGACCAGGTCCCCAGGGTGTCCGGCTCCGCGTCCCCTTTCCCGCCGCTGTTACTTGTCTAGCAGCCGGAGGTCAGAGAATGGGGCTGACGTTGAGGGGAGTAGGAGCGTGGCCCCCGGAGAAGGGGGACTGGGCGTGGGGGGTATTCCCGGACCCAACATAGAGATGCTGCGGGCATGGGGCCATAATTAACCCAGCAATCAGGCCCCTCCACCGACCCTCGAGACGCCTCCCCACCCTCAGTCCCGCCCCCCACCGGGACAAGGGGCGGATTCTCGTCTGCAAGGCTAGAGGCCACCCAGCAGCGCCCAACTCACCGCCCAGGGGCAACTCCGCTTTCCCAGGCGCCCCGCCACCCCACCGCCTGCCCGCGGTCGCAACCGAGTCCGCTCCAGATCCGCGCCATGTTTCCTCGGCATCACTGGGGTTTCCTCCCCTCGGCCGAGCCCGAGCAGAGCCGCGGCCGCGCGTACCGCCCGAATCCCGAAGCTCTGGGCGCCCGAGCCCGCGTGCAGGACTGAGCAGACCCGGCCTTCGCATCGGAACTCCGAGTCGGGACCGGACGGCGGCGGCCGGGTCCCCGCGTGTCATCGGAATTTGACCCTCGGAGCTCCGAGGTGACCCCGCTCTAGGTACCGTTCGCTGTCTGCGCGGCCGGACCCGATCGGCTTCTCGGCACCCGGTCCCTGGCCCTGGCTTGAGAGAGGTAGGGGGGCAGCCAGGCCTGGGGGCGGGGGGCTGGCGTGCTCCTCCCCCGCGGAATGGGGGCAGCAGAAGGCCACGCCCCTCAGGGGAAGAGAGCCTCTGCGCCTCCTACCGCCCAACCCATCCCAGTCCCGCGTCCCAGATAACTTGAGACCCGACTTCGCCCAGGTGTTCGGAGGCGCTTTCCCTCCGCCTCCCATCATCATTTGGCTCCCACCTGTCCCCAGAGTCTGGTGCCCAGGGGGACCCCTGCCTAGTAGACAGCTTCCTTCGGGATCTCCCTCCCGCCTGCTTCCCCAAAAGACCGGGGGCCACCCTCCAGTACAGCCGCCCTTTCTCCATGATTGTGGCCCTCTGAGGCACCCCCTCTCCCCAGTTCGTTGGTCCATCTTCCTCATCCCCTGCCCCTGCCTCACTTCATCTTGTCTCCCCTGCCTCTGCTCTCAAGTCTCTGTTCTCTTCCAGCCTCTGCTGATTTTCTCCTGCCCGTGACCCCTTTCCCCACCACACACCGCGGGGAGAAGGGGGTGTGTCAAGCTGCTTTCTATTTCTGGTCTCCTTGGGGAGGGGGCGCGTGCTAGGACTTGTTTGGCATCTGCTGTGCCCTGAGTCACGAGGTGTCATGTCTGTGACTCGGTATCCGTGCCTCTCCCCCACCCCCCATCATCTCCAGGTTGCCTTGGTCTCCTTTCTGCCTTGGCTCCAGTCCTTTTCGCTCTCTTCTTTGGGCGCTTTGTGTAGCTGCGGTCTCTTTGACTCCGCCCCTCCTCTCTCTGCTTCCTCTGTTCCGTGTTCCAGCTCAGAGAAGCTGCGACCTCAGGGCCATCAATATTTCAGGTGTGTTTGGTGGGAGAGAGATGGGGTGGGGGGTGGGCTCCCGGCATGCCCAGCGATGACTCCAATCATCCTCTCGCCAGAGTGGATCATTCATATTTATGAGATTGAGAGAAAGGATACAAGGATGATAAGGAAATGCTGCCCGCTTTCCTGGAGCCTGGTCCAGGGGGTGCTTGGACTACATCTCCCATAGTGCCCAGGGGCACAAGGCTGCCTCTGTCTCTGTCTAGACACCTAATGGGAGTTAGAATTCAAGGAGCCACGTTGGAGGGTGGGAAGGGATCAGAGTGTGGAGTAAGGGTTGTGGGGCCAGCTGGCTGCTTTCACTTGGCCTGTTACCCCTGACCTGCTTTGTTCCCAGCTCCCACCTCTTCCAGGGTTGAAGGACCTTGGAACCTTTACATCTCCCCCAAAGGGAATAGGAGTAGAGTGCCGGGGAAGAAAAGATGCAGGGTGAATTAGCAAGTTCCCCGTTCTTTCCTGTGACCCTGGGAATGCCCTCCCCTTACACACATCTTTATCTGAGATGCAGACACACTCTTTGGCAGTAGTCTCCCCATCTTGAAAGTAAGAGGGAAACTGGAGCCTAATGTTTGCACCTAGTTGGATGTGTTCCGGTCTACAAGTTGCTCACATTCTGCCCCCTTATGGGGGCAGTGGGGAATTGCTGGAATATCCCTGAAGCACCAGCTTGTATGTTCCAGGGACCCATGAACAGCTGATGAGGTTGTCTGGAGATCCAGATGGGAGCCACAAGCTAACCTGCTCCTCTCCGGACTCATCATCTCCAGAGCCTGGTGCAAGGAATCTGATTGAGCTCACTGTTGGCATAGAAATTATTGACGGTGGGGAGAGGGCAGTGGGGGTTCCTCCCGCAATCTCATCTCTGCTTCTGAGTCAGCTTAACCCTTAGCACTTGGAAACTTTGACTCCTGCCAAGGACCCAGTCATGCCTATCCTTGCTCTTCAGGCTGGGGTCGGAGATCTCCCCACTGGCCTGAGATCCAGGAAAATTTAACTTTTAGCCCAGCTTTGTCCAAGCTAACTCACCTTAGGCGAGATCTTAACCATCTTGGGCCTTGATTGATTTCCTCTTTGTGAAAGGAATGGGTTGAACCTGATGGTCCCTAGTGGCCATAGCAGGGGCTCTAAGATCCTCTGAGCCTGTGCTTCTCCCTGCCCTCTGACGATACTGGCCTGAGCTGTCTTACCTCACCCCAGCTTACCTGCGAGAGCCTTAAGCCTAAGAATTAGACTGAAAAGAAAGAGGGAGATGGAGCCCTTGTTTTGAAGCTTGTTTGTATTGGAACCACACTGTGCTTACATAAGCCATGTTTGTGATATGGAAGCTAAAATTATCCCTAACCCACCCCTTGGTGCCCCTGCTGGTCCCATCTCCTAAACCTAGGTCATGTTCTTATATATAAAAAAAAAGTCTAATCATCCCAAAATCACCCTCCTCAAAGTAGCTGGTATGTGTGTCCCCTGGGATGTTGGTTACTGAGGCTTATGTAGGTTATGTGAGTGGACAATTCTAATTGGCTGAAAGAGAGAAGAGGGGATTTGATTGGTTGATTTGGTTGGTCTGGAGGAGAGACATCTGGAAATGAGGAATCATCCGGACTTGGGGATGGGCCTTTCTCTTTCGTCCTGTCTCTGGGCAGGGGAAAAAGAAGAGCTGGATGCCAAAGGGGTACCAGATCCACAAGCCATTGACCCAAAAAGGAAACTCTGAGGAATGGGAAGAGCAGGGGTAGCCTGAGTGGGAGATGAAGCAAGGATTACAGGAAGAAATTTCCCAAAAAGAAGAAAAGGAGAGAGAGAGAGAAGGGCGTGTGGATCCAGGGGCCCAGCCAGTGAGGGTGCGTGGCGGATGTGTAGAACTCGGAATAGCGGAGGAACCTGACAGCTTCGGTAATTTAGGATTCCTTTGACGAGTTTCTGGGGGAAGGAGCACAGAAAGTAGGGGAGCAGACAAGAGGGGGTAGTCTGGGGGTGGGAGCAGCTAGAAAGGGGTCTGGACCCCTGAGTAGACTGAACTCTCGCACCAAGAGGGCCTGAATGCAGGAGCAGCTAAGAGATGGGCTCCGGGGCGGAGCTAAGAGGAAGCTGGGAGTAGCAGGCTCCTGGGAGTGGAGCCAAAGAAAGGGGGCGTGGCGAATGGGCAAGGACCTGATGCCCGGGGGTCTGGAGCATCTCAAGAGGTGGAAGAGACGCCCGCGAATGATCTTTCCGCGGGCTCTTGAATCCAAGACCCACGTGCTGAGGAGAGCTCCCTGGGCAGGCCCCGGGTCTGGCCCAGCGCCCGGGGTGGTGACGACGGAGTGCTCAGCGTGTGGGAAGAGGCGAGCCCTTTGAACGGAGAGCCCTGGCAGGGGTGAAGGCGGGGCGGGGGCCCCCTAACGGCCTCGGTCCGCAGATCGCCCTGGGGTCGGTGCTCGTGATCGACGCCGGGGAGACGGCGCTGGTGGAGGGGCTTCGCGCGGCGCCCTGGGAGTGCGGCAAGGGCCTGGCTGGGATGCTGCAGCGCTTCTGCTCGCAGCTGGTCAAGCGAAGGCACCCGGGGGTCAAGGTGGCACGACTCACCCGGGACGACCAGCTGGCGTCCCGGGAGCTGAAGAAATACCACCTAATCACCAAGCAGGTGAGAAGGACAAGGGAGCTCGGATGGGCGGACCTGTCCCCGAGGGGCCTCCGGGCGTTGTCACCCCACATGCAGCCAGTCACCGGCTTTTCCTTTGCTGCCGACTCGGCCGAGTGGGGGCGCCCATGAGCCCTGCCCTGGGACTCCCAGTCCTTACCCAGGCCCTTTTGCCCAGGGAAAGTCAAACAGCTCCCGACTTTCAATCTTTAAACCCTCTATCCTTACTCCAGGAGGCTGGAGCCCAGGCGTCCGGACTTCGTGTCCCTGCCTCCCCTACATCGATCCCGCCTCTCTTCAGGGACCCAAACATCCTAATCTGAGCCTTTGTCCTTCCCCTCTGCCTCCCCCATCCTACCGACTGATAAGCTTCCCTCGCTTCCACTCTTGGGGCACACATCCCCACGTCTCTGACTACTCCACATTGATCTCCACTCTCCTTGGGGATCCAGGTTTTCGGAGGCCTTGCCCCTGGTTCCTGCATGCTCTCACATACCCCACTCCACCCGGCCCCGCACGGTCGGCCCTCCCGAGGGGCCCAGGTGGGAGCCCGTGGGTGTGAATGTGGGAGTGACGATGCCAAGAGGCACCGGACTCGCAGCCCTCCCGCCGCCCGCCCCGCGCTCACTCGTGCCCCCCTCAGGGCATCCTTTTGGTCCAGTTCAACGTGTCGGCCCTGCTGGAGGGGCTGGGCGCGCGGCTGGCGGCTCTGCGGGCCTCCGGCACCTTCTCGCCGCTGCCCACGGAGGCCGTGTCGGAGGCTGGCGGCGACGTGGCACGCCTCCCCTGCTGTCGCCTTCTGTGCAGCGCGACGTGCTTCCGGGCGGGACCATCATCCAGGACTGGCAGCCCTACCGGCCGAGCGAGAGTAACTTGAGCCTGCTGGCGGCCAAGGGCCTGGAGTGGCGCGTGGACAGCCGCGCGCGCCCGCGCGTGCTCACGCTGTGCACGCGCCCCTTCCCCATCCCACCTGGCGGCAACGGCACGTGGCGCTACCTCAACATCTACGCCTTCGGCAGCGACGGCGCGCAGGTTCAGAGCCAGCTTCTGTGGCATCTGCAGCGCCAGGCCCCGCGTCTCGTCGGCCTCAACGCCATGTGCCAGCTCTTCCTGGCGCCCCAGCTGTGGTTACATCTGGTTGATTTCTGCCAGGCTGGCTGATTTCTGCCAGGCTGGCTTGGGGCTCGAGCTGGTCAAGGGTTATACCGAACAATACCTGCTGGAGGCCGACATCTAAGGCCTCTCCAGTCGGAGGGGAGAGAAGATGCACTTTAGACCCACCTCCTTCCTCGGATCCCCCCAAAGCCCCGCCCCTGCTGTTTTCAAGCTCCGCCCCCTCCCCCTGCCCTCGGTCATCGGCTCTGCCGCCTACACTCACCCGCTGTCCATCCTTCCCTTCCCTCTTCCCCTTACATTTCTGTCTGCCATCTTGACTCTAGCGCCCCCAAACGCAGTTGCCCACACCCTGATCTGAACCGCCGGGTTTGGGGGAGTCACTCGCGCTTCTGTTGTCCACCCATTCCCTTTCCCCGCCAAAGAATGGGTTCCTTCACAGCTTCAGAGCCTTTCCCTGTCCGTGCCCCAGCCTGGGAGTGTACTCTGCCCTTTGTGGCTTCTCCCTTCTGCCCCCTCGTGGATGGGAGCTGGCAGAAGTGTGTGCAACGCCCAGCACCCGACCAGGAGCACAGTTGCCCAATAGGTATTACTTTTCTTCCTCCCCATCTTCCTCAGGCCCCCAGAGCTTACCCTCTGCTTCTCTCCTCACCACCCTCTCAGTCTCCTGTGCCTGGACCTCTCTTAGTTCTCCGTTGTCCATTTGTCTGCCCCTCCATTCCCCTTCCCCATGATCTCTTCATCCCCCACCCTGTGTGTAATATGGAGAAGGACCCTGTAAAGGAAATAGATTTATAATGCCTCACCCCCACTTGGCCCCTGCTTACGCTCTGGTGATGCACCTTTCTGAGGCTGCCTCCTCTGACTGGGGTTTCCTCCAACTTTGCACAATGGTGCTATTTTGCAGGCTCCCTTCCCTATGCCCCCAACCAGGGGCCCGAAGCAGGCCCGTGAACCAGAGGGTTCTGGGTGGAGAGCCTGGTGTAGTGGAGGGCAGGTCCCTCAGCCTGGTGCGAGGCTGTCTACTGCTTCTACCCGGGCTGCCTTCTAGCGCGACTGGAACCCCCTCCTCCAGATATTTCTGGACACCCCTCCCATCCTCTTGTTCCTTTATGCTTTTTCTGGACTTTGACGGTCTTCTATTTAAATGCAAGTAGTAACAGCTGCATTTGCACAGCGATGTCTCCTACACGGGATCCTCACATCTCCCGCAGAGGGAGGACACAGGCTCAGAAAGACTCAAGTGCCTTCCAAGTGGCTCACAATAGCTGGGAGTCTGGCAGAGACTAGAAACCAGGTGTCCCCAGCCCAGAGCATACCTCAGAACCTCACTGTAGCTGGACCTTCTTGTTGGACAATGGACAGCGAGCACAGGGTTCACTGGGGATGGAATCAAAGACATGGACAGAGGAGGGCGCCAGGAGGTGGAAGAAGGTGGACAAAGAAGACAGCCGCTGCTCCCCTCTTTCCCCCCGTTCCGGCTGTGCTGCTGTGCCTTGCTTGGCTGCCTCCTGCACCTGACCAAGCTGCCCTCCTCCCTGTCACTTCAGCCATGGCTGTATTGCAATAAAACGGGCCCTTGGCCCACCTTCTGTGTCTGTTTCACTTCTTCTCGGTGGGGAGGGATGAGCTGCATTGTCCTCTCCCCCTTCCCCAGCAGCCTGTATCAGAGAGGATCTCTAAGCCCTGTGCCACTGGGGCTAATGACTTCCTGGAGGGGAGCTGGGGAGGGCTGCTGGCCGTTGCGCGCCCCTACCCCCCACACCAGCCAAGCGGCAGAAAGAATTGATTGCTCAGAACCGAGGCGGGCAGCGGCGCGGCGCTTGGACTAGCCCCGGGCCTCGCTTTCCCCTGGACCTGGGAGTCCGCTGCTGCTCCAAATTCTTGCTCTCTCGCAAGTTCCCCTTGGCATCCGGAACCAGCCTGCCTCATTCCCACGATCCAGGCGTCTAACTCCCAGCTCTCGGCTCTCTCGTGGCCAGCGCCCTTGCTCTCTCCCCATTCCTGGGTGGGCACCGCACGGAGGGGGAAGAGGTGGAGGGAGCCTGGGCGCCGCCCCGCGGGAGCCGAGCTCCGAAGCGGCGGAGACTGCGATCCCGAAAAGTACCACGCGGGGGCGCCAGGACGTGTGCGGACGCGGGCAAGGCAGCGCAAGGTGGTTTCCGTCCGTGTGAGTGTGGCCATGGGCGTCTTTGTGTGTCTGTGTTTCTGTACATGTGTGTACGACTCAGGGGGTGTCTGGGTGGGATATATTCGGGGCTACGGGCCTGGCGTACCCCAGAATCAGGTACTCCAAGTGGCTTCTTGACGAGGAGGCGCTTGATAGGTTACTATGTACGTGTGGATGGGGAAGCAGGGGACTGTGTGTATCGTCGTGTGTGCAAGGCATAGCCTGTGAGTCTTGGATTTTTGAAGTTACATTCCTTTAGGGCTCTTATGCCCTCCCACCATCCTGTGTAAAAGGAATCGAGGGCTCTCAACCTGAACCTCCATTACACTGGTCACATCTTCAGCATGTGCCTGGACAGGTGACTCTGCTGGACTAGGTGTGACATTGTGTTTGTGTAAGTGGGTGTGTCTCAGGATATCAGTGTAACTCTGAATGATAGTGTTGTGTGTGTATTTGTGTGACAGGTGGATGCTGGAGGAGGCTGGTTCAGGATTATGGAAGTACAAAATTTCCTTCCTCCTGTTAGTTTGTGGATACCACCTTCATGGTGTGTGCGTGTGTGTGTGTGTGTGTGTGTGTGTGTGTGTTCCTTTCTCAGTCTTTCCAGTGGCTGTCTCTGTGTCTCTCCTCATCTCTGTCTCTTTCCCTCTTTCTCTTTTCCTTTCTTGGTGACTCATCTCTGCGGCTTTGCCTTCCCCCAGCTTGCTGGGTCTCCCCTCCCCCACCCAGGAGTGGGTGGGGTATGAAGGAATGGGACCCTGGGACTAAAAATCAGGGTGAGCCCCCCTTTATTACTCATCATTCCCAGATCCACCAGTGGCCCGTAGCCCTCTCCCAGTCCCCTTCCCAGGACTCCCCACCCACCTGAACTGGGGTGGGCAGGGGCTAGGCAATGATGTGTTCTAATGGGGCCATTTCCACGGGGTTCTTCAGCACCTTCTTTCAATTCAAGGTGGAGACCCCTGCCTTCCTCATAAAGTGCCCCTCCCTGCCTGTCCCCCCCATAGCTGACGCATTGAAAGGCTGCAGAGGTGAGTCACCGGTTTGGGGGAAGGGAGGAAGAGAGGGGAGGTGAGCTGCGGGGACCCCCAAGCCCCTGCTCTCTTTTTCTTTCCCAAACCTTCTCAGGGAAAAGACCCAGTGCTCTGCCCCCTCCCTTGGTTTTCCAAATCTTCAGCTTGGATCACTACTTGGTTGGACCCCATCTTCTCTTACTACCCTCCTGGAGAGTATGAGAGATTCAGAAACAAAGACAAAGAGACGGATTTATACAAACATCTCAGAGCAAACACCAGGCATCCCCTCCTGGTCCCCATCTCAGCTTTGCCTTTCCCAGCTCTGTCTCTCATTCCTCTTTCTTTCCTGCCATCTCCCTCCTCTCCCAAACCCCAGGAACCTGTCCCCAGTCCAGCTCTTTTCCAGAAGCCCTTAGAGGCAGCCAGGTGTGAAGGGCACAGCACATTTTTGAGAGGTGGGGTGCATGTGAACGAGCTGACCCTGGAAGGGAACTGGGATAGAGAGAGGCAGAAACAGACCCAGAGATTCAGAGTCCATGCAGACACAATCCAGATTGTGGAATCACCAAACCTATTGCCCTGGCTTCCATCTCACTACCCCCTCCCCCATGTCATAAAGACTGAGACTCTTCGGATGTCGATTTCTGAGAAGCTCCCCTGGACTTCTGGGCGGAGTGGAGGAGGAAAGCGTTGGGGAAGAATGGAGGAATGAGGGAACACTCTAAAAAACGCGGGGCAAGACTTGAACTTGGAGGCTGCAGATGACTGGCTAGGATACTGAGGCTTTTCTGCACAGAAATCTAGAGGTGAAGGTAAATGGGGGAGGGGCAGGAAAGATCAAAAGCCCATAGCAGTCCACATAACCTGTCACGTATATCAACAGACATGGAAGGACCCAGATAAATGCACAAAGACACACGGGTACACACATATTATTGACACACCAAGCCAGGCACAATTTTCAGACACCAGCAGGTACCCAGACTGGATGCACTCAAACTCCCAACCGCACAGGTATACAGGCACTCAGAGGGATCAGGACCCACACACACTCACACTTACAGAGACACCTGGAAATAGGCAAAAACACAGCTCCACAGATTGGAAGAGAAAATTACATATTTAAATTGGAACATTACCATGCCTATCCACTCTCTAGCTGATTAAATACACAAGTGGTCCCCCCCATTCCCTTTCTTTTTCTTTCCCCGTATGTTTCATTAATCTCTGGACACACACAAATGCAATGCACACGTATGTACATGCATGTGCACATATACAAGCCCACAGGAACACAAACAGTTTCTCTAGATGCCCATCTCCCTCATCTCATACTTGCTCTCTTAGCCCCATCAACCTCTCAGGCTGCCCCCCCACCTCGCCTCCCTCCCTCCCTCTTTCCTTCCCTCTTGGATGGCTTCCCCTCCCCCCACCAGATGTCTGAGCCATCTCTCTCTGATTCATCCTCCTCAGGAAGGTAACGTGACCCCCCCTCCCCATTCCACTGCTCTCGGTAACCAGGCAGGGAGGATAAAGGGGAGTGGGATGAGGAGGAAGAGGAATGAGGGGAACCCATAGGGGCAGAGGGATGTCCTAGATAGTTTGGGGGAGGGGGATAAGGCACAGTCTCAGGTCTGTTGCCCCCTCCTCTCCATCTTTGGCATCTTCACAGTCACCTTGGTTCTCCTTTTTTTTTTCTTTAGCCTGATCCTTTACCTGTTCCAGATGCCTGCCTGCCTTCCTCCCTCTCCTGCCCCCACCTCTTCTCTCCTTCCTCTCTCTCTACTTCTCCCCACCTCTTTCCCCGCAGAGCTGATGGGCTTTCTTCTGGGAAAGTGGAGCCACTGATGGAACCGAGAAGCCACTGCTGGCTATAGAGGGAAAGCACGTGAGCGTGTGTTTGTGTGTGTGTGTGTGTGTGTGAGAGAGAGAGAGAGAGAGAGTTTGAGAGAGAGAGAAAGAGGAGAGGATGAGGGTCAGTGCTAGGAAGAGATGAGGAAGGGGTTGAGGACTGGCTCTGAAAGAGTCTCGGAGCTCCTGACAGACAGCTCTGATCCCGGTTTCCAGAGTCTTAGGGCGCGGGTGCCCTGTGTGTGCCCACAGGCACCCGTGTCCGCAGTCCTTGTGTGTCTGGCATGTGTCATTCCACTCCCCCTTCCCTGCCCACGCCCCCGCACAGCTCTCTGCCTGCGCCGCAACCCCCCTCCAGCCTCCCTCCCTCCCGTTCATTCCTGCAGTGGCTGCTCCCCTTGCCTCCCTCTCCTCTCCTCTGCCCCCCTCCTCATTTCCGTCCTCCCCCACCCCCGCCCACGGCTGGTCTCCCTTCACTGGACCCGGCTCGCTGATGGATTCTCTTTGCGCAATCTGTGCGTCATCGCCCCCCATCCCCCCGGAACCTCTAACTGTCCAAGCCCCCAATCCCAACCCCTCTGGCAGGAGATGCGGACGAGGGGTCTGGTGGCAGAGAGGGGCGATCTCTGACGTTGCACTCCCCCCCTCCACTCCCCCCCCCCCCACATCGCGTTTAAATCTTCCCTTTAAGCAATGGAGAGAGATGGAGTTGAGTCACCCCCCACCTGCGCACCCCCCTCCCCACCTGGTCTGCTCTCGTCCTCCAAACGTCCTTCGGGGGGTAGCAGCGAGAGGGGAAGAAGCAGGAGGGTGGTGGGGAGAGGTGGTCTGAAAAGGGGCCAATAGAGTCAGCTGGACAGAAGGACAGACACACATTTTTTCTCGAGACACGCACAGACCATGCACAGACACGACACAGAGGCACACACATCCTCAATCTTTTCCCTATCTCTTCCAACTCGGATCCTTTCCGACAGGATCACCCAAGCTTCAAGATCCACCCATGTGCCCCGGCCCAGGGCCCGCACCCTGCACCGCAGATCCGCGGACAGCGCCCGCAGGCGCGCAGAACCATCCCTCTTCTCTCAGGTTCACGCCGTCCTTGGGCGTGTTCCCCACGCACCGTGCAGTCGGGGAATGGGGAGTCTGGTCCCCTCCTCAGTTTTGCAATCCTTATCTTCCCCCTTCCCAGTGTGGATCTCCTATGGGACCCAGTCAGACGCTGGGAGAGCCCCCACCCTATTCCGCTCGTCGGGCTCCCGCCGCTGCAAGTTGCTCTGTAACCCACCCTCCCGCCTTGCAGCGTCTCTGAATCCACCCTTCCATTCATTCTGCCATTCATTCATTCATCCTTTTCTCCTCGTCCCTCCTTCATTCATTCATAGCCCCCCTGCCCCGCCCGCCTCAGCATTTCATTCATTCATTCCTTCATTCATTCATTTCCCTGGTGCCAGGCTAGCGCACACCCCTCCAACAGAGGCCTGCAGCGCGCAGGCGCGGGCCGGGAGAGGCACGCATCCTCCAATCGCTGGGCGGCCTCCCGCCTCTAGGCGCCCGCCCGCTTCCCCATGAATGAACATTGACGTCAATGGGGCGGGGCGATTCCCACGTGACCCCGCGCGCTCCTCTTTATAAGGCGGTAACGGCGCGGGCGCTGTCCAGCGTGCTGAAGCCTGAGCGAGCGAGTCTCCCGGAGCCGCGCGGACCCAGCTGAGCCCAGCCCACTGGACGCCAGACCTCGACCATCGCTCGTATCCTAGCCACCGCTCGGAGCCGAGGCGGACGAGTCCCGATCTTCCCCTGTCCCAACCCCGCCCCGACCCTCCTCTCCACCTCCCGCGTCGTGGCACCAGCTGGTAAATACTCTGCTGTCCGTCCCTCAAACCCTCAGCAGCCGTGGGCGTGAGGGAGGGTTCTCTCTCCCCCAGTTGGGAGTGTTGAAAACACAGCGGGGAGCCCCCGGGAAGGGTCCCTGGTAAATGGGGGAGTCGCCGCTTTTCTCTTGCTGCTGAAGTCGCCCACGCACCATCCGGGGAGTCCTGTGGGGAGGGAGCAGAGATTTTTTTTTTTTCCCCGTATCCTTGCTGCTTAGTACGTGGGCGCTGGCAGTGAGCTGGCTCAGGGAAGGGGGCGAGGAGGCACTGGGGGAGCAAGGGTTGCAGGCGTTTTCCCATTTACACGACTCCAGAGATCGGCACAACATCTTCCTCCTTTGCTCCTAAACGTCCCTTTTCAGGGTAAGGTTAGGGGGATAAGGGAAGCCCCGGCTTTCCTGATTAAAGGTGGGGGAAGGGAATATAAAATCAGAGAGCGGAAAATTCTTACAGAAACCCTCTCTTTCTTTGGTCACTTCTATTTTTTCACAGTCTCCGGCAGCCCTTCGGTCATGAAATCGCTCAGGTTGCCGGCTCCTGTCCTCCTCTGCTTCCTTCTACTGACCAAGGGGTTGGGAGCAGCGCCCCCGGGGCAGCCTGAGGCTCAGCCACCTCCCCCCAGCTCTGAGCATGAAGAGCCGGTAGCTGGGGACGCAGTGCTCGGGCCGAAGGGTGTTAGCGCCCCAGAGGTCCGAGCCGCTAGAAATTCAGAGCCGCAGGACGAGGGAGAGCTTTTCCAGGGCGTGGATCCCCGGGCGCTGGCCGCGGTGCTGCTGCAGGCACTCGACCGCCCGGCCTCGCCCCCAGCGCCTGGCGGCTCCCAGCAGCGGCCAGAGGAAGAAGCCGCAGAAGCTCTGCTGACCGAGACCGTGCGCAGCCAGACCCACAGTCTCCCAGCGCCAGAGACCCAGGCGCCCGCGGCCCCGCCTCGCCCTCAGACTCAGGAGAATGGTCCCGAGGCGGCCGGCCCCTCCGAGGAGCTCGAGGCGCTAGCTTCCCTGCTTCAGGAACTGCGAGATTTCAGTCCGAGCAGTGCCAAGCGCCAGCAAGAGACGGCGGCAGCAGAGACGGAAACCCGCACGCACACGCTGACCCGAGTCAACCTGGAGAGCCCCGGGCCGGAGCGCGTGTGGCGGGCTTCCTGGGGAGAGTTCCAGGCGCGCGTCCCGGAGCGCGCGGCCCTGCCGCCGCCTGCTCCCCCGCAATTCCAGGCGCGTATGCCCGAGAGCGGGCCCCTTCCCGAAGCCCACCAGTTCGGGGAAGGAGTGTCCTCCCCCAAAACACACCTAGGTGAGGCATTGGCACCCTTGTCCAAGGCGTACCAAGGCCTGGGCGCTCCCTTTACCAAGGCGCGCCGGCCGGAGACCTCACTCCTGGGCGGCTCTGAGGCGGGAGAGCGCCTTCTACAGCAAGGGCTGGCGCAGGTGGAAGCCGGGAGGCGGCAGGCGGAGGCCACACGGCAGGCCGCGGCCCAGGAAGAGCGGCTGGCCGACCTCGCCTCCGACCTGCTGCTCCAGTATTTGCTGCAGGGCGGGGCTCGGCAGCGCGGCCTGGGGGGTCGGGGGCTGCAGGAGGAGGCGGAGCAGGAGAGACGCGGCGGGGAGGAGAGGGTGGGGGAAGAGGATGAGGAGGCGGCGGAGGCGGAGGCGGAGGCGGAGGAGGCGGAGAGGGCGCGACAGAACGCTTTACTGTTCGCTGAGGAGGAGGACGGGGAAGCCGGAGCCGAAGACAAGCGCTCCCAGGAGGAGACGCCCGGCCACCGACGAAAGGAGGCCGAGGGGGCAGAGGAGGGCGGGGAGGAGGACGACGACGACGAAGAGATGGACCCGCAGACAATCGATAGCCTCATTGAGCTGTCCACCAAACTCCACCTGCCAGCGGACGACGTGGTCAGCATCATCGAGGAGGTGGAAGAGAAGCGGAAGCGGAAGAAGAACGCCCCTCCCGAGCCTGTGCCGCCCCCCCGGGCCGCCCCCGTCCCCACTCACGCCCGCTCCCCGCAGCCCCAGCCCCTCTCCCCCGCCCCGGCTCGGGACGAGCTGCCCGACTGGAACGAGGTGCTCCCGCCCTGGGATCGGGAGGAGGACGAGGTGTTTCCCCCGGGGCCCTACCACCCTTTTCCCAACTACATCCGGCCGCGAACACTGCAGCCACCCGCTGCCTCGCGCCGCCGCCACTACCACCACGCCCTGCCGCCTTCGAGCCACTATCCCGACAGGGAGGCCCAGGCGCGGCGCGCTCAGGAGCAGGCGGAGGCAGAGGAGCGCCGGCTGCAGGAGCAGGAGGAGCTGGAGAATTACATCGAGCACGTGCTGCTCAGGCGCCCGTGACCGGCCCCGGCCCCGCCCCCGCGCGCCGCCGCGCGCGCCGCCACCCCCCCTCCGTGTCGCTCCTTTCCCCTCTCAGTGTTTTGCATGCGCCCGGCCCCGCCCTCGGCCGCCGCCCAGCCCCGCCCCCGCCCACCCCTCCGCCCGCGGGCCGCCCCGCCCCCGGGCTACGCCGGGACTTGTCAGACCTCTTCGTGCGTCGGAAGCCCGAAATCCCAAACTCACTCACGGGTGTCTCGGGAACAGCACAGGGGGCCGGGTAGTTTGTGCGAGTTCCCTGCCCCCGCGGGGCCCCGTCCCCACCTAGTCCCTCTCGGGATGTCCCGATCTGAAACCGGAAAAAGGATTTCCAGTTAACTGTGTGAAGAAGTGTCTGTCTCCCGCCCTTTGGGCCTCCCAAGAGCCTCTCCACCCTCTCCGGATCGCTGTGAATTTACCCCTTCTTTCCCTACTCTGTTGTAAATACCCCTCACGGAGGAAATAGTTTTGCTAAGAAATAAAAGTGACTATTTTATTAGGACTTTGTTCTCGGTTATTCACCCGTCCCCTTGGGCCTGCGTGGTCCTTCCCAAGGGGCGGTGAGGGAAGCGCCATCCACAACACCCATCTCCTCCTGCTCAAAAGCCAAGGTTGAGTGATAGAACCTCTTTCAACCGTATTCGGGGGGGGGGGGGGAGGGGTTGCATAGAATAGGCTCACATCCTTTAGGAAACCCTAAATTCCACTTCCAGCTTGGGGGTTAAAGTCACAGGTCCTCAGGCCCTGGCAGAGAGATGCAGAGCGGATAAGGTGCCGCAGCTCTGACCCACCTAGTAAATTCTTCTTTGCACGATCTCAGGGCCACTTAGGCAGTGCTGGTAGCTCCCACCGCCCCTGCTCCACCTTACCCACCCACCTCCCTTAACTGCTCCCTAAATTCCCTGGTCCTATGTACCTCACAAGACATATGGGGAGGAGGGGTTGGCGGCCATGGAAACATCCTGCTTTTAACTGTTCTCAAGCCTTTTCTAAGCATAGAGGATGGGATATATCCTTGAACTCTTGCGTCTCCTCCCCAAATGAAACTAAACCAGGTGAATGACCACAAAGAAACCTCAGAGGAGTGAAACCACATCCCCAGGAGTTGCTCCTCCCTGTCTGAAGGCAGCTCAGGGAGCTGGAAGCACCTTGGTCAGTGGCCACTGAGGTCAAAGACACTGAGCTCACAAATCTGTTTGGGGGGAGGGCGGTGCCAGGTAAAATACAGGACACTCAGTCAAATTTGCATTCCAGATAAACAATGAATACATTTGCACAGGACACACTTATTCTAAAAACATTATCATTATCATAACAAATTGAACTGGGTATCTTCCTTTTTTTTTTTTTTTTGGCCTTAAATCTGGCAACTCTAGTTCCAGGGATGAGTGGAACGGGCAGTGCTGCTTTCGCGTCCTGACTGATCGCAGCAGCCCTGCCTTCCTTCACAGAGCCTAAGCCAGGCAAAGTCCAGAAATGCTTTTCCTTTTATTTCGGAGGAAAAGAAAAAAAAATCAGACACTTTCCCCACCCCACCCGCTTAGCTCCTGCCTCACCCGGAACTCGGAGTGAAGGAGGGACAGGGCCCAGTCTTCTGTAAGGCCTACCCTTCCCCCAGCCCTCCCTTCCCTCAAAGTAGCAAGGTTAGAAAAACATTAACTATGTTGCTCCTCTGCTGGAACTGAACGGAGGCCCCACTGCAGCCAAGAGAGGCCCCACTGCAGCCAAGAAGGAAGGGGAGGAGACAGATGAGGGAAAAGGACTTCCCTCTGGAGACACAGAGGTCCCCCTCCCAGGCAGAGAAGCTGCCCTGGCTGGCTGCGGGGAGGGCTGGAGGTAGGTTATGGGGCAGGGAGAAGAGAAGAGCCCTGAAAACCTTTTCCCTTTAACCTGACATATTTATATATTTACAGTTATAAGGGCAGGGGGGGGAGTTTGGGGTGACATTAGTTCTTCAAAGGCAGGGGATGAAAGCCAAATAGCACCCCCGACTTGGTCACATTTTCCTGCCTCCTAGCTCCTAAAACCTTCAGTGGGAAAAGGGGAAACAGGAGGTAGGGGGTGGAGGGAGGGAATGTTTGAGGGCCCTGAGCCCACAGCTCACTGCAAAAGAAGGTGAGGCAGCAGGGGAGGGGCAGCTGGGCCCCACCAAGAAAAGGGCCACCGATGCCCTGCCTCTCCACCAGCTCCCCACATCTCCACGCGGCCCCGGGCGGAGGCTAGGCCAGACCCATCTCCTCCAGCACACTGCGCGGCGACTCATCCTCCTAAGGCAGAGACAGACAGAGGGTGATGTGGAGACACCAGGAGAGGCAGACGGGGTGAGGGAGCGGAGGGTGGGCAAGACAGCAATCGTAAGGACAGACAGAGCGGGGGAAGCACAGAGAGACACCGGGGAGGGAAGAGAGAAGCCAACGTGAGCCCAAGGCTGGAGCAGCTGGGGACCCTTCAGGGGAGCTCTCCAGCCTCCCAGGAGCGCCTCCCAGGTGCACCCCCCCAGAGCCAGCCATGGCAAGGAGTGGGGTCCAGGTTGAGTCCACCACCACCCAGAGAACCCAAAGCCAGGAGCTTGGCAAGAAGGGGGCTCGGCCTTAGTATCTGAAGGGGAGGGAGTAAAACTGGGACTGGGGGCTGGGAAACTGGCTTTCCCAGGGCAGGGGGTGGCAGATGGTTGGGTGCGGGGAGGGAGTAAGAAGTTGGCATCAGGTCCCCGAGGAAAGGTGGACCAGACTGCAGAGAGATGAGTCACTAGGGTCTGAGCAGAGCACTAGCAACAGGGTGGGTGTGCGAGTGCCAGGGCACGTGTGTATGAGTGTGCGTGTGTGTGCATGTGTGTGCGTGTGTGTGTGTGTGAGTGATGGGGGAGCTGGACCAGTGAGGTGGCAAGTTGGATTCTGCCCTTTCTCCTTCTGCAGGGATGAGCCCCCCCCCGCCCCCCATCTCTCCCCCTCCTCAGAGCCAGCTCAGGCCGGCTTGCTCATCATTGCAGGTTCCGGTGACTCATCTCCCTGCACCAAGGCTCAGCAGTGGCACAGCAGAGAGGGGGCAGGCAGTAATGGCGTGAGGGCGGGGGTGCCGGATAGAAGGGAGAATCAACAACCAGGCGCCCTCAACCCCAACCCCCAAATCCCCATAGCAAAATTTTGCTTCTGAGGAGCAGAGGCTTTGAGTATGTGTGTGTTTAAAAAAAAGAAAGAAAGAATGACCTATCATGTGCCCCCTTCTCCAATTCTCTGAGCAACCCTAAATGCCAAGAGAAGCGTGGGACAAAGGCGATTTGGCTGGGATGAGATACCCTGGGTCTTGGGAGAAGGAGGGGGGAACTGGCACAGGCGGCCGTCTGCCACCCCCACTACCTCCCACCCTGAGCAGTTAGGGCTTGAGGGCCAGCTGGCCAACCAGGCGCCTTGGGGGCCAGACACCACAGGGAGGGCGGGAACGGGCAGCTGGGGCCCGCAGGCAAGGAGTCCAGGGTAGGGAGGGCGCCCTTGGCCTTGGCCCTCTTCCCCCTCCTCCTCACCGCCCCGGCCCGCACCTCCTGCAGCAGGTCCGCCTGCTCGATAGCCTTCAGCACGCTCTTCTTGGAGGTGTCCTGGACGTCGCCCCCCATCAAAAACTCATCCAAGATGAAGTAGGCCTTCTCAAAGTTGAAGATGATGTCCAGCTCGCAAACCTGGGGGTGGGGAGGGAGGCGGAGCTGAGTGTCAAGGTGCATCTCCACCCCCGTTTTTTCTCATCACGGTTCCATGGCCTTCGTGACCACTCCTCCCCACCTTGGGTTCTTGCCCCAGGTCTCTGTCCTCCCAACCCCTAGGCCTTAGTCCTTGGTTCGGCTTTTCCTTCTCCTTCTCTTGCTTCTTTCTCTGTGATCATGAAATATTAGTTGCTCTAGTCTACCCTTGACCTTGACTCCTGTTGCCTTCCCCCCAAATCTGCGACACAGTTCCTACCAGAGGCTGGGCTAGCTTCCCTCCCTAGGCACTGAGGCAGGGCAGGGAAGGAGATTCTGGATCATGGGGTAAATGACTTCAGTTCCAAGCAGCACTTTGACACTAACCAGCTAACTCTACATGTCATTTAATTTCTCTGAGTCTCAGTTTTCTCATCTGAAAATGGAGACACCAACACCTACTCATAGGATGGAATGAGGAGCAAACAGGAGAACCTGAAAGCACCTTGTAAATTATTAAGTGGAATACAAATTATGGAGTTATTACTATTCCCCACCTAAGATCTGAGCTCACTGCCAGTGCCCAGACTATAGCCCAGATCAGTTAATTCAGAATCTCCGGGGTTGAGACATAGGCATCGCTATTTTTAAAAAAACTCTCCAGAAGATTCCAAAGCAAAGTCAAGGTCAGGAACCACTGATAAAACTCTGAACAAGGCCTCTGTCCTTGTGTAAGAAGTTGGAGCTGAGCTCTAGATGGACTGACTAAGTGGCAGATTCTGGTCCCCACCCTCCTCCCCCCTGAGCTGATTAAGGCGCATGGCTAATAGGCTTAAGGCTTAAAGAGGGAGATTAACTACTGTTCTCACTGTTCCAACTTCCCCTCTCCTGAGTCTTCCAGGGCAGAGACCGGAAGGATCCCAGAGTTTGGTAAAAAGAGGGGATTGCTGTGTATGGAAATGGGTGGATGGGGAGACTTACGCTGCCGAAGTATTTGTCCAGGAGCTCCACATACCGGTGGATCAGCTCCAGCGTGATAAGCTCATTGTCTTGGCCCTCGATGGCACAGCAGAAGTAGAGGCTGGCATATCTGAGGACAGGGGCACAGGAGGGATGGCTGGGACGGCTGCTGGGGCTGCTGGGGCTGCTTTGGGACCCAGGCATTTTGTGCCCAAACCTCTCATTTCCCCCCATTCCCAGTCTGTGCCCCTACTGGACACAGGCGGGGTGGCCCCAGGGTATGCAAACAGTAACTCACTCTGCCTCTCACAAATGCAGGCAGGGACGCAAGCTCTTTCCCTGTCGACCTCTGACCTGCTCAGTTTGACTCAGCAAAAACCTGAGCCACGAATTCACCTGCTCAGAGGAGGAACTGGAAAGGGTTGGTGCACGTGTGTGTGTGTGTGTGTGTGTGTGTGTGTGTGTGTTAGGAAAGTGGTGCAGGATCTATGATTGTTGAATGAGGCTGCCAGGGATGTGTGCAATAGACAAGATGGGGCCTTTGGGACAGAGGTAGGTGCATGAAGTAGGTGTCAGGCTTGAGCAAAACCAAAAGGGAACAAGACTTTCTTCAAGGTTAATTTGGAAAGTAAAGGTGGCTGGAGTTCATCACTGCCCTCCAGATGTCCTTAGCTCTAAGCTCTCCCTGACCTAAGGGACTGCCTATTTCTTGGCCAGGTGAACCCATCCCAGACCCCAATCAAGCAGGATCCAGGCAGGTCTGAAAGTAGGTGGGGAGTCACCTCTTATAGACAACTTTGAGGTCCCTCCACTCCAGGAAGCTGCACATCTTGGGCTTGCGAGCCAGAACGACCTGCATAAGCTCCCGAACCATCTTCTTTCGCTCCTTGTCTGAGGTGGCCAGGTACCATTTTTGTAGCCGCAGCTTCCCCTGCCGGCTGAACAGCAGCATGAATCGCATCTGGGGGTGGGGGGGAGTCAGAGCCAAGGGTCAGAGATTTGGTTCTTTGAGCTGGTTTCCTCCAGAAATACACAGCCCCAAACTCATCCCATCTAACTCTTCTCGACTCACGGCTTCTACTTTCTTCAAAACATCAGCCCTTGCTGTCAACTCTGGCTATTCCCACCAGCAGGTGCCTTTCCTTGTAGGGGGTGTCAGAGCTTCTGAGTCTGTCATTTGGGTTCAAATCCTGGCTCTAGTAGTTGAGCAATTTGCCTTGGGCAATTACTTTATGTCTCTGGGCTTCAGTTGCTTGGTGTGTAAGATGGAAATAATAAAAGTACCTACTTTCCCAAGTTGTTAGGTGGGATTGAAGGAGTTGATACGTGAAACAGTGCCTGGCACGTAGTAAGCACTGTAACACATTAGGTATCGCTATTATTACTTCCTGACCTCCTGTTTCTTAATCCTGTTTTCCAAAGGTGGGTAAAATGCTATCACGGTGACAAGCAGCCCATAGCTGATGTCAGAGATGTCTGCTTTCTTTCCTGCTCTTTCTATCCACCACCACGCTGAAATCAGGTATTTTGTTCTCAAGAAGCTACCTCAATTCTCCACCCCATCCTAGCCATACACCCTTGCTGATGGCCCCAGTGCACTGCCCTCCCATGCCAGTCCTGTGCCCAGGGGCATCCTTCACGTTAGCACATGGTATTGGGAGCCCCGGATTCCCCCCTCTGCTCTCCTCGGCCCTCCAGGCATTTGGCCAGCCATATTCCTCTTGTCCTCCTTTTAGGGTGCCTCCTGCTGAACGCCCACACCTCCCCAGATACCAGGTGACCAATTTCCCTTTCAGTCCCTCAGTTTGGACACAGCCATTCAGGGTGGCTCGCCTAGGGAATGTTTGTGGAACAAGCGCAGGCGGGTGGACTGGGGAGTGCAGAGCCCTCACTACCCCGTGCAACCACAGCTTCCCAGTTCGGGGGGTGGGCGGGTCCGGGCCACATCCTGGAGTCATCTCCCTCTCCTTGTAGCTCTTCTCTCCGTGTACATTACCAGGGCTGGAGCCCTGGGTGTGCGGAACAGTACTAGTTTAGACGGCTAAGGATCAGAATTCGAGAGAACTGGGTTTTTTTGGTGGCGGGGAAGGCGAAGCGCTGCTAGCGCGGCGGGTGGTCAACAGAGGGGCGCAAGGGAGCCGTGTGCGGCTACGATGGGAGGTGGGCCGGGAGCAGGAAGACGGAAGGCCCGAGTTCCGGAAAGAGGATGGGGTGGGGGGCGGAGAGCCAAGAGCACCGGAACCGGGAAGCCAAAGCCTGGGTCCCCGAGAGCAAAACCTCGAGCCCACTTGGCTTCCCCACCTCACCCCCCCCCCCTCTAGGTGAGGCAGGACGTCCACTCCTCGGACCCGGAAACTATCCCCTCGCACACACCGCCCTTCCCGCCGGCCGCCGCCGCTCTGGGCTGCACGTGGACAGAGGGTCTCGGTGACTCGCGACCCCCGCTGCCTCCCTCCGCCAACAGGCCCCGGAGCCCCCATTCCTCGGGCGACTTCCCTGCGGCAGTGGTTGGGACCCCTTGGATCGCGACCCGCGCGCTCCTCCTGGCTCCGGACGGTCCCGCCGCCCCCTAGTCACCTCCCTCTCTCCCCACAAATGCGCCCCCTCTCCGCGCCTTCTCCCTAAAGCCATTTCCAGCTGCTCTTCCTTCCGAGGCCGGCTAGCCCACCCGCCCAGGTAAGTGAGGGCCTCTGAGGACCGGAGGGAGAAAGAGCGGCTCACACCGAGGGCGGCCCCAAGGACCCCTGCAGGTGCAGCCCACGCCCCTCGGTTCCCCCTCCCCTCCCTCTTTGCACAGCCTACCATCCTGCAGCCTCCGGCCCTGCGCGTCCCTCTTCGGCCACCGTAGGCGCCAGCTCCACTCCCTTTCTTATCCTTTCGCCTCCTTCCCTCCCTCTCGCTTGAAGCCCCGCCCTGTCCGCCGCGGTTCAGAGAACCAAGGCTTTGCGTACTGCGCAGGCGCCAACGCTGCGGGGCGCGCGGGCGGGGCTGGAGGTGGAGAAGCGGAAGCCATGGCAACCAGGTCCTTGACTTCAGCTTTGAGTAGCCCTGTCGTCATGGTAACAAGGCTGTCTTGTGGGCTGGTTGGAGAATGGGGGAGGAGGACAATGAGGTCCTCGCGCTTTGGAACCTTGGGGGAGAAAGGCGGGTAAAGGGGTGAGAGGTGGATGAGATGACCGCTGGAGTTTGTGAGGAAGTAGGGTGGTTTAATGGAAGGGGCGTGGGCGATTGAGAGGGAGCAGGGTGGGAATTGTCTGTAGGGAAGGAGGAATGACGAGGAAGGCAAAGACAAAGGGTGGTGGTGGGGCAAGCATGAGAGACGTATGGAGCTCAAAATAGATATCTACTGGGAACCTGCTAGATGCAACAACACTCAAAGTAAGAGAAAGGTGTAGGTAATGAGGCAGATGAGAAATAAAAAGAGAAAAGGAGGGGCTGATAGAAAAGTGATGTAAGGAAGAGGGGGAGAAGCATGATTAAGGCGAAAGAGGAAGAAATAAAGAGAATCTTAAAAAGTTGGCACGGGTCAAAGCTAAAAAGGGACAGTCGTAACCCAGACACAAGTGTCAAGATGAGAAGGATGTAAATTGTAATACAAGCTTTTTGACTGAGGATGTGCACGTGTGAGTGTGTATACTTGTGTGTGTGTGTCCACGTAGTAAAGGAGTTTGCATATAAATGGATAAGAGAAAAATCTTAAATTTTGTCATGCCGAAAACTTAATGGTATATTTCTAGATAATTGTTGGTAACTAATGATGCTATTGTTTTTTTTTTTGTTTGTTTGTTTGTTTTTTTGATGCTATTGTTTTTGAGTAGCACTTGAAGCAAATGTTGGTAAGGCTCTACCTGTCTCCACTTTGCATTCTTTTCTTCTTACTCTTTGTTATGGAGGTCATATGCTTTGGTTGCAAGGGGGTGGGCCTAATCACCTGGGATACAATCTGGTTTCTGATCTCTACTTGATGTATAGTCTCAGGTGGGTCCTTTAACCCTCCATTTACTCATTTAAAAAATGAAGATAGCAATACCTACCTTGCAAGTCCGATTTGAGGCTGTATAGAAAGTATCTGACACACTGTAAACACTTGATATTGGTAGCGATTACTACTATTTGCCTTTCCCAACTTCTTTGGTCTACTTCTTTTTCTTATTCCTTTGTTTTTCATCTCCCTTTCTCCTCTGCCTATATCATAGGCTTGCCAATGGCATAGACATTGGCTGAACTATCTTGGTGTTATTTTTTAGGTCAAGAATCATATCAATAAAGCAAGTTGTCATCATGGAGTGAAAAGAAGGAGTGGGAGTGTGTGAGAAGGGCAGAAGGCAAAATAATGAAATGTGCTCATAAGGGAGAGGAGAAGGTTGTATATAAAGAAGTAATGAGCAGTGAGGTAAAGATGTGAAGCAGAGATCTAGGCAACAGCCCGAGGAAGTGCGGAAGATCTAGAGATGTAAACTCCTACACTCCTTGGAAAGATGACACTTTCTAGAATTCCTTGTCTCAACGTGCCATGCCTAGCTGCAGAGGAGATAAGATCCATGAGAGAATTGTGAGAAATAAGGGTTTTGCTCACGAAGAATCATAGACTCAAGTGGTTTAAACTAACTAGAAGATAGTGGACGGCATTTATCTCTTCATGTTTAGTGAATGATACACGTAGAGAATCTATGAGTTAGTGGGTGCAATAAGCTTGTGTCTGCAGATGAGTTCGGATTTGATGCAGTGGGCAGTTGGGAGTCATTATAGTTGTCTGAGCTGCTGAATAACTTGGTGAAAACAGCTTTGAAAAAGTTAATCTTATAGTAATATGGGGGATGATTTGAAAGGACAAATGGAAGGCTGGAAGATCATCTAGGAGGCAGTTTTGGGAATCTAGGCACAAAAATGAAATGGAGAGGGACAAATTGGAGAGATACCTGTAATGGGCCAATCACCTGAATTTAGAACTCATCTAAGTAGAGAAGGAAGAAGAATCAAAGATGAGTCTGGAGAATTAGTGGTGCCATTTGTATAAATGGAAAAATAGGAGAGGTGAGATTCTCCTTCATTGGTATGGATGGCGTCTTTATTGTTATCCTGCAAACCCCATGCTGACACCTCCCCAAGCCTTCCCTCTTCCCTCATCCGGTTGGAGAGGTGGTTCCTGCGGTGGGTGGAAGGGTGATCCACATGGCCTCCGAAGCCTTTTATTTCTGAGTCTATGATCTATGTTTCTCTTGTGATGACGCTCCCTGCCACCTTTTTTTTTTCTTTTTTTTAAATTTATTTTTTATTTATTTATTTTTGGCTGCGTTGGGTCTTCGTTGCCCTCGCGGCAGCGGGCGGGCTTCTCATTGGGTGGCCTCTCCGGTTGTCAAGCACGGGCTCCAGCAGCCGCAGCACGCAGGCTCAGTGGTTGTGGCTCGCGGGCTCCAGAGTGCAGGCTCAGCAGCTGTGGCGCACGGGCCCAGCTGCTCCGCGGCATGTGGGATCCGCCCGGACCAGGGCTTGAACCCGTGTCCCCTGCATCGGCAGGCGGATTCCCAACCACTGCGCCACCAGGGAAGCCCCCCACCACCATTTTTGGTGTATTCTTTAAGTACTCATTGTTCCCTGATGATGTCATTTGCAGTCATCTCTGGGGTTTTTTTTAACTTCTTTTTTTACCTAAGCAGTTGGGACCTTATCATATGCTATTCCTAAGGGTCCTGAATACTTTCTGTGGTAGATGTTTGCCATTCTTTTTCACTTCGCTGGCTCTACACCCCCTTCCTAGGGTTTCGGAATCCCCACCTTACGAGTCTAGGGGGAGACAGAGCAGCCTCCCAGTGTAGCATTCGAATTTCCCAGATATTCCCTTTGGCAGCCCTCTTTGTGCCCACAGCATGGGCATGTCTGCTGGACTCGGCCAGTCTTTACTCTCACCTGGACTTTGGTCCAGGAGGGAATGAGGGGGGATGGGGTGATGAGGGTAGAGGACAAAACCTAGGGCGCAGGTGGAGTGGCGCCAATGGCAGTGTCCCGTACCAGTAAGAGGTAGGGTGGGGGTACCTGGTGATTTGTAATTTGGGGCTCTGTCTCCAGTGTGAGACCTCCTGCTGGTTCTCTGGCCCTCCTGGCAGTTCCCTGAGCTCCCCAGTTTCCTTTTCTGCTTCATTTAGCCAGAGTTGGTTTCAGTTCCTGGTAACAAAGGACTCTGAGTGCTAAACTAGGTAATCACGCCACACTGTCTGTTGATGGCACATGTGAGTTGTAAGCTCCCCTTGGGACAGTGTCTTACTCATGTTTTATTTCTTTACAGCACCTAGCACAGTGCTTGTTGATTGGCTTCAATTATGATTGGTATACATGGTTACCTAATCGAGATATTTAAATCTTACATCTCACCCCAAATATGCTAAATTCTAATTTTCTATATAATAGTACATATTTAATATCTATTATTCCTGCTGGAGGATAAACTGCCTTCTTTTGCTGTTTCTCCTGTGCCTAGCACAGTGCCCGGCACACAGCAGGTACCCAAGAGTTGTTGAAGAAAGGTACACTGGATCCTCCACTTGAAAATTTCATTGTCCTCTCAAACTTCACTTGCCCAAAATGAGTAACTTCCTTCCGCCTTCCCCTGAAACCATCCCATTTCTTGGTTTCCCATTGTGGTCAACATCGCCACCTTTTCCTAAGTTTGCAGACTATCAGCCTGGGACATGAAGGATCACAAAAAACATGGCTTATTCAAGGGACATAGATCAGACCTGCCTGATAGACTAGGAGAGCGTATGGAAAAAGGGGAGACTGGCTGGGTTATCAGAGGAGGGAGGCAGCAGTCTGAAAACCAACTTGATGACTTGGGACTTCATTCTCAGGCATGTCCCTGGAACCTGCCTTGCTATTATTTTTCCTTTGTGATTTTGTTCATATTGTTTTCTGGAATGCCCTGCCATTCCCTCCCCACAGACCCAAATCCATCTTATTCATCCTTTAAGTTTGAACAAAGCACCCGGTCCTGATGACCCTTTACACTCCAGTGATCATTTCTAGAATGTTCCTTTCAACCATTTTTGCAGTGATTCCCGTAACATTTCAGCTTTTTGGTGAGTATTCTCCGTAGATGCTGGCAGACCTCATTTAACTGCGCTTTGCTTTATTGTGCTTCGCAGATACTGAGTATTTTACAAATTGAAGGTTTGTACTGTAGCAACCCTGCACTGAGCAAGTCTACTGACGCCATTTTTCCAACAGCATTTGTTCATTTCATGCCTCTGTGTCACATTTTGGTAATTCTTGCAATATTTCAAACGTTTTCATTATTATTATCTTTGTTATGGTGACCTGTGATCAGTGATCTTTGTGACTACTGTGGTAACTGCAGATGTGGTAGAAATGGCAAGAGAACTAGAATCAGAAGGGGAGCCTGAAGATGTGACTGAACTGCTGCAATCTCGCGATAAAACTTTCGTGGTGAGGAGTTGTTTCTTCTGGATGAGCAAAGAAAGTGGTTTCTTGAGGTGGGATCTACTCCTGGTGAAGATGCTGTGAAGACTCTTGAAATGACAAGAAAGGAATGAGAGTATTACATAAACTTAGTTGATAAAGCAGCGGCAGGATTTGAGGGAATTGACTCCGATTTTGAAGGAAGTTCTACTCTGGGTAAAATGCTATCCAACAGCATTGCAGGCTACAGAGAAATTGTTTGTGAAAGGAAGAGTCAATCAATGCAGTCAATCACTGTTGTCTTATTTTAAGAAATTGACACAGCCATCCCAACCTTCAGCAACCACGACCCTGATCAGTCAGCAGCCAACCACATCAAGACAGGACCCTCCGCCAGCAAAAGATTACAATTACGGGCTCAGATGATGGTTAGCATTTTTTAGCAATAAAGTATTTATAAATTAATTGTATCTCCGACGTATGCCTGTACTTGAGAGTAAGAAACATCAATCACTTACATTATTGTTGTTTTTTTGGCCTGCGCTGAGCAGCATGAGGGATCTTAGTTCCCTGACCAGAGATGGAACCCGCACCCCCTGCAGAGTCTTAACCACTGGACCGCCAGGGAAGTCCCTCACTTACTCTGTTTTAAAAGTGCTTCACCGCCCCCAGTATACAGTTACACGTTTAAAGAAAAACTTGTTAAATTGGAGTTCAGACTTGGCAAGATTTTGGTTGAAGCCATAGCTGCTTTGCTTCAGAAGCTTTCCACTGGCGCCAAAGCGACCTCTGGTGGCCAGGCGAGAAAAGGCTGCATTCAGGATGCTGGTGTTCAAGCTGGTAAGGCACAGGTGTGCACCCAGGACGCCCTGGTGACGGGCACGTGAGGGCAGCACCTTTGCTCCTGGCTGCGTCTGAGCCCTCCTCTGTGTTCAGGGAGACCTGTGTTCACAAATGCCACAGAGAGGGCGGTACAGTGTAGTGGCCAGGAGCACAGGCATGGCTGGGGCAAGGGATTCAACCTTCCTGTGTCTTACCTTCCTCATCTCTACAGAAGTGCATGCCATGGTTAGTACAATGAAACTTACTTGAGGAACCGCCTGGGAAAAAAAAATGATTTGGAAAACAGATGGTGTCTCCTTGACAAGTTTCATTCTGATAGAATCTTTTTACCCTTGAGAGATTTACAAAATCCATACTCATTGCCCACACCTGGGCAGATAAATAATTCCAATGGGTGAGGTGAACAAGAAATCTGCAGTTATGATAGATACAGGCAGATCTTGTGGAGTTTTCATCCCTAGAAATAGAGAGAGGAAGAGTGGCCAAGGAGGGCTGGGTGGGCTTCACACTGTGAGGCTGCATCACCGTCTTTGTCCTCAAAATATCTGAGAAGAAAAGAAGGTAGTGTTAAATGGGGCACTTCCTGGGGCAAACTCCCTTGGTGGCGAAGAGGCCTTCTGAAGAACTCTTTTCTTCTGAGCCTTCTCAGCATGTATGGACAGTGTTTGAATTACATCCTGCAGAATTAAGGCTATAATGTGTTCTGCTTTTGGAAGCATCTTGTGCAAAAAGGAGGCTCTTTTGGTCTCTAAGCAAATCTGTCACAGATGGGTAGCTCCTCAACAACTAGCCCAGTGCCTGGCTTTGGTCACATTTTCAGGGTATAAGGAGGACAAAAGTTAAATCTGGATGCTGGTGTCCTAAATTCTTGGACTTTTGCCTTCATGAGCCAGCTACCCTTTATGAGCCCGAAGCGGGATCTGTATGAGAGGAAGGAAGTATTCCTGCAGGAAGAGGAATCCTTTAGCCCCAGCTGAAGTTTTGGCCATAAATCTCAGCGTAGAAGTATCTTGTGAACCGGCTCAGGCTACATCTAGTTTTTGTGTATGGGCTCTAAGCCAGCTAGGAAGAGGCAAAGTGACCTCTCTGGCCTTTTTCCCCGTAGTTCTACAACCATATCTTAGTCCTTCAAGGCTTGCCAGTTGCACAGTGAGAATAGGAAAGGAAAGACGGAGAAGTCATCGAGGTTAAAGGAGAGCATCTCTCTCTAAAGCTGAGAGTAGCTTTGGGGAGCTACTCATTCTAGGCCTCGTTCCTCTGGCTCTTGCCCTGGTTCCCACTGGCTTTCTAAGGGGAGAGGAGGACCTTCCTTCCAGGCTTGATTGCACTTTGGGGCCCCTCTTACTACATCAGTCTTGTGGGAGACAAGAAATCCTGAATGTAAAGAGAGGAAACCATAAGGAGAAGGTGTAATAACCACATCTCCTTGGAACATCCTAGTGCATCGTGTTGGAGGCCCCAAGAATGCCCCTGGACTGACCCTTGAGAGGGATACAGGAGGGGAAGGGCAGTGAGAAGGCCTTAGTACGTGTTGAATGACTGAGGAGGGAGTCAGTGAATGGAGACCCTTTCTAGATTTACTCTCCAAAACATTATAATCAAATTTGCTCCAAGGAAGTCTAACATAATTTTAGGGAAAATTATAATGTGAAGCTTCTTTCAGTTCAAGGTCTAAAAATCTATCTTTATTCATGGCAGTGGGATTATTCAGGAAAGTTGTGAAGGCTTTTTTAAGCTTCAGAAAAGGTAGGATTCTTACCAGGCAAGATGATCACCTTTGATTGTTTTGTACCATTTGAAAATGTTGGTGTTACCGTAATCACATTCTTGGGGGATTAGGAGATTCTTAAAAGATACTTAGTCCCATTGCTAGGAAGTTGTCTCATGCATATACGAGCACGTGTGCACTGGGATAAATGTGCAAGGATGTCCGTCTCAGCATTGTTGGTAATAACAATGACATTTTTTAAAAGCCATGAAACAACCAAAACATCAATCAGTGATCCACTTTTACCCTTTCAAACTGTTTGAATGTCTTAGTATGAGCAGATGTTCCTTGTCATTTAAAAAAATCACCTCTCCCTGACTGCTGACTCATCCCCACCAAGAGGTCATCCTGGCTGTCCTTGAACACTTCCAGTGATGGAGAACTCACTACCGCTTAACTATCAGACAATGTTTTGATCAAGAGCCTCTGGACAATAATTAGTTCCTATTAAGACATGATCTAGGTTTCCAGGGGTGGGGGCTGCGTCTCTCAGTCCCATCTTCAGGGCTCTGGAGCTGGATAGCACGCAATTATGACAGCTACTTCTTGGTATTTTTTCCATTTAAAAATTATTATTATTTTTTTTTTTTTTTTAAATTTGGGCTTTTTTTTTTTTTTTTTTTTTTTTTTTTTTAGCTACTTTATTTATTTATTTATTTATTTTTGGCTGTGTTGGGTCTTCGGTTCGTGCGAGGGCTTTCTCTAGTTAACGGCAAGTGGGGGCCACTCTTCATCGCGGTGCGGGGACCGCTCTTCATCGCGGTGCGCGGGCCTTTCACTATCGCGGCCCCTCCCGTTGCGGGGCACAGGCTCCAGACGCGCAGGCTCAGTAGTTGTGGCTCACGGGCCCAGCTGCTCCGTGGCATGTGGGATCTTCCCAGACCAGGGCTCGAACCCGTGTCCCCTGCATTAGCAGGCAGATTCTCAACCACTGCGCCACCAGGGAAGCCCTAAAAATTATTTTTGAATATACGAATGGAAAATAATTGGGGGAAGTATGTCCTCTGGCAAAAGCCTTCAAGATACTGGAAGAAGACAATAAAGGACTGTTCAGGATAACATTTTAAGGAGGATATTAAAAATCTATGTAGGAGCTTCCCTGGTGGCACAGTGGTTAAGAATCCGTCTGCCAATGCAAGGGACACAGGTTCGAGCCCTGGTCTGGGAAGATCCCACATGCCACGGAGAGACTAAGCCCATGTGCCACAACTACTGAGCCTGCGCTCTAGAGCCCACGAACCACAACTACTGAGCCTGTGCGCCTAGAACCTGTGCTCCGCAACAAGAGAAGCCACTGCAATGAGAAGCCTGCGCACTGCAACAAAGAGCAGACCCCGCTCGCCGCAACTAGAGAAAGCCCGTGCGCAGCAACGAAGACCCAACGCAGCCAAAATAAAAAATAAATAAATAAAATTAAAAAAAAAAAGAATCTATGTAACCTAGGGGCAAGACAGGAATAAAGATGCAGACATAGAAAATGGACTTGAGGACATGGGGAGTGGGAAGGGTAAGCTGGGATGAAGTGAGAGAGTGGCATGGACATATATACACTACCCAATGTAAAGTAGATAGCTAGTGGGAAGCAGCCGCATAGCACAGGGAGATCAGCTCGGTGCTTTGTGACCACCTAGAGGGGTGGGATAGGGAGGGTGCGAGGGAGACGCAAGAGGGAGGGGATATGGGGATGATATATGTATACATATAGCTGATTCACTTTGTTATACAGCGGAAACTAACACACCATTGTAAAGCAATTATACTCCAATAAAGATGTTAAAAAAAAAAGAATCTATGCATCAAAAGAGCCTTGTTTTCAAGGAAGCTGATATGTCAATGGGGGTGGGGAGGACAACATGCACACTCACAGAGCACACACACATGCACGCACTGTTACACACCAGGAAAGAGAAAGACGGGTACATGCCAAGCAGAGAGCGATGATGTTGACTGGATCCATGGGTTATCCATGGTGGGGGAAATGGATTTGGTCTGGGTTTTGAGAACTGGGGAGTGGGGTAGGCATGGGGGAGGGTGGGGACATTTGGTGGGGAAGGAAATGGCATGAACAGAGATGGGAAGTGACAGAGCAGTGAGCAGGTGTGTCTGGGCAGGTGGCAGGTGTCTGGGGAACCCTCTTTCCTTTTTGAGGACGGTACCCAAAAGGAGAATCATGTCCTGCACGATGTATCCCTGGGGGTCTTCTTGCAGAGCCCCGGTGACCAGCCCTGTGGATTCGCCCACGACAGGTCAGTGTGCCTTGAACTTGTGGGTGTGTGTTTCATAAAGATCCCTTTCCCCCTAGAGGTCTATGAACTGACAGCGTTTGGATTTTGTACCGTGTGAAACATGGAAAGTCAAGGCCAGGGACGCTTTTGGAATATTCTTTTTATTTATTATTTAAAAAAAACATTTTTTAGTTGCTTCTATATCAAAAGTGAAAAAGCATAGAATTCAACACACTTTCAAGAACGTTGGACCCCACATCTGGGTATCCTTGAGGGTACTGTGTGGCTGTCATTGTCCAGTGCATCATGGAAAAAGAAAAAAAACACACAAAGAACGAAGATTTTTCACTGAAGGGCGCAGTGGGATGATTAGGGTTCTATTAGGTTACATTCATTCGACATCTATGTGCAATTCTTCAATAAATTGGTCTTCATGCCTTACCCACCAGCTAGTTGGCTTTCAGAAAGATTATCTAACGGGGGTAATTGAGCCCGAGCTTCTTGCTATGTCTCTCATTCTCTCTCTCACTCTCTCGCTCTCGCTCTCTCGCTCTCTCTGTCTCTCTGTCTCTCTCTCTCTCTCTCTCTCACGTGTCCACAGCTCACACACAGCAGCCGGAAATGACACACTGAAGTGAGTCACCAATGCGGCTGTGAGTCACCCTGTAATTGGGGAAAGTTCTGTCCTGCTAGGTCGTGTAGCCTCTTGCACTCCCGCTCCTAAATATATTGGAAAATTTTGAAACAACAACTCTGTCTGCCTTGACCCACCACATCCTTTTGGTCCCTAAAGTGGGCTGAAGTTGGACAGTCCTGGCAGGGGTCCTGCTCCACGGAGTGGAAAGGCCAGGAGACGAGCGATGGGGTTCAGGCAGCCACCAGGTGGCAGTGTGGGCCCTATCACGCCTGCTGCCAGGAGGGGAATGACAGGCAAGTGGCCACTCCTGAGGTGCAATGACACAGACCACAAAGGAACACTATGAACAAGTTTAAATAATATGTTTTCTCCATAGTCCTTTCTCTCTCACAAGCACACAAGGACAAGGATGTGATAAATACTCAAGGACACCCCTGGCATCCCACCCTCCCCACCAGGATATTGGAGCCAAGAACCAAGCATACATCTCATCTCTCTCCCTCTATTTCTGCAACATAAAGTTTGTGGGAAGCAGAAACCTGCTTCTCTGAGTAAACAAGTCACCTACACTCCAAAATAATATATGCACACTGTTTCTGGGGAGGGGCCAGCCAGGCCTGGGTGGGTCTCGCGCCTCTGAGCTGGGGGAGGACGGACCTTGACATGAAAGAGTGTTTCTCCCATTGGCCTTCTTTGGCCTGCAGCCAGCTTTCTCAGCAGTGGCAAGACAGTGCAAGAGTGATGGCAACGTGACCGGAACACAAATTATTTCTAGCAAACACACAAAAGCTCCTTCCTGTAAGCCTTGCGGTGCCATCCTGCCAGGGCCTCAGTGCGATCCGGGTCCGAAGACCCGAACGGGCAGAGCGATGGGCAGAAGCAGCTGCGCAAATGATCCTGGGAGTTCTGCAGTCTTGCTGGGAGACCTTCGGGGCATTGTGCTTCCGAGGTCTCCCCCAGGGTCTCCACTGGGGAGTTTAACTCAAAGGTCCTCTTTCCCCCTCCTGGGAGAGCCGGAGGTCTAAGAGGCAGATTCGAAAGATTTACCATTTAAAAAAAAAAAAAAAAAAAAGGTAAATATCTTCTCTTTCTCCAGAAAAATGAATTAAAATAAAAATTCTTTGCTCCGGAGTTTCTTCTTCTTGGACATCTCCAGTTCCGTCCCAGATGAGGGCTGCATTTCCCATGGTCAGGGTTCCATCACTTGGCCCATGAAAAGGACAGTTCCTGAGGACGGAAGAATCATGGGAGATGAGAAGTGGGGGGAAGGGGAACGGCACAGCTCACCCAGCTCGGTGTTTACGGATGAACTGAGGTACGGGGAGATGAGTGAGTGTCTGGAGGCACAGCTGCTCTAGTGACTAAGCTGGGACTGGGGGACAGACTGAGCACCCCGTCTGGAGAGAACACTGCCTCCGAGGAGGGGAAGGGGAACAGAGCTATGATTCCTTGCCTGGAGTCCTCCTGGGAGGAGTGGGGGCGTCTACACCTGGCCGGACTAGTGCCCGAGTCCAGGAGAGCAGGGGGGGTGGGGGGTCTCCCGGGCCCCCCGCTCACCTGTGGGGTTGTGCCGCACCACGAAGAGGAAGGGTCTGTCCATGATGATCTCCTCGGGGGCCATTCGGGCTGAGACTATAAGGGCTGGAAGAGAAGGGACCATGTCTTAGAGCAGAGGGACGTGGGCACGGGAGCTTGGATTGGTCACAGGTGATCCAGTGACAGTGGCACTGGGATGGGGGGTGGTTTCAGGAGGCTCAGTTGTTTCCTGGATGTGAACCCTAAAAGTGTTGGGATGTCCTCTGAGGCCTGGTTTCCTCCAGGAATCGGGTAGAGATCTCTCAGGTAGTCACTCGCAGGCACGTTTATCTAAACCCTTTTAGGGCGTATTGGAAGCAAGTGCCTTTAAGTTGACTGACCACTCTGAGAGCAAGCCAGGACCTCACATTCAGAGGACCTCAGAGCCAGTGGGGAGGGAACGGGGTGCCAGGGAAAGCAGGCCTGTATTCTAGTAGGATTGGGATGGTGCTCTCCACACAGGAAGCGAAGCTCTACCACGAGAGACCTGGTTGACATGGGCAGTGGGGTCTTCCCAGTTCACCCAGGGTCTGGGTGCCAGACCGCGGCCCCTCCTGGAAGCCTGGGGCTGAGACTTGCCAGGCCTCACCTGAGCCTGACTCACCTGTGGAGGAGGACGCCACCGTGCCGCTCTCATTCACCTCAATCTTCACTTTCTGCAGCGCCTGTGACACGTACAGAAGCTCTTGATCTGAAACAGAGGTGGATACCAAAACACATCAGCTTTGGTTCTCAGTGAGAAGCTCCTTAGTCCTCTTAGGGACCCCAATGTCCACCAGGGGAAGAAAGTGAAAGGAAAACCTCTTACCTGAAAGTCTTGAGAAGTCGGCCTGGTTTGGCCTAAACATGTCGGTCATTCCCAAGTTCTCCAGGGGCCTCCTGAGGTCAACTTCACTCTCCAGGGAGAACCTGCAGACAGAAGCAGGACACAGCTCAAGCTCAGGCCACCTCTAACCCTACCAGGTATCCCCGTCCCCACAGACCAACAGGATGGGGACTGATGTGAAAGTAGAAGTGGGGGGCTTCCCTGGTGGCGCAGTGGTTAAGAATCCGCCTGCCAATGCAGGGGACACGGGTTCGAGCCCTGGTCTGGGAAGATCCCACATGCCACAGAGCAACTAAACCCATATGCCACAACTACTGAGCCTGTGGTCTAGAGCCCGCGAGCCACAACTACTGAGCCCGCATGCCTAGAGCCCGTGCTCCGCAGCAAGAGAAGCCACCGCAATGAGAAGCCTGTGCACTGCAATGAGGAGTAGCCCCCGCTTGCTGCAACTGGAGAAAGCCCGTGTGCAGCAACGAAGACCCAACGCAGCCAAAAACAAATAAATAAATAAATTTATTTAAAAAAAAAAAAAAAAGTAGAAGTGGGAAGCTTGTTTTTTTCAAATCCGTTTGCAAGGTCTCCTCCTTGCTGGGAGATTCTAGTACTAATGAACATTTTCCTGCAATCTCCCCACCCCCTTGAACCTATGACTAATTACTTTCCTCAAATAAGGCAGTAGTTTCAGCACAATGATATTCAGTCTGACTGGGGAGGGAGGGGGCAGGGCAAATTCTTCTGCAAGGATATTTGAACAAAAACCCGGTCTGTAGATTGTGTTCTGAGAGCTGAGCCTGAGAAGAACTCCAGCAGCGAGGCTTTGGGGCTCCCGCTCTGCTTCCCATCAGGGCACAACTAATTACCTCTATTTTTTTTTTTTTTTTGAAAGAGAGTGAGAGCATGCTAACCAACTAAATTATCCTCTTTCCCTAAGCCTGGCATTATGGCATCTGGAAATTTGGGGTAAGCATGGTGGGATGCTTCCCCACAATTCTGGAATTATCCAGTCTCAGCCTCCGGTACCCTCTTTGCTTCTGCAGAAGGATTTTTAAAACTCTGCTTTGTTGGAAGCCAGCTAGAAGCTGTAGTTCCGGCTGTTTCATCTGCGGAAGTGATTCCTTTGGTCTCCATTGTTTGGATGCTAACTTGAAGAGATGGGGGTGGGAGTGAGGGGCATTCCTAAAAGAGTGTAGATCAATGTATTCCCCTCCACCCCAACCCTGCATCATCTGTCTCTCTGGCTCTTCCTTTGGCTAGCTTTTGCTGGGTATTCAGAGGGTGGGAAATGTGGGGCACGGTCTAGAAAACTCCCCCGCTGCCCTCCAGCAGAAGAGGGATGATGGGAGGAATCTTAATCAAACCCAGGCCGGAGTGTTTCCCATCAGCTACCCACACATGTCCCTGTCCCTACCCTGCAAATGTCACGTTTGGGAAACTCCACATGGGGGTGGCCCTTTCAGGGAACCAGGGGAGAGGGGAGGGGGTAGGCAGAGGGCACTAGAGCATTGGCAAGTGTGGCAAGAGCAAAGGGTGGCTTACTTGGGCAGAACCAGGAGGCGGGTCAGTCTGGTCATATTCCCTCTCCACTGGCTGATGAGCTGGGCATCCAGAATGTTGGTGAGGGCAGAGAGAGGCACCTCTTTTTCATAGGGGGCAGCAATGAACATGCTGAGAGTGTTCCCGTGGTAGGGCAACTCCAGGATGTCGTAGTAATGGCCATCGGGGGTGGTGAACTCAGCTGCAAAGACACCAACATGGCGCATTGGCAATGGCTCCAGCTCTTGTTGATTCTAACCCAGCACTGGCTTTTCAACTAGTCCTCCTGTCCCCTCCACTCTTTCTGGAAGCCAGCTCTCCATCCTAGCTTTTGAGGCTCCCCCACCCCACCACTCCCCTGTTCAATGTCTTTATTCCCATTTCCCTTCTCTTCTGCCAAATCACAGTGTCTTCTGGGTTCTCTGTCTCTTGTTGGCCTTCTTTACCTTCACAGCCTTCTCCCCAGTACCCAGCTACTAATTCATTCCAATCCCCATCTCCTCAATCTCAACTTTTACATCACTCTTCCCCAGAAGGATCTGTGAACCCCAGGTTATCACACTAGAACCACATGAAGATGAGAGATGGGGTCAAAGCGGTCAAATATGGGCCTGAGGGAATTTCTGGATTTCAGCTTCATCTTGCACAAGGTAAAAGCTACTTTCTGCTGCTCTGATAATCCCAGTGTCTCCTACCTGGGGAGTCTTTGTCACAGCTGGGGTGTATTCTAGGGTTTCTCCTCCCTTAGAGGGGATGTCCCCCAGGGATGAGGTGCAGTCACTCTGGGACTTGGGGAAGGGAGGGTCTTGCACTTACTGTAGTTGAACTTGTTGGTCTGAGCCATCATGGGCACAGAGACAGTGCTGCCATCGGACTTGTGGAAGAGGCGGTGGTGGGTGCTCGACTCTAGAAAAGGCATCTTCCACTGGCCGTTGAAGTAGAGGGCGTTTACCAGCACCAGGCGTGTCAGCTGGTCCACAGCCCCTTCGCCAAGTAAGTCGCTGATCATGCCTGTGGGAGATCGAGGTGATCAGGAGGCTAGATATTTTTAAATCCTTTTCGATGGTCCTCTTCAGCGCCCAGTCCTCAAATGGATGTGTGTCAGAAGGGATTCCGTCAGAAGACAGCCTGGGTAAGGTTTAGTGAACCTATCTAGCTGCTTTCAACCCCTTTCATCTTCCTAAGAGTCTCAGAAAGCCTTCCAGCTCACCACACTTGCATGGTCTTGGGATCCTGTCCAGGATCAGACCTGGAAACATAAGTCTCCCCTTACTTTGCTCCCTAAGCTGCAGTCTTGACGGGTTGTGTGTGCCCCTTGTCATGGTTATTACTGTTCTTATAACATCTCGCAATACTTTTTTAGGGATGACTTTAGAGTTGGCTCACGGGGAAAGCCTAATTATGGAAAAACAGGATGCTTTGATTCTTAAAGCACTTGACCTTCTGTCTACAGAGCAGAAGATGCTGGAAGGGAGAGGTTAGGACATTTGGGATTTGAATCCCCTTTCTCTGCAGGCCCTTGGGACTGGCCTCCTTTCCCTGCCTGCTCACCTTTTGTGTGTCTTTTCACCCAGTCGTTGACGATGAACCTGGCTCTCTCTATCTCTGAGAAGTCCACCTGCTTGACTGTGGTCCGGAACAGCCTGAAGAAGTGGGGCATGAAACCCTGGACCAGCTTCAGATCCCGCTGCACAAAGATGGCATCAGCCGTGCTGATCTCATCCTTATTCCATGGCCCCATGAGCTCCTTGTACAGTCGACGGAGGGCAGGGGCCATGCCCTTCTCTGGGCCAAAGCGGGGAGGAAAGGACACATTAAGCTCATCTCAAACCCAGGGCTCCCAGTGGGGCTAACTTCCCCCAACCCTGTCCACATGCACGGGACTCTTCTGCTCCCCCGGAGGTCTCTGGATGGAGATTTCATTCCAAACCTTAATCTTTCCTGCATTTCCCTCTTTTCCTCAAAAATCTTAGGTCCTAACCCTTTCTTTGGCTTGGAATATTTTTCTCTGTTTTTAAGTTATAAACCCTAATTTTTTTCTTTTAATAATAACAATAGCTATGCTAGGCATTTCACATGCATCATTCTAGTTAACCCTTACAACAGCCCCACGTGGTAGATACTTTTATTGTCCCCATTTTGTAGATGAGGACACTGAGGTTCGGAGGGGTTAAGGTCACACAGTATATGAGTGGTGAGGCAGGGCTGTTTTATACCAGATCCACTGTCCTGTACACCTTGTGACTGTCCAAGAGCCAAGTGACACAGGGTGTGGTGAGAAGAAGATGCAGTCGTCCATCCCTGCGGCATGGGAGGACAGGAGTTGGCTCAGCTAAGCTGGGGTCAGCCCTTCCTCTGCTTCTGGTCAGTTACACCCCTGTCCTGGGAAGACCACGTGAATGCCCGCCTCCCACTCTGCCCCATCTCTCACCATCAATCTTGAATTGCATTGCCTCTTGGATCTGCCGCTGGGTTTCTCCTCCTGTGGTCAGCTGTAACATGGCCATGACTGAGGCTACCCCATAGGGTGAGAAAACCACGTTGAGGTCCTTGGAGGCCTGCACCACCTGCTGAAACACTTTCACTCCAAAGTCTGTGGCCAGGTGGGCCGCCGGAGACTGGTAATTGTAGGAGGCAGAGCCTTCACCAAAGATGAGGGCCAGGCCCAGGGCGAGGCAGGCAAAGACAGGAGACATCTGCATCCTAGAGCCAGTGGAAAAGGATCAGATGAGGGCATAGTTCTGGAAGGATGGTGAGTGGGGAGGGGTGATGGGACCCCAGCCATGGCCAGGCTCCCCATGTTTGCCGCTGGCAGATGATACGTGAACAGGAGGGCAAGACAGAAACCATGATGAGTTCAGATCCTGAGCTTTTTCCCCTCTGTCTCAGCCCCAGGGAGTCTTAAGTGCGTTTTCACCTGTGGGAATCTTAGAACCCGCTGGCACCACCCTCCAAGAGATCTCTCTTCCCTTCCAGGAGGCTGAAAGGCGAAATTATAATAACATCTGTGATTTACACGATGCTTTTTCATTCTCTTATGATGCTTTCACAATCATTGCTTCATTCAAGTTAGCAGGCGTGAAAAACCCCTTTCCTGCGCTGGGAAAGGGGAATGTCTCAATGGAGAGGGTCCAAGAGAGGTGAGGCCCTTGCTTCTGGGTGGTGGGATTGTTGGGGGGGTCCTGCCCATCTTCCCCGCTCTCCTGGGATCACTGATATGACGGCGTCAACTCAGGGCTGCAGGTCTCCGGGGAAAGAAAGAGGAACACTGGGGATCATGGACGGAGGAGATTCTGCAGAGGGATGCTCCCTGCCTTAGCCCGAGGTCCGGAGGTGGAGACAGTTTGCTTTTCTCTTACCTGAAACTCTCAAGGTGCCTTGTGACTGGCAGTTCGTTCCTGCTGCTGCTGGGGCTTCGGGTGTTGATGGTGGTGCCTATTCCTCTGCTGGGGAGGGGGTGTGGCTCTTTGGACAGTGCGCTTGGTCCTTCAGCCAGATGCGGCCGTGCTCCTCTGGAGCTGCTGCTTCCCTTTATACCAGATGTGGGCCGGAAGTGGATTACCTCATGGTCCGGCCCCGCCCACTTTCTGGCTCTGGAAGTCTGTCTGAACAGCGGTCGGGCCCCCTCAGCACCTCCCTCTGTGGGACTTGCTGAGGCATCTGTGTGTGTGTGTGCGTGCAGTCCTGTCTGTGTACATGTGAGAGAGAGGGCTTGGAACAACTGAGCGAGTCCTGGTTGCCCTGACCCCAGGGCCTCCCTTGATTTTGCTGCCCTCTGCCTCTGGATGTTATGCCAGCTTGACCCCTGACACCCAGTGCTTACTTTCCCCGGTGCTCAGTGTAGGGAAACGATTTACACTTCCTCTTTTTCCTTTGGAGAAACAGATCACTGCAAAGTTATCAAAGAAGCTAAAGATCCTGCAAACTTTTGTCCACCAGCTCCATGCACTGGCCAAACTGGGAAGAACACCCCTCCTTCTTCCTGACCACATCCCAGCAGCCAGAAGGCACGGAGCGTGCCATGTCATTGTCTGGGTTTTGACTGTCTAGGACATGAGCCTGGTGGAGAACTCCCTCTCCTCTTTCCCTCTTCCCTGCCAAGCGCCTGCCAGCCCGTCCATCGGGTGATGCGTGGCTGACTCCCCCACGTGTCCAGACTCTGGTGGTGTCCCCAGGGCTCTCTTTGTGTCAACAGTCCTGTCTGGCTGGGGTTTGAGGTGTGCTGGGCGGGGTGGTGGGTAACTGGGGTAAAGGGCTAAAGCCTTGGCGGGAAATTAGGAGCCCAGTGTGTAGGTTTCATTTTTCTGAGCTCCCTGCTGTGACTGGGGAGGATTACGTCTTATCCTTTTCCTCCAGATGCAGACATTTGGAGGGCTGGAGTGGCGGCAGTAGGGATGGAAGTAAGGGCGTCAGTTCATGGCGGGTTTACGGGATGTGCTTCTAGGGCACCGGGATTAGGGGTGGCAAAGTGACCAAAGAATTCTATAGATGGTGGACGTTGGCTAGAGGCTAGTTTGTAGGGCTGTGCTGGTGTATTTAGGGGTCTGGCGGCACCCTTGGCTGTGTAAGCCTGATGTTGTGGACAGGGTAGTGCCAGAGGGGTCCTGGGGAGGATGGTGCCCTTGACTTGGGTGGGGGAGTCCACACACTGTCATGTTTTGTGTAGGTGGTGGGGTTCAACTGGGAGTATCCATGGAGACAGCCGGTAGCAGCATCACAGGAAGTTTAAGTGGGTGGATGTGTCGGGATGTTTGTTTTGGATTTTTTAAGTAAACAGATACCAAGGGCAACTGCAGCTGGAGGACTTTCCCATTTTCACTCTGCCTCCGCCTTTGTTTTCCCTGTTGCCCCTGGGAACCAGGTGGGGATGTGGGGTGGCACGGAGAGAAGGGGAAGCCTCCAAGCCATCTCCTAACCCCAGAAAGGCCCCAATGCCTTGCCCTTCACCCTTGGGGGCCACAGGGGGACAGGGACCTCGGAGTCTGTGTTGGGAGTGCCAAGCCCCAAGTTGGAAGAGCAGTGGGTCAAGAGGTGGCTGGACCTGCCCTCCAGGTGCCCCGCTGTCCGGCCTCTCCTGCCACTTCAGATGAGCCTCATCCCTTCCTCCGTGGACTGTTCCAGAAGCTGTTGTCTCTCTCCTCGCTCAGCCTCAGCCGTAAAAGCCCTGTTGTTTTCTGGGACCGCCTGGGTCCTGCCAGGGCAGTGACCACTTCTGTCCCCACCCCTGGACCTGAATGATCCTGATGCCATTCCAGAAAAACCCCTCTGTTCCTGGGCACAGGAGCACCTGGGAGCAGCTCTATGTCCTGTTGGGGAGAGAAGGGGTACGCTTTACCTTGGAAACAGAAAGGGCTGACTTACTAAGGGGTCTTTTCCCAAACTGGAGGAGACTTGTAGGTGTCTGGTGGGTGTGGATTAGAAACTGAGGCAAAGCCTAGTGTAACTGTACCATGCTGGGTTTTCTGACCCTCCCTTTGACTTTCTGATCACTTGGGGCCGCCAGATGATCTAAACCCAGACTTGATCGTGGTCCCTGCCTCTCTTCTCCGTGAAATGGCCTTGCCTCCCCCTGGTCTGCCCTCAGGAGATCTTCTCCACACCAGGGTGCAGTCCGATCGCCCACTGCCCCAAAGCAGACCTCCCTGCAACGTCCTTCTCAGAATCCAGCCTGACTCAAGGAGCCGTCACTTTCCCTCCTTTCCCTGAACACCAAACTAACAGCCTTGACCCCGTCACCTCTTTCAAGCGTTGGCTCTTTTTTAAGGGGTCAAAAGTCCCTACTGTTGAAATAACTGGATCTCTGAGTCCCGGAGGGTCAGAGATAACAGGATGAGTTACAGGGCTGTGGATTTCTGGGGGAAGTTCCAGTTCTAGCCAACTGGGAAAGATGTTTTCATCTGCCCTGAGCAGGTGTTTCGTGACGAGATCAGACTCACAATTTCCGTGACTGTCCCCCATCCCTGTCCCCATCCCACCCACCCCAGTAGCCCTGGTTCCACTGGGGCCTCAGCTATGCTGGTCTTCCCTCCAACGCTTTACCTCCTGCCCTCCAGCTGCCCTCTTGCTCTCTGTTCTTCCTCTTTGCTTCCCCTTTGCTCTCCAAGCCCCAGGCACCCACCCTCTTTTTCTCTTTCCTTTTCTCCCTCTAGACTCCCTCTTCTTATCTCTTCTACTCATCCCTCCATCCACTGGGAATCTCCATCCCCTCTCGCACGTCTCCTCTAGTCTCAGCTATGTGAGCTCTCTCCCCGTTTTCCCCTTCTCTCTTTTCTGCTCTCCGTGACTCAATCCCTCTTTCCCTCTCCTCTCCCTGTGCAGAATCCCTTTTACAGTCAAATGCTCTGCTCCAGGCCTTCCTGTGGGGAGAAGAGGCTGCCTCCTATCAGTTACACAGGCTCCCTGGAATGTTAAGAGGCTCCTGATTCTTGGTAATTTCACTGGGAGAGCCGGGGGTGGCAGAAGGCCGGGGTCCTACTAACTCACAGCGCTATTTCTGGCCTGGTGGCTTTCCAAAGAATACAACGCCCAAAATAGCCTGTGTTTGGGCTGGGCTTTTGGCCCCATTTTGTAGGAGTGAGCCGAGGCCTGGGCTCCGTGTCAGCTTCTTCTCTTTGAAGATCACTACCCTGGGACAGCCCGACAGACATGGGCCACCTCAGCCTGTCCAGGGTCCCTCCTCACACTGGTGCCGAGCCTGACTTCCCCCTAATCTGCCACCATAAGCCCCTCTCCTTTACGCCTTCTCCAGCCGCCACCTCCAGCCATCTCGCCTTAAATTCCCGTAACAGTAAAACCTGCATCCCCCAACGTGGGATGCTTTTTTCTCCAATCATGTCATAGAGTTTCAGAGCAGGAGGGCTCTAAGAACCATCTGGTCCGGTCCTTTGAATTTGCAGGTAAGAGACCTGAGGCCCAGAGAGGCTGTGGGATGTGTTTGAGAACACACAGCGACATACCATAAATGGGAGAACAGTGCCCATTGAGCCGGCCTGGTCAGGGCTCTGACACTTAGCTACTTATGTGTCTTTGGGCAAAACCAAACTTTGTGGGTCTCAGTTTTTGTATGTGAGGTAGGTATGTAGATGGACACTGATTCCCACCCTTGATTCCCAGGGTTTTTGTGAGGATTAAATGAAATATTGTAAGCATCCGGCATATTCCAGGCGCTCACTAAGTGGCAGCCGCTCTCGGTTGGGGCAGAACCAGGACAGGAACCCAGACAACTTGAGCTGTTAATTTTGACATAAGGCAAGCGCCTTGTTATATATTTTGATGTCTCTCGGTGATTAGCAGAGTGGATGAAATGCCTGGGGAAGCAGACTGGCTGGTCACCCAGGAGAATGGCTGTCAGCCCCTCTGTCCATTTCAGGCCAGATCTTCTTGATTTCACCCTGATCCTGACATGCTCCCACTGGCCGACTTTGCAGACTTTAGATCCTGGGAAGATTTTCCTCTCTGAGCTGTGGGGTCACATGTGGACCCCACTGACATTTGACACGTGTCTTGAACCCTCCAGCATACCAGGAAGGACGGCGGCTTGTTTTATCAGCAGGTGAAAATGGAGTAGAGTTTGACCTACTCTTCTGGTCTTGGCCCTTTTGTCCCCTTCTCTGCCACCCACATCCCTTACGTCTTGTTGATTCCCCTGTAACACCCCCTAACAGTTGAACCACTTTTACAAACATCCCCTTCTCTTACAGTCATTTCTGTGCTTATCCTTCACTTTACTGTGGCCATCGTCATGTCTTGTTTATCCTTATTTCTCGGAAGGGGGGGCGTTGGGGGGCAGTATTCCCTTGGGGGTGGCCTCTCATACTGTCAGTGTTCAGTGAGCACCAGAGACCCCCCCCCCACAGCCCCCAGGCAAGAAAGAGCCTGTTCTCTTGGGAGAAAGAGGCAGAGGGAGAGAACGGGGCCCAGTGTGGCCACAGGGGGAAGTATGGGGCAGATGGCATGTGTGATTTCTGGCGTAGGTGTGACCGCAGAGCCTGCTGGTGGCAGCCAGAATGAGGTAGCACAGGCCTAGGAACCTCCCACTCCCACCGGGTCTACCGCAGTCCCATCCTAACCTTCCTTCCACTTCTCTCTCCACGTACATAGATTGTCTAACTCTGATTCACTTCTTTCCTGTTTACCAGAACTTGTTCCTCATTCCCAGCGTTCCTGAATCTCCCTTTATCACTTTCTCTGGACACATCCTCTTTCATTTTACCCTGGCTGTTGTGTGACTCTTCCCCCAAATGGCCAAATGGTTATTGACAATCAATGCCCGATGGTGTGATTCAGAGAAACATAAGCTTCTCCCTTCTCCAAAGGCACAGACACACGTCCTGGGACAGAAGATTAACATCATGCAATGATTAGATTAAAACCATCTGTCAAGGGGCTTCCCTGGTGGCGCAGTGGTTGAGAATCTGCCTGCTAATGCAGGGGACACGGGTTCGAGCCCTGGTCTGGGAAGATCCCACATGCCGCGGAGCGGCTGGGCCCGTGAGCCACAACTACTGAGCATGCGCGTCTGGAGCCTGTGCCCCGCAACGGGAGGGGCCGCGATGGTGAGAGGCCCGCGCACCGCGATGAAGAGCGGTCCCCGCACCGCGATGAACAGTGGTCCCCACTTGCCGCAACTGGAGAAAGCCCTCGCACGAACCGAAGACCCAGCACAGCCAAAAATAAATAAATAAAAAATAAAATAAAAAAAAAAAAAAAAAAAAAAAAAACCATCTGTCAAACTCTGTATACAAAGTTGTAAGACTCGGGCTATCAGGGTGTGGGCCCAAATGTGGAGGGAAGTCTTCCCGGAGGAAGAGGTACGGATGCTGGGTGGCAAGGGAGAAGCAGAGGGCAGCATGGATGGGGCGGGGGGGAGGGGCGCGGGTCACAGATCCCAGGACAGGGAGGGGAGACAATGCTCCCATCCTCTCTCCACCTGTCTCCATCTCCGGGCAGCAACCCTTTCTGCCTGAGGCATCCCATCTCCGTCTTGCTCTCTTCATGGGCTTTCGTGTTCTAGGTCTACTCTTACTGCAGCCTCTTCCCAGGTTCTTGAAGTAGAGGCTCCTGCTCTAGTCCGCATCCTGGCTCTGGACACAACCAGTTTACTGAGCTGGGCAGACGCCCAGATAAACAGTGACCCTGGGTCAGTGGGGAACCTGTGGGGGGCAGAGGTCCCAGGAACGAAGCAGCCTGGTGATGCAGCACAGATGGAATTTGCCAGTGGGGAGCCAGGGACGTCCCGAGTCACTGACTATTCCTTCTCTCTTACTTCCTCGCCATATGGAAGCAGGCCTTCTCTGCATGTCTGTTCATCTGAGTCACCCCGGGCTGCCTCAGCTGGCTTGGTGAGCAGGAAGGCAGTTGGTGCCTGTCTTGCTGGCTTGCTTGGATCCGTGGGGGGCTCTTCCTCTGCCCCTCCCTGTCGTTTGGCTGCAGAAAGGGCTGGGGAGAGCAGTGCAGTGTGTGAAGAAAAGGGAGCAGGAGGACGTTAGCTTGATCCGGGGAGTCACAGGACGGCTGCCTTCCCCTCATCCGCCAGCTCAGTTGTTCATAAAGGAGCTTCTCTGAATCTCTTCTGGGATGGGTTTGATGTGACATTCAGAGATGCCTTCAGAGACTGCACCGCAGTCGCCGTCCTAAGCAGCACCCTCTACCCTCTGCAGACTGGAGGCCACATAGAAACACTTTCCCGACTCCGTCCACACCCGCCTCCTGATCCCTGGTTTCCTGGGCCCACTCCCTTCTCCAGACCACTGGGCTCCTCCTTGCAACCGCTCCTGTCCCTTACGTCATCCTCGGAGATCTGCTTTTTCTCTCCTGGATCCCCGTTGCTGCCTCTTCCTGACCTCAGAGACCCCACCCTGATTAGGAAAGGCATCCCAAGAAGACTCACCACCAGAAGGTTCCCCTCCCCTTCTTGTCAGCCCTCCGCATCTGTGGGTTCGAACCCGTGGATGCAACCAACCGATCATATCCGCAGTCGGTTGAATCTCCTGATGCAGGACTTGTGGATACAGAACGTGCGAATACGGAGGACAGGGTATACTATACCATTTTATATAAGGGTCTAGAGTATTTGTGGATTTTGGTACCTGCGGGGGCCCTGGAACCAATCTGCAGATACCGAGGGAAGACTGTATTCAATCAGACCTGCTTACTGGGCCACATGTGTTTGCTCTCAACACGTCAGGATTCCCCGGTGGTCATCACTGTGACCAGACATCCTGGCTCCAGTTATCCACATGGTCGTGAGCAAATCATCTTCCCTTCCTAATGCTTCAGTCTCTCTAGACAGACACCATGGGCATGAACAAGATGTCTTCTGTAGAAAGAGGCAGATGTGGCCTGAGGACTAGCAGGAGACTCTGGGTAACTTTTTTACTCCCCACAGCCTTACTTTTCTCTTCTGCAAAATGGGGAGAATGATGTCACTTCCATAACTATCTTGTTAGGGTTTCAAAAGATGGCTTGAATGAAATGACCAGGTGTATCTATCCATAGGAAGAAAGCAATCAATAGGCTTCAGCTGACTTTAAAAAATGTGTGTGTGTGTGTGTGTGTGTGTGTGTGTGTGTGTGTGTGTGTGTGTGTGTGTCCTCTCTTGAGCCCATTGGTTTCCTGAGGGTAGAGGGTAGAGACCAAGACTCCTGTGATAGAAGGGATTAGCTAATCAGGTCCTCAGGTAAGGAACCCCAGAAATTCAGCAGGTGGGGCCGGGGCACTGGGGCAAGGAAGGCCCATGTCTGGCGCTGGCAGGGCAGGACCAGGCTTCCTGCAGATGCTTGAAAAAGACATCGTTACCAAGTTAAGAAATTCGATCTAAAGCAGATGCTCAGAGCTGGCAATGTCTGCTGTCCCTCCTATTCCCAGGACCCAGAATTATAACATGGCTTTGTCCTGAGTCCCCTGCCTGGTTGTGCCTTGCTGTGCCCCCCACTCCCATCAGTGTCAGGAACTAACAGGGCTGTGTGATTAAAGGCTGATGCAGGCAAATGCGTAACTGTCATCCACATCACAGCTCTGCCTGGGGGGACGGGTGGAGGAGGGGCTGGGCTGCTGGAGTGAGGGGAGCTGAGTGGCAGACGTGAGGTGGCCCAGACCTGACAAAGGCTCTGAGGCCCCTTCTGCTTCATGGCTGGAGGGGCAGGTTGACCTGGGCTGCATTTAACACCCAGGAATCAGACCTGGGCTCTTTCCTGGAACTGGCCTGTGGGCTAGGGTCCAGGTCAGGAGAGGGGAAGCGTGAGCCACCCCCCCTCAAACACCTTCCCCCTCTCCCCACCTTCCACAACCCCACAGGAAGTGCCATGGGCAGGCGAGCTGGCACAAGTTGGGCAGTACTGCCTGCCACACCGCGCCCACCCTTAACCGCTGTCCTGAGACCACGCTGGAGATTAACCTCAATCTTGGCCTGACCGTCTGGGCTCCCTGCCTGCCTTAGTGCCAGGCGGGTCTTGTACCCAACCCAGGGAGGAACTAATTTGGGAGTGGGAAGTCCAAGGTCTGTCCCCGTCTGTGTAGAACCTCCCCATGTGTCCACCCCAGGCTTGCTCTCTGGGCCTCACTGCCCACTGCAGGGGGGGAGGGGTTGCCTCCGCATGGTGGACACATCACCCACTGTGGACACACCGCCCATGGTGGACACACCGCCCATGGTGGACACACTACCCATAGTGGACACGCCACCCACCGTGGACACGCCACCCACCGTGGACAAGGCACCCACGGTGGACACGCCACCCACCGTGGACAAGGCACCCACCGTGGACACATCACCCACTGTGGACACACCGCCCATGGTGGACACACTACCCATAGTGGACACGCCACCCACCGTGGACACGCCACCCACCGTGGACAAGGCACCCACCGTGGACACGCCACCCACCGTGGACAAGGCACCCACCGTGGACAAGCCACCCACCGTGGACACGCCACCCACGGTGGACACGCCACCCACCGTGGACAAGGCACCCACCGTGGACAAGGCACCCACGGTGGACACGCCACCCACCGTGGACAAGCCACCCACGGTGGACACGCCACCCACGGTGGACACGCCACCCACAGTGGACACACTGCCCATGGTGGACACACCACCCATAGTGGACACACTGCCCATGGTGGACACGCCACCCATATGGACATGCCACCCACTGTGGACACACTGCCCATGGAGGACACACTGCAGGCCCTGCAGAAGAGGCCTGAGGCTCCGATGAAGGAGGAATGATCAGCTTCCCACTTCCCGCCTCCACCCTTTGCTGTCCTCAGCCCTTGCCCTCTCCACGAATGGCCGAGGTCCTGGCCGATGGCCAGCGCTGTCTGGACAGGAGGAAACCAGGATGTGAGGAACGGCAGTGGTGGGAGGAACGCAGAACGCTGAGTCTTCAAGAGCAGAAATTCCACCGGAAAGAAAACAATGCACAAGGGACAGAGTCACCTACCAGGGAACAAGGGGGAAAGGAAAGGGACTGCGCCTTCCTGCTCCAATCAGGTAAACAACCCTGGGGATGCCCCAGCGTGAACTGTTTTCCAGGTATGGGCGCTGGAGTGGAAGGCTGGAGGTCTGAGTCCCGCTTTGTAGTGACTGGGAGAAATGGTCCCTGCCCCCCCCCCTTTGCTGGCCTTCTTAGGCAGATGAGCTCCTAGGGGGGAAAACAGGGTCCCCCTGCCAAGGTCAGGCAGATCCCAGGAGAACCAAAGGAGCATCTGGTAAAGAAACCCATCTATGCTGGGACCGTCACAGCCCCCGAATGGCCAGTTGGCTGCTGGAAATCAAGTAAGACAATTCTAGGTTCTAGGGCAGGATTTGCAGAAGCTAGAACCTGCAGGAACTTCATTAGAGATGAATGAGGTCATGGCCGGGACAGGGTGGAGGCCTGTCCGGGGTCCCACACTGTGTGCAATACCAGAGGGGAAAGTTCCATCCTCTTTCAGGGCCTTTAGAAAGAGCAAGAATGTGGCAAGTCCCAGAGCTAGAGAAGAAGCCTACATCCGAAAGGGACAGGGAGAAACAACCCCCATGTCAGGGCTGCAGGGCCCCTAGCCTCCCAGACTCCCATGCTGGTAAGCCTGGAGGAAGGATGGATTCTGAGCCTCTGAAAACTCGTGCCAGGCAGCCTGGATTTGTGACTGACCCTGTTAGTATGTTGAGGCAGCTTCTGATCTGCAAATCCATTCTTTTCTAAGGTGTTGGGGTCTGCATGCCTTTTCTTTAGGGTTTTAGGAGTTGCTCTCTTCCCCAAACTACAGCAGTAATGATGGCTACGGTATGCTGAGTGGTTGCCATCTGCCAGGCCCTCTTTGGTACTCATCACCTTAGTTCGTTCTCCTGTGGCTCAGAGTCGGGGAGTGGCGATGTCCCCATTCTACAAATGAGGAAACCGACACACAAAGGAGTCGGATTTCTTGCTCAAGCTCACTCAGCTAATGAGAGGAGCTGGCTCCAGAGCCCTCAGCTCTTAACTCCATTCTGTTTTTCAGTGCCTCACCTGTCCACATAGCTGTACAGCTGTCTCCCCTAACCTCCCAACCCAGGATGGGTCCATGCCCCTCCCTCACTGCATGTCCCACTGCCCCCTTCCCACCACCCTTGACTCTTTCCTTCAGAACTCTTCTGACCCTGGTCTCATCCCCTCTCCCCTCCCCGCAGCCCCCCAGATCTGCTGCCCAGCAAGGAACTGATTCCAACTCAGGTCTTAAGGATTCACCATTTTAAACCCTCCCGAGTCACACTCACTTTGGAATTATGATATTCTGTGCCTTGATCCAGTGGTTCTCAGCACCCCCCCCCCCCCACTGCACCTGAGGCTCACCCAGGAGCATTTGTTTTGTTTTAATTTTTTTTTTAATTTTGATTGAAGTATAGTTGGTTTACAATGTTGTGTTAATTTCAGTTGTACAGCAAAGTGAATCAGTTATACATATACATATAGCCATTCTTTTTTTTTTTTTTAAGCTTCTTTTCCCATATAGGTCATTACAGAGAATTGAGTAGAGTTCCCTGTGCTGTACGGCAGGTTCTTATTAGTTATCTATTGTATATATAATAGTGTGTATGTTTCAGTCCCAATCTCCGAATTCATCCCCCACCCCCGCCAAGAGCTTTTGAAAAGTCCTGAGACCCAGACTCACCCCTGATGATTGGAATCTTGAACTGGAATCCTGGGATACTGGGGTTTGTTTTGTTTTTACTAGCTCTTCGCATGCTTCTAGGATTGAGACTATGACCTTAGACCCCATGAGCCAGTGACGTGAAATGTCAGGCACTTGCTGCCCTGGGGAGGCTGTTGGAGGCAGGGCCCCCTTATCACACTTGAAGGAGTCTACCTGACAGCTGGTCAGTGTTCCCCTAGGCCTGGAGGCTGGGTCACCTGGCGACAGGGAGCTGCAGCCTCTGGCGGTGAGCTGGGGAGGAGGATGGGCGTGCTGAACTTTGACCCAGTTGCTCCCTGAGCACTTTTCCTGCCCTGTTCATGTCTGTGAGCTGGTTTTCTGCTGACCTTGGACTTCAGGCTCAACTCTGAGATGGGTGGAGAGGGAGAGAGGAGACGAGAAGCTGGTTCAGGGCTGGAGGAGCCAGAACATGCCTCGAATGCCTTGAAAGAGCCACGCTGTGAACTGTTCAGGAAAGCTCCCTGTGGGGCAGGGCCTGTGAAGAATGAAGGTCACTATCATAATTGTCATCTGCTGGCATTCCTGCAGAGCTGCTTTCATTGTGTTTTCTGCCCACTGGGCATATGAAAATGCTGGGGCTGGAGATATGGCTCCAGCCCTGGAGGGGCTCAGGGCTCAGTTCCGGAGAAAGACAGGCATTTCTAAAGATAAGCAGTTCCAAGGAAGGTTGGGTCAAATGCCTCTTGAGTGACACATGAAATCAGGCATACAGCCATGGCCTGGGGCAGGGGGGGAGAAGTCCAAGGCCCCAACCTTTGGGATAGGGCAGAGGGGCATGCAGGGAGGATGAGTCAGCCTGGAGAAGCAGAGAGTTGTGTGGGTAGAAGGGCCTGGAAATGAAGGACCCCAAAGAGCAGGCCGGGAGATTTGCTCGTGTGTGTGTGTGTCTGTGTCTGTGTCTGTGTGTGTGTGTGTAGCCTGACAGAGCCTCCCGACCCCCGTGTCGTCGTCCACCCGCCCGGACCTGCTCTCTTAGTCAGTCCCTGTGCTGGGTGCTTCTGCCCCGGGGCTCTGGGGCGCCGATGAGGCCTCCGTTATTCACAGCCTAGACCAACAACTGGCTCCCTGGGGCCCACTCCCTCTTTCCCAGGGTGCAGCCCGGCCTGCCAGCTCACCATTCTGCGAGGCTGGTCCCAGATGCAGACAGCCTCAGTCATGCCAGGGTTGGAAGGAGCTGCGGGCCCTGCAGGCAGAGACCTCGCCCTCCTGAGTCCTCAGTTCCACACTGGCCAGCTCTGTCTAAGGACCAGGCTGTCTGGGGAAGCAGAGGCGCTGTTGTCTTGTTTCCAGGGTCTAGCTCCTTCAGAGGGGACACCAGGAAATTGGGGGGCACCCCTTCTCATTCTGAGCTCCTGCTTTAGACTAGCACTAATGGAAACCATTCTGCTCTGGATGTCTCAAGGGTCTGGTCCTGAACCTAAACCACCAGAACGGGGCCCTGAGGGGGTTTCTCCTCCAGTTCTCCCTCTTTCTGGAAATGGCATGCCAAACTCCATCTTGCCCTTGCCTGCCTGTGCTGGTAGCTTACTCAGGGAAGTGGGGGTGGAGGTGGGAGCCAGCAGCAGAGCCCAGATGGAAAGCCCCTGACTCGGGAACTCCCTGTTATCACTTCTGAGAATCCCAAGGGGCTGGTAGGAGAGGGGAAGAGGTCATGTTGTGTCTAGCACCTGGGGCTGGTTTCCGGGCTGAATCAGGTTGTGATCAGTGCAGCAGGTGGAAAGCCCAGGGCTGTCCCTCCTGGCCTGGGGTGGAGGTTCCCTGCACTCTGACAGGGCTTTCCTGTCCAGCAGACCATTAGTTCTGCTGCGTCTGGACACGCGTGTGTTTGTGTATGTTGGGGAGGGTGGGGGAGATGGGCCTCCCTGACCTTCTCCGCAAGCCCAGCTCATGGATGGGGAAGAGGAACAGGAACAGTGGGGGTGAAAGAGGGAACCGGGAAGCCATTCATCACAGGGGCGGGATCTGAATTGGTCACATCTGTCCCCCTTCCATCTAGACCATCTGATTTCCATTTTTCCCACCTATTTTTTGCCTTTGGAATGTTCCACCTCCCCTGCTTTTCTTATGTAAGTCAGCTGTCCACAGAGCCTCTCAAGATACCTTAGCTTCTGCCTCTTCCCCAAAGCCTTCCCAGCCTCCTCCAGGCCATCCTAAGCTGTCTGTCCTTTGAACTTGATCCCTTTTACGATCAGACCCACACAATCACACATTCAGCACTGGATTATTCATCGACTGCATTGCATGTGTTTGTTTTGTTTTCCCCACTGGGTTGTACATGGTTTAGAGGTAGGAACTGTTTGGGTGTAAACTTTCTTCCTGTGTCCCTTAATACTGCCCCACGTGGGCGGGACTTGGGCCTGACAGCCAAATACCTTGAAGTTAACATCGCCTTCTGAGAATTCAATTAAGAAGAAACTCAGTTTAGGAGAGGATATTAGCCCTCTGTAGAAATTACCTAGGAGACTGTCTGTCTGTGAATATCCCAAATCCAATTAAGGAGACGTAGAGGAGCAGATAAGATTGTGATTGAATTTCAGCGAAGTAACTGCATTGTCTTCTGTCTGAGGGAAAATGCCAAGACGAGGGGAAAGTTCCTCTTCATCATAAAGGGGGATCCAAGGAGACCCAACTTGGTGCTGGGGCTCCAGGCTGTGCCGGACAATTGGTGTCCCGTCCCGCAAACTTCAGTGGCTAGGACCCAGGACGGGTGTGCCTGGAGGTGCAGAGAATGCCTCAGACTGTCATCCTGCCATGAAGATCATCCAATGTCCTGACTTTGTTCTGATTCCACACTAAAGCCACATTCTGAGGCCCCCAGGAGAGATGTGTCCAGGTGCCTGGGGATGTGACTCTGTTTGTAAATTAACAACCCAGCATTTGGGGTCTGTAAGCTATTCTTTGTGCATCCGGTTCATGTTAATTGGACCTGAGATTGCTTTGTCCAAGGTGTGCACATGTAGCCGAGAAGGAGGTGCTGGACTGTGATGAAGCACCATGATAAAGCTGCCTCGTCTGGGAGACCGGCCACCTTCCGCCCCGGCCGTGTCTTCCCTGGACATTTTTTTTTTTTTTTTTTTTTTTTAAAAGCACTTTTCTTTTTTATAGCTACTTTATTTATTTATTTTATTTTATTTTTGGCTGTGTTGGGTCTTCGGTTCATGCGAGGGCTTTCTCTAGTTGAGGCAAGTGGGGGCCACTCTTCATCGCGGTGCGGGGACCGCTCTTCATCGCGGTGCGCGGGCCTTTCACTATCGCGGCCCCTCCCGTCGCGGGGCACAGGCTCCAGACGCGCAGGCTCAGCAGTTGTGGCTCACGGGCCCAGCTGCTCCGTGGCATGTGGGATCTTCCCAGACCAGGGCTCGAACCCGTGTCCCCTGCATTAGCAGGCAGATTCTCAACCACTGCGCCACCAGGGAAGCCCGACATTTTTTTTTTTTTAATTAATTTATTTTATTTTTGGCTGCATTGTGTCTTCATTGTTGCATGCGGGCCTTCTCTAGTTGCACCGAGCGCGGGCTTCTCATTGCAGTGGCTTCTCTTGTTGCAGAGCATGGGCTCTAGGTGTGCGGGCTTCAGTAGTTGTGGTGTGTGGGCTCAGTAGTCGTGGCTCGTAGGCTCTAGAGCGCAGGCTCAGTAGTTGTGGCGCACGGGCTTAGTTGCTCCGAGGCATGTGGGATCTTCCCAGACCAGGGCTCGAACCCATGTCCCCTGCGTTGGCAGGCGGATTCTTAACCACTGCGCCACCAGGGAAGCTCCCCCTGGACGTTTTTGCACTTGCTGTTTGCATTGGTTATTTAGAGGCAGGGTCCAGTAAATACCTGCTGCATGGTGGAGTGAGTGATGGGTGCATGGGGTGTTTTGCCTCTGAAAGGATGGAGAGAAGGCCCGTGGTCCCAAGGGCTGGGTGAGGGGAGGAGTGAATGGGTAGCCATGGACCGAACATCTCCACGTGCCAGGCACCGTCTGTGTTTATGTTCTTCCTCTTGTTTATTCATCTGGGAACCTCTGTGCTGTCTTACTGCATCTGTTTTACAGATGAGGAACGGAGGCTCAGAGAGGTGAAGGAACCTCTGCACACAGGTCACTGCTTAGCGAGTGGTGGAGCTGGGACTAAATGTGGATCTCTTCCCTGTGACTCCCTTTCTTGGAGGAGAGGGAGGAAGAATCCAAGAGGGAAGGCACGTGTGCTTCTGTGTTAGGAGACGGGCCTCTGGGTGGAGAGGTGGACGGGGCATGGAGGCACTCCTGGAGGGCTCTGCTCCTTGCCCACGCCCAGCATCTGCCCTGGAGGACAGATGTGGCAGCTCTGGTCCTCCGCTAAGTAGTAAGTGGTAGAAAATTAGCTTCAGGGAAATTCCAGTCTTGATTCTTTAATGAGGAAAAAGTTGGCATGGTGCCCTGCCTGGGAACATGGTGCCCTGCCTGGGAACACCCTGACAGCAGGTCCCCCACCACTGTGTGCTTTGCAGAGCATAGAGATACACCTCATCTAAACACCAGCAAAGATGCCTGGCCCTGGCCACACCCACAAACCCATACGTAGGGTGTGGCACTGCTTCTCAACATCTGGACGCAGATTCTCGATGACAAACCCCAATCCAGCTTCCGCCTCCCCTGATGGACCACTTCCAGACGATGCTCAGACACGCCAACCTCCTTCCCTTCCTCTCCTGCTGCCTCCCCGAGGCCTCAGATGGAGATATATGGCGTCGTGTCTCCCTGAGCTTGGATGTGTGTGTCCTCAAGTCTCTGCAGCCTTCTCCCTGCTTCCTGGTGTTCTTGGGTCTCTATTCTTTTCTCCAGGGATCACACAGGAGCAAGTGGTCAGGCAGAGGCCAACGCCAGCCGCGGCCGGCCTGGAGCCAACTCTCCAGCACTCCCTGGGGAGGTGAAGCGCACAAGGCCTTCCCGAGAGCCACACCCCAGCTCATCTTTCCTGGGTGATGTTTTTCTTTATAGCTCCCTTCCCGCCAACTTCCCACACGACCCCATTCCACCCCCAAGAGATATCTCTGCCCCAAAGTGTAGCTTCTCTTCGGCTGGAAAGACTTTTCCTGGCGAGAGAACCACGGAGGCACGGGAGCCAAGAAGGGAACTGGGGAGCAAGGCAGAAGGTGAGGGGGCCTGGCTCTCCCTGCCTGGGCCCTGCAGGGCTGGCCTGGAGAGGAGACAGTGTCTGCAGCTCTCGCGCCTTGAGGTGGGCAGGGACCTCCTTAGGTTCTAGCTCAGCTCCCAGCAGCAGGAAACGCACAGAAAAAGTGATCTGGGGAGTTCCTCCTGCCCTCAGCTTGGGCCTGGGAGCCTCCCACGCAGTCTGTGGGGTGGGGGGAGGGAGGTGGTGGGGAGCAGGAATGGCACGGCCCTGTCCCAGCTCTGCAGGGCCCGAGCAGGGAGAGCCAGGCCCAGGCTCCCCGGCCCGCGCTCTGCTCCCGTGTCTCCGTGGTTCTCCTGCCAAGAAAAGTCTTTCCAACTGACAAGAAGCTGTACTTTGGGGCAGAGCTAACTTTTGCGGGGTAGAATGGGGTCGTGTGGGAAGTTGGTGGGAAGGAAGAGAAAGAAAAAAAAGCCTTGGGGACTTCCCTGGTCGTGCAGTGGTTAAGACTTCGCCTTCCAATACAGGGGGTGTGGGTTCCATCCCTGGTCGGGTAGCTAAGATCCCACATGCCTTGTGGCCAAAAAACCAAAACATAAAACAGAAGCAATACTGTAACAAATTCAGTACAGACTTTTAAAATGGTCCACGCCAAAAAAAAAAAAAAAAAAAACTTTAAAAAAAGAAAAAAAGCCTCACCCAGCAAAGCTGGACCAGGGTGTGGCTCCTGGGAAGACTTCGTGTGCATCACCTCGCCAGGGAGTGCTGGAGAGTTGGCCCCAGGCCAGCCAAGGCTGGTGTTGACCTCTGCCCAGCTCCTCTCCCGGCTCCTGGTGATCCTGTTCATGTCACATAATCTTCTAACCTCACTGTCCCCATAATTAGACCAGAGGTGATAATACTATGCACCTCCTGGACTTTAGTACACGTAAATGCATAGCGGGCAGAGAGGGACCTGCCTCCAAGTAAATGTTTCATAGATACCATTCATTCATTCCGAATCTACCGTATCCCAGGCACTATTCTGCAGGCATAGGAGGTATTAGTGCACAAAACAGGCAAAATGCCCCATCCTGGGGCTTGCATTCTACCTGGGGTAGAATTTGGGGGAAGAGACAAATTATAACAATAAGCAGGACAAATAATTCAATGGAATAGTATGTTAGAAGGTTAAAGTGCCATGGAACATAGGAGAAGTACAACGGAGTGAGATTACTATCTTTTTTTCCAGATACCTTCACTCTTACTCATGTTCCCTTCTAAGGAAAAGGGATAAACCCTCTTTGCCTCCGGGCCTGCCCCAGCAATGTTTCCAGCTCCTCTCCGTGTTCTATCTGATGTAAGTGACAGGGACTAGATTTTAGCCCAAATTCACTCATTCGTTCTTTTCCCTCACCGGTATTTATAGAACACCTGGTTATGGAAAATTCAGTGTGAATCAGAAGTTCTTGTCCTGAAGGGTTTTGCAGGTGAGGAAAGAGCTGCGTGTGAATAATCGAGGTGAGAAAGTAGTCAGGGCCGTCAGAGACGGGAGGGAAGCAGGCGCTGGCGGGGAGAAGCGGGTCTGTGTACACCCGCCCTGCACGTTGACCTCTGGCCTCGGTGCCCTGGTCCCTCGCTGGATTCGGGGGCTGTTCCGTCTCTCCTTGCTCTGGCTCTTTTCTTCTGGTGAGACTGTCCCTAACTTAGTATTCGGGGGAGAGGAAACAGGCGCTGCCCTTTCTGATGGGGAAGAGACATTTTCTGAGTTGACCCTGGAGCAAAATCAAGACCCCAGAGCCCTGTTCCCGACCCCAGTGATGAGGAGGGATGCAGTGAACATCTGTCCAGCTGTGTGCCCAGCCTGTGACATAGCCCTGCTTCCCCACCCCTACAGTGTGGCCTCTGCTGCCCTTATTCGAAGGTGGCCTGACCCCAGCAGGGCAGCGAAGAGGAGAGAGGCCTGCAGAGTCTGTGGCCTGGCAACTTGCTGCAGACCCCGTCAGCAGAGGCAGTGGGCCTGCCGCCTCTGGGGCTGCGACGTCTCCAGTGCAGAGGAGAGAGAGAGACCCAGGTTTGAGGGAGGAGGCTGGGCCGCATGGCTGGGAACCGAGGACACGTGTGCCTGACCACAGGGGCAGACGCTTCGCCTTGGGGTCTGGAGCTAGAACAGGCCGTTCTCCCCACAGTCACCGCTCACATGGACCCGCAGGCTCTCCTGCGCCCGGCCCCCTCAGCTGCTGAGTCACACTCCCCAGGGTTCACAGAGGCTCTGGTCCAAAGCCAGGCTGAGTCATTAGATGATGAATTGCGGAATTCTTATTCAGGCTGTCACCGCAGCAGTGGTGGGCCCTCATCCCCACCCTCTGCTTCCCCACCGAGCCGCTTAGAGCATTCTCTTGCGGCTTGTCATTCCTGCTCCGTGGGGAAGCGGGGCCGCTCTGGCACTGAGAAGACGGTGGTGGAGGTGCGTGGGGCATCACCGAGCTTCCCTTCCTGGGTCTAGACTCTGGACCTGTTTAGGGATAGGTCCTGGCCTGTTGGCCCGGGGAAGAACCTCAGGTCTCATTTTGTTCAGCTCTCTCATCGATGAATGAGGCTCAGAATTCAGACGCTCAGGATTCAGAGCTGGTCGGAAGGGCAGCTTTTGGAGTCAGAAACGAAATCTACTTAAAACGAGCAAACCTCGCAGGCCTAGGTTTCCGTGTCTGTAAAATAACGCAGATGGTGCCTACTTCCACCCTGGAAGTCGATGTACGTGAAGCACAGGTAAGTGGCACTCAGCAAGTGTTGTTTGACTCCTGTATTTGATGGGGAGGCCGGAGGCTGAGTGAATTAGAAATAAAGACCTGAGATCTTTTCTCTTCCTGCTCAGGACTCAGAAGGGAGGGTCAGGAGCTCCTGGAGGGGCTTTGGAGAGTAGGTCAGAGGGGTTGGGTTTGGCCAGTAGGCAGATATTCCTAGAGCCTGGGTACCTCTCAGCCCTGCAGGGGCCACTGTGGGATCACAAATGCAGCACGTTAGATGGAGCCCACAAACCAGAAAACAAGCAGAGACCAGTGATGGGCACGGCCATCCTGACCTGGGCCCCTGGCCCACCTCCTTCATATACACCTCCACGGGGTCCTGCTGGGCCAGATCACCTGAGGGCTCCCTCCCACCAAATGTGAGCCTGGAAGATGCTTTCTGCCCAGAGGGCCCCTCTGTCCTACAGGTGGGAGTGGCCCTGGACGAGGGCTGGGACCACAGATGATGACAGTGTTGATCACCGTGCTCCTGAAATGTCCCCAAGGATTCTGTGTAGCATCTTTGGAGCTACAGCAGGGAATGGCCATGATATCTGATTCCCTTCACTACCAGGGTTTTTCTTTTTTTTTTTTTTTTTAGTTTCTTCCTTTTTTTTTTTTTTTTGGCCGCGCCGCGAGGCATGTGGGATCTTAGTTCCCCGACCAGGGATCGAACCTGCGCCCCCTGCAGTGGAAGTGCGGAGACTTAACCACTAGACCGCCAGGGAAGTCCGTTACCTGGGTGTTGATCATTTCCCATACCCATGAACCATCTGAGAGAAGGTTCACATTTTCCAAAAGAATTTATTAAGAAACAGAAAAAAGATACAAAGTATAAAGGAATGAAAGAGTTTACAACACAGATTCTTCAGCCTGGTGGCAACAAAGAAATACTTGCTGGGCTGACACCACGGGTACAGAGGCCCCAATTCCACCATTTTCAATCCCATTTCTCTTAGCTGCTAATGCAACCAGTTCAAACTTTCTCTGAAGACAAGTCAGATAGCCTTCCAAAACCTCCCCAAACTACTTCCTAATTGCCTCTTTACATACGGTCCCCTCTCCACCCGGTCCCAAAGATTCCTCACCCAGGCTTCAGGTGAGGGTGAGGTCAGCCAGACCCTGGTGAGCCTTCTCCACACGTCCAATCACTCTGTGGTTCCTAGACCTATTTTTGTTCCCATCCAGATTCATTTAATTAAACTACATTCATGAATCGGTTGGGTAGGCTGGTTTTGTTACCTTCTGTCAAGTTACCTGTTTTCCTAAGCCTGCATCTGAACTTGACCTTTCTCCTAATGGGACCGTCTTCTTGAGCACTCTCTCTGGCAGCTCCCTGCCCCAGCTAGTCCAAGACTACTTTCTCCCCCAAACAGAACTCTGCATCCCCATCCAATCTCCCACTTAACTTACAGGATAACTCTAGTTCTCAGCTGACCTGCCCAGGAGAAATGGTCAAGTACCTTGATCTTGGCATCCACTTATCACATCTTGCCCAGCTCAGGTCACCAATCTCATCAATTTCCTCGGAAGACTTCTGACTTCTCTCTTGAATGTCTGCCCCTCTGGAATATTATCTCTGTAGATTATTCTATGACATGGCTTTATAGATACAGTAATAGTAAGACTACAGCAAAAGAAGAGTTATTCTCTCCCAAATTATATTTTCTCTAAATTACCAAAAAATTGGGCTACTCTTGCCATTTTGAATTTCTTCTAAATACCTATGGTTATCAGGCCTTCATTAGTACAGCCTGATTCTCAGCTGGCTTTTAGGAGTAGCACTGAGTCTTAGCAAGCTGGCCATTGGTCCCTTCCGCTCTTATGGTCACTGCTGTGTCTTAGCAAATGGCTTCTCCAAATAACTGCTGGAAAGCGAAACATAAGTCTCCTCCAAAGGAGAAGCAGGTCACAACTCTACCCAGACGTTCTCGAGTTTTCCCCTCACAAGGCATGCACACAACATCCCCATTCACGCTTACCCTGATGGAAAATAAGTCAGTACTAAAGTCGGTTAAAATTTTTCCTAACCAAGACTGCAGATTTGAGCTTTATGGGGTACAAAATCCTTCTCTATGCCTCTCAGCCAGTCCTCACCACAACCCCGTGAGGTGGGCATGGTGGATATTATTATCGCTATTTTACTGATGTAGAAACTGAGGTTCAGAGAGGTTAGGGAGCTAGACCAACATCACACAGCTATTTAGTTGGAAGAGCCAGCACTCAACCCAGGTCTCCGCTGCCTCATTCACCTTCCTTTTTTAAACCCAAAGAATATGAACAAGGTTCTCTACTCCCTTTCTCTCTACCCGAACGGCATTCTCCATTCCTACACGATCTGGAAAGTTCCAGACAGCACAAGGAATGATTGATCAAGTTAATTGCCATAGTCCAATGCAGGGTGGGGATGTTGGATCTTTCACAATGTTCCTGATTTCTTAACATCTGTAGTTGAGCCAAGAACTCTCTCTCCGCACTGAGCAGTGCTTTCTGTGCCGGGATTTGTTAGGATTCCCGGGTGACGGTTGGGGCACTGGGGATTTTACCTCCAAATTATGCTCAGTGCTATACTTCTCATCCGTTTCACATTTTGCCGTGTTCTGTGCCTTCCCACCCCTACCCCTTCACGAGGAAAATTCAGTATGTCTGTCAATCGTCCAGTGCCCGACTCCCCAGGCTTCTTACAGCGTCCTGAAAGCCCCATGTGCCCTGCATCTTTAGAGCCCCTGTGGGGTTCTCTTCCTGCATCCAGGTGATATTTCCCTCCGGAAGTTCTCTATTCCTGCCGCAGGCGTGAGCCACTTGGCTGCAGCCATTCCACCAGCCGGGCCCTCTGCACGCGGTTCCCATGCGGCTCTGCAAACCTGTTGTTCCAACCTGAAGGTATTTATCCCCTAGAGGCCAGGACCGCGCCCCACACCCAGGATGTATAAGCAGGACACCTGAATTTCACCTCTTTTGTGACTTAGAGCTGAGCCAGTCTCCTGGAGGCTTATGGTAGGCTGTGTCCACAGTGCCCCCTACTGGAGATTTCCCACAAGCCAAAGTTTTGGACAACTTGGCGTTTTCTAGACATCAATTCGCTCCACAGGCGTTTACAGAGCACCTACTAGGAGCCATCACTGTGCTGACTCTGTAGAGAGAGCTACAAGAAGACAGACACAGCACCCCACTCGTGCAACTCATCTTAAACTAGCTGGTTCCGCAGAACCGCCACTTGGTTTCCAGTTGGTCTGAATTAGTTGGTGAACTCAGTAAGACCTTCCCCTGCCTCTGGACACTCCACAATGACCGATCACCCATGGGGACCATCCACGGGGACCACCTGAGCTCTGCAAACTTCCCAGGGCAGATTCCTTGGTCAGTCACCAGACAGGACCCTGCTCTGACGACCCTTCCTCCCTGCTGGGTCCTGACCGGCTGGGATTCTCCTCCTGACTCCTGCCTACCCCCCGACCCCTACCCCTGATAGGACAGTCTCACTTATTCTGACACATTCATTTACAAATCCAGTAGTTATTCTTGAGTGTATTTTTCTGAAGTAGTCAAGCATATATGTTATTTAATGGACAATAATAACTGAAGTAGAAATGTGCATATATGAATAACAGCATGAAATAAAAAGAACCCAATCTCCCCAATCACTGACTATTTACACATTTTGAACCTATTTCCACTCGGTAACTATTCAGACATGCTTTTACCTTGTTGCTATCATTACGTGATCAGAAAGCCAAAATCTTTTCTTTTTGGCTTACGATTGCATCATATAACATCATATTCTTCTAAATAGTTCTCATAATTGTCATACATGAAGGCAGTAGCTCATTGCCCTGCTAGACCACAATCTACTTGGCTAGATTCTGGTCTAGCCAGAATTGGCTAGCGAGGCCAATTTTTTGGAAACAGGAACAGGAGCTGTTTCCTGTCAAAGACTGTAATATATAGGGTGGCCACAAATATCTGTGTGCAGATACTTTTTTTCCTTTTGAATCCTTTTCCCAGAATGTACTCCCCAAAGTGAGATAACTTCGTCTTATAATCACTTCTTTGACTCTTGTCAAGAACTGCCAAACTGTTCACCAGGAAGCATCATTTATAGTGCCAGGGGTCTATTTCCCCACGACATATTTTTTTAAATGTATTTTTGACGAATGCAAGTGGTCGATTTTATTTTATTTTTCATTTTATGTGTCCTGGCCTGTGTGCATTCGTTCTCTTGGGTATACGGCTTATTTGGTCCTTTGACCAAGTAGATCTGTTTAGTCACTGCATATACTGGAGACTCCTCAGATCAATGCTCCGTAATTTCCTCATCTCGTTGATTTTCCTTTAATCTTCATTCTTCTTTCCTGTGCATACATTTCAAAATTTTATATAATTGAATTTGTCCACCTGACATTGATGATTTCCCCTTTCACTTCATTAAACAATCAATGACCTCCCTGGAAAAAGATTTTCTTTTCCCTACACCTAATGTCCTGCACTTTCCATCCGGACTTGTCCAAAATCTCTCTGGTTCCCATGAACACTCATTGCCCATGATCCTTACATATTATTCCCTTTGGTCACCTCTCAACAGCCCCTGGCTAAACATGTCCACCTCAGTTCCACCGCTGCCACAGCCTATGCAAAAGGCCGGTGGTCATGGCTCACTTCTGACGGGATCCCTCCATGAGATTTTCACCCCTCTGCCCATCCCAGCCCCACTACCGACTTCCCAGGTCTTCCAACCGGTTTGGCCCCTGAGTCCCACACCTGGCCTCTAGGCTTAGGTTTTTTCCCCACCCATAATGGCAATATGGACAAATGCCTTCAACCCCTTAGTTCAGCCAAAATTTCTCAAAAGGAATTGTGCCAGAAAACTAAGAGGGGGCTAAAAATAAACTCCAGGAAGTATAAAGACATCAAAAAAGAAAAGGTTTTATATCCTACATAGGTCTGGCCTCAGGTTGGCTTGGAGGTGAGGGGTGGTGGAAGTTGGGGGGTAAGACCCAGGGTCTCCCCTCGTCTCACACTCAGAACCCTGTGTTTTAGACTCCAACCCTGCCGGGTTCCATTTTCTAGTAGCACATTCTCTTCACGGACTTCAAGGTAAACGCCTGTTGGCCTCGGCTTTTGTCTATACTTGGTCCCCCATGAAGTCCACTCCGCACTTCACTGGGGGACGCCATTATCAGAGGAGCTTCAACTTCCCAGCCGAGGCTGGTGGAAGATGCCATTTATGGCCGGGTTCAAAATCCCAGACCTCTTCTGACTTGGTGCGTCCCGTTCAAGTCGGAGGGGAGGGGGTTCTCAGCTCTCTTCCAGAAAGTACATACCTGACATACCCTTCAAGCCCTGGGCTTAAAGGACTATTTCTACCCACTTCCCCAAGACTCTCCGTGGGCTACCCCATCAGGAATGGTTTTAAAGAAGAACTCAAATCAGGACTAGCTTACACATCTTGGAAACCTAGACTCTACGGTGGCAGCAGCGGCAGTCACCCCCAGCAAAAGTAAGAAGCGTTAATGCCCAGCACCCCTCCAACCCCTCCTCCTCTGCTTCTGAGGGTTACGGCCACGCCACGCCACGCCCCTTGGTCCCTATTCCTGCGCACCTGAAGAGCTGTTTGGCACTTCACCTTGCAAAGTTGCCAACCCCTGCTCTCTGGGAAAATGCCCACATCCCTCGGGCCGCCCTGCTTCCCTTCTCTCTACCCCCCCAAGTCCCCCCACCCCGAAGTCTCTCCCCAGTCCCAGCCCTTTAACTGTCAGGAGGGCGGACCCGAAAGACATGGATGGTCCCATTACTGAGGGACACGACCAGGTACCTGCCATCCACCATGGTGGTCACCCGGGGCTTTTCCAGGCCGTGATAGGCCGTCAGGAAGTCCCCGAGCAGCGACCCCTTCGGATCGAGGATCACCACCTTGTTGACCTCTCGAAGGGTCAGAAAGATGTAGCCCTTCTTATCCACGGACACGGAACCTGGCTGGCAGCCGTGCAGGCCCGGCCCCCGGTACTCCCCAATCACCTGGCCCAGCCCGTCACAGACCACCAAGCTATTCTGCTGCCAATCCGACCCCACGAAATTGCCCTGGGGGCTGGTGGTCAGGAACACCAGTGCCCGCAGGCCCCGGCTGGCCTTGCCCCCAGGGATAAACCGGGTGGCCAGGCTGCCTTCCATGTTGTACACCTCCACATGGCCTGACACGCTGACGGCCACCCGGTCCCCGCTCGGCATGGCGGCCACGGCGTGGCTGGCCTGGCAGAGGCTCAGCGCCCGGCGCCACTGCACCTCGCCGTTGGGGCGGATGAGATAGAGCCGAGCGCCAGCCGAGAAGGCCACGGCGTCCTGCAGGGCGGCCACGCTGCATGGCGAGCAGCCCTCAGGGACGGGCACCGCGCCCGTGTAGTCGCCATTGAGGGAGAAGCGCTTCAGGGCCCTGTTCTGCTCGTCTGCCACCAGGATCTCCCGGGAGCCAAAGGGACAGAGCCCAGTGATCCGGGGAGACCGCTTGTCCCCCGGCATCCGCGTGGGGAAGCTGCAGAAAAAGACGGGCCTGGGGAGGAGGCCAGAGCCCTCCAGGTTTGGCCCAGGTGCTGGGCTGGGCTCCCGAGAAATGGACTTGAGCCTGCCTTTGAATTTCCTCTTCTTGTTGGATCTGCCACCCCTTGGGGACTGGGCTCCTCCGTCTTCTTGGGGTGTCTGGGCTCTGCCCTCTTTCGGGGTCTTGGCTCCGTCTTCTTGGGGAGTCTCGGCTCTCTCCGCCTTTAGGGTCTGGGCTCCATCTTCTTGGGGCGTCTGCGCTCCGTCCTGCTTCGGGGTCGGGGCTCCATCCCTGCTCTGGGGCTGGGTTTCGTCGCCTCCCTGGCTTCTGGCTCCGTCCTTCCCGCTGGCCTTCCGGGGCTGCTGCTCCTCAAAGGAGAGCCTCAGCAGGTGGCACTTCTGGTCCAGGAGTCCAGGATGGAGCTCCAGCCGGGGCAGCAGGCAGGGAGCTGACCCAGGCATCCAGGGACAGCGCTGCAGCTGCTGAAGCCTTTGGGCAATCGCCCCCTCCAGCGAGAGTATCTCGGCCTCGCGACCCAGGCTGAGCACGCGACGGGCAAAGGCGGCCGCCTCCCTGGCCACCTGTTCGCGGCTCTCCAGCTCCCCCAGCCTCTCCCGAGCAGCCTCCTCGGCAGCCTCCACGTGGGCCCGTAGCTGCCCCAGCACCTCCTGCTTCTGGGCCAGGAGGGCCCGGAGGACCCCCTCGGCCGCCTCTTCCACCTGCGTGCCCACCTTGGCCGCCTGCTCCCGCAGACGGGCCAAGGCTTCCTTTTCCTCCAGCCGGGTGGCCTCCAGCTCAGCCAGATTGCTGTCCACGCCCGCCAGGAGCTCCTCGAGGCCGGGCCTCCGGGCACGCACAGCCTCGGCCAGGGGCAGGCAGGGGTGGTCCAGGTGGGGGTCCAGGCGACACTCCCGGCACAGCAGCTGGGAGCAGGGCTGGCAAAGGAAGCGCAGGGACTCCCCCGGGTGCTGGGGACACTGGGCCGCCTGGCGCTCCCGGGCCTCCTCGTCGTACCACCCTGCCCTGTAGCCCACCAGGTCCACCACGCGGTGGCTGTGGGTCTGCCGGGTGCAGCGGTGCCCATCGGCACAGGCCTGGCACAAGTCGTCGGCGCAGTCCAGGCACCGGGCTGTGGCTGGCCCCCCGGCGCTGGCGCCCCCCATCAGCGGGCACAGCGCACAGGCCGGCTTCCCTGCGCGCAGGTCGCCACCGGCTCGGGCCTTCACCAAATCCAGGAGCCCGTTGACGAAGAAGTTGCTCTTGAAGGCAGCCACGCCCGTGGGCGGCACAGGCACGGACTCGCGGCACTCAGGGCATCGGACGTGGCTGCCCTCGGCCAACTGGCCCAGGCAGTCCTGGCAGTAGGTATGCAGGCAGGGCAACGTTTTGGGCACCCGCAGCTGCTCCAGGCAGATTTTACAGGCTAGGAAGTCGCTGCTCAGGGCCTCCAGCAGGGAGGGCGAGGAGCCCTGGGAAACCATTCTGCAAGCGAGAGGTCGGGGTCAGAGGACAGAGGGCACCTCCACGGTGGCCACCACCTGCCCTCTCGCCTCTCCCCCATCCTCAAGCCCCACCAGGTCTGGGGTCTCACCTGAATGGCCAGGAATTTTCTTCTGGTCTCTTGAGATAAAGAGCTGCCTCCCTCCTCCCTGCAGACATTCAGCAAATGTGAAAAAGTAAAGGGCACTTTTGCATGTCAGGCCCTGCGAGATATGACAACACCAAGAAGCCCAGCCTTAGAGACCTGCTGGTGTAATGATCGGTGCCCCCCACTGACAGGCCTTGTGGCACATGGGGTGCGAGTCTGGTGTGAATAGATCCTGGGGGTCCTGCTGGGGGTGGGATGCCAGGTGAGGGGAGGGCAGAGAGGACCAGCTGAGGGTCTGGGTGGGCAGACGTGCCTTGACTCCTGGAGGGTGGGGGAGTATGAGGGACCCCAATTCCCACAGCCCCGTACACCTGCCTCCTAGGCCCTGGCAGTGGCATCACGGGTTGCGAGGGCCCCTCTTCCTGCCTCAAGTGTCCTGAAATGAACAGGCAGAAGGACGCCTGAGAGAAAGGGGCTGCCTCACTCTTTCCTTCCAGCCCTCAAACTCAGGGTCACCGTAGCCTTTGCCCCATCTCCTCCAGCCCTTTTCTTTCAGCCTTTCCTGCTGCAAGAGGCCTCCTGCTTTCCTAGAAGCCTCTGGAGGGTAAGAGTCACATGAGGATCATCTGTGAATGCCCCCAGCTCCCTGCACAGTGGCTGTGAAATACTTGAGCGAGAAACTTGGGGGATTTCCCCCAAACTTTCAGAAAGCAGGGGCTGGGAGGAGACCTCAGACAGTGGGAGGGGGTCTTCCCCAGGAAGTCTCAGATCTCTGGCCCCGCGGGGGAAGCCTCCCCTCTCCTCCCGCCTTCTGGGTCCCTCTCCCCACTCCCTTCCTCTTCCTCCCGCTCTCTCCCTTCCCCCACTCCCTCCAGTTCAGCTGTCCCTTCAACCGCCCTCCAAGCCCCTCTCCTTACCTAGCCGGGGCTCCAGGACCCGGAGTGGGGACCCCCCGAGGCCCTGGCGCTGCTGTTGCTGGGCTCCTGAAAGAGAAACAAAACTGAAACTAATTGTACTTCTGCAACTTCCGTCCCAGGCCCGGCACACCAACTTGTACAGCCGCAGGCCCCGCCTTCCTCCCTACCCTGCCTGGAGCTCTTCCTCCGGGGCCTCCTCCACCAGCAGGGCACAGCCCCCGCCAGCAGGGCTCCAGGGCTCCGGGGCCAGGGCAGCCTCCGCGGCTGGAGTTGCCGAGGTTGGCTTGTCAGTTTGAGCCCGAGGATTCGCTCAGCCTGCTAAGTGTGTTTGTCGCAAAGGCAGGCCAGATGCCTGAGGATGCGTCCTCTGAGGGAAGAAATTAGAGATCATAGGTGATTCGGAGACGTAGGGTGACTAGAGCCCCGGCCTCAGGCCCGGGTTCCAGCGCTGCTGCATATCTGCCAATCCAGTCTTAGGTGAGGCCCTTCGTACCATAAATCTCTGCTGAGATACGGGAGGGGCTGTGGGAACCAGATAAAGGGCCTCGAACTGAGGAGTCAGCAAAGGCTTCCTGGAGGAGGCGTCACTTGAGATGAGTCAGAAGAGTGCATGGGGGTTGGGGATCACCTGAGAAGAACGCAGGGAAGGGCATTCTAGGAACTGGGAACAGCAAGTCCGAGGGCTCAGAGGAATGAAATACCACGACCCTGCTGGGGGATCCAAGTAACTCAGGATGGTTTGTGGGAAAGGGACATGTGAGTGGTAGCAGATGAGGGTGAGGCAACGGCCAGGTCACAGAGGCCCTTATGTTCTACATGAAGGGGTCTGAGTTTTATCCAAAAAGCCAAAAGAAACCATTGAAGGATATTTCCCCCAACATCTTCTGAAAATTTTGAAGCACAAAGGTGTTGAAAGGATTGGAACGAACACCCCTGTACCTACCCCTTAGATTCTACAGTTAACATCTTGCCGTAGTTGATTCGTCACACAGCTACCCATGTATGCATTGCTTTATCCACAGTGATGGGATTTCGGGAGGAAACAGAACCGGTGAGAACTCACTCTGGCAGTGGCCAAGAGGATAGAGGGGGGGCCTGACCATGGGTCCAGGTGAAACGTGGAGGGGTCTGAGCTGACACAGCGCCACTAGGGGCAGAGCGGAGGGTGGAGGATGGGAGCCTCACGTGTGAGCAGCGGCTGCAGGTGAAAGAAGCCGTGGGTCTTGTGACTGTCCCTGTGGAGGGAGGTGCCGGAAGGAGGGTAGGAAGTCCTTCAGGTTTTGCAGGTCTGGAGGTCAGGACGGAGAGCTTGGCTGCTGATAACCCGGCTTATGACTTTTCTAGACTTTTGCAACGTATCTTTGGTTTTGATGAAGTCACCCAACAGTGTCCAAAGTGAGAAGAGCAGGGCCGAGATGGCACTATGCGGAACATAGACATTTAAGGGCAAGTTGGGGAGGAGCTGGCACGTGAAGGAGGCTGAGAGGTACTTCCAGAGAGGTAGATTGAAATCCAGGCAAGAGTAGGTCCCAGGAGCCAGGAGTGGAGAATGCTGTACTTCCAGGAGGAGGTGGTCAGCGCAGTTGAATGCTACAGACCTGACGGTCAGCCAAGATGAGCACAGAAAAATGTATTGGCACGTGTGTGTCCCTAAGTGTGTGCACACATCTGCACATGTGTAAGGCTCCGTGTGTGTTTGTCTGTGCATATCCAAGGACGATTTTCTGGATGCCTACTGCAGTCAGACAGCATGCCATGTGCTGTGCAATAGACAAAGATCAACAAGATAGGTTCCCCGCCCACGGGCAGTTTATAATCACATAGGAGAGGTGAGATCTGTACATGTTGCCATAGGAAACAGACAAATGTCATATTAAGATGTCAAAGTAATCATCACAATGGCTTCCTTTTCCTGGGCGTTTACCATGAGCTTGGCATGGGGTGCTGTAAACGTAACCTGATTTAATCCTCACAGTAACGTCGTTAAGATAGGTACCATTCTTGCCCCATTTTACAGATGAGGAAACTGAGTTATAGAGAGAATAATTCATCCAAGGTCACATAAAGTGCTACGGCAACACAGAGGGAAAGTCTGATTTCTCCTGGAATGGTGGTGTTGTGGTGGTGTGAGAATCAGAAAGGCCACATGAAAGGGGTGGCATTACAATGCCTGCCCTACTCCGCCTCCCCAAACATTGAACAATTGCTTAAAGGGCCTACAGTGTGGCAGGCCCCAGGAAGGCAGTTTCTCCTCCCTGAGAACAGGCTTCCAAGGCAAGGGATAACTCAGCTACAACCAAGTGGTAAGTGTTACCATGGAGACCCGGGAGGAGGAGGAGTTCCTGCCAGATGCTGGGGGTTCCTCAAGATGCCTCTCCTGCTGGATGTTCTGATACCGCTGGAGTGCAGGCAGGTGGAGGGAAGTGGCAGGAGATGGGAACAGGCAGGCAGAACAAACTTCAAAATTTCCTGTTGAGAATCCTGTAAGGCCTTAAGGTAACGGGGAGCCATTATAGAATTTTTATTAGGCAAGTTTGGACTTTGTTGTGCAGGTACTTGGGGCTGGGGACAAGCAAAGGTGTTTAATCTTAATTTATACAAATAAGCATAATTTAAAATTTGAAACACTTATCATCATTGAAACAAAATAACTTTTTTCCTATGTGTATTTCCTTTGGTCTATGTCCACATGAGTATGTTTTACACAATTCTATATATATATGTATATACATATATTTGTACATATCTGACATATTGTATTTATAGTATACACATGCTTTTTGTCTACTTGTCGATGTGCCTTTCAGGACTGGGAAATTCTCCTAAAGTATTTTGTTGATTCTCTCCCGCTCCGTTTTCTCTGTTTCCCTGTCTGGAACTTCCATCATTCAGAGGCTGCATCTCCCGGATGGTCCTCTGATTTTACCTTTTCTCTTATTTTTCATTTCTTTCTTTTTTGTACTACTTTCTGGAAAATTTCTCCAACTTGAACTTTCAATCCTTGTGTTTTTTCAAATCTGCTGTCCCAATGTTAATTTATGAGTTCCTTTTTTTTGTACCCTATTTGTACCAGTATCTTCTTACCTCTCTGAGGATGTAAACGATAGTGTTGTTATTGTTGGTGGTGGTGGTGTGGTGGTGTGTGTGTGTGTCTGTGTGTGTGTGTGTGTGTGTGAGTTTTCTTCATCTTGCACAGTATCTGTTACCTCCAAGTTATGGTTTCCTTCCTTCCTCCCTCCTTCCCTCCTTTCCTTCCTCTTTAGATGACTGTAGTATTTATTGTTTTATGTTTTATTTTGTTTATTTTTAAAATTGTTTTATATTTTAAAATTAGCTTTCTGAGGTATAATTTACATACAATGAAAATCACCAATTTAAATGTAGAGCTGGGCTTCCCTGGTGGCGCAGTGGTTAAGAATCCGCCCGCCAATGCAGGGGACACGGGTTTGAGCCCTGGTCTGGGAAGATCCCACATGCTGCAGAACAACTAAGCCCGTGCGCCACAACTACTGAGCCCACATGCCACAACTACTGAAGCCCGCACGCCTAGAGCCCGTGCTCTGCAACAAGAAAAGCCACCGCATTGAGAAGCCCACGCACCACAACGAAGAGTAGCCCCCGCTCGCCACAACTAGAGAAAGCCCACGTGCAGCAACGAAGACCCAACGCAGCCAAAAATAAAAATAAAATAAAATAAATAAATTTATAAAAAAAAAAAGAATCCACCTGCCAATTCAGGGGACACGGGTTCAAGCCCTGGTCCGGGAAGATCCCACATGCTGCAGAGCAACTAAGCCAGTGCGCCACAACTGCTGAGCCTGCGCTCTAGAGCCGCAACTACTGAGCCCACGTGCCACAACTACTGAAGCCCGCGCGCCTAGAGCCCGTGCTCCGCAACAAGAGAAGCCACTGCGGTGAGAAGCCCTGGCAGCACAACGAAGAGTAGCCCCCACTCTCCGCAACTAGAGAAAGCCCGTGTGCAGCAACGAAGACCCAACGCAGCCAAAAATAGTAAACAAAATAAATAAATTTATTAAAAAAATAATAAATGTAGAGCTCAATGAGTTTTGACAATGTATAAGTCAAGTAATTATCAACATAATCATGCTATACAGTAGTACAATATAAAAATAAGGAAATTGACATTAGCACAATACTGTGAACTCAACTACAGACCTTATTCAGATTTCACCAGTTTTTACGTGCACTCAAGTGTGTGTGTGTGTGTTGCGTATAGTTCTATGCAATTTTATCACAAGTATGACCACCATGCGATCACCACAATAATCAAGATACAGAACTGTCCCGTAAACACAAAGAAACTCTGTTCCTTCTTTATTGCCTTATCTTGTGTTAAAGATATTTGTATTGCATTATTTTAATTCCACTGTTTCTATGTTTTTAAACTCATTTCTTAGTGATTGCTCTAGGGACTATAATATGCATCTTTAACTTATGAGAAACTATTTCAGGTTAATATTGACTTAAATCCAATAAAATATAGCCACATAGCTCTATCCCCTCCCCTTCTTTATTCTATTTTTGTCAAATCTATTACATCTACATATGTTAAAAACCCAACAATACAGCTTTATAATAATTGTTTAAACAATTTCATTTTTAAAAGACATTAAGGGAAGGAAAGATATAGATCAGTGTTTTGTATTTACCCACAAGTTTACCATTTCCCATATTCTTCCTTCCTGCAACTTAAACCTACCATCTGGGGTCCTTCCTTTTCAATCTGAAGGACTTTGTTCTGTAAAATAGTTTGGCTAGCAACAATTTCTGTTTGTATTTATCTGGGAATGTCTTATATTTTGGCTTTAATTTAAAAATTTTTTTAAATAAGAAATTTATTTAAACAATGTGCTTGACTCAAAGAGAAAACTACCTTTCCTTAAAAGTAATGTATCACTAAGGACATATTACCATACATGTAACAGCTACATACTAAAAAAAAAAAGTTACAAAATTGCCCTTGATTTTCTAATGACAAATGAAAAACATTGAAATTCTCCAAACAAGATATGCAGGATTTTTGTTGTTGTTGTTACTGGTTTTTGTAACTTTTTGGAATAAGAAGATGGGCGTTAAATGAGCCTGTTCCTAACAGAAAAAGGAAGTATTTTCACAGAAACAGTGTTTTTCCTGACTTCACCTCCATTTGATGTTGATGAAAATATATCATTGGCCATTTAGCTAAAAAAAAAAAAAAAAAAGCAAGAGGCTTGTGCACACGTCCCAGTCATTTCATATACAATGAAGGAACGGGGAGGGAAAAATGAAAGAATAGAAAAAATTATTCAGGATGTTGTGGGGCAAAATGACAGTTTTCCAACTGAGAACACGTTGCTGGCTTGTGGAAACAGAATTCTGGACCAAAGTGGCAGGTTCTCTTTTTAGTGGGTACTTCCCGTCCGCTCTAGGAATCCTAGAAACTGTATCTTTGCCCTCCAGTTTCAACTATGCAGGAGTGTCTGTTTCATTGGTTGGCTGCCCATCAGATCAGAATCTGATCTGCCTCACTGACCCACCTTGTCATTCAAAATAGGCTTTCATTAGTCTACTAAGTGGTATATGCCTCAGTCTTCAACTACCTTCACATTAACATCAACATTGTTCTCGAGCTGGACCAAGTTTCCATCATAGCAAGTAGTAATGAAGTCTCCTCAGCTTCTGCTTTTACAAAAGAGATACCAGACCCCCACCAAATGGGCCACAAGCAGTGCCAGAAGTGGCTGAAGAAGTCATGTTCATTTTCTGGGGGGAGTATAGTTGCTTTACAATGTTGTGTTACTTTCTGCTGTACAGCAAAGTGAATCAGTTATACGTATACATATATCCACTCTTTTTTAGATTATATTCCCATATAGACCATTACAGAGTACTGAGTAGAGTTCCCTGTGCTATACAGTAGGTCCTTATCAGTTATCTATTTTATATATAGTAGCATGTATATGTCAATCCCAATCTCCCATTTTGTCCCTCCCCCCCAACCTCCTGATAACCATAAGTTTGTTTTCTACATCTGTAACTCTATTTCTGTTTTGTAGATAAGTTCATTCGTACCCCCTTTTTTTAAAAATTTAAATCCAGGCATTCTGATTCCAGAGCTCAGACTCTTTTTTAATTTTTTTTTGGAATGTGTTTTTTTTTATTTTAATTTTATTTATTTATTTATTTTTTGGCTGTGTTGGGTCTTCGTTTCTGTGCGAGGGCTTTCTCTAGTTGCGGCAAGCGGGGGCCACTCTTCATCGCGGTGCGCGGGCCTCTCACTATCGCGGCCTCTCTTGTTGCGGAGCACAGGCTCCAGACGCGCAGGCTCAGTAGTTGTGGCTCACAGACCTAGTTGCTCCGCGGCATGTGGGATCCTCCCAGACCAGGGCTCGAACCCGTGTCCCCCGCATTGGCAGGCAGATTCTCAACCACTGCACCACCAGGGAAGCCCCACGTACCCCTTTTTAAGATTCCACATATAAGCAATATCACATCATATTTGTCTTTCTCTGTCTGACTTGCTTCACTCAGTACAAGAATCTCTAGGTCCATCCACTTTGCTACAAATGGCATTATATCGTAGTTTTTTATGGCTGAGTAGTATTCCATTGTATATATGTGCCACATCTTCTTTATCCATTCCTCTGTTGATGGACATTTAGGTTGCTTCCATATCCTGGCTATTGTTAATAGTGTTGCAGTGAACATTGGGGTGCATGTATCTTTTCGAATTATGGTTTTCTCTGCATATATGCCCAGGAGTGGGATTGCTGGATCATACGGTAGCTCTATTTTTAGTTTTCTAAGGAACCTCCATACTGTTCTCCATAGTGGCTGCACCAGTTTACATTCCCACCGACAGTGTAGGAGGGCTCGTGTTCATTTTTGAAGGATATTTTTTTCCTGCCTCGTTCTCTCTCTCTCCATCTTCCGGGTTCTGCATTATAGGTACATTGCTGTGCTTGACATTGTCCCACAGTCTCTGAGGCTCTGTTCATTCTTCTTCACTTCTTTTTCTCTCTATTCCTTGGATTGGGTTTTTATTCATCCATCTTTGCGTTCACTGATTCTTTCTTCTGCCATCCCAAATTTGCAGTTGAGCCCTTCCGATGAATTTTTCATTCCAGTTATTTTAGTTTTCAACCACAGAATTTCCGTTTGGTTCTCTCTCTCTCTCTTTTAATCTACTAAGATTTGGGGGGTCATGGTCATCATATTTCCCTTTAATTCTTTGCAAATATTCTTAATAGCTGCTTTGAAGTATCCGTCTGCTACATGCAACCCCTGGGCCTGCTCAGAACCAGTTCCTGTTGACTGCTCTTCTCCCGACTGTGGGTCACACTTTCCTGCTTCTCTGCGAATCTTGGAGTATTTGGTGCTGAGGGTTGTTTTTTTTTTAAAGTTACCATCTTTTTTTTTTTTTTTTTAATTTTTAATTTTATTTATTTATTTATTTATGGCTGTGTTGGGTCTTCGTTTCTGTGCGAGGGCTTTCTCCAATTGCGGCAAGTGGGGGTCACTCTTCATCGCGGTGCGCGGGCCTCTCACTATCGCGGCCTCTCCTGTTGCGGAGCACAGGCTCCAGACGCGCAGGCTCAGTAGTTGTGGCTCACAGGCCTATTTGCTCCGCGGCATGTGGGATCTTCCCAGACCAGGGCTCGAACCCGTGTCCCCCGCATTGGCAGGCAGACTCTCAACCACTGTGCCACCAGGGAAGCTCAAGTGCTGAGGGTTTTTGCTGATGCTGCTGTTTAGCAACTAGACTCGCCTTAAGCTGTGGATTTCGTTTCTCCATGGTGTGAGGTCACTGATATCTCCACTTGGTTTTTCTCTTCTTATTTTTTAGTCTGACTTTGGGAATCTCCCCATGTCTGCTTAGCTTAGTTGTTTGTCAATCAATGATTTGGGCAGAGGTTGTGCCCAAATACTTGGAGTCCTTAAGGCTTCCACCCTCTGCCAAGTGACATGTGTGTGACCTGTGTGTGGGCTGGGGGACACATCAGGGGTTCAGCTATACTCACGTCTCCCCTGGCTTTTACTTTCTGCTGGGTTCCCTCAGTTTTCCAGAGGAAACCAACATGCGAGTCTCACAGGATACTTAGCAATATTTACATCCCAGACAAGTATCATTAAAAAGAACCATTACATTCTGGACGTAGTTATGCTGCAAAATAATTTAAAATGAAATTATTGGATAATAGTCACTTAAAAGTAAAATTATAGAGCCAGACCCAGCCTAGGGCCCTGGCATTTGTGTTCCTGCCATCCAGCGGAGCCAACAACGTGGGCTGGATGTCTGCTTTAGGTCTGTGTGTATCCTAAACCCATTAGGCTGGAAGTGTCCACTTTCGCTGAGAAGCATGACTGAAACTTATCTCTTGCTCCAGTAGAATCATACCTCCAACTGTCCAGACAAGTCTGGCTGCAGTCTCTAAATTCCTGCTCACCTTCTGTATGTAAAGCTGCCAGCTCAGTCGTGATTTTCTTGTTGGTGTGAGTCTGGGATTCAGTCAGTTTTATAGCAACTGAAGTTGCTCTGAGTCACTCAAAATCCATCTGGTCACTGACCAGCCAGCCCTTGTTGCCCAGCGCAAAAGACCCCAGGATCAGATGCCCAGTGACAGCAAAATCTGCCTTGCCACCCAGGTTGATAGTGGGTTCCTTTTACCTTTTACATTCCTTGGCTTCGCTGACATTTTTAAAATCTTTTTTTAAGGTCCCCGCCTCACAGTGGTAAGGAAGACCACTCCTTGATAGTAAGAACCTTATAAAGTGTTGGGAATATCTCTGAGACAGAACTTCACTTCCACTTAACAGGCACTGCAGGTGACATGTGTGAAGGGACTTTTTTGGTCTTGATCCTAGACTCAGGAGAAAAGAGCAATTAATAGAGATTTTAAAGGTCCAAACGAAGATTCCTTTAGAAAATTTCCACATAAAAGGTAAATTTCTCATCTTAGTTTGCATAATACCCTATGCTTGAAGAGGTTGACACACGTAAATGGACACTTCTTGCGGCACCTATGTAAATAACCAGGCCGAAATTAATGGAGGCCTCTCTGGCAGTTCAAACTGTTGATCACTCCTTTCTCAAAACTTGCTCCTCCTCCTCCTTCTGGGACCACTTCCCTCCAGTCAGCGGGCTTCCCATCCTCTGCAGCTTTCAGCCCAAGCAAGCCCTAGACTCTCCGCCCCATCCGTTCTGAGCTGTCTTTCCCAGCCAGGCCCACCAGGGGGAGCTCTATCCCTGCTGAAGCTGACTATGTTCTGGGACACGGTCCATTGTCAAGCGGCGGGTACAAACAACCTCTCCTTGTTTCTGGGCTTTGGGGGTGCCTGTCAGCCTGTGGGCCACCCTTGCCAATCATCAGAGGCCCTGTGCCCCTTTATTCTTATACAGGGGCCCTTCCTGCAACCTCCTTCTTATACTAGAATATCTCTCTCAAAGATTCCCCTCCACAGGGTCTCAGGTGCAGAATCTAAAGGAACACCAAAAATTCCATTAATCAACATAAATAATATTTTAATAATTATAATTAATGCAAAAATACATAATGAACAAAATATCAAAATTTTAAGTCAAGACAGAATCAGTATTACTGATTTTTTCCTTTGGCCTCAGGCTTCAATCTGGCTCAGCCCGGCACTGATGGGTTTCACCCCCTGCCAATTAGTCAAGGACGTGGCTTTCTGCATTTGCCTCTCTCCTGCAGCATCACCTGTCTTCTCTCCCCTGGATCCTGCTTTAGCATATTTCCCGTCTTAAAACGAAAGAAAACCAGTCCCCCGCCTGACTTCGCACGCCCTATCATTCCTGTCTTGTTTTCCTTTTTCTCTTGAACTGACTATAATTGGGCTTTTGTTCTCAACACTCCCCGGGAAGCGGCTCTGGTCAAGGTCACCAACGATCTTCACTTCATCTGTGCTCCTCTTACTCGGCGTCTGGCAGAGGAGATCCACCCTCCTTGAAACTCTTTCCTCCTGGCGTGTTGGTCTCCCTACTCTCCTGGCTTTCTTCCTACCTCCCTGCCCACGCCTTCTCTGGGTTCTCCTATCTTCCTGACCCTAAACATCAGAGGCACTTACTCACGACTGACCGTTCCCTCACACTGCCCAGGGCAGAAGGGAGAAGAAAAAGAGTCATAAATCCCAATGTTTAAAGCCTTTTAATGGTTGGCACAATCATTCAAGAGATTTAGACAAATAACTGTCACTCACCATTCCAAGTGTAGGAAGGAGGTAAGATCCAGGAGAAATACCTGGTGGAAACACGAGCATTGGGGCATGCTTGTTCCCATCAGTGGAATCGATGTGACTTCTTGTGATGTTGTGATTTAGAATAAGAAAAATATATTGGATCTTCGTCCACAGTTCCTGGCACAGAGCTCCTAAAACCCTTGGAATTTCCTAAGTGATGAGAGCCTTAAAGGTGTCTTTTGTTAGGTTAATGAGATGACTTTTGGACCCCACCTAAGATTTGGGGCTGGTTGCCTGGAGAACCAACCAGGTGGTTAAAGGGTTGGAACTTTCAGTCCCACCCCCCTGACCTCCAGGGAGGGGAAAGGGACTGGAGGTTGAATTAGCTGTCAATGGCCAGTGATTTAATCAATTATGCCTATGTAACGGAGCCTCCATAAAAATCCCGAAGGACGGTTTGGGAGCTTCCAGGTTGGTGAACCAGAACTCTTCCACGTGCCACTGTGCCAGCATCAAACTTCATGGGGACAGGAGCTCCTTGGTTTGGGAACTTGCCCTACGTATCTCTTCATTTGGCTATTGATTCATATTGTTTAATATCCTTTGTAATAAACCGGTTATCTATTGAGTAAATAAGTTTTCTGGCTTCCGTGAGCCACACTAGCAAATTAATTGAACCTAAGGAGGAGGTCATGGGAACCTCTGATTTATAGCCTGTTGATCACGAATATAGATAGCAACCTGGACTTGGGATTGGCATCTGAAGTGGAGGGCAGTCTTGTAGGACTGACCCCTTTACCTGCGGAATCTGACTCTGTCTTCAGGTAGACAGTGTCAAAATTGAGTTGAATAGTAAGACACTCAGTTGGTGTCAAAGAATTGCTTGTTGATGTGGGGAAAACCCAACACACACACATAGGAGGTTGATGATCGAACACTTACCCCCTTACAGAGAAAAAGTTTAAACCCCCTTGAGATACTTTAAAGAAGGCCCGAATAAAAGGTGGAATATACTGTCTTCATGGATATGATGACTTAGCACTGCAAAGATGACAGCTCTCCCCAAGTTAATCTATTAAACGCAATCCTAAATTTATATGGCAGAATAAAGTCCTTACATAGTTAAGAAAATGTTGAAAAGGAGGACTCACTCTACTAGTTTAAAAAATATTTTATAAAGCCAAGGTAATAAAAAAAAACAAAAACACCAAAACCGCACTGATACTTGTGCTGGCACGGATAAACGAGACTGGAACAGAAGTGAGAGCTCAGAATCAGATCTGTGTGAATGCAGCTACCTGGCATATGGAAGAGGCACCACCACAAATTGATAGGGGAAAATGACCTGTTGGTAAATGCTGCTGGGAACACTGTCTCACCATATGGAGCAAAAATCAAGTTGGTTTCTATGCTCAGCTGAACAAAGGTACCCCAAAGATGTCCACATCCTAATCTGCAGAACCTGTGAGTATGTTACTTTACATGGCAAATGGGATTTTGTAGAGGTGATTAAGTAGAGGTTGCAAAAGGGGGAGATTATCCTGAATTATCCAGGTAGGTCCAATCTAATCACATAAATCCTTCAAAGTAGAAAACCTTATCTGTGGTCGGAGGGAGAGAAGCATCACATCATTTTTTTTTTTTTTAAATCGAGGAAGGGGCCACAGGCCAAGGAATGTAGGTGGCCATTAGAAATTGGAAAATTCAAGGAAATAGATTCTCCCTAGAACCTCCAGAAGAGAACAGGCCTGCTAACACCTAGGTTTTAGCCCCACAAAATTCATTTTGGACTTCTGACCTCCAGAACTGTAAAATAATAAGTTTGCGGGGTTTTTTAAATTGGAGTATAATTGCTTTACAATGCTGTGTTAGTTTCTGCTGTACAACGAAGTGAATCAGCTTTATGTATACATATATCCCCTCCCTCTTGGACCTCCCTCCCCTCCATCCCACCCATCTAGGTCATCACAGAGCACAGAGCTGAGCTCCCTGTGTTGTACTGCAGGTTCCCACTAGCTATCTATTTTACAGATGGTAGTGTATTTTTGTCAAACCTAATCTCCCAAATCATCCCACCCTCCCCTTCCCCCGCTGTGTCCACATGTCCATTCTCTACATCTACGTCTCTATTCCTGCCCTGGAACTACGTTCACCTGTACCATTTTTCTAGATTCCACATACATGTGTTAATATACGATATTTGTTTTTCTCTTTCTGGCTTACTTCACTCTATATGACAGACTCTAGGTCCATCCACATCCCTACAAATGACCCAATTTCATTCCTTTTTATGGCTGAGTAATATTCCATCGTATATATGTACCACATCTTCTTTATCCATTCATCTGTCAATGGACACTTAGGTTGTTTCCATGACCTGGCTATTGTAAATAGTGCTGCAAGGAACATTGGGGTGCATGTGTCTCTTTGAATTATGGTTTTCTCAGGGTATATCCCCAGTAGTGGGATTGCTGGGTCATAAGGTAGTTTTATTTTTAGTTTTTTAAGGAACCTCCATACTGTTCCCCATAGTGGCTGTATCAATTTACATTCCTGCCAACAGTGTAAGAGGGTTCCCTTTTCTCCACATCCTCTCCAGCATTTATTGTTTGCAGATTTTTTGATGATGGCCATTCTGACCAATGTGAGGTGATACCTCATTGTAGTTTTGATTTGCATTTCTCTAATAATTAGTGATGTTGAGCATCTTCTCATGTGCCTCTTGACCATCTGTATGTTTCCTTTGGAGAAATGTCTATTTAGGTCTTCTGCCCATTTTTGGATTGGGTTGTTTGTTTTTTTGATTTTGAGCTGCATGAGCTGTTTGTATATTTTGGAGATTAATCCTTTGTCCGTTGCTTTGTTGGCAAATATTTTCTCACATTCTGAGGATTGCCTTTTTGTCTAGTTTATGGCTTCCTTTGCTGTGCAAAAGCTTTTAAGTTTAATTATGTCCCATTTGTTTATTTTTGTTTTTATTCTCATTACTCTAGGAGGTGGGTCAAAAAAGATCTAGCTGTGATTTATGTCAAAGAGTGTTTTTCCTATGTTTTCCTCTAAGAGTTTTATAGTGTCCAGTCTTACATTTAGGTCTTTAACCCATTTTGAGTTTACTTTTGTGTATGGTGTTAGGTGGTGTTCTAATTTCATTCTTTTACATGTAGCCGTCCAGTTTTCCTAGCACCACTTACTGAAGAGACTGTCTTTTCTCCATTGTATGTTCTTGCCTCCTTTCATGGATTAGGTGACCATAGGTGCATGGGTTTATCTCTGGGCTTTCTATCCTGTACTATTGATCTATATTTCTGTTTTTGTGCCAATACCATATTATCTTGATTACTGTAGCTTTGTAGTATAGTCTGAAGTTGGGGAGCCTGATTCCTTCAGCTCTGTTTTTCTTTCTCAAGATTGCTTTGGCTATCATGGTCTTTTGTGTTTCCAAACAAATTGTAAAATCTTTTGTTCTAATTCTGTGAAAAATGCCATTGGTAATTTGATAGGGATTGCATGGAATCTGTAGATTGCTTTGGGTAGTATAGTCATTTTCACAATATTGATTCTTCCCATCCAAGAGCATGGTATATCTCTCCATCTGTTTGTGTCATCTCTGATTTCTTTCATCAGTGTTTTATAGTTTTCTGGGTACAGGTCTTTTGCCTCCTTAGGCAGGTTCATTCCTAGGTATTCTATTCTTTTTGCTGTGATGGTAAATGGGATTGTTTCCTTAATTTCTCTTTGTGATCTTTTGTTGTTAGTGTATAGGAATGCAAGAGATTTCTGTGCATTAATTTTGTATCCTGAAACTTTACCAAATTCATTGATTAGCTCTATTAGTTTTCTGGTGGCATCTTTAGGATTTTCTACGTATAATACCATGTCATCTGCAAACAGTGACAGTTTTACTTCTTCTTTTCCAATTTGTATTCCTTTTCTTTATCTTCTTCGATTGCTGTGGCTAGGACTTCCAAAACTATGTTGAATAATAGTGGTGAGAGTGGACATCCTTGTCTTATTCCTGATCTTAGAGGAAATGCTTTCAGTTTTTCACCATTGGGGATGATGTTTGCTGTGCGTTAGTCATAAATGGCCTTTATTATGTTGGGGTAGGTTCCATCTGTGCCCACTTTCTAGAGAGTTTTTTTTAATCATAAATGGGTGTTGAATTTTATCAAAAGCTTTTTCTGCATCTATTCAGATGATCGCATGGTTTTTATTCTTTAATTTGTTAATATGCTGTATCACATTGATTGATTTGTCTATATTGAAGAATCCTTGCATCCCTGGGATAAATCCCACTTGATCGTGGTGTATGATCCTTTTAATGTGTTGCTGGATTCTGTTTGCTAGTATTTTGTTGAGGATTTTTGGGTCTACGTTTATCAGTGATATTGGTATGCATTTTCTTTTTTTGTAGTATCTTTTTCTGGTTTTGGTATCAGGGTGATGGTGGCCTCATAGAATGAGTTTGGGAGTGTTCCTCCCTCTGCAATTTTTTGGAAGAATTCAAGAAGGATCCGTGTTAGCTCTTCTCTAAATGTTTGATAGAATTCACCTGTGAAGCCATCTGGTTCTAGACTTTTGTTTGTTGGAAGATTTTTAACTACGGTTTCAATTTACTTGTGATTGGTTTGTTTATATTTTCTATTTTTTCCTGGTTCAGTCTTGGAAAGTTGTACCTTTCCAAGGATTTGTCCATTTCTTCCAGGTTGTCCATTTTATTGTCATATAGCTGTTTGTAGTAGTCTCTTACGATCCTTTGTATTTCTGCAGTGTCAGTTGTAATTTCTCCTTTTTCATTTCTAATTTTATTGATGTGAGTCCTCTCCCTTTTTTTCTTCATGAGTCTGGCTAAAGCTTTATCAATTTTGTTTATCTTCTCAAAGAACCAGCTTTTAATTTTATTGATCTTTGCTATTGTTTTCTTCGTTTCTACTTAATTTATTTCTGCTCTGATCTTTATGATTTCTTTCCTTCTACTAACTTTGGGGGTTTTTGTTCTTCTTTCTCTAGTTGCTTTAGGCATAAGGTTAGATTGTTTGTTTGAGATTTTTCTTGTTTCTTGAGGTAGGATTGTATTGCTATGAACGTCTCTCTTAGAACTGCTTTTGCTGTGTCCCATAGGTTTTGGGTCATCGTGTTTTCATTGTCATTTGTTTCTATGTATTTTTTAATTTCCTCTTTGATTTCTTCAGTGATCTCTTGGTTATTTAGCAGTGCACTGTTTAGCCTCCATGAGTTTGTTTATTACAGTTTTTTTCCTGTGACTGATTTCCAATCTCATAGCATTGTGGTCAGAAAAGATGCTAGATATGATTTCAATTTTCTGAGGCTTGATTTCTGAACCAAGATGTGATCTATCCTGAAGAGTGTTCCATGTGCACTTGAGAAGAAAGTGTATTCTGCCTCTTTCTGGGGGAATGAACTATAAATATCATTTAAATATCATTTAGTGGGGGGTGTTAAAGTCCCCCACTATTATTGTGTTACTGTCAGTTTCCCCTTTTATGGCTGTTAGCATTTGCCTTATGTATTGAGATGCTCCTATGTTGGGTGCATAAATATTTATAATTGTTATATCTTCTTCTTGGATTGATCCCTTGATCATTAGTAGTGTCCTTCCTTATCTCTTATAACAGTCTTTATTTTAAAGTTTGGTTTATCTGATATGAGTTTTGCTACTCCAGCTTTCTTTTTTTTTAATTAATTTATTTTATTTTATTTATTTATTTTTGGCTGTGTTGGGTCTTCATTGCTGCACACAGGCTTTCTCTAGTTGTGGTGAGCAGGGGCTATTCTTTGTTGCAGTGCAATTGCTTCTCATTGTGGTGGCTTCTCTTGCTGTGGAGCATGGGTTCTAGGCATGTGGGCTTCAGTAGTTGTGGCACATGCGCTCAGTAGTTGTGTCTCATGGACTCTAGAGTGCAGGCTCAGTAGTTGTGGTGCACGGGCTTAGTAGTTGTGACATGCGGGCTCAGTAGTTGTGGCTCACGGGCTCTAGAGCACAGGCTCAGTAGTTGTGGCACACAGGCTTAGTTGCTCTGTGGCATGTGGGATCTTCCTGGACCAGGGATCGAACCCATGTCCCCTGCATTGGCAGGTGGATTCTTAACCACTGTGCCACCTGGGAAGTCCCCTTCATCTTTCTTTTGATTTCCATTTGCATGGAATATATTTTTCCATCCCCTCATTTTCAGTCTGTATGTGTCCTTAGGTCTGAAGTGGGTCTCTTGTAGACAGCATATATACGGGTCTTGTTTTTGTATCCATTCAGCCAGTCTGTGTCTTTTGGTTGGAGCATTTAATCCATTTACATTCAAGGTAGTTATTGATATGTATGTTCCTATTACCATTTCTTAATTGTTTTGGGTTTGTTTGTGTGGGTCTTTTTCTTCTCTTGTGTTTCCCACTTAGAGAAGTTCCTTTAGCATTTGTTGTAGAGCTGTTTTGGTGGTGCTGAATTCTCTTAGCTTTTGCTTGTCTGTAAAGCTTTTGATTTCTCCATCAAATCTGAATGAGACCCTTGCTGGGTAGAGTAATCTTGGTTGTGGGTTTTACCCTTTCATTACTTTAAATATGTCCTGCCACTCCCTTCTGGCCTGCAGAGTTTCTGGTGAAAAATCAGCTGATAACCTTATGGGGATTCCTTTGTATATTTTTTGTTGCTTTTCCCTTGCTGTTTTTAATATCTTTTCTTTGTATTTAATTTTTGTTAGTTTGATTAATATGTGTCTTGGTGTGTTTCTCCTTGGGTTTATCCTGTATGGGACTCTGTGCTTCCTGGACTTGGGTGGCTATTTCCTTTCCCATGTTAGGGAAGTTTTTGACTACAATCTCTTCAAATATTTTCTCAGACCCTTCCTCTTTATCTTCTTCTTCTGGGACCCCTATAATTCGAATGTTGCTGTGTTTAATGTTGTCCCAGATGTTTCTGAGACTGTCCTCAATTCTTTTCATTCTTTTTTTCTTCATTCTGCTCCTAGGCAGTTATTTCCACCATTCTATCTTCCAGCTCACTTATTTGTTCTTCTGCTATTGATTCCTTCTAGTGTATTTTTCATTTCAGTTATTGTGTTGCTCATCACTGTTTGTTTATTCGTTAGTTCTTCTAGGTCCTTGTTAAACATTTCTTGTATTTTCTTGATCCGTGCCTCCATTCTATTTCTGAGATTTTGGATCATCTTTACTATCATTACTCTGAATTCTTTTTCTGGTAGGTTGCCTATTTCCTCTTCATTTATTTGGTCTTGTAAGTTTTTACCTTGCTCCTTCGTCTGTAACATATTTTTTGTCGTCTCATTTTTTTTTTTTTTTTGATGGGTGGGGCTGTGTTCCTGTCTTACTGGTTATTTGGCCTGAGGTATCCAGCACTGGAGTTTGCAGGCAGTGGGTAGGGCCAGGTCTTGGTGCTGAGATGAGGACCTCTGGGAGACCTCACTCCAATTAGTATTCCCTGGGGTCTGAGGTTCTCTGTTAGTCCAGCAGTTTGGACTCAGTGCTCCCAGAACAGGAGCTCAGGCCTGATACCCAGCCTGGGAACCAAGATTCTGCAAGCTGTGTGGCATGGCAAAAAAAAAAAATAGAAGAAGAAGAGCGGGACAATAACAAAGAGTAAAAAATAATAATAATATTAGAAAAGTAAAAAATATATTAGAAAAAATAAAAATATAAATGAAACAACAACAACAAGGCAAAACAGAACCACAACAACAAAAAGAAAAGAAAAGAAAGGGGCCAGAAAAGGCCTTGGCTGTAGGGGGCGGGGCTTAGGCAGGGGCAGGGCCTAGGCTCAGGACCAGCCGTCGGAAAATGTCCGGGGAGGGGGAAGGGGGGAGGGGTGGGGGCGGGGCTTAGGCTCAGCACGGCTGGAGGGGGCCTTGGAGGGTGGAGGTTTAGGCCTGGGACCCCAGCAGGCTGACCCCTGGGACAGAGCGGGCAGGGGAAACACTGGCTGCATTCCCCTCCGATCTTCCAATCCCCTGAAGGTCTATCCCCATCCCCACTGATCCCCTCATGGTGAGTGGGCCTCTCCCAGCGTGGGAACCCTTCCCTTCCCCCAGCCACCCCTCAGGGGCACTGGTCCTACCTGGCCTCCACTTCTCCTCCTCCCCACCCCCACATCCTACCCAGTCACGTGGGGTTTCCTCCCATCCCTTTACGTGTCCGAGGTCCCCCACCAGTGCCTGGTAGGTGCTCTAGTTGTGAGAAGATGTGAACTCCGCATCCTCCTACTCCACCATGTTTGTGTGGTTTTTAAGTCACTAAATTTGTAGCAATTTGTTGCAGCAGCAATGGGAAACTACTACAGACCCCTGACTCACCATATAGAGAGGTGAACTCCCAGTAGGCCCAGACCTAAATGTGGAAAATAAGATTACAAAACTAACAGAAGATTATGTAGGAGAGTATCTTCGAGATTTTTGTATAGGGGAAGACTTTTTGAACTGGAGCTCCAAAACACAACCGTATAAGGGAAAGAAAAAAATTTTTTTCTGTTCAGCAAAGGGCACTGCAGAGACAATTAACATATGGGTGTCCAGCTGGACATATTTGCAATATCTGAAATTGACAAGGGATTCACATCCAATAAATTCCAGCAAATCAATTTTTTTAAATATAGATGCCAAATAATGGCATCCATTTTTTTTAAAATTAATTAATTTATTTATATATTTTTGGCTGTGTTGGGTCTTCGTTTCTGTGAGAGGGCTTTCTCTAGTTGCGGCAAGCGGGGGCCACTCCTCATCGCGGTGCGCGGACCTCTCACTATCGCGGCCTCTCTTGTTGCGGAGCACAGGCTCCAGACGCGCAGGCTCAGTAGTTGTGGCTCACGGGCCTAGTTGCTCCGCGGCATGTGGGATCTTCCCAGACCAGGGCTCGAACCCGTGTCCCCTGCACTGGCAGGCAGATTCTCAACCACTGTGCCACCAGGGAAGCCCCTGCAAATCAATTTTTAAAAGACAAGCCACCCAAAGAAAAATAGGCAAAGATTATGGAAGTTAAATGGCGAGCAAGAATTTTCGAAGATGTTCACTGGTAACTTTGCACCCATCCAAAGACAGGTCTGTGGAGACATGGGAACTGGTGGGAGTAAACATGGGCACAGCCATTCGGGAGAGCCATCCGGCAAAGCAGCGAAACTAAGTTATGTGTAAATCTGATGACCTAGAAATGCAACTCCCAGAGAAACTCTCGTGTGGACTGGTCTTAAAAGCCTAAAAGAATAGACACAGAAAAAGACAACATCCACAGAACACATTCACGTGTATAATTTTAAAACACTTGCATAGATGAAACAGCACGATATAACTTTCAAGCCTACCTTAATATATTAATGTATAATTAATATCTACGTGGCACATTGGAGTGGGCACTGATGGAGGAGGGGAAGGAGGAGGCAGGGAACAGAGGGACAAAGGTGATAAGAAATGAGCCTTGCCTGGACTGTTGACGGTAGGGTGATGGGAGATGTGTAACCAGCTCAGCCCACTGCACCTGAGGTCCAGTTAAAATTGCTCCAGGAGAGGAGGTGGCACACGTGGTGCTATCAGAATCACCTGGTCCCCATCCTGTGTCAACAAACTTGAGCCTCTGTGTTCTTTGATGCTGATTCTGATCCTCCCCCAAATGTGAGAACAACTGTTGCAAGAGAAGAGCCATGCTATGTGTTGAATTGTGTCCCCTCACCTCCCCATTTGTATTTTGGAGTCCTAACCTCCAGTACCCCAGCACGTGACCTTATTTGGAAATAGGGTCTTGCAAATGTAGTGAGTTAAATTGAGATGAAGTCATACTGGAGTACGCTGGGCCTTAATCCAATAGGACCAGAGTCCTTATACAAAGGGCAAGTTTGGACGCAGAGACTCGCACACAAGGAGAATGCCATAGAAAGATGAAGGCAGAAGGGATGATGCTTCTACAAGCCAAAAAATGCCAAGATCGCCAGCCAACCATTAGAAGCCAGGAGAGGGGCATGGAACAGATTCTTCCTCATGGGCCTCAGAAGAAACCAATTCTGCTGACACCTTAATCTTGGACTCCCAGCCTCCAGAATTGCTACAGAATACATTTTTGTTGTGTAAGCCACTCAGTTTGTGGCGCTTTGTTATGGCAGCCCTAGGAAACGAATACAAGGGGTTAGCCTCTCCTTGGAGTGTGTGTGTGGGGGGGGTCTTGAGCTGGTGCCTGATAAGTCTTGGGGGGTCGGCCAGACCTGTGGGGCTGCTCCTGAGAAGAGCATCAGGGTTCCTGGGCTCAGCCTGCCTTCTAGGTTCAAGAGTGGAGGAAAGCACAGCAAATGCTTGGTTGCTCTAGCATCAAATTAGGCGTCTCTGACTTATTGGACCAAATCCCAGGCCTGGATATTCTCAGCCTTGGTCTCTGCAGTGCAGACAGCCCCATTTCAGTAAGGGAGGAAGATGAAGAGAAAACAGCTGAGTGCCTGTGTCCCACTCCCCTACCTCCCCATCCCGGAAGGTTTTAGCTCAACCCTGGGCATGAGACAGCCAGGATCATTTTCCCTTTCATTTCCATCTGGTCTACCCTGCAACATAGAAACAGACATCTCCAATGCTGTTGAAAGAGGGCCCCCATCCTACCCAGGCAGAGACCCTTCATCCTGATGGAGGTGTTGGGAGAGAGTTGGCCTTGCTAGCGATCAGGACCCAGTGGCCCTGGTGTGGGAGAGAGGGCAGTCTGCTTTCCTAAAGGCTTGTTCACATAGCTGGCTTTCAAACTAAGCACGCCCAATGCAAACCTACCTCTTGCTACGTGGGTAACCAAGAGCAAGTGATTTAACCCTTCAACTCCTCAGTTTCCTCATCTGTAAAAAGGAGATAAAGGTCCTTGCCTCCTAGGGCTATTGTAAGGATCAAATGAAATAACTATGTGCTTTCAAACATTTTCCATGACTGGCATACGTGAAAACATGATTGCATTGGTAAGAGGTTACCTGAGGGTAGGGCACCAGTCTCTGGCAAGCCCCGTGGTGGGTGGTCCAAGGGCAGGGGGCTCCCTCTCTCCACCCACCTGTAACCCTTTCAGGGCACACTGGGTTGAGGTGCTTAGGTTGGGAATCTATGAATTAATGCACACGCATGCTTGGCACCAGGCCTGGCAGAGAGCAAAGCCTCACAAAGGGTTGAGCTGTGACTGAGATCAGGGTGATTATGGAAATCTGGAGGCGCCAGCTGGCAGGGGCCCATCAACGGCCTGTAATGGTTGTGGAAGACAAAGTCACTCAGTCCTGGCCAGACATGATGGGTCTTCTTTTCTTGAAGATTCAAAATTTTAATCCTGTAGAAACAGGGTGGGAGGGGGAGGGCAGAGCCAGCAGGCTGCCATTTTATCTCAAAAACCAGAGCTGCTGGGATTCCTGAAGCCACACCATGAGAACCTTGTGGCCTGCCACCAAGATCAACGCCGGGGAGCTCTGCTCTGGACAGACACATCTGGCACAGGCTGAGTCTCCAGGGGTGGGACCTGAGAGCGGGTTGCTGATGGCAGATCTTCAGCCTTTAACTTGGCCAGAAGTTGCCCAGTGAGGGGATGCACTATGGGCACCACAGCTCTGCCCACCGTCCTCCTCCTCGATCCTGGCTTCCCCACCCCCACAGCGGCATGTCCCCACTACTAGCCTTCAGCCTGCTGCTTCTGACTCGCCTTCACTCCCACGGCTGGGCGTTGGGCTTGTTCTCGCTGAGTTTGCTGCTCCGTACACTTCTCTGGGCCTGAGTTGCTCTTGACCTTAGCAAACCCCAGCCCCTGGGGCTCCACCTTGATGCTGACTGACCTGTCCTCCCCACCCCCACCCCGCACTGCCTCCCTGCCCTGGCTCTCTCCAGGCACTGAGCTAATCAGGCTGATTATTGCCCAGGTCCAATTCCACTTTCCTTGGCTACAACGCACAGTAAATTTCCTCAGCCGCCAGGCTCCCCTGTGAGCCCTGCCTCTTGTCAGGCGGCCCGACTTAGGAAGCCGCCAGCTCCCTGCCGGCTGTATCATCACAGATGAATCAGGCCTGACCAACCTGGGGGGTGTAATCTAAACGGCATCGACAGAGTCACATCACCCTCAGCAGCAAAACACAATTGTCATGTCTTCCCAGGTCTAGTAAAATCTCTGGGGTTCTAAATGCCAAGACCCTGACTGTTATCTGAAAGATTACACTATAATCTGCCTGCACAGAGCTGAATTTTAGAGGAAGCTTTGGAAAATCTCCCTTGTCTCTACACAGTTTGAGGGTAGGCTAATGGCATCAGTCTTAGTTTATCATCAGGGAGTGGTCCTTGAACTTCCAGCCTTATTTCATACTTGACCCATTCCCGGGGTCTCAGGGTGACTGGCTCTGACCTGGAAAGATCCAGAGAAGGAGAAGAAAGGCGATCAGGATGTTTATTTATTCCCCAACCCCAGCCCCCCTGTGATGGAAAAAGAGCCTTTGCTGACCATTCCTTTTGTCTTGATCTCTTCAGAGAGGGCAAGGCTTGGCTGTCGGAGGAAAGGATGTACAAGTACCCATGGCATGCATGGCCTGAATTGGATACTATGGCCCCAAACATGGGGCTTTCTGTAGGATCAGAGATAAGTATGTATGAAACAATTAGAGAACAAATAAGAATTCAGTTATGTCATGTTGACACAAGCCCAAAAGGAGACTAGAGAAGGATGGGATGAATGTGGCAGGAGGTGCTTTTAAAAACTTTGTGGAGATGAGTCCTGATTCAATTAAATTTAACAAGCATTAATAGCGTCTTCTGTGCACAAGGCACTGTGTTAGGCATTGTGGGAGCACAGAAGGGAACAAAGCCACAACCTCACCCTGAGGGGACAGTGTAGGGAAAATTATGAATGTGATGTAAGAAGTATACATAGCAGTGTTAAGGAGTGCTATGGACTGAATGTGCCCCTTCCCCAAATCCTTACGCTGAAGCCCTAACCACCAATGTGATGGATTTTGGAGATGGGGCCTTTGGGAGGTGGAGTGAGATGAGGTCATGAGAGTGGAGCCTTTGTCTGATGGGATTAGTGCTCTTATAAGAAGAGACACCAGACAGCTTGCTTTTTTTGACCCCTCCCCACCTCCAGTGTGTGCACGCACAAAAAAGTGGTCAGGTGAGCACACAGCAAGCAAGGGACCAGTCTGCAAGCCAGGAAGAGAGCGCTCCCCAGAAAGCGATCTTGTCAGCACCCTGATCTTGGAGTTCCAGCCTCCAGAATTGTGAGAAAATCAATGTCTGTTGTTTAAGCTACCCAGTGTATGGTATTTTGTTGTAGCAGCCAGAAAGCCATACATGAGAGAGATTACTTGTGAAGGGTTGTATCAAAGAGGGCTTCCTGGAGGAAGTGGAATTGGCTTTTCAGGATGAGTCAGGTTTTAGAGAGGAAGGTGTGGGAAGGGTATTGCAAAAAGACAGCTGACTATGAACAAGGAAATGGGCTCTCACCAGACATCGAATCTGTCAGCACCTGGATCTTGGAGTTCCTGGCCTTCAGAACTGTGAGAAGTAAAGGTCTGTTGTTTTTAAGCCATCCAGTATATGGCTATATAAGCCCGAATATATATAAGCCCTACTATATAAGCCCGAATGGACTAAGACAGCCCAGTTTTAGGAGCTGGGTAGTTTGATGGCAAATATGAGAAGGAACCAAGTGAAGGCTAACGATCTCTCATGGGGGAGAAGCCAAACGGTGCCTGCAGATGCTGCAAGTGTCCGTGAGGGGGCAGCAGAGATTAGCCTCTTTCTTAGGTTAAGGTTTAAGTGGGGTGGCCTGTGGGAGACACCTTGCAGAACAAAATGAATCCTGAGCTGCATGGCAGGAATAGTGATAAAGCATCCTAAAAATGTTAAAAATGATAGCAATGAGGGCGACTTTAGAAACAACCAAGTCTTTATTCAGCAGAAGGCAAAATTGAGTCCAAATGGTCAAATATGAATTTTCCCAAACTTAACCCAGAGATTTGATGAGAAAGCTGGAAAGACAACCCAAGACTCCATCTCTTCAGATCTATGGAAAGACACATGAGCTCATTTCCAAAAGGAGAACTTAGTTCTCTCACAGGAGGAAGTAAGTCCCTGTATCGTGTGAGTGAGTTATGTGTGGGTTCTGCCTCACTCGGGGCATCCTCGGTGGTCAGCAAATGATGATGGGGGAGGTCAGCGCCTGGCACTCTTCCTGGCTGCAGACTTTCCTCTATTCATCTTGAGGCCAAACTTATCAGACTCTACATCCCGGGGGAGAGGAGGAGAGAGAGGCTAGCAAGTGATAAACGGGAGCTTGCATAGGGCATTGACTGGAGAAAGGTCTGGGAATCATGAAAAATTTAATGAAGTTGTTTTGTTGTTTTTAGTTATTAAACACAGATGATTACATTGACTAAAAAGAAGAAAAAAATTAGAACCTGCAGATAAAAATAAGAACTTTAAAAATACTCATAATGCTATATACTCAAAGAAAACACTATATACTTTAAAACATATGTTTTTGATAGAAATGGAATGCAATAACTCTTACGCGAGCATTTTGTCTAATGGAAAGTTCAGTCCAGTGTTAAGTGATCACGGCTGTAAGCGAGTTGATTGGGGCGCTGTCCTTGGTGCTGAAACTGAGCAAGCAGGAGGAAGAACCTTCCTGGAATGAGCGGCAGGGCTTCGCCTGATAGCGTGACAAGCCTAACAGAGCTTCCATGGTGTTTCTATTTGAGAGTTTCCAAGCACTGTGGTCTCTCTCCTCTTCCTCCTTGGTAAGTACAGGTGTACAGGAAGACAGAAGGGAGACCATCACCTTCAGAGAGGTGACCAACACCAGTAGTTGCCATGGACCATAAAATCTGGTTCCTTTGCTAGCCTACTGGGGGTTGTTCCAATCCCTTTGCATGAAGATGCCCCCTTCTCAGTACCTCCAGGGCTGCAGTACCTCACTTCATAGCTCTTCCATAGCTGCTGGCACTGGGGGTCCTCCTGGGATACATACCTTCCTCCATCCCAGACAGCCCTGTCCTCACTGAGATCTGAAAGAGAAAGGGAAGTTATAGCTCCTGGAGCTATACCGCTCCTTCCCATTCTGGGGGTCCTTCGTTCTCTCACAACTCCTATGAGTCCCCCACTCTCCTCTGGAGGGGCTTTGGCACTGCAACCACCTTGCTTGTTTCACAGCTGAGAAATCAGTCATCAGAACTTAATCCACATAGAAGCGAAGCAAGAAGATTGGGGTGGGGGATGAGGCCTTGCAGGTCTTCGGGGAGGTGGGAGCAATGTCCAATTGTGCAGCTGTAAGAAAGGGAGCTCGTGCCCAATTCAGGAGCCAGTTTTCAGAGAAGTTAGTAAATACACGTGACTAAGTCCCTTCCAGGGATGTGACCACAGTGATGGATGCCACTTCCAGACCTGGTCCATACAACTTCCCTAATGGTACTAATTGCTCTGCCAGTTAGAGACACGTGGTGAGGAGATCCAAGGGAATAGCGAAGCCTCTGGAAGAAGGAACCTAGATCCCTGAATCACCACATGGAGGAAAGCTAGCTGCCAACCAGGAACACTGTTACATAAGCAAGAAAAAGAACCTTCTTTTGTGGTGGAGCCATTATACATTTGGGGCATATTTGTTATAGCAGATACAAAAATATCCTAACTGCTACAGTGAAGGGTGCCATTTAACCCCAGGAACAGAATTACTCTAGTCATCCCAAATAAATTCAGACCTTTAGTATTAATATTTTTGTATCAAATAATCTCTTCACATTTGGGATTTAATATATTTGTAACATTCAAGAGAATTTGGCCTATTGGAATGTCAACCTTGTTTCAATATAAAATATATAATTGAGTGAGTGATTTAGACTTGTAATTTTACATTAAAACCTTGCTAAGGTTATAAACAGTATTGGAACACTTAGAAGAACTTAGGATTCATCATATAGATGCATTTAATTTATTAGGTTAGTAGTATTACTTTAGTTTGGGGGAAGCTTTAAAAAACATATATTTAATTGTATTAGATTTATGGAGTTTCTTGAGTTGTTGGAAAGGTTTTGTTTGTTAATTAAAAATGGAAAACTTTAAATAGGAAATGTAATGTATTAATTTTATAAATGCAACGATTCACAGAATTTAATTAGCCAAGTATGTAAAATAGATTAAACACTAATCAAATGCCTTAATCAAAGTAATTATTCTTCTGCTTCTGGCCAAAATAGAGTAACAAGATCCCTGTTACTAGTCAGCTGACTAATCAGTTAAAATAGGGAGATTATCGTGGATTATTAGGGCAGGTCCAATGTTATCACATGAGCCCTTAAAAGCAGAGGAAAGGAGCAAAATGGAAATCAGAGAAATTCAAAGCATGAGGACCCGCCAGTGCTGGCTCTGCAGGTGGAGGGGTCTCCCGGCAAACTCTCTTCTGCCAACAACCTGAATGAGTCTGGAAGCGGATTCCTCCACGGAGCCCGCAGCAAGGGACACAGCCCTGCTGACACCTTGATTTCAGCCTAGTGAGAGCCTAGGCCGGGAACCCAGCTGAACCACGCCTGTGCCCAGACTTCTGACCCACGAAACTGTGGAATAATCAGAGGGTGTTGTTTTAACTGACTAAGTTTGTGGTACTTTGTCAGGGCAGCAATAGAAAACCAATAGACTCAAGTCTTCTCCTTTGCTGCAGGGTATCTGAATATCCTTGTACACACGACCTTGGATGGGTCTATGAGTGTACCTATAGGGTAAATCCCTAAACATCGGAATTGCCTGGTGAAAGGGCATAAGTATTTAATACTGTGTCACTTCTTTCTATAGAATTATACCAATTGCATTCCCTCTGACCCTCTGCAGCCGTGTCTGTTTCCCACACCCAATGTGCTATCTAGCTTTTTGATTCTTGGCAATTGTTATACATTGAATTCTTCCCCCCACTCCGCGCCAAAGCTGTATTGAAATCCTGACCTTATTTGGAAATAGGTCTTTACAGAGGTAATTAAGTTAAAATGAGCTTGTTAGGGCTTCCCTGGTGGCGCAGTGGTTGAGAATCTGCCTGCCAATGCAGGGGACGCGGGTTTGAGCCCTGGTCTGGGAAGATCCCACATGCCGCAGAGCAACTGGGCCCGTGAGCCACAACTACTGAGCCTGCGCGTCTGGAGCCTGTGCTCCGCAACAAGAGAGGCCGCGATAGTGAGAGGCCCGCGCACCGCGATGAAGAGTGGCCCCCGCTCGCCACAACTAGAGAAAGCCCTCGCATAGAAACGAAGACCCAGCACAGCCAAAATTAAATAAATAAATAAATAAATTTTTTTTTAAAAAATGAGGTTGTTAGGATAAACCCTCATCCAAAATGACTGGTGTCCTTGTCAAAAGGGGAAGTTTGGACACAGACACGCACACAGAGGACACGTGAAGATGAAGGCAAAGATCAGGGCGATGTGGTTACAAGCCAAGGAATGCCAAGATCGCCAGCAAATCACCTGAAGCCCGGGGAGAGCCGGGAACAGATCCTCTCTGCCGCCTTTAGAGGGAGCACAGCCCAGCTGATACCTTGGTTTTGGACTTCTGGCCTCTGTAACTGTGAGACAATAAATTTCTGTTGTTTTAAGTCACCCCGTTTGTGCTACTTTGTTACGGCAGCCCTATAAAACTAATGGATGGGAGCCAGGTAATGGATTAAAGATAGGACCTCTTGGTAGTTTGAATTTTTTTCTTTTTTTAGCTGCACCGCGGGGCTTGCAGAATCTTAGTTCCCCCACCAGGGATTGAACCCAGGGCCATGCAGTGAATGTATCAAGTCCTAACCCCTGGACCGCCAGGGAACTCCCTGTAATTTGAATTTTTACCTCTGCCTATACCCCCTCCCTCTTGTTTATTTTATGTTTGTTTTTGTTATTTTTTGTTTTTTTGTTTTGTTTTTTTGTTTTGTTTTGTTTTTTACCCCCATCTCTTGAAAAACAGTCTTCCCTTGGTTTCTGGGTTGCTGGACTCCCTCAGTTTCTACCCTCCCCCCCCAACACCCCTGGCCATTCTGACCACTCCCTTGTGTATCTCTTGCTCTGGCCTCCCCTGTCAATGGCAGACATCATGTGATGATCTAGGCATCCCAGCCTTGTTCAAAACAGAACTCTTGACTTCTATCTTCTATGCTAGACAACCTCTCAGAAAGCAACCTTCTACCAGTTGCTGAAGCCCAGCACCTTGGAAGGCATCCTAGTTCTCTTTCCCCCTCACCTCCTTCACCTGCTCCATCAGCCAGCTTCCAGCAGAGTAGATCCTGAACAGGCCCACTTTTTTCCATTTCTCCTGTAAGTCCCAGGTCAGCACTGCTGTCAGTTCCCACCCAGATTACTGCCACAGCCTCCCTGAAACTGAGCAGGACACTGTGGAGCCCCTGGACATGGAAGCCTTTCTGTGTCCCCCGTTTCTTGTTTGTAGGGAATAGACTCCAGCCTCTACGACCTTCCCTGAGTCCCAAAGGACAGATTCAAACAGTTGCTAATCAGGGAAGAGAGGGGATGCAGCGACAAGGGAGAAGCAGCCAAGAAACAATAGTGCAATCTTGGGGCAGGGTGCTGGTTCCACCTCAAGGGATACACATAACAATATCTTTGAGCTCTTTACAGAACTAAAACCCCCAACAAATGGAAGACGTTAGTATTCTTCATTCCAGAGAAGATCACCTGAGGCCAGACTAAAGGAACCAGAGAGGCTCATCAAGAGACTACCAGAGGGCTTCCCTGGTGGCACAGTGGTTGAGAATCTGCCTGCTAATGCAGGGGACACGGGTTCGAGCCCTGGTCTGGGAAGATCCCACATGCCGCGGAGCAACTAGGCTCGTGAGCCACAACTACTGAGCCTGTGCGTCTGGAGCCTGTGCTCCGCAACAAGAGAGGCCGCGATAGTGAGAGGCCCGCACACCGCGATGAAGAGTGGCCCCCGCTTGCCACAACTAGAGAAAGCCCATGCACAGAAGCAAAGACCCAACACTGCCAAAAATAAACATAAAAATAAATAAATAAGACCCGGCACAACCAAATAAATAAATAAATATTAAAAAAAAAAAAAGACTACCTGAGATCAGATTAAATGAGTGCAGGCCCTTCACATACCCTAATCTTTACCGCCAACCCCGCCCTTGAACCATTGCTATAAAACTCCTCACCAAATCCCTCCAGGTTGGGACACACAGTTTTGAGGGGCACAAGCCCGCTGTGTCCCCCTTTGCTTGGCAGAGCAATAAAGCTGTTCTTTTCTACTTCACCCAAAGCTCTATCTCTGAGATTCAACTGGGCACCAGTGCACAGAGGCTGGAGTTTTCGGCATCATCCCCGCCCACCTTGCTTCCCACTTGGGCTCCCACACCAAACAGTCCTTTACACCACAGCTAGAGGGATCTCTTCAAAACACATCTGTCAGATTACTTCCATGCTTGAAACTCCTCATGGCCTCTGTTATGGGTTGAATTGTGTCCCCCTCCCCAAATTCATATGGTGAAGTCCTAACCCCTAGTACCACAGAATGTGACATTTGGAAATAGGGTCATTGCAGATATAATCAGTTAAGATGAGGTCACACTGGAGTAAGGTGGGCCTCTAATCGAAAACGACTGGCTTCCTTGCGAAAAGGGGAAGTTTGGACACAGACATGCACACAGGCAGCAGGACACGTGAAGGTAAAGGGCGAGATAGGGGTGATGTAGCTACGAGCCAATGAACACCAAGATCACCAGTCAGCCACCAGAAGCCAGGGGAGAGGCCTGGAACAGACCCTTCCCTGCCAACCTCAGAGGGAGCACAGTTCTGCTGACACCTTGGTTTTGGACTTCTGGCCTCTGTGACTGTGAGTCAATAAACTCCTGTCCTTCTAAACCACTCATGTTGTGGGAATTTGTTACAGCAGCCACAGGAAGCACATACAATCTCTTTCTGGTTACCTGTGGTCGCAGGGTTGGGTCCTAGGGGAGAGAAGTTAGTGGAGACCCCCAGGAAGCTCCCTCAGAGGAGGTGGGCCTTATTCGGGGTGGGATAGGGGGTGTGGGAGGGATAGACACTTGAGTCTATCTTCCCCAGACTCTCAGGAGGAGGACAAGGGTAGGATAGTGGTGGAAACAGGGACCAGGCGCAAATGAAAGGGCCCAGGTCGGATGATGTCAGGTGGGGGAGGATAAGGGGGAGGGCGGAAAGGACAGAGGGACCTGCTATAGACAGAGGACTGAGCAACCAGGCCTTGGTCCCATTCGTGTGGAAGGCGAGAAGGCACTTGTTAAGGCTTAACAGGGCTGCACTGGGCTGAAATGGTTCATGTTTCTTTCATGTACAATATAACTGGGGTGTGCTGAAAGCGGGGACAGCGGAAGAGGGTGTGTCTTCTGGGAAAGGGAAAGGCCGAGCACAGGCCACCAGGATGTTTCTCAAGGCCCACGCCCCATCCTGCCATCTTTAGCCCCATAGCCTGAGGAGGCATATGGTTCCGGGTCCCCAGAGAAGAAACATGGGAGAGTCAGATGCCACTCAAAGCTGACCAGGGGTCTCCAGACCAGTGAGTGCCAGGCCCAGAGAAAGGGCCACAGAATCCTGGGGAAAAGGAGCAGAGAGTCTGAAAGGCTCCATTTCACAGAGGGGGAGACTGAGGCCAGAGATGCAATGAGTCCCAGTGTGCAGAATGTGGTTAGAGGCTAAGGGGTGATGGGGGAAAGGTGGGGAGAATGGAAGGGGAAGAAAGGGAGAGGGAAGGGAAGAGAGGGCCAGAAAGAGGGAAGGGAGAAGCAGGAAGAAAGAGGGCGGGGCAGGGGAGGGTGGAGGGATGAGAGGGAGCTGGAAAGATCTTCCCTAAGGCACATCACAGTGCTCAAAATGCCACCATTAGAGATAAGCGACTAAGAGTCTGGAAGGCATTGAAGGTTCCGGGAAAAAGCGTGTCAGTCTTACTACAGATAAGATAGCAGCTCCTGGTGTTGTTACCCTGGGAATCTATGCCAAGGGGTGGCAGGGTTCAACTCAGTGAACCACTCCCCGCTTTAGAGCAAGCCAAGCCACTTCTCCACCCTGCCCCAGCCTCCCTCCCCCTCTTCCCACCTCCATCCTCTTCATTTGGCCAGTCAGCCCTCAGGTTGGCCCCCAGAGAAGGCCCTGTCTCCTGCGGGCAGGTTTGGGCCAAGGAGGCCACAGGCTCCCTGATTATGCTTAGGTGTGCTTTCTCCCCCACCCTCACCCCATTTCCTCCTTGAAGGAGAGTTGTCCAAGGTCGAGGACAGGGTGTCAGGAGCCCCCTGGGGTCGTGAGCTCAGGGCAGGGCAAAGGCCAGGACGTGGCTGTTTGAATGACATCTACAGGGCCCAGCATGAGCCCCCCACTTCTGCCCCCAAACTCCCTTCCCCCCTCACCCAGGAGATCCCAGAATGACATCCCTAGAGGGTGGGAATCCTGAGGCCCACAGTTTGATTTCAGCCTTTGTTCCCTTCCCTCTTTCTCTGGGGGCAGGTGAGGGGCAGAGTAGATCCTGGAGGGTCCAACGAGGACCCGCTATCATCTTCTGCCAACCTGAGGCCAGTCCTATGGCCATGGAGCCCAGGGCAGCTGAGTGGGAAGGAATCCTAGAGGCCCCAACCTTTGTCCTTTAGGGGGAGAAACTGAGGCCAGAGACAAACTGAGTTGCCCCATGGCACACGGCTGCTTCATGGCAGGATTAGAATCTGGGTTAGGGTTAGGGTTTGTCCCCAAACCCTATCTTGTGCCCATTTGGCTACAGCAGTGGCCTTTCCCCTAATTCCGGGATGCCTGACAGCCCTGTGACATCCTCAGGGCACAAGGCAGGGATGGGGTGATGCAGAAATGGCCAGGACAAGAGTCGGAGAGAGCTGAGATGTTAAGACATTTGTCTTGTGTCATGTAAGGGAGAACCCGGGCATCTGGGGCAGGGGTGGGAGGTGAGAGGGGGTTGGAGGGGCATATTCGCGGGGTAAGGACAGACCCTACCATTGGCTGAGAAACTGTCATGTGCCAGGGATCGTGCCTGGGGGATTCTGTCTGATTCTCCATCCCTGACAACTCAGTTTTCTTTTTCTTTTTCTTTTTTTTTTAATGTTTATTTTAAAAAATAAATAAGGGGCTGTGCCTGCTGAAGCCCTGAAGGGGCTTCAGTAGTTGTGGCTCACGGGCTCAGTAATTGTGGCACACGGGTTTAGTTGCTCTGCGGCATGTGGGATCTTCCCGGACCAGGGCTCGAACCTGTGTCCCCTGCATTGGCAGGCAGATTCTTAACCACTGCGCCACCAGAGAAGCCCTGCACCAGGTCTTAGTTGAGGCAGGCGGGCTCCTTAGTTGTGGCTCCAGGGCTCCTTAGTTGTGGCATTCGAACTCTTAATTGTGGCATGCATGTGAAATCTAGTTCCCTGACCAGAGATTGAACCTGGGCCCCCTGCATTGGGAGTATGGAGTCTTATTCACTGCACCACCAGGGAAGTCCACAAGTCAGTTTTCTTATTCTCACTTTCTGGAGCAGAAACTGAGGCTCAGAGAGGCTAAGGCTAACTCAGATGAGTCCCAAAGCCCTGGCTCTTCCCCCAGATCTCACGGGGGAGGGGAGAGGAGTAGGCGAGGGGCAGGAGGCTGAGGGTACCCCCAACTGTGGCCCCAAGACACAGCCCTCCCTGGGCGTGGGCAGGTCCAGGAGATGGCAGGGCTGGGGCTGTGAGGGCAGTGGATGGGCGGGCGTCATTCACGATGTGGGGGTGGGAGCTGAAGGACCAGAGGCAGCAAGCAGAGTGTCATTGTCACCAGTCTCGACTTTGGAGACTGGTGACTGAGTCTGGAAGGCAGCGCACCTGCCTTTCACCCTTTCGGGAATTGGCGAAATGAATGTCGGTCAAGAAATCCCAGAAATAAATGGGCCCCAAGTCCTTTGATCCTGAGACACCGGAGAGCTGGGGGTCATCTGAGGCAGTCTGGAAGCTTCACTAATGACCGGAGGTTCAGCCCTGTTCCAGGCCAAAGGGCAGAGGGAAGGGGAGCCCCTCCCTGGCCGGGCAGCACATAGGCACACAGGCCATCAGATTTGTCACCGCTCTGAAGGGGCAGGCACAGGGCCTGAAGCAGCCTGGAAGAACAAATGGGACCCCTGGAGGGAGGTGGAAGGTGGAGGAGAGGGTGGGCCTGAGCCTCCGAGGAGAAGGGTGCCCTGCTTTTGACTCCAGCCCCAGGGAATGAGACCCCTCTCCCCTCTTCTCAAGCCAGCTTTACTGCCGCTATGGGTACCCCCCCAGGTCACGGGATGTAGGTCATGAACACAGCTGGGCCAGTGCCCAGCCCCAGCATGGCTGAGAGTTCTTGGGTCTGTGGGTTCACAGGTAAGCACAGCCCCTCTGGTCATCTGGAGTGACCTAGGCCCCTCTCAAGGTCAGCAGGGCAAAGCACTCACTCTTTGGCCTTTCTGGGGGCTCCCACTCCTCCCTCCCGGGATGTGACCTTAAGCCTGTTTGCTGCAGAGACCTCAGGCAGAGGTGGGCCCGCCCCTGCCCCTGCTTGGAGCAGACAAGGGCCTCCCGGCCCCACATGTGGGGCACAGGAAGGGGCCGAGGTTTGTTCTCCAACCTTGGAAGGAGTGCTCTCCCGAGAAGGACCCTCCCAGACATGCAGGCCTGCAGCCAGGCCCCTGCAGGGGAGTGGGGGAGACCACTCAGGCCACACTCTGCGCTTTAAGACTTGCTCTTTTATGGTAGGAAATTCCAGAGTGGGTGTCACCATAGAGCAAACAAGATGCCTTGGGGCTCCTGGATGGAGGGCATGGGAGCAGAGTGTGGTCCCAACAGTGCGGATGGGGCAAAGCCAGCAGCCCTGGGAGGACCGTCCTCGGGCCCTGACGTCTGATTCCTCTTGGCGGCCCCGGGGCCTGGGGAGGGCTCTGTCGGCCGCTACCTCGTCGTCCAGATCTGGGTGAGGGGTGAGAGCCCACGTCCCCCTCACTGAGCAGTTGTCACCACCGTGGGCCTCTGAATGTGGAGCTGGGGGGTGGGAGAGAGGAGGTACGTCTGAGGGGGCCAGTAGTGATGGCTGCGTCCACGGAGAGCGACCTGCCTCTGGGCCGAGGGTGCCCCACCCTCCCCCGGCAGCCCCAGGGGGTGGGGGGCAGGGGAGCAGCCCCTAGCTGGGGGGGGCGGTTCCTGAGTCACCTCTGTGGTGGGGTCCACATTCTGCAGGGAAGGCTGGAAGTGTCTGTAGACATTTTCAAGGCCAAACGTGTCCCCCTGCATATTCTGACCTGTAGGGAGAGGTACTGGGGTGAGAGTGAGCCTGGGGGAAGCCGAAGAGGCCCAGAGGAGGGATATTTTCCAGTAAAAGGAACAGGTTTGAAGAGTCAGCCCCAGAGCTGCCCTAAACTCCTTTCCCGCTGCCAATCCGTCCTCCCAACAGCGCAGCTTGTCTGAGACTCAGGAGGGGACCTGGGGAGCTGGCCCAGGGTTGCGCAGGAACAGGAGGGGACCAGAGCAGCGGCCCTCCGACATGCTCTGGGGTCAAAAGTCGTGGCTGGTGAGCAGGGGCCCCAGGCCCAAGAGTCACTTGGTTTGGGTGAGGCAGGAGGACGAGACTTCTTGGAGTCACCGTGCACACTTCCTCATGGCAACGGTAGCCACAGCAGACAGAAAGCAGCTGTGCCTGGAATCTCTTGTTTGAGTTGGCACGTGTCCAGCACCCACTGTGCCCATCTTGCAAACAAACTCCCTCCTGGGCCTCCGGGCCCCAGGCTCCGGGTCCTCCTGGCATCTTCCAGAACATTCCTTTGCTGCTTCCTTCGAGATCCTCCCCGCGGCCCTGCCGTCTGCCCTCCTCACCCACCCACTGTCTCCCCAGCATGGGCTGGGCTGAGTTGACTCCCATTGCTGTCCACAGGCCGCAGGCCTGTCCCCAGGCTACAGACTGGCCAGATCTGGGGTGCCTCCCCCTCCCTGTGCCCTGCCCTCCCACCCCCGCCCAGCACGACCCACCTGCTGCTTCTCCCCACTGCGCCCTGCCATTCCCGCCCGGAGCCTGCAGACAACACGCCCTGTCTGGCTCACTGGCATCTGAGCTTTGTCATCTGCTGTCCATGCCTCGGGGTCCCTACCACCCCCACCCAGCCTCATCGGCCCTCGCCTGTGGTACTGTGCTTCTCCCTCCCTGGACTCCCCACTTTCGTGCTGTCCCCCTTAAATCCTCCTGAGTGGGCTGCTCAAAACGAAGTCTGCTCCCCCTCCCTTAAAGCCCCTCCCGTGGGTCCCCCCATCATGGCCCACTGACCAGCCTTGACCTGGCTCTGTCATCCTCCCATCCCACTGACCCGCCCTTGGGCGGTCAGACCTCCCACAGACCGTGCTCTTTCCCGCCTCCATGTCCTTTCTTAAGCAGGGCCCCCTGCTGGGAAAGCCCTTTCCCTTCCCATCATGGGAGAAGGCCTCGCTGCCCACTGGGCTGTATGTTCATGGGAGCAGGAAACACATGGCTTACTCCCCACCACTGCCCTGGCCCTCAGCTCAGGGGATGCCCCTCCGCAGTCGTGTCTGACCCCAGCCCCGCTCTGGGCTGGGGCAGGTATATCTATGCCCCGTCAAGCCCTGGCCATGGCCCTATCATCCTATTAACTGTGTGCATCTGATGTGCTGGGGGTGGTCTCGGGGGGCAGGATCAGGCTCTCAGCCATCCCTGGAATCCCTCCATCGTGTTTGTCAGGAAGTACTGGGAAGGGTTTCCCACCGCAGCTGGGTGCAGGGCCGTGAGCAGCTCTGGGAGCCAGAGCAGGCTGAACCCATGCGGAGCTCCGTGGAGGGGCAGCTTATGAACCGGATTTTGTAAACAGAGTGGGATGCAGGTGCGCAGAGACTCAGGCCACCGGAAGCAGCCCAGTCTATGCAAAGGCATGGGCCACAGGCTGGAGTGCGCAGAACTTGACAGGGAGGAGCGAGAAAAGGCCAGAGGGGCAGCAGGGGCTGCCCGTGGAGGCGCGGGGTCAGGAGGCTGCAGAGGAGCCTGGCCCCTGCAGCAGATGCGGGGCAACCTGGCGGGATGTGCGTGCGTGTCACCCACAACCCCACTGAGTCCCACTTTGGCACCTCTCCACCCTCCAGCCTGCCCCATCCTGGCCCCTGATGAGATCTACCTTCCCAGACGCCTGTGTTCTGGAAATTGCCAGGGACATCTTCTTCTTGCCAGTCTCGAGACAGGTTGTTCTCTTGCCTGCCAACAGAAATGCCGTGAGCAGCTCGTGGCAGATAGGCAGGGGAGGGGGCTCAGAGGCCTCTGAACCTCGGGCTTCCGGAAGGGGCCCTCCTGGCCAAGCCCTGAGTCAGGGAGGAGACTGCCCCCAGCGGCAGCGGCAGAAAACAAAAAGCATTCCTGGGGATGTCACCATGGCCTGGCCCCCCCAACTCCTCAGTGGGCCTCAGTGTCCTTATCTGTGAGATGGGGGCATTGGACTAGAGTCAGGGCAGTTCCCTTTGATTGGCAGCCAGGTGCTGTGCTGGGTATTAACCTTCTCAGGTGGATCTTACACATTTTACAATCGGGGGAAAGCAACACCGGCCTTTCCCAGTGTCCTAGTGTGGCAGTGTTGCTCTGGGGAAGCCAAGGTGATAACAAGCACCAGGTAATTTCATTACACAATCCAATTTCAGTACATATGTTTTCTGTTTCCATTTCTCTGCCAAACGGATATGTCCTATCAGATTGGCAGGCTGCCCTTTGCTGGACCCAGAGCTGGGAGGGGCTGGTAGGAGCTGGGAGGGACTGGGAGGGGCAGGGCCCCACCCACCCCTGTTGAGCCTCAGCTGACTACTCAGCTGGAAGGAGCAGAGCCTCAGGATATTCTGACTGTGGTCCCCTCTCCCCAGGCCCAGCCCCAGCCCCAGAAGCTCACCTGTGCAGTTTTCTCTGGGATTGGCTGAGTAAGATGGCCAGGACCACCACCGAGACCACCAGTAGCACCACCACAGCCCCTACGATCCCATACACCATGCTCTTGCTGGTGCTAAGTTCGCAGCTTTCTCCCCAGTGCCAGTGCGTGTCCGAGTTCAGGCACCTGGGGACACACACAAGCTCAGGCCAGCCCACCATCATCCCTCACCCACCCAGTCTCCCAAAAGAAAAAAATCAATGTCAAAGCACAGGAAACCAGCTCTCCCTCTGAGGACAGTTGCTGGGTGCTCTCCCTGACTCCCAAGGCTAAGGGGCGGGCAGGGGGTGCAGCGACCACAGATCTGCGGAGCAGGAATTCAGAATCCGGGAGTGCCGGGTACCTCGTCCCAAACACGTGATGTTCACCCATCTAAACACTAAGTAGCTGGCACTTTGACAGCCTGTTTTACCGTGTTTTATATTTTGTACTTTAATTTATGATCTCCCAAATGTAGTGTCCCAGCTACAGCAGGAGGTGATAATGGCCCGGTGGCTGGGATGATGTCAGGGAAATGAATGACAGATGGAGATAGAGATCCATAGATATGGATTTGGAAATTGATAACTGGAATTTTTTTCAGGAAGGGGCTTGCTCAGTCCTACGATGCCTGTGTCTATAATCTGCACCTCGCTCTCCCTCTGGTGGGGTGGAAGATGGGAGACCTGGGTAGAAGAAAGAGGGATGTAGAGGAGGGGGGAGGAGGTGCCTTGCGAGCTTTGCCCACCACCACCCTGCCCCCTTGGGTGACTGTCGGGGAGAGTGGGGCCCTGCCACCAGAGAGGGTAGGTGCTGGGCTTAGAGGGAACAGGTGCTCACAGGCAATGGGGGCCACTTTGTTGAAGCTGGCACCTGCCGTGGTGACAGTTCATTTGCGACTTCGTCCCCTGGGTGCACTTGGTCACACAGGCCAGCTTCCCATCCAGATCATCCACATAGTAGAATTGGGTGAATTCCTTCGCAGCATTCTGAGTGCATTGCTCTGAGGGTGGGGGACGGGCAGGAAGCGTCAGCCTGGTGAACACGCCCTCTAGCCCCCAGGTTTACCATCCACACTCTGCTGAGCTGCTTACCTTGCAGGTCAAAGCCGAGCTTCACGGTCTCATTCACGAAGGCGTCCTTCTCACTGTAGCACAGGCGTGAGATGTCTGCCCAGGGTGGTGGGAAAGAACAAAATAGATATGGCACCTCTGCCCCCTGGGGGCAGCCAGCCTTCCCTTCCTCCTTGCTGGGGCCAAGACTAGTAGGGTCTTGGCCCATCCCTAGATGCAGCTGGGCCTGTGAGCTGGCTCAGATGGGGACATTAGGGCTGGTGACAACCTCAGCCCGGGACTGGGAGGGACTTCTGGGTGCAGCACAGTCTGGGGAAGGTATCCGGGCTTGACTTCTGGATTCCTTGAGGGAGGTCTCTGGAGCTCCGGAAGAGAGGAGAGATGTGAGGTGTGGGGATGGGGCTGAGACCTCCCTAAGCGACCCCTCACATCCTTTCCCCACCAACATCAAGGGGTTTTAGGTGGGCTTACTTTCGCACGCTTCATAATCACTGGGTAGCTTTCTGGTCTCATTCATAACCTTGGCCTTTATGATCTTAGTGAGGTTTGCAAACAGCTCCTGAAACTCTGAAGTGAAGTCTGCCTCCATGACGACTTCATGTTCCACAATGACGCTGCCGTTGCTGGAATTAGGAATCATCAGCTACCCTGTGTTGCCCACCCTCCCAGCAAGCAGGGTCCAAGAAGCAAGAGAGGTGATGAGAAACAATTAGCCATATGTCCCAGAGGCAGGACAGAATAGAGACTCTTCCCTCCAGCAGTTAACAACCTAGAGGGAGGCTACAGAGTAAACCTGTGATAACAATATATGCCAATGGGCGGAATTCATTCCTAAAAATGGAAGCTGTTGGGCAAAGATGCGGAGAAATTGAACACTTGTGCATCGTTGGTGGGAATGTAAAATGGTGCGGCCACTGTGGAAAACAGTATGATGGTTCCTCAAAAACTTAAAAACAGAATGACCATATGGTCCAGCAATTCCACCTCTGGGCATCTAGCCCAAAGAATTGAAAGCAGAGGCAGGAAGAAATATTTGTACACCCATGTTCATCGCAGTGTTATTCATAAAAACTAAACAGTGTAAGCAATTTAAGTGCCCATCAATGGATGAATGAATAAACAAAATGTAGTCTGTACATACAATGGAATATTATTCAGCCTCAAAAAAGAAGGAAATTTTGAGACATGCAACAACATGCATGAACCTTGAGGACATTATGCTAAGTGAAATAAGCCAGTCACAAAAAAGCAACTACTGTATGAGTATTTATGAGTAGTAATATGAGGTCCCTGGAGTAATCAAATTTGTAGAGACAGAAGGTAACATGGTGGTTGCCAGGGGTGGGATGAGGAAGAATTGGGAGTTATTGTTGAATGGCGACAGAGCTTCAGTTTGGGAAGATGAAAAAGTTCTGGAGAAGGACGGTGGTGGTTGCACAACAATGTGGGTGTACTTAATGCTGCTGAACTGTACACTTAAAATGGCGAATTCAGTTGTTAATGGCAGATTTTATGTTATGGGTATTTTACTACAATGAAAAAATTTTTAATTAAAAAATTTAAAGTAGAAGCTATTGGATTATATTTTCAAAACCAAAAAATAAGCTTTCAGAAATGGAGAAACATGAAGCTTCTTTAGAAATGTTGGATTTCAACCCAGAAGCTTCTTGTTAGATGGTCAGCAATGCTCTCAGCAGAGAGAACTTGACACAAGGTCCATCACTAGTCACAGCCATTGTGACAGAGAAGTCAGGAGCAGGACCCAGGAGGATTTGAAACAACAAAATCCTGAACCAGAAGGGAGACGGAGACAATGGCTCTGATGCTGGGTGGGGGTGGAGGACACTAGGCTATGGAACCCAAAGGGCCCTTGACATGTTGGGACCTGACACCCCCAGGGTCCCTTCCCACCCCTCTGTCTGCTTCTTTGCACTCTCCTCTCAGAGTTCTGCTTCTCCTGCCTATCCTTTAAATGTTGGGGTTTCCCATGCTCCTTCCCTGGTACATCTTCACTTCCGTGCTGTGACGACGGCCCCAGCCATCTGGTCTACTCCCAGGGCTTCCAGAGATGTCTATCTAGGGATGCCAACACCAGTGTCTCCACTGTAGACCCTTCCTATCACATGTTTGACCATCAGCTGCTCCATCACTCAGCCACTCCACGTGGCTGGGCCCCCATGCCAAACTCATCACCTTTGTCTCCCATTCTGCTCCTCCTTACGTTCCTCAATTCAGCAAAGGGCACCCCGCACTCCCAGAAGCCCAGAAATCTGGTGTCATTCCTCCTTTTCTCCAAACACCCATCAAACTCCCATGATCTGCTGGTCCTGCCCCCTAAAGACCTTTCACACTGGATACTTTTCTTCTTCATTATCACCTCTCAGGTCCAGGCTACTATCACCTCCCTCCTCTGTCCACCCATTCTCAGCCCTGCAGCCAAATTGAGTTGTCTGCAGTGCAAATCGGATACTATCCCAATGGGCTACAATTGCTGATGCTTCACATCTAAATAGCTTGGCACAGGTTACCTTTCTAACCTCCTCTCCCACCACGACCCCTTTGTCCTCAAGCGGCCAAGTGTGCTTTATGTTCCTGGAATCTACCCTCCTTTCTCTCACCTCCAGGTTCATCGTCATTGATTTCCTCTTGTAACACTCTCCTCCTCCCTTCCTTCTACTTGGCTCATTTCTCCTCATCCTTCAAGCCTCAGCTTAGCTGTCACTTCCTCCAGGAAGATTTCCCTCCATCTCACTGAGCTTGCATTCAGGACCTCTCCCACTGCACCTTGTGTGTCCCTTACCATAACTCTAGACAGACTGCACAGCCACTCTGCTACCTGTGTTCTGCCACTCTAAGCTCCATGAAGACCAGAACCACTGTGCTCCCAGCACCTAGCACAGGGTAGGCTTTCAATACTTGTTTGTTACATGGATGAGCGCTGAATGAATGAACGCATGGTCTCAGAGCCCTCAGGTGTTGCCTTCGAGCTGGGGGCCTTTTTGACCCAGCCAGGTACTGATACTCTAATCATTCATGATAGGAGGAGACAGGAGAGCAGGCAAGAGAGAAGGAGCTTCCCACAGTCTATAAATCTCTCCACCCCCATACTCACAGTAGTTTCCTAATGATCACGCCTCTGTATTGTGGAAAGTCTTTGCTCCTGTAAGATTTATCCATCTGAAAGAAACGAGACAGCTGAGCTCATAGAAGCCTGGAGTGTGCAGCAGCCCCTGTTCTCTTTCCCCAAGGAGCCCCTGTATTAGCCCATAGGAAAGAAGGAAGGGAAGGCAGAGGAATGTTCCCTCTTCCAGGATGTGTTGGAGGGGTATGGCTCAAGGAAGGAGGCTCTCAGAGGACCCCTGCCCCCAGGACTTAAGCTGAAGGGACCCAAGAGCTGAGAAGCCCTGAACAGTAAGTCAAGATGAGCCCCGGCATCCCCTCTCACACTGGTGAATCTAGGCTTCCTCTGCTCTTACCTGACTCTTGAATAGTTGAACAAAATTCTGGTATGTATAGGAGGATATGTTATTTAGGTCTTCTGTGAAATTTCTGTTAGTTACTTTCACTCTCAGTTCTACAGTGGCATTGATTTTTTTCGGGGTTTCTGTGGGAAGAGGACAGATTATGCATGAGACATCAACCTCCCAGTAATGCCTTCCAGGATTAGTTAATTCTTCATCTGTTGGCTTTGTGGAAGTAGAGGAAGTGTGTAGGAGGGAGGATGGAAACTCAAAAGGCAGGTAGGAGTAGCTGAAACTTCTGCCCCTTGCCTCTGAATACCAGGAGGAGCTAGTGGCCAGGATCACAACCCAGTGAGACTTAAGTGGAGGCCTCCAGATGATCATCCTGATGAGAGAGGCAGGTTAGCTAGTGAAAAGGGCCCAGAAGGGGGAGACAGAAGGTCCACGTTCTACCTGCGTTTTGGCCTGGGTGAAAGTCACATTTTCTCCTCTACCTGCACAATTAAGCAGTGGTAGCAAATGACCCTTCCAGTGCTGCCCTCCTATTTTAAGTGGTTAAGGGATGTGGGGATGATCTACAAGTCTCAAAAAAGGTCTTTACCTATGAAGAAGTAGTCCAAGAGGGATTGACACTGGTAACCAAAGTAGCCTTGGGTACAGGCACATTTTTCTCCGTTCCAAGTGGCCCCATTGTAGCACTGCCCTGCGAAGGGGTAGAACATTCACAGAGGTTACCATGGAAGCCCAAAACACAAAAACATTGACTCCTGTTCCAAGTCCCATCATTCAGACACTGCATTGAAAGATGGGGATGGGACCAGATGATCATGCAGCAACCGAGATCCATTTGTCACCACCTCAGCCCCCAGGAGAGAGTGGGGAAATGAGGAGGGACAACAGAGAGGAAGGAAGCAAGAGATAAAAGAGGACACACAAAGAAAACAAGGGCCCTACAAATCAAAAGGGAGCAACATCATCTGCATGGGTGATGTACATTGGTAACAAAAAGGCACTGGAAGTGTGGAACAAGACCACAAGGAGTACAAAACTGATGAGCTGATAAGGGAAGATGAGCAGGAGGAACCCAGAGAGTGACAAACAAGGAGACTTACTTGGTGTCAGAGCTGGAGAGGGGGTTGTCATCACAGCTGTGTGTGTACCAGTGAGTGGGGGACGCAGAGTTGAAGTGGTACTGAAACCAGGGACTGGAGCACCAGTGGAGCCAGGTGAAGTGGAGGACAGAGGAGGAGAAAAGCCAGAAGTTGACTCCTCTTTGGCAGTCATGGTGATATGTTCTGAGACCACAATGTGGGTGGAGGTCTCACTGGGGCTTGATGGGGAAGGACTTGCATTGTATGTACTATGCAAAGAAGGGGTAGAGAATGATGGTGTAGACGCCTCTGTGGAGGTTGTGTAGAAAGTGGATCCTGGAGGAGAAGATGTGGTCATGTGTCCGTCACCACCAGAAGTGATTAAGGATTCTCTAGGCCTTGATGTGGAAGCAGAAATTTCATTCCCTTCAGTAACAGTGCTGTTCAAGGTACCTGTAGGTTTTGATGAATCAGGAGTAGAGGTAGAAAATGTGGTTTCCTCCGTGAGGCCTGTGGTTGTCTGTGCAGAGACAGAGGGGGTGGTAAACAGCTGGCTGGAGCTTGAAGAGGAAGCAACGCTGCCATAATTCCCAGGATAGGAAGTTCCAGACGAAATGGTTGATTTAGATGATTCAGAAATGGTTGTGAGGACCGAGGCCATTTCAGTAATTGCTGTTGTGCTGTGTCCAGTGCTGGAGGTGGTGGTAGAAAGTTGCTCAGAACTTAAAGGTATAGAAGAAGATGAAGAGTAACAGGGGAGTGTGTGTGTTGATGGCGCTGAGAGATTCGTGGACACAGTGGCTTCCACAATATAAAATGTCGTTGTTTGTTCATCACCACTGGATGTGGTAATGGATTCAACTGGACGTGAGGTGGACCCAAGACTTCCATCCCCTTTAGAAACTGTTGTTGTACGTGAGTCCATGAGCTGAGGAGAATCAGATATGGTGTTGTGATCTGTGGTTTTCTGAGTGACAACAGTGGCAGTCTGTCTTGATCCAGCTGGGCCAGTAAATGTCTCTCCATTGCTTGATGGGGCTGTAGAAATCTCAGCAACTGTGGTGTGGAAACCCTCCGAAGAGACTGTGGATTCAGACCATTTAGAAGTGGTGGTGGAACTCCCAGTGACTGTGGTGTGGGAACCCTCAGAAGACACTGAGAATGCAGTCCCATCAAAAGTGGTGGTGGAACTCCCAGGGCCTGTGGTGTGGGAACCCTCAGAAGAGACTGTGGATACAGACCAACCAGAAGTGGTGGCGGAACTCTGAAGGCCTGTGGTTGGGGAAGTCTCAGAAGAGAGAGTGGATTCAGACCAATCAGAAGTGGCGGTGGAACTACGAGGGCCTGTGGTGTGGGAACCCTCAGAAGACACTGTGGATTCAGGCCAACCAAAATTTGTGGGGGAATTCCCAGAGGCTGTGGTGAGGAAACCCTCAGAAGAGACTGTGGATTCAGGCCAGTCAGAAGTGGTGGTGGAATTCCCATCACCTGTGGTGGGGAAACCCTCAGAAGAGACTGTGGATTCAGACCAACCAGAAGTAGTGGTGGAACTCCGAGGGCCTGTGGTGGGAGAACCCTCAGAAGATACTGTGGATTCAGACCAACGAGAAGAGGTGGTGGAACTCTGAGGGCCTGTGGTGTGGGAACCCTCAGAAGACACTGTGGATTCAGACCAACCAGAAGTGGGGGAGGAACTCCAAGGGCCTGTGGTGGGGGAATCCTCAGAAGAGACTTTGGATTCAGACCCACCAGAAGTGGTAGTGGAATTCCCAGGGCCTGTGGTTGGGGAACCCTCATAAGAGAGTGTGGATTCAGACCAACCAGACGTGGTGGTGGAACTCCCAGAGCCTGTGGTGTGGGAACCCTCCGAAGAGATGGCAGATTCAGACCAACCAGAAGTGGTGGTGGAACTCTCAGAGCCTGTGGTGAGGGAACCCTCAGAGGAGACTGTGGATTCAGACCAACTGGAAGTGGTGGTTAAACTTGCAGCGCCTGTGGTGTGGGAACCCTCAGAAGAGACTGTGGATTCAGACCATTTAGAAGTGGTGGTGGAACTCCCAGTGGCTGTGGTGTGGGAACCCTCAGAAGACACTGAGAATTCAGTCCCATCGAAAGTGGTGGTGGAATTCCCAGGGCCTGTGGTGTGGGAACCCTCAGAAGAGACTGTGGATACAGACCAACCAGAAGTGGTGGCGGAACTCTGAGGGCCTGTGGTTGGGGAACCCTCAGAAGAGACAGTGGATTCAGACCAACCAGAAGTGGTGGCGGAACTCTGAAGGCCTGTGGTGTGGGAACCCTCAGAAGAGACAGTGGATTCAGACCAACCAAAATAGGTGGTGGAACTCTGAGGGCCTGTGGTTGGGGAACCCTCAGAAGACACTGTGGATTCAGACCAACCAAAAGAGGTGGTGGAACTCTGAGGGCCTGTGGTTGGGGAACCCTCAGAAGACACTGTGGATTCAGACCAACCAAAAGAGGTGGTGGAACTCCGAGGGCCTGTGGTTGGGGAACCCTCAGAAGACACTGTGGATTCAGACCAACCAAAATTTGTGGGGGAACTCCCAGAGGCTGTGGTGAGGAAACCCTCAGAAGAGACTGTGGATTCAGGCCAGCCAGAAGTGGTGGTGGAATTCCCATCACCTGTGGTGGGGAAACCCTCAGAAGACACTGTGGATTCAGACCAACCAGAAGTAGCGGTGGAACTCCAAGGGCCTGTGGTGGGGGAACCCTCAGAGGAGACTGTGGATTCAGACCAACTGGAAGTGGTGGTTAAACTTGCAGCGCCTGTGGTGTGGGAACCCTCAGAAGAGACTGTGGATTCAGACCATTTAGAAGTGGTGGTGGAACTCCCAGTGGCTGTGGTGTGGGAACCCTCAGAAGACACTGAGAATTCAGTCCCATCGAAAGTGGTGGTGGAATTCCCAGGGCCTGTGGTGTGGGAACCCTCAGAAGAGACTGTGGATACAGACCAACCAGAAGTGGTGGCGGAACTCTGAGGGCCTGTGGTTGGGGAACCCTCAGAAGAGACAGTGGATTCAGACCAACCAGAAGTGGTGGCGGAACTCTGAAGGCCTGTGGTGTGGGAACCCTCAGAAGAGACAGTGGATTCAGACCAACCAAAATAGGTGGTGGAACTCTGAGGGCCTGTGGTTGGGGAACCCTCAGAAGACACTGTGGATTCAGACCAACCAAAAGAGGTGGTGGAACTCTGAGGGCCTGTGGTTGGGGAACCCTCAGAAGAGACTGTGGATTCAGACCAACCAAAAGAGGTGGTGGAACTCCGAGGGCCTGTGGTTGGGGAACCCTCAGAAGACACTGTGGATTCAGACCAACCAAAATTTGTGGGGGAATTCCCAGAGGCTGTGGTGAGGAAACCCTCAGAAGAGACTGTGGATTCAGGCCAACCAGGAGTGGTGGTGGAATTCCCATCACCTGTGGTGGGGAAACCCTCAGAAGAGACTGTGGATTCAGACCAACTAGAAGTGGTGGTGGAACTCTGAAGGCCTGTGGTTGGGGAAGTGTCAGAAGAGACAGTGGATTCAGACCAACCAGAAGTGGCGGTGGAACTACGAGGGCCTGTGGTGTGGGAACCCTCAGAAGACACTGTGGATTCAGACCAACCAGAAGTGATGGTGGTATTCCCATCACCTGTGGTGAGGGAACCCTCAGAAGACACTGTGGATTCAGACCAACCTGAAGTGGTAGCAGAACTCCAAGGGCCTGTGGTGGGGGACTCCTCAGAAGAGACTTGGGATTCAGACCCACCAGAAGTGCTTGTGGAACTCTGAAAACCTGTGGTGTGGGAACCCTCAGAAGAGACTGTGGATACAGACCAACCAGAAGTGGTGGCGGAACTCTGAAGGCCTGTAGTTGGGGAAGTCTCAGAAGAGACAGTGGATTCAGACCAACCAGAAGTGGGGGAGGAACTCCAAGGGCCTGTGGTGGGGGAATCCTCAGAAGAGACTTTGGATTCAGACCCACCAGAAGTGGTAGTGGAATTCCCAGGGCCTGTGGTTGGGGAACCCTCATAAGAGAGTGTGGATTCAGACCAACCAGACGTGGTGGTGGAACTCCCAGAGCCTCTGGTGCGGGAACCCTCAGAGGAGACTGTGGATTCAGACCAACTGGAAGTGGTGGTTAAACTTGCAGTGCCTGTGGTGTGGGAACCCTCAGAAGAGACTGTGGATTCAGACCATTTAGAAGTGGTGGTGGAACTCCCAGTGGCTGTGGTGTGGGACCCCTCAGAAGACACTGAGAATTCAGTCCCATCGAAAGTGGTGGTGGAATTCCCAGGGCCTGTGGTGTGGGAACCCTCAGAAGAGACTGTGGATACAGACCAACCAGAAGTGGTGGCGGAACTCTGAGGGCCTGTGGTTGGGGAACCCTCAGAAGAGACAGTGGATTCAGACCAACCAGAAGTGGTGGCGGAACTCTGAAGGCCTGTGGTGTGGGAACCCTCAGAAGAGACAGTGGATTCAGACCAACCAAAAGAGGTGGTGGAACTCTGAGGGCCTGTGGTTGGGGAACCCTCAGAAGACACTGTGGATTCAGACCAACCAAAAGAGGTGGTGGAACTCTGAGGGCCTGTGGTTGGGGAACCCTCAGAAGAGACTGTGGATTCAGACCAACCAAAAGAGGTGGTGGAACTCCGAGGGCCTGTGGTTGGGGAACCCTCAGAAGACACTGTGGATTCAGACCAACCAAAATTTGTGGGGGAACTCCCAGAGGCTGTGGTGAGGAAACCCTCAGAAGAGACTGTGGATTCAGGCCAGCCAGAAGTGGTGGTGGAATTCCCATCACCTGTGGTGGGGAAACCCTCAGAAGACACTGTGGATTCAGACCAACCAGAAGTAGTGGTGGAACTCCAAGGGCCTGTGGTGGGGGAATCCTCAGAAGAGACTTTGGATTCAGACCCACCAGAAGTGGTAGTGGAATTCCCAGGCCCTGTGGTTGGGGAACCCTCATAAGAGAGTGTGGATTCAGACCAACCACACGTGGTGGTGGAACTCCCAGAGCCTGTGGTGTGGGAACCCTCAGAGGAGACTGTGGATTCAGACCAACTGGAAGTGGTGGTTAAACTTGCAGCGCCTGTGGTGTGGGAACCCTCAGAAGAGACTGTGGATTCAGACCATTTAGAAGTGGTGGTGGAACTCCCAGTGGCTGTGGTGTGGGAACCCTCAGAAGACACTGAGAATTCAGTCCCATCGAAAGTGGTGGTGGAATTCCCAGGGCCTGTGGTGTGGGAACCCTCAGAAGAGACTGTGGATTCAGACCAACTAGAAGTGGTGGCGGAACTCTGAAGGCCTGTGGTTGGGGAAGTCTCAGAAGAGACAGTGGATTCAGACCAACCAGAAGTGGCGGTGGAACTACGAGGGCCTGTGGTGTGGGAACCCTCAGAAGACACTGTGGATTCAGGCCAACCAAAATTTGTGGGGGAATTCCCAGAGGCTGTGGTGAGGAAACCCTCAGAAGAGACTGTGGATTCAGGCCAGTCAGAAGTGGTGGTGGAATTCCCATCACCTGTGGTGGGGAAACCCTCAGAAGAGACTGTGGATTCAGACCAACCAGAAGAGGTGGTGGAACTCTGAGGGCCTGTGCTGTGGGAACCCTCAGAAGACACTGTGGATTCAGACCAACCAGAAGTGGGGGAGGAACTCCAAGGGCCTGTGGTGGGGGAATCCTCAGAAGAGACTTTGGATTCAGACCCACCAGAAGTGGTAGTGGAATTCCCAGGGCCTGTGGTTGGGGAACCCTCATAAGAGAGTGTGGATTCAGACCAACCAGACGTGGTGGTGGAACTCCCAGAGCCTCTGGTGCGGGAACCCTCAGAAGAGATGGCAGATTCAGACCAACCAGAAGTGGTGGTGGAACTCTCAGAGCCTGTGGTGAGGGAACCCTCAGAGGAGACTGTGGATTCAGACCAACTGGAAGTGGTGGTTAAACTTGCAGCGCCTGTGGTGTGGGAACCCTCAGAAGAGACTGTGGATTCAGACCATTTAGAAGTGGTGGTGGAACTCCCAGTGGCTGTGGTGTGGGAACCCTCAGAAGACACTGAGAATTCAGTCCTATCGAAAGTGGTGGTGGAATTCCCAGGGCCTGTGGTGTGGGAACCCTCAGAAGAGACTGTGGATACAGACCAACCAGAAGTGGTGGCGGAACTCTGAGGGCCTGTGGTTGGGGAACCCTCAGAAGAGACAGTGGATTCAGACCAACCAGAAGTGGTGGCGGAACTCTGAAGGCCTGTGGTGTGGGAACCCTCAGAAGAGACAGTGGATTCAGACCAACCAAAAGAGGTGGTGGAACTCTGAGGGCCTGTGGTTGGGGAACCCTCAGAAGACACTGTGGATTCAGACCAACCAAAAGAGGTGGTGGAACTCTGAGGGCCTGTGGTTGGGGAACCCTCAGAAGACACTGTGGATTCAGACCAACCAAAAGAGGTGGTGGAACTCTGAGGGCCTGTGGTTGGGGAACCCTCAGAAGACACTGTGGATTCAGACCAACCAAAATTTGTGGGGGAACTCCCAGAGGCTGTGGTGAGGAAACCCTCAGAAGAGACTGTGGATTCAGGCCAGCCAGAAGTGGTGGTGGAATTCCCATCACCTGTGGTGGGGAAACCCTCAGAAGACACTGTGGATTCAGACCAACCAGAAGTAGCGGTGGAACTCCAAGGGCCTGTGGTGGGGGAATCCTCAGAAGAGACTTTGGATTCAGACCCACCAGAAGTGGTAGTGGAATTCCCAGGCCCTGTGGTTGGGGAACCCTCATAAGAGAGTGGGGATTCAGACCAACCAGACGTGGTGGTGGAACTCTCAGAGCCTGTGGTGAGGGAACCCTCAGAGGAGACTGTGGATTCAGACCAACTGGAAGTGGTGGTTAAACTTGCAGTGCCTGTGGTGTGGGAACCCTCAGAAGAGACTGTGGATTCAGACCATTTAGAAGTGGTGGTGGAACTCCCAGTGGCTGTGGTGTGGGAACCCTCAGAAGACACTGAGAATTCAGTCCCATCGAAAGTGGTGGTGGAATTCCCAGGGCCTGTGGTGTGGGAACCCTCAGAAGAGACTGTGGATACAGACCAACCAGAAGTGGTGGCGGAACTCTGAGGGCCTGTGGTTGGGGAACCCTCAGAAGAGACAGTGGATTCAGACCAACCAGAAGTGGTGGCGGAACTCTGAAGGCCTGTGGTGTGGGAACCCTCAGAAGAGACAGTGGATTCAGACCAACCAAAAGAGGTGGTGGAACTCTGAGGGCCTGTGGTTGGGGAACCCTCAGAAGACACTGTGGATTCAGACCAACCAAAAGAGGTGGTGGAACTCTGAGGGCCTGTGGTTGGGGAACCCTCAGAAGACACTGTGGATTCAGACCAACCAAAATTTGTGGGGGAACTCCCAGAGGCTGTGGTGAGGAAACCCTCAGAAGAGACTGTGGATTCAGGCCAGCCAGAAGTGGTGGTGGAATTCCCATCACCTGTGGTGGGGAAACCCTCAGAAGACACTGTGGATTCAGACCAACCAGAAGTAGTGGTGGAACTCCAAGGGCCTGTGGTGGGGGAATCCTCAGAAGAGACTTTGGATTCAGACCCACCAGAAGTGGTAGTGGAATTCCCAGGCCCTGTGGTTGGGGAACCCTCATAAGAGAGTGGGGATTCAGACCAACCAGACGTGGTGGTGGAACTCCCAGAGCCTGTGGTGTGGGAACCCTCAGAGGAGACTGTGGATTCAGACCAACTGGAAGTGGTGGTTAAACTTGCAGCGCCTGTGGTGTGGGAACCCTCAGAAGAGACTGTGGATTCAGACCATTTAGAAGTGGTGGTGGAACTCCCAGTGGCTGTGGTGTGGGAACCCTCAGAAGACACTGAGAATTCAGTCCCATCGAAAGTGGTGGTGGAATTCCCAGGGCCTGTGGTGTGGGAACCCTCAGAAGAGACTGTGGATTCAGACCAACTAGAAGTGGTGGCGGAACTCTGAAGGCCTGTGGTTGGGGAAGTCTCAGAAGAGACAGTGGATTCAGACCAACCAGAAGTGGCGGTGGAACTACGAGGGCCTGTGGTGTGGGAACCCTCAGAAGACACTGTGGATTCAGACCAACCTGAAGTGGTAGCAGAACTCCAAGGGCCTGTGGTGGGGGACTCCTCAGAAGAGACTTGGGATTCAGACCCACCAGAAGTGCTTGTGGAACTCTGAAAACCTGTGGTGTGGGAACCCTCAGAAGAGACTGTGGATACAGACCAACCAGAAGTGGTGGCGGAACTCTGAAGGCCTGTAGTTGGGGAAGTCTCAGAAGAGACAGTGGATTCAGACCAACCAGAAGTGGGGGAGGAACTCCAAGGGCCTGTGGTGGGGGAATCCTCAGAAGAGACTTTGGATTCAGACCCACCAGAAGTGGTAGTGGAATTCCCAGGGCCTGTGGTTGGGGAACCCTCATAAGAGAGTGTGGATTCAGACCAACCAGACGTGGTGGTGGAACTCCCAGAGCCTCTGGTGCGGGAACCCTCCGAAGAGATGGCAGATTCAGACCAACCAGAAGTGGTGGTGGAGCTCCCAGAGCCTGTGGTGAGGGAACCCTCAGAGGAGACTGTGGATTCCGACCAACCGGAAGTGGTGGTTAAACTTGCAGCGCCTGTGGTGTGGGAACCCTCAGAAAAGACTGTGGATTCAGACCATTTAGAAGTGGTGGTGGAACTCCCAGTGGCTGTGGTGTGGGAACCCTCAGAAGAGACGGTGGATTCTGACCAAGTGGAAGTCGTGGTGGAACTCACAGTGCTTTCGCTGGAAGCAGAACTTGGATTGCAAGTTGTGGTTGTCTCTCCTGGAATAAAATATGTGGTAGACAGTTGATGAGGACTTGAAGGGGATGCAGTTCTTCCATCATCTGTGGTATAGGTGGTCAGAGGACTGTTAACAAATCTGAAACATGTCTAGAGAATTGTTTCTTTAGTGAATGTCATGGCTGTTTGTCCAAAGACTTGAGTGGTGGTTGACTCACCAGAACCAGAAGGTGATGAAGCTCTTATATTATCAGTAGTATGGAAGGTGGCAGATGGAGTTGATAATTCTTCGAGTATTGTAGGAAAAGTGGATTGCCCGGTAGTAATTATAGCTGATGGTCCATCACCACTAGAAGTGTATTGGAGTCACCGGGACTTGTTTTGTGGGCATTCTTGGTTAAGGTGTTTGCAGATGACACAGTGTGTTGGGAAAACTCAGAGATGATACTTTGGTCTGTGATTTTGTTACTGAGTTTAGTGGTAGTCTGTCCCAGGCTGCCTGGGACATAGCTAGTCAGCCTATGACACTGAAGCATGGCTTTCCTTTTCAGGGGTATAGGAAGTGTCAGGGGCATCTGTAGATTTGGATAATTTACCAGTGGTGATCTAGACCTTTGTCTCTTCTGTTGAGTATAGTCGTTTATTTATAGGGCAAAGTATCACTAGCTAATATTCTGGGGGTTGATGTGATTTATGACTTGAATTGTTAGTTGTATGACTGTGGATTTTGACAAATCTGTATGTTCATATATATGTATATATATACATATATATACATACACACACATATATATACATATATACACATATATACATATATGATTTTTCTCAACCCACAGTGTCATCTGCAAACACCTTAAATAAGAATGCCTCCACATCAAATATATATGTATACTGTTGCCCAATATTGCCTGTACATTCCTCCCGGGCACCCTGAGACATGTTCATTTCCTTTGGCGCTCCTGCATAAATTCAAGCTGATATTTGTACTCACATACCCCCTGCACGTCCCCTGGCGGACAAATGAGCCCTTACCCCTCACGGGGGGTCCTGGCCCCCCAGTGCAATTCGGGGGCAGTCAAGGCCCATTTGAAGGGACAGTGGGAGTCAACAGGGTGGGAGAGGGAGGGAACCACCCCTCTGCCTTTCTCAGAAGGCTTTGAAAAGAAAGTAATATCGAAGCTGTCTTTTTCCCTTCTTCTTTAAAAAGAAGGGGTTTTGTGGACTTAGGCATGACAAATTTTACTGGACTTTTTAAGTTATAAAAGTAGACTATTTTTGTTGTGACACGTCAAACAATGAGAAAGCATATAAAGGCAATTTATGATCGTGTCCCTAACTGAATCACGAAGAATGAATAGGGGTGGGGAGAGGTGACATTTATTGGCTGCCTATCAAATTCCTGTGTAGTCGTATCACAACTGTAACTCAATGACTGTGTATGTAATTCCCTTTGCCCCTCTCTGAGAACACAGAGAACATTTCTGCCCCGTTCAGCCTGAACCAGAGCGGGTGCTCCATGAGCACGTCTTGAGTAAAGGAGTGAATGAATACTGGAAAGTCTACCTGACACTTCTTCTTTATTATTTAGTGTAATCCTGGGAGGTAGACATGAATATTCCTGTTTCACACCTGAATTGAGGTTCTAAGGGTTAAATATTTTCCAAGTTCACCCAGCTGGAAGGTAGAATTCAAGCACAATCTGAGGGTAGCTTTTACTTTTAGCACAAGGAAAGGGTTAAATACTTTCCAAGTTCACCCAGCTGGTAAGGTAGAATTCAAACACAATCTGAAGGTAGGTTTTACTTTTAGCACAAGAAAAAGGTTTCTCGAGTGGCGAAGAGCAAGGAAAACGTTTCAAGCCGGGGGAACAGCATGTGTGGAGGCTCAGAGTACATGTTTGGGGTGGAGCTAAATACTGAGAGACCAGAGGGGGCAGAAGGAAGGCTGGCAAGGTGGGTGTGAAGCCAGCTCTGGACTTGACTCAGCAACAGTGGAGAACATCCAGCAAAAGGCCATGGTCACAACTGTGCCTTAGGAGCAGAGCCCTGGAGTGAAGGGCAGTGAGGGCAGAGGCATGGAGATTGATTGATGAGCCCACGGCAGTTACATGGTGGGACGCTAGGGGCCCCAGTGAAGGCCAGGACACTCGTTGGCATGGCCTCTGGACAGGCTCTCTTTGGTCTTTACTCCTGAATTCACACCATTTACTCCCTTTTACTGCCACCCACATCTTCGCTATAGTTGCCGACCAGCTTGAGTGCCCAAATCCCTGTCCTTTTCACCAGGCTGCCCTTCCTCCTGGAATTTCTCATCTCCTTCAGGTCCTCAGACACCACTGCCTCCTAATCACCCTTCTTCTCCTCCCTGGTGCTGTTCTTTCCTGCTCACTATCTAACTGAGACCCTCAAGATAAAGGCTCTGCCGTATCCCCCACCTTCCTGGCAGCAACCCCCTCTGTGCCCAAGGCTTTCACTCATTTCTGGGAGGGACAAGAAAAAGGCACCCTAGACAGTGCCCTGTGAAGAGCTTCAGAACCTTCCCAGCCTGAGATTCTGGTGGTCACGTCATCCCCAAAGGATGCAGCAGAGAAGTTGAGCAAACTCCTTCCCCAAAGTCAACCTCCAGGGTCAGAAGATGTTCCACCAGGAAGCTGAGCAAAGGAAAAACACAGACATTCTCCACAGAAACAATTTACATGGCCAATAAGCCTATGAGAAGAAAATGGTCAACTTCACTGGTAAGCTTATCACATTGCACCCCCCTCTGTGATGTTAAGTAACATAGCTGGTATTGGCTGGGGAATAAGATGCTGATGGACGTTAGCTTAATATCATATTTCTAAAGGATAATTTGAAAATGTGCATCAGGGATCGTGGCAGAGTCATAACACTTTAATGATTCCACTTCTAGTTACTGACCCTAAAGTAATATGATGCAGATTTTTTAAAAAAATTTTTTACGAGAAGGTTTATTGCATCATTATCTATGAAAAATTGGGGAAAACCTGTCCAAGAATAAAAGAATAGGAGACCGGTTAGATGACTAGGGTATTCCATAAAATAGAATATTAATCAGCCATTGAAACAGAGACTGCCCATAGAATAAATCTAAATACCTATTCAGAAAAAGACCAAAATGTTAGCAATGTTTATCTGAGTGGTAAACTTAAGAGAGATTTTCCTCCTTTTGTTTGTCTGTATTTTCTAAATGTTCTACCATAAATAGGTATTCATGATATAATATCTAAATATAATAAATGCATATGCTGTAAAAATTAAAACTTAGGTGTGCCCAGTACCTTGGAGAACCCATGCAAAATCACTAATAATTCCCAAACTGGGATTCCCCACACCTCTGTGATCAAAATACTTTAACAAAAATGATCTAATGTCTGTGTTACACTAGCCATCCAAGACACCAGCTCTCCTACCAAAGAAGTAAAATTTTACTTTCTTGTCCTGTGTACAGTTCTTATTGCTCCTTTCTTTAAAAGATAATCATTTGAGTTAGGCAGCTGGTTTGCCAGGCAAGTTTTTCACTTGGTGGCATTCTTGGGAAAAAGCCCTTGAAAACACCCTGGGACAAGTCTGAAGATCGCCACCTCGATATAAGACGGTCCCCTCCTACCACCTCCAAAACACGTTTCTGCTTGTGGTGATTCAGCGGGGTCCATGGGAGCAGCCCTGAAGGGTGGGGTGTGGAGCGGGGGACACACCTGTGAGGGCAGGTGCTACCCAGCTACGGCATCTTGTGCAGTTAACCTCTCTGAACTTCCATTTCCCCCGGAAAATGGGGATGAATGATGCCTGCCTTCACCACCCTTCTCATTCTAGAACAGGGGTGTCCCCAACCCCCGGGCCGTGGACCGCTACCAGTCCGCAGCCTGTGAGGAATTGGGCCGCACAGCAGAAGGTGAGCCGCGGGCAGGCGAGCGAAGCTTCATCTGCCACTGCCCATCGCTTCCCATTGCTCGCATTACCGCCTGAACCATCCCCCTGCTCCCCACCCCCTGTCCATGGAAAAACTGTCTTCCACAAAACCGGTCCCTGGCGCCAAAAAGGATGGGGACCACTGTTCTAGAATATCCTACAAGAGAAGCCATGTGGGGGCCACTAGGCTGTGTCACTCCATCCTGGGTGTACTTTCAGCCCTGCCACACACGACCTCAGTGACTTGGGCCTGTCTCCTTTTCTGTAAGGTCATTCCCACCTGGCAGAGTCGCCTTAGGGGTGATACAAGGCCGGGGCCACCTCGCCTCCGCCCCCCACCCCCTGCCGTGCACACACCTGTGGCGAATGAATGAGCTTCCCGGCTTTCTAGCACCAGCAGCCAGTGCCACCTGCCCCTGCCCCTGCCCCTGCCCACTGCCTCCCTGAAGGGCTGTTGCTCTGATTGCTGTAGAAGCATGGTAGAGTGGGTTGAATTATGTCCCCCCAAAAGATATGTCCAAGTCCTAACCCCCATACCCTTGAGTGTGACCTTATTTGGAAATAAGGTCTTTGCAGATGTAATTAAGGTAAGGATCTCACGATCAGATCAGCCTGGATTCAGGGCAGGCCCTAAATCCAATGACTGGTGTCCTTATAAGAGAAAGGCGAGGGGGATTTGACACAAACGGGGAAGCAGGCCACGAGAAGACAGAGGCGGAGGTTGGAGTGATGCCACACAGCCAAGGAACGCCAAGAACCACCAGAAGCTGGAAGGGACCAGGCCCTGATGATACCTTATTTCGGATTTCTGGCCTCCATAGCTATGAGAGAATAAATTTCTGTTGTTTGAAGCACCAAGTTTATGGTAATTTGTTGTAGCAGCCTCAGGAAACTAACACACATGGACACCCCCAGTTAGAGCGAGTGGTAAGGAATGTGGGCTCTGGAGCCTGCCAGCGTGGGTTCCCATCCTGGCTCCTCCACCTGACAGGTGGGAAGCCTTGAAATAGTTAGTTAGCATCTCCGTGCCTCAGTTTCCCCATGTATAAAACAGAAATCAGTAACAGTACTTCTTCCCAGGATTGCTGGGAAATTTAACTGAGATATCATTTAGAACACCGTCTAGCATATAGTAGGCCCTCAATGAACACCAGCAGTTTTGATCATTAGTGTCATACCCAGACAACGGGAGGCATGGCTTCCTGATGTGTTGTACCCAGGGAGTCTGTTTGTCACTATTCCAGTTCTGTCCATAGCTACGTATGGCTTTGTCAGTTCTGAAATTGTCTAAAGCCTTTGAGCACCTATTACTACTTCCTCCCTGTACTCCCCGTCAGCCAGCAAACTCCAGTGTCACCTCTCCCTACAGGCTCCCGGATCAGCCCAGGCGGACAGCCTCTGAGTGGCACCCCCTTCACCCTCCTCCACTGGGGCCCCTCTCGGAGCCTCAGCACCAGCCCTGGGTTGTGGTTCTTTCTGCCCCGTTCCCGTGTTTCCGTCTAATAAACAAGACTATAAACTGGCTTATTCATCCTGCCTGGTTCAGAGTACCTACCTGGGCAGAGCCAGGTCTCCTGTGTTTGCTGAATGAGTAAGTTTATTACTCTGCGTAAAACACTGCTTCCTTTTAATTGCTCTAAATTTACATCACCTACGTTTCAAAGGTTGCCCCTTTGTCTACTGTGAACAAATCTGTTGTGGCCTTCACCACAGTTTTATACATTGAACGTTTCCACTTCCACTTTCACCTTTCTGGACTCCAGAACTCTGACCCCTTGGGGCCCTTGCACTTGGACCCTGTTCCCTGCTGCCATCCTGAGCAGCTCCTCTCCCCCACCCTTCCTAGGAACACTTTGGAACTTCATGTACACAAAACAGGACACAGACTCCAACCCTCATGTTGATCCCCAGTGTTGTGTGGTCTTTGCGGCCCTTGCAGCGCATGGAGAATGGAGAATTCTAGACCATGTCCCTATCTTTGTCCTCCTTCCTGAGTCCCAGGCCTCTAGGAAAGCTCCATCCAGAAATTCCATGCTCACTCCAAGCTCAACAGGCCTGCCTGGAGCCCTTTGCCAACCACCAAAAAGAATCTCCTGCTCCCCAGTCACGCAGGTTCTAGAACCATCTACCTTGGTGCCCATCATCAAGAGGAACCTTCCTCTCCATTTCCAAGGAAGTTGGGTTCCCAGCTGGACCCCCATGGCCTCATGCCAAGATGGCTCCCAACGTCCCTCTTTGCATCTGTCCTGGCAGGGGTGACCCACCCCTGCTCTGTCCTTGGAGGTCCTCTGGTGTCTAAAAGCCTCCACCTGGTTTTGATGCTCCTGTTACCCAAAGGTACTCCCTCACCAACCTGCTTTCCCCACCGGGCACATGGCCCTCACCATTGGGACATTCCTACACCTCGACTCCCCTGCACAGCCCTGCAGTGTTTTTCTACTTTCTCAGGCTGCCATTCCTTCTACCCACTGTTCACTTGTCCAAGACTTCATCAGTCCTCTTGGTGAACTGGGGTACCAAGAGGAGGCAGCAGATGAGAAACAAAGAAAACCACATATGCCACCAGCGGTCCCTGATCTGACTTCTGAGCCCCTCCCCGAGGACCCAGAATGCACGCAGTGGGATGGAGGTATTGCAGAGGGCTGAGGGCCTCCAGTGCGGGGTCAGGGCAGCACAAATCTAGTATCATATGGGTGAGGTCACGCTAATTATCATATAATCATGGGTCACGCTGGTCCCAGGTAAGTCACTCACCCTCTCTGAGTCTCTCTTTCCTGTCTGCCTTCCTTTCCTTTCATAATTTTCCTGATGAGAGTCATACGGGCTACATGCTCTGAAATGGCTTTGTAAATAGCAGAGCCTTCTGCGAGTCGGGGGCTGGGGGCCTTGGGGTATCATCAGACCTGGAGTCCCCCGGAATGGCCCTACTTGCCTGACCTCCCCACTCCTGATGGCTTTTGACTCCTTGGCGTGCTAATGGATTCAGCACGATCTTTTCCATGCAATTATGAGCACCTTGCCAACAGGGGTCTTTGCTTGTGTGGGTGGCTCTCTCTAAGGCATGGCGGGAGAAGCAGAGGCAACGCCCTTGCTGATGTCTGGGTCCTTCATCACCATCCCCACCATCCCTCTCCTCAGCATCTGCCTGGGGAGCAGGGGTGGGCGGACCCCTCCTAAGGTTCACCCCTTTCCATAGCTTCCTTTTCTCTGTGTATTAGCTTAAGGCTAAAATGTCTGTAATTAACATATTTTCATAACGTCCCTAAAGCCACGAAGTTCACACCCCCAGTCCTGGCTCCTCTCCCCTTGGCTTCTCCCAGCCAGCGCCGCTGCCCCCAACATGTCTTGGTAGGGGAGGAAGAAGTACATTAAGGCATGGCCGGCTGAGGTGGCCTCTAAGGGCCTAAGTTCCTGCGTGGCTTCTCTCACAGCCGCCCTGAAGACCTCCAAGACCCCCGGCCGCAGCTCCCACCCTCCCACCCACCCACACACTCACCACCGCCCATCACACACCCTGCAGGTCCTTCAACACAAGAGATGCCTCTTTCACCTGGCACCTTGGGCTCACTCCCCCAATGCCCTTCACCCCAGCATCTGCCCTGCCCACCCCTTCCCAGGGGCACCTCCCTGTCTCCGGGGAATCAGGAAGTCTGTTCCGCATGAGGGAACCCATGGGAATCAGCTTGTAACCAGTCTCTTCCCAGACAAATGGTCGTGAAAAGGTTTAACACGGACCGCAGAGTCTGTCTCCCCCTCAGCCCTTCAGCCATTTCTAACTAGGGGGGCTGTCCCTGGCACCCCTGAGGCTCTCCCCAGGCAAGGAGGGAAGCTGCTGGACACCCCGTGGACTCCTGCCCTCCCTGGCCAGGGCTGGCAGCCTGTGCAGTGTCTCTGTGAGGTTTGCAAAGAGCCGACCCTTGGGCTGGTGCAGACCCCAGGATGAGGGCAGGCAGAGCCCCCTGTTTTCCCAGGGGGAAGCCTGGAGAACAGAAGGGGTGGGTTCCAGCTCCCACTCAGCCCCGGCGTGGGGCTTGGTGCAAACTCTCAACAGCACCGCACAGTCCGGGCCCCTTCCTCCTCACCCGCGGGTCTCCAGGGTGACTGACCCCTTTAGCTCCCAAAGGCAGGATGAGGTCATGGCCTGAGTGTCCAGCCCTTGGGCAGCCCCCTCCCCTGAAAAGCGAGGGAGGGAAGGAAGAAGGGAGGGTTAAGCCACCTGCAGCCCTGCCTGAGGCCGGCACACACCGGGACCACCGGGGAGCTCGGCCTGTATCTCACTCACCTGATGTCGTGGATGTGGCAGTGTTGGGCACCCAGAGCCACAGAGCCACTGGCAGGATCCAGGTCACCAGCATCTCCCTGAGAGTGAGGCCCTGGGTGCAGGAGCTTCCCACGTCAGGAGAAACTAAGAAACGAGTGCCTCCCAGGGAGGGATCAGCTATATAAAGGACCCCGGAGACCTTTGCCTCGGGAAGGACACTGCCTGGCCCTGGGTGGAGGTGAGACGATGGGGTTGGTGGGTGACACGGGGAGTTGGCCAAAGGGCAGCCGGTCAACCCTCCTCCTCTCTAAGAGACCTGAACCTCCCTCCGCGGGGTCTCTATAGTGCGGAAGCCAGAGTCATGGGAGGGGCAGGGCAGGAGGAAGGGACAGGCAAACAGAGGCGTGACAGTGTGTGATGGTTGCCAAGATGCGAGGGCCAAGAAACCGCAGGGAGACGGTGACTATGGAGGGAGGGTCGACGGAACCCTAGAAGGAGCTGCCGGACGGACCAGGCCAAGTGAAGGACCCTCCGCCCTCACTCCCAAGAGGCCCCCCTTCGGGCCTTCCTTCCTCATCACCCACTTCGAGCTGGCCCCTTCCGAAGAAGGGCAGCGCCTTCCCCCGGGCCACCTCTGACCACCAGTGCTTCTCCTGGGTGGGACTCCCACTCACACCTGAGGTTTTTTGGTCCTGGTCTCTACCCTCACACTGGTCACTGCCAGCCTCTCTCCTGTCCTGGACAAAGGTCCCGGGGGCCGTTCCGACACCCCCACCCAAAGAACCTCGTTCTGCCAGCCCTGACCACCCTCAGCTCAGTCCGACAGCCTGCTGCTGCCCACAAAAGTGGGAACAAGAGGGCCCCAGCCCCAGGCATGGCAGGCCCTGGCGTGAGTGTGTCCGTCACCCAGGTTTGTAGTCTCAAGGTCTTTCGGGATGCCCGGCTTACACATCAGCGCCAATGACAGCTGACTCAGCTGGAGTCACCCACCTCCCTGACTCAGCCAGAAGCTCTTAACGTCAAGGGGCACAGATGACAAACCCAACAGGCTCCCACCACCTGCTCCCACCCACCCCCTGAGAAAATGGGTCCTCCAATCTCGACGTTCCCTTTGAGGACGGTCATGGTCCCTGAGAGCTGCCCACGGAACCCTTCATTCCTCGCTGGGAGAAACCTGGGCTCCCAGGCCCTCCTACATCTCCTGACATCCTTGTTCCTCAACTGAGTGGAAGCACCAGAGCATGAGAAAGAGAAAGACACAGAGCCGTTTCTTTTACAATAAATGCTATATTATGTTCAGCTGGGAGAACTGGAGACTTGCAGACTTCCTGTCCCCAGGTGAGTGAGGTCTTCCTGCAAAGGAGGCTGGGGGCTTCTGTCTTCAGAGGTTATTGTGGGGATGGGGGTGAGACCAGGGAGAGGAAGGGAGGAGGGGGCGGGGAAGCGGGTAGGAACGGGGGGCAAGCACTGAGGGAGGGGAGGGAGAGTCAGGGGAATGAGGAGGAGGCCCTGGAGGAGCTTTCCCGCCTCAGGACCCCACTTCCTCTCATCCTCAGGGACCTGGGGAAACCTACCTCCCACTCCCACCCACCGGGATCCAGGGCCTTGGGGGGTGACAGGAATAATGGAGCCTCAGAATGGGGGACCTGGCCGAGGGAGCACGACCTGGGGGTCCTAAGATGCAGAGGGCATCTGTACCTAGCTAGGGATGGGGGATGAGTAGGAGGGAGGATTTAGGACTGGGGCATTGAGATGCGGGGGGCAGGGGGGTATTTAGGGCTGAGGGTACAAGGATGGGGAAGGGGAAAGCACGGAAACTGGGGGAGATGCAGGGCTGGGCGCTGGGGTGTGGGGGAGGAGTGACTTAAGAAGTGGGTTCAGAGGGGAGAAAGTTTAAGGGATGGGGGCAAGGGGTGCAGCGGGGAGTTATATAAGGAGAGGGTAGGAGGATGGGGCAGGCTGCAGGCTGGTTACATGCACACGGTGAGGACCCGGCAGTAGGGATGAACACAGGAAAAGGAGAAATGGAGGCCTGAGCCCTGGGGAAGGATATGGGGATTGGGGATCTCAGAGAAGCCATATAAGCATGAGGGCCAACACAGGAAGGTGCATTGGGACAGAGGTCTGACCAAGCACATCTGGTTTTCACAATAATCCCACAAGGTATCAGGACGAGTGGGCCACACTCATTTTACAGGTGACAAAACCGAGGTTCAGAGAAGTGACTGACTTGCCCAAGGTCCCACAGTGGAAGAGCCTGGATTTGAACTGGGTCTCCAGGTGGGTTTCACACAAGTCGGGAGAAGGATAGGGGTCAGGGTGAAGTCTGATGCTGCCCAAGGAAACCAGGAGACTGAGCCTCAGGAGTCCACGGCCATCTCTTCAAAGGCAGTGCAGATGGTTCCCTCCACTGTCCGGGGCAGCGTGGAGAAGGCAGTGTGGGGCTCACAGTGAGGTCAAGGTCACCTCAGGTTTGTGGAAGTGCAACTGCCACAGAATTTGTGAGACAGGCAATGAGAAGAGGAAGCCACCCCAGCAGGGGCCGGCTAGGAGGTCACCGCCTCCTTGTCCCTGCCCAGCCCCTGGCCTGAGAAGGGGGGCATCGGGAGCTGGACCTGGGAGCGCTGCTTACCATCACCCCCCCTTGCCCCCTCACCGTCATATTAGTGTCCACGTTCTCCAAGGCCACAGAGAAGTTTTCATCTTTAAATAGAGAGAGAGAAAAGAGAACAGGGGGAGGGAGAGGGAAGAGGTGGGGAGGGAAGGAAACGTCAGGAAGGCAGGGCCAAGGGGGCTCCTGTGCCCCTGCGCCTGCCCTGCGGGGACGGCCTGTGCACGACCTGGGCCTTAGAAGGGGGTGCGGAAGCCACGAGGCAAACTCTGGGGCAAGAGGTATATGCCTGTCTTGGGCAAGAGAGGTCCTCCCGTCCTGCCCAGGCCAAAATGGTACCCAGGGAAGCCCCTGTCTCCCTTCCCCAGGAGACAGGACTCACTTGTTCTGTCATCCTCGAAGCCCGAGTTAGAAAAAGTCCCCACGGTGTTCTCATCACTGGTCTCGAACCACTTCCTGTCGTCACAGGACCTGCCGGGCGGGCGCCGCATCGTCAGGGCAGGGCCGCCCGGTCTGGGACCCCTTTGCGGCCCTCAGCCCTCCACCTCCAGCGCACTCACAGGCCTCCGCCTTGGCCGCCCCTCCTCCACGAGCGCGCGACGAAGACGCTCAGCGCCACCACCAGCAGCAGCAGCAGCAGCGCCGCGGTCCCCGCCAGGCCTCCGACAAGCGCCTTCCAGGAGATGGCCACCTCGCAGCGCGGGCCCGAGAACCAGTGCGTGTCCGTGGAGAAGCAGCTGCGGGGAGCGTGTCACAGGTCACACGCCCTCACCACCTCCCGGGCCTGGTCCGCTAGTGCCCCTGGACCACGCAGGTACTAGCAGGTGGGTGACCCGGGGGCCAGGGGGCGGGGCCGGCTGAGCGGGGTCGGGTGATTGGCTCAGCTGGCTGTGGGCGGGGCCTCACCGGCAAGAAGGACCTGTCCTCTGCAGAACGCACTGGCCCTGATGACAGTCGAGGGCGCCGTCCACGCCCGCCGCGCATTTGGTGACACAGCGGAGCTTGTTCCCCTTCACCAAGGGGAAGTAGAAATCCTCGTAGCCCACGGCAGCAGCGTTGCGACAGATGGCTGTGGGATAGGAAGGGGGTTGCAGAGGCAAAGACTTCATCCACTCTACTCTGGGGCCAGGCTATGAAATGACTCTGAAAATGGATGAGGAGGACTACATTTCCGAGGGTGGGGTGTCGAGGGGTGGACCTTGGGATTAGATGAGGGAAGGGCAGGCCCCTCACCTTCTCTGCTGGTCCTCAGGTGGAAGTTACTAACAAGGGCCAGGCAGGCAGCATTGCCAGGTTCATGTCACTTGCCTCCCCAAAAGGTCTCCCCGTCCTCCCTAGGGAATTTCAGTGGACAGATGTCCCTTGTGGGAGGGGTTATGGCCTCCTGGAGCCACTTAGCCCTTTGCCCTACCTCTCACCTTCCGGGGACAGCTCCGTCCTGGTGTTGTTGTTCACCTTGATGGAATCAGGCTTAAAACACAAGACTGGGGGCGGGGGGAGGGGACACACAGGCACAGGTGGAATTGGGGGGAGGCACAGGGAGGGGCAGAGAGAGCTCTGTCAGTATGGAGGAGGTGTGAATGGGCAACAAGGGAAGACCCCTTTGGACTCCCTCATGTCCCCCGAATAGTCAGGGGTCCTCAGCCACCCTGGAAACCTTGAGCAGAACTGTCTCTTCCACAGCACCCAGGTTCTGGTGAGCCCCTCCTTAGCCCCATCCTTGACCCAGTTGGCTGGGGACCTGTGTCTCTTCTCCCAACCTGCCAGAGGTACCACAGGGCTGGCACCTGACCCCAGAAGGACCCTGTCTGAGCTGGAGCAGGCTGGGATGGTGGCTGTGACCCTGACCCCTCCCTCCAGCCCAAGGCCCCCAGCTTCTGTTCACCCTGGTCCTTCTGGCAGCCGGTCTCATTCTGGCTGACATTCTGGAGCTCCTCCTTCAGGGCCACTTTCACCTTCTCATACTCGCTCTCCAGCTGGGGGCTGAAGGGTAACTCCAGCTGGACCACATAGTCCACAACAATGCTGCCATTCCTGAGGGGGGCAAGGGGGCAGGGAGCCTTAAAAGGTGCCCAGGCCCAGGCCATCATAGGTCTGTAGAAGGGCACTTCCAGACCAACTACAACTATACGGGTGTTGGCAGGAAGTGGGCATTGAGCTGGGATTCCAGACACATTATGTCCAGCATCTCTGCCTTTGTCAGCCTGAGTAGGCGGGACAAGGAATGATTGACATTCTCTTGGCATTGCCTCAAGCCATAATCAAACCAGGCCCTCCTGGGCTCTCTGCCTCCCTCTTGCTGACCCATCCAGCAGACCAGGTGCCAACTAGAGAGAGACCAGCTATAGACCAGATACCAGGCACCATCCCTCATGCACCACCTCCCTGTTTGTCCCACTGAATCATTCACCTTCCAACATGCTTTGAGAGTAGGGGTGACATCCCTCCTACAGAGAAATGACTCCAGAAAATGATTGCAAAATATCCTCTACAGAGTGCTTCGTTTGCATCCTCACTCCATCCCTCTCTTTATGACATCTGATGATTCCAAAAGCAAGGGATGTCTTCTCCAGCACTTCTTAGTTCATCCCCCCCACCACTTGACACTGTCTCCACAGTGCCAGAAGGGTCTCCTACCTCAGAGAAAGGATCACCACCTCCTTGAACCCCTGCACATTTTGGTAAATCTTCTTCATCTGAAATGCCAAGGATCCTGGGCTCACATCTGAACATCCATACCAGAGGGTACCCAGGGACCCAAGCTCAACTCCAGGGGCAGACCTTTGAGTTCCCTCCCCTTCCCCCTCACCTGATCCCGGAAGGTGTCCGTGAAATCCCTGTAGGCCTTAGAAGAGTTGTCATTGAGGTCCGGGGAGAACTCCTTGTTGACAGAAACCTCCATGCCCACTTCAGTGTCCACTTTGTCTGCACACAACATTCCCTGCTCTGGTCACTTCACCATCCACTCCTGTCTGACGTCACCACCACCACCCTGACCCAGAGGCTGCTCCCGTGGCCCCTCTCCATGTTCCCTGAGAACTGACTGAACAGCAGGAGGGAGAGAGGTAGGAATTCTGGAATGAGTTGTCCTGAGATGTGAGAAACACTGGAAGTCAGGATGTCCAGCAGTCAGGCCTGTAGTCTCTCCCACGTCTGCCCCAGTGGGAAGCAGAATAACGGCCCCCAAAGATGCCTATGTCTAATCCCCAGAACCTGGGAATATCTTATGCTACATGGCATGGAGGAATCAAAGTGGTAGATGGATTTAAGGGTACTAACCAGCTGACTTTATTATGGGAAAATTAATGTGGACTATCTGGGTGGTCCGAGTATTATCACAAGGGTCCTTAGCAGTGGAAGAGGGAAGCAGAAGTCAGAATCAGTCAGAGGAAGATGTGAGTATGGAAAAAAGGCACAGAGATGCAAAGTTGCTGTCATTGAAGATGGAGCGAGGGGGCCTTGAGACAAGGAATGTGGGCCACTTGCAAACCTGGAAAGGGCAAAGAGATGGATTCTCTCCTAGGGCCTCCAGAAAGAACCCAGCCCTGCCAACACCTTGATTTTAGCCCTGTGAGACTCATGTCAGACTTCTAATGTACAGAATTGTACAATAATAAATTTGAAATGTTCATCTGCTAAGTTTGTGGTAATTTGTTACAGCAGAAATTAGAACCTAATGCAACTCGAAGCAGCCCAGACTGGGAGGAGGTCCCAGGAAAGAAAGTG